>NC_141897.1:11293631-12493631 GCF_030686135.1 Camelina sativa | reverse complement strand
TTGGTTAAGGGTTAGGTGGAGGAGTGATAGGTAGTGGGTTCGATTCTCAAACTTGCAAATAGGTTTAAAACAATTTTTTTTCAAAAAAAAAGATATTATATTAAAATAATTCTGTTTACATAACAAAAAAGTGTGTTATGATATTTAACATTTTTTTATTGACGATATTTTATTTTGGTATAAGTATTTATCTCAACTGGATTCAAGTAATAAGTACCTTATATATCAAAGAAAGCAATAATTTGACGCAAATGGGTCGTTTTCATGATGATTTTGGAGATTTATTCTTTGTTCTTTAATTTGAATTGGTTTCTTGTGAGTCTGTTCGTAGAACTTACAATATTTAGATTTTCCAAACCAAAAAATATTTTTAATTTTAAAATTACTGAAAACTGTAAAAGACTAGAAGAAGAATAACGAAAACATTTTTTTGAGTTCACTTATCGTTTTCATTACTCGTAACGAGACTAAAAAAGTCGTGAAGCGAGTCTAGAAAAAAAGAGGCGAATCTACAATAAAATAAATTAATTTTTTTTTTTTTTTAAATTATGAACTAACTATTTTTTTGGGTCAACAAATCAAGTTTTGATTTGTTTTAAAAAACAGTATGTGGTTGATAATTTAATTCATCCTTTATACAATTATAAGAAAAATTATCATTTAGTTAATTACTTTTTTTTGTTTGTTTATGCATACTTGTATAGTTAGTTCCAAACAAAAGTATCAATTAAAAGATGAAATAATTTTGATTGATAAAACATAGTCTAACCGTGAAGTGATCTTAGTGTAGTGGCAGGAGGTAAGTCCATTTGTAGAAGGTACTATCATACCAGGAATCGAATCCCGCTTTCTACGAATGTATGAATTTGACTAATGGGCCAATCCGTAGTGGCCCAATGGTTGAAAAAAAAAATAGTCTAACGTCCAAACACAAATTGAGACTATCACCAAATTTTAGTTTTGGGAATGATATTGAGAAGTCTTAAAAAGAATCTCTATATTAACATCCAAATTTAACTCTTTCAAAATTAAGGTAATATACATTTATGTTTAGATTTAGTATTAAAATTATGAAATTTTAGGGATTAAGGATTTCAGATTGAAAGTTTAATTTTAAAGGTTTAGACACTAATAAAATTTAGTGTTTAAATCAAACTCTTTTGTTAATTTTAAAATATTAAATATAATTAGATACTTATATAAATTTTAAACATTAACTAATTTCCCACCACTTTGTGAGGAATATATAAACATTTTGTCAAATAGAAAAGAAAAAGTAGACGTTTGACCAACACAAATAGAGAATGATGTAAAATGAATATACAAAACTGAAAAAAAAATCTGTGGGCATAAAAATTAGAAGACATTTCTATGAAAGAGACGAGACAATATTACAAATTCACTCACAATAGTGGAAATAATAAGCACAAAAAGATATAATTCAATGTTGTACTGGACCACTCCTTCTTCCCCATATCTTGTCACCTTTTAGTCAAATACTACAAAAATACAATAAATCAGCGGGTCATCCAATTTAATACTGAATATCTGGTTAGTCTCCAAGTAAATACAGATAAAATTATATAATACAAACGAATTTACTTTTCGTCTTTTAACTTCACAAATTTAGCAACAATGCGTTTTTAAAAGAGGAGATGACTAAGTTGCTCAAATTTATTAGAGCGGTGATTTGTGCAGCAGGAGTAGCATTTTATACACACCAGATATTGAACGATTTACATATAGTCAGATTCGTTTGAAAAGTAACTAAGGAGAGTAAAAAATAAAAAAATATCTGATCATCAAAAATAAAATGTAAAAATCCTTAGATCAGAATTTTGTTTTAGGTTTTGTTTGAATGTTGTGAACGTTAGCAGCTTAATCCACTCTATCTCTCGCAAATCAAATTTATTTGTATGTCAAAGTGGTCTTTAATTGGTATATAAGGAATTTCTTATAATTTCTTTGGTATGCATCAATATGAACTTCTTTAGTTTATTAACAGTAAGTAAAATGGGACAACAAACCGTCGTGAAGACACGAACCATATCTGTTTATATGTAAAATCGGTTAATAGCTGCTCGACAGTACTTTGACAAACAAAAAAAAGTTGCTCGACAGTAAATTTTTTTTTATTCGCACTATTACAAATTATAATTTGTGAATGAAAAATGAAAATAGTTTAATCGTAAACAGTTTTGTCCGTTCAAACCGCAATAACCTTTAGAACCTTAAATAATTATATTAAAAGAAAATTTTCAATGCTGAACAATTTTTTACATTAATACTACAAAGTAAAGTAAATTAGGTAGATAAGCTTGGTGGGAGGATTTAAAGCGACAACCGAAATAGTAGAATAAGCCACGTTGGTGTAGTAGGGTTTACACACTAGACCATAAAACCTTTTTAGTCCAATCCCAAACCTAAACTGAGTATTATAGAGAGAAGAAACAAAATAAAGATTAGTGTTATAAACCTTTTGGAAGATTTGAAGAGGTGAGAGAAACATACAATCTTTTTATATAAAGTATTCTTTCTCTTTAAAAAAAATTATTGAGTTTAGAAATTTTTATACATTTTAAGAAAATAATAATTATTGAGTTTAAATATATTTTTTTAATTAAAGAGATATTATTTAATTTTAAATCAATAATAATTCAAAATTTTAAATATTTTTAATGATTACTTTTTAAAATTTACAAAACATCTATTTTTATGGGATAAAAAAATATTCAAAACATCAAAATTTATTAAATAAGAAGAGTATAAACCAAAACAAAATAAAGAAAAGGTAGTAAAAGAGGCCACAAACAAGTCAGTATCCCACGTGCATCTGGGAACTCGACCCCTCTCTCTGCCACAACCCTCTCCTTTTTCTCCTTCTTCATTTCTTCCATTTCTCTCTTTCTCTCTCTCAAAAGAAGAGACACAAATAATACTGAAAGCTCAAAGCTTTCCCATCTCTCACACACAGAAACAGAGCGCAACTTAAAAAGAAAAAGAAAAAACAGAGGAAGTAAGTTTTGGTCTGGTCAGAGCAATGGTAGAAGTGAAAGATCAAGACATGGGTGATGGGATGCAATGTATAAACCATCCATTTACTAAAAACCCAGGTGGGATCTGTGCTTTTTGTCTCCAAGAAAAACTTGGGAAGCTCGTAACTTCATCTTTCCCACTCCCTAAACACCTCGCTTCCTCTTCCTCTTCTTCATCTCCTTCCTTCAGATCTGACTCTGTAGGTAGCACAACCACTGCCTCCGCCTCAAATCTTTCAGCTTCTCTCTCTCTTTCCGTTTCTGGAGCTAGAAATGTCGCAAACAACAACAACAAGCTTCCGTTTTTGCTGGCTAAGAAGAAGAAGAAGATGCTTACAACAGCTTCTTCCTCCTCCACTACGGCGAATATTGTCTACAAGAGAAGTCAATCAACGAGGACGACGAAGACATCGTACGGAGATTCAGATTTGAGCCCTCGAAAGAGGAATGGGTTTTGGTCTTTTCTTCATCTCTACTCTTCAAAACACCATAGTAGCAGCAAAAAAGTTGGAAGCTTTAACCAACCCACAAGCCAGAACGAAACTAAAACAGAGTTGACAGAGTCTACGACAGTGGGATCTTCGTCTTCTTCCTCAGCTTCTTCTTCAATGTCAAAGAGAGCATGGAATGGAGTTGGTGGGAGTAGTAGTAACAGAAACGGCATTGATGTGATTGTAGAAGAAGATGGGAGCCCTAACATTGAAGTCACACCAAGTGAGAGGAAAGTGTCAAGATCTAGATCTGTTGGTTGTGGAAGCAGAAGCTTCTCTGGTGATTTCTTCGAGAGGATTACAAATGGGTTTGGAGATTGTACTTTGAGAAGAGTTGAGTCACAGAGAGAAGGTAATAATAACAAAGCCAAGGTTAGTAACAGTAGTAGTAGTAGTAACCCTAGTAATGGTGTGAGGGAGATGGTGAGATGTGGTGGGATCTTTGGTGGGTTTATGATAATGACATCATCATCTTCTTCTTCATCTTCATCATCATGGGTATCATCATCATCTGCTGAACATCATCACCAACATCAACACCATCATAATCATAACATGGGTCATGGTGGAGGAAGGAACAGAAGCTGGGGTTGGGCATTTGCAAGTCCAATGAGAGCTTTCACTTCTTCTTCCTCCGGTAAAAGAGGTCGTACAATTTCAGATTCTACAACAAGCAAGAACGCAACTCCAAACTTGGGTGCAATCCCTTCTTTGTTAGCCGTGAGTAGCTGAATAATACAACGTTAAATTTTTGTGTTCCAATAAGTGCTTTTTTATTAATCTTTAAAACAAGAAGAATACAGTAATAATTAGTTATCTTTTTAATCAATGTGTTTATCTTTTTAGGTGTTCTTGAAACAATTGTTGATGAGTTTTTGAGAATCCTAATAGTATTGTAATGTTACACTACTCTCCCTTCTATGTTCATCATCATATTTTGTCCAACAAGGAACTTAGGATACTTTTTTGTTTATTTGTCTGTTTCTCTTTGATTATTTTAGTCTTTAGATATTGTTTCCCTAATCTCTCTCTTTTGGATATATCTGTCTTGCTTTATGTTGTTTGCAAGAACTACATCTTTTACAATGGTAATTTGGTAAATAACTTGGTTTTGGTTTAGACCCAATATCATGTAATTTTTTCTCTGATAAACTATATTCTATATGGTATAGCTTTATTTGTTAAATTACACCTGAAAAAAAAAATCATGTTGTATTCATGTTTTTGCCAAAGATTTGGCTTTTTGTCAATTTTGTATATTTTTTATAAAATTCTATTTTCTTTCTCTAATCTCTCTTAGAAACAAATTATGTGTCTTGCTTGCTTTATGTTGTGAATTGTGATTATGATGTGTGTTTTAGAAGTATTAATTAAATTAGTAAACAAAAACCAACTGGAAAAGCCAGTCAAAGAGGGAAATCTCTGATGGAGTTTGACTAGCTTTTAAGTGTGTGTTTTGTGAGATAGATGAGTGAATCAAAAGGCACATGCCTTTGCACATGCATTATGATTCCATGGTCCCCCAAAAAAACTTCAATTTCTTTTTTTTGTATCTCTTGTGACCCACAAAATTAAGGCATTAATAAACGGTTGCACTGCTCGACATACATCACTGGTCACCTAATCTTCAAAACCCCAACACAGTGCAAATTTGGTTTCACATCGATATTGTTAAGTAGATTAAGGACAAAAACATATACAGAAGTTTTTGTTATTATGTAACGTGTAGAAGAGGACATGAAGGGGTCCATGAGATGAAACTACATATGAAGGATTCTGCAAAGCCAAAGAGACAGGGCAAAAAGCTCTCCTTCTCATTTCCTCTTTTCTTATTTTTATTTTGATTCATTTGTATTCTTCCATGTGGAATCATCGTTGTACCAAAGACCTAAAACCACATAGATGAATTAACAGCTGATCACGTGTTGTTAGATACATATTAATAGGATTGCTTAAGATAGATTAAGATCTCAATAAAAAATACTACTAGGCATGTTCTTAACTTGCTCCAACTTCATAGAGCCTAGATATCGTCACAAATACTAGCATCGAAAATTTATAGCTAGACTAGAGAATCATTAAAACATGGAAACGCAAACGGAGGAGAAAAAAAACAAAACAAAAAGGGGCCTAGCTCTGTAAAAACCAATAATGAATTATTAATTTTCATTGCTTCTAAATTGTAATGAACTGTTGTTGTTTGGTATGAATTAAAATTTGAGAATCTAACCTAAAGTTAGATCATAACCTAAGAATTTTTGTTTACAATAGTCAATAGTTGCATCCCTCTGATTTTTAGTGTACTCAAATTCGTTTTTAAAGTGCAAAATAATTTCTTTTGATTGGACCACTTGAATTTTTGGGTTTCGGTTTATGTGATAAATTTGTTATAAAATTTGCGAAAAATTTTAGACGGATGGCTCGTAAGATGATTAGTCGGTATTGGCTTTTAGCTACAGTGTCGAAAGTTTGGTTACTGTTGCTGATCTAACAAAAAAAAATCCGAGGATCTATAATTTCAATAGAAATTTTAGTCTTTCATTTTTGTGCAAACTTCTGCATTTTTACAAATGCATTTAAAAAATAAATTAAATTTATTATTTATTGACAAATATCTTAAAATACCACAAACACTAAAAAGATTTTTAAGGTTTAAGATTTAGTTATGAAGTCTTAAAATGTAGTTTTAGGTCTTTGGTATTTTCGAAAATTGTATTTTTAAAATAAAGCTTAATTTAGTTGTATTTTGTAAACTATCCTTATTTATTAGTATCTATCTCTTAGTATTATATAGTTTTTTCCCCGCTTTTTTTTTCCAAAAATAGTATGTATAATATAAATGCAGGTCATTTGAGCTACTATTATTATCAAATATATATATATATATATATATATAAATGCTGGTCGTGTGAGTTTGGTTTATACTTCTACAAAATTACAAATGACAAATGACAAAATTACAAAAATGAAACAATCGAAGTCGTAATCTGAGTCTGAGTAATATACACGGCCCACACTATTGGACACTCTCTAGTCTCTAGAGTGATTAATAGAACACAACCATTTTCTTATTACATTATTCCGGAAATTGCGCTCATCATAAACTTTTACAAATAATTCAAGTCCATAGAATTCGATGATAACGCTACCCCCGGAAAAATTTAATGGTTATTTTGCCGACCCATCTGATTAAATCATGGTGTGACAAGAACATGTTGGGTCTATAAATACTATTCATGATGATGGGTCAAACTCAAACCCATCCATTTATTACCTCTATGACTTCATGCATGCTCATGTTGTTGCGGTGTAAGTTTCGTCGATCGTTTTCATAGTTATTGCCGAAGCGAAACAGAATCTAAAGTGTCTGTAATTGCCATAACCTACTTGCCATTAATGTGGCCAATTATAATCTGAAAAAAACAAAGATGTTCTCCTACTTCTATTAGAATGGCATGCACTTTATATTTTTATATTTTTTTTTAATAATGAATAAATCAGGTTTTGCTTTTAATAAATAAGTCTGAACTTGGGGCTTTTGACAAAAAAAAAAAAAGCAAAATATTGATCACACAATTACAATTTACAATAATTTTACAGTGGCTGGTTAAACGTAAACCCTTTAGACCGCACGACCCAAGTTGGCTCTCTTAACTAATCAGACAAAGCAAGAAGACGTGTTGTGTGACTAATTCTAATTGTTACAAAAGCACACAAAGGATGCTGAAAAACAAATAGCATTACCTAACGCAGTGAAATCCTCTGCAACAACTTCCACATGATAATTTCATTCTCTTTTATATCTTCATGTAAGCAAACCATAGTGGGCGTATCAATCATCCATGAAAAACTTGAGATTAAAAGAAATATAGTGAAATGAACCAAACGACGATACACATTGTTTCACCAATCTCCTTGACCATGTCAGAGCTGAAGACGCTTCTATGCTCAGGTGGTTCCGTCTTTGAGATCTTTGCCGGTTTGCTAGTATTGCATCTCATCTACCAAAGAATTAGAACAAGAGTCAAAGTCTACTTACTTGATTTCACTTGCTATCGAGCACCTGACTCAAACCGCGTCCCAATGTCAACTCTTATCGAAACCATCTATCTCGATGACAAGCTTGATCAAGAGAGTATTGACTTCCAAGCCCGGATTCTTGAGAGGTCCTGGTTAAGCAACCAAACCAGTATTCCTCCTTCCTTGATGGAAATACCCCTCAAGAAATCTCTCTCTTCAGTCCAAATCGAAACCATGACTACTATCTTCACCTCTGTTGAAGATCTCCTCAAGAAAAACAAACTAAGCCCAAGAAGCATAGACATACTGATAACAAACTGCAGTTTGCATTCGCCTACACCGTCTCTAAGTGCAATGGTGATCAACAAATTCCATATGAGAAGCAATATCAAGAGCTTTAACCTGTCCGGGATGGGCTGTGCGGCTGGGATTCTATCAGTCGGTTTGGCTAATGACTTGCTAAAAGTTCACCGAGGCTCTTTGGCTCTTATTATTAGCACCGAAGCGCTGAATACACATTGGTACATTGGCAAAGACAGATCTATGCTTCTTACCAACTGTCTCTTTCGAATGGGAGCAGCTGCAATATTGATGTCTAGCGATAATCATGACAGAGGAAATGCAAAGTATGAGCTCTTGCATGTTGTTAGGACAAATAAAGCAAAAGATGATCGAGCTTACCGATGTATCTATCAAGACATCGACTCTGAGGAAAAGCAAGGGGTATCGATAACCAAAGATGTAATCAGTGTTGCTGGAGAAATGCTGAAGATGAACCTAACTTCACTCGGACCTTTGGTATTACCTTACCTAGAGCAATTCCAATATGTGATACAACACATTCTTAATAAGAAACTAAAGATCTATAAGTCGAGTTCTTCTTATACACCAAACTTCAAGACAGCGTTTGAGCATTTCTGCATTCATACAGGAGGAAGAGCTGTTATTCAAGCAATGGAGATGAATCTGAACTTAACCAAAGAAGACATCGAGCCATCAAAGATGACTCTACATAGGTTTGGGAATACTTCTTCGTCGTCTATTTGGTACGCTCTCTCTTACTTGGAAGCAAAACGGAGAATGAAAGAAGGCGATAGAGTCTTGCAGATTGCATTCGGAAGTGGGTTCAAGTGTAACAGTGCAGTGTGGAGATGCATCCGAGACGTGGAGCCCAATACCGAAAACAAATGGCTCGGCTTTATCGACTCTTATCCTGTTGATGTACCTGACTCTACAAATATCAGACCAGGCTAGCACAAGCAAGTAATTACAACTCAGGAGGGCTCTGAGTTGTTAGTTAAATTCTTCCTCGAAGAACACAAAGACCTCTTCTCACAGGTTTTGTTATGTTGTTTGGTCTCATTCTCACACTCAAATACATTGAAAATTGATATGTCATTTTTCACATGATCCCATGTTTATAATCTAGTTGTAACAATAGCAATTGAATTTTTGATATAATATATGACCAAGAACCGAGAATCCTAAACCAAAAAGTTCTAACAGTGAAGCAAAAAAGAGCTAGCATGACCACCAATTTCCGCCAAATCATCAATAGAGCTTGATTTGATTGAAACAAATCAAAGCCTTATTTTCATAGTAACTAGTAATAGAATTGTTATCTGCTGTATCTTCTATAGAGAATTATTGGACAGCCTTTTTTTTGTTATGAATCATAATGTGAGTATGCAACAGGTACCTCTGTTATGAGCATTTCTTCTTTGTTGTTCTCAATATTCTCCAAGGAATTATCATCTTCAACTCTATATACGACAAAAAAAGAAATATTATTGTTATCCTCCCTACACATTACAGTTTATACGTTCAGCCCAAGAACCTCTGGAACATCAAGATCAGGCTGTCTTCAGGGAATGTTGGACAGTCCTCGGCGGGTATCATATCGGTATTTGCCTGTTTTGCGTCAACCAAACAAAGGATTAAACATCAATGATTGTTCTTTGACCATAAGAAAACCTAACACTAGCATTTGCCATAAACTATGTATGGGTTCTACGATCTATTCAATTCGCCTTCTAACTATGGAGGAGCTTAGTAAACATGATTCGTGGGGATCACAAGTATAGAGTACATGAAAAAATCCAAAAAATATCTATGTGAAGGAAAAGCAAAAGCTGTTACCTATGAACAAATCCGCGATCTTGAAGTTCAATGCAGTGAGGGGTTGGTATCTTCTTGTTCCACCGGCGATTTTGGAGCTCCATGCGACAAGACTGGAAAAGAAAGTGTTTGTACTCTTTGATCACGTTGCCCTCAAGGTTAGCCCGAGCAGAGCTACCGAGCGGAAACTTCTCATCAAAGGCTGATGATGATCTAACAAAAAAGCTAATCTCCATATTCTGTGTTGTCTTTGGTATCTGATAAGAAGTGCTCTTGTGCAGAGAATACTCGGGTTCAGAAAAGGGTAGATACGCCAGCAACAAAAGTAGAAAGAATGGTAGAATCTGAATAATCGTCAAACAGCTTGGTCCAGCCAAACTAGGCTCCTCCTGTCGGGGTTGGTTACGCGCTTGTCTAGTCCTATAAGCATGGGAAGCACGGAACATGTTTCGTTGTTGTTGTTGACCAAAAAACGACCTGAATATCTCATCGGGATCAAACTCATCATCAAAGAAACCATTCCGCGTGTTATATCTCCTCCTGGGCCTACGATTCCGCCTCTGAACATGATCAAACTCATCAACAAACCCAACCTGATCATACTGGCTCCTCGAGTTACCATCACTCAAACACGTAAACGCTTTGGAAACTTTCTTAAACGCCTCCTCTGAACCAGGTGCCTTGTTCTTATCCGGATGAACTTTCAAAGACAACTTCCTGTAAGCTTTCCTAATCTCTTCAACCGAACAGTTCTTCTCTAAACCCAAAATCGCGTAGTAGTCGCTGTTCCTATTTACATTCCTAACCAACTCAACATTTTCCTCAGTATACTTCTTTTTCTCATCACCCTTCCCAGTCTCAAGCTTATCATCACCATCAACAGTTTTGAGCTTTTCATCAAGAGATGGATTCTTTGAAACTGAGCCCAGATTGTCACAAGCAGCAACAAGTTGATCAACAGAGAGACTTGGATTAAGACGCTTAGCCATCTTGAGAAATTTCAACGCTCGTTCTTTATCACCAGAAACAATGGCGTCTTCGGCGATTCTCAAACACCTAGAAGCATCATCCTTATTCCCATCCATAACTATTCAAATACAAACCCCTAAATTCAAACCTCTACACTTCGATTTTCACACACCCTACACGAATTCAACAATAACAGAGGCTAAATCAGAATTCAGAACCCTAAACAGCTCGAATCGAGAATCAATTTCTGAAATTTCGTAAATCTAGGACACTTCCGCGTACTGAAATAAAAGCGTAATAAGATTTAGAAGAACTGGGAAACGTACCCAATTCAGACGACGAGAGTCGTCGCCATGGAGGAGAGAGAAGGAGAAGCTGATCAGAAACAGGGTTGAGAGTTTTTTTGTCGTCGTCGTTAAGAAGTGATGATGAGCCAGGGAGAGAGCTGAAGCCCGAATCTGTGAGTCTTGTCGTCGTTATAACTCTTCCTAATTTTGAGTTGATATAAGCCATTTTAAAGCTTAAAAACCTTAGGTGTTTAGGTGGTTTACCAAAAAAAAAAAAAGGTTTAACCTTAACGTTAAGTACTCACTATTAACAGATGGTTAAGAAATCGTGTCAAGATTAGGAATGGGAATGTGTTTGGTTCACAATGATCACAATTCACAAGTATGTATAAAACAGAGAGATTTGAACTTGTGGTTTTCTCAACTAAAAGTAGCTGAAATGGTACGCAAATATGGTGTGTAGCGCCTAAATTGTTGTAGTAACCAACTGGTTTCGCCAAAAGTATGATGGTCCCAAGTTCAGTGAAGAGTAAATAGACGCCATGTTTTAAGATACTCTACCCTGCCTTCAGTAGAGGATGAACCGTGTAGTGCCCACACTACTCTTTTTAAAGATGAAGAGAGGCTAGAGAGCACATGACCACATGTTACGGCGGCCTTCATTGGTCTCCAATCCATTGGTATATATATATGCCATGAAAAGCATGGCCGGCGTTGATGCGGTGCAAGAGGTGCTTTTGCATTGGGTTTCATTTGAAAAAAAAAAAAATTATAAAGCTTTGAGCCCTCAAGATTTAATATTTTTTTGAGAAAAATGATTCTAAATTTATTAAATATACAATTAACATCTTAAAAATATCAAAAAAAAAAATTTTTTTGCACCAGGTCCAACAACAACTTGAGCCGGGCCTGTTGAAAAGATATGTACGCTGTACTTGGTAGTGAAGGAAAACCATAATAGATAGTTATGACAAGAAAAAGCAAAACAATAAGATGCTCAAACACTTAACAAACTTGCAGATGCTCACATATCCCCAATACAGATTCATCAACTGTGTGTATGTAAAGGAGCGTTTGAATTTTGATAGTATATTCATGCACTTTTATGGGCTTAGAGAACGTATGGCCCATCCATATGTATAACATTAAAACTCATGTCGTTGTTTTTTAAGAGAACATATCAATCCCACATCGCTTAGAACTGAAAGAATAATTGAAGAAGCAGAGTATAAAACAAGATGTAGGCCGACTGAGAAAAGTACTTACCTAGACGGGGTCAACTCGTGATCAAGAAGACGAGTGGCCTAAGCTAGTGACCTCCATTACACATGGAGGAGGGGTGTTTAGCTTAAGGTCTCCCCAAGTGGGAGAGCCTGCGTCATTATTTGTGGTAGAGGAGGCATGAGTTTGCGCGGCCTCTACCATTCTTAGTCTTAATCATATTTAATTACTAGAAGTAGATTGGCGTGATGCGTGAGATAATTATATAATAATTTTAACATATCTTGGATTTATTAAAATATTTAAAATTTTATATTTTGTGCTTCAATAATTTATTTTATGTTTGTTATTTGTTTTGTTTTTAAATAAGTATTCTCACTCACTTAAAATGAATGACTATTGATTAGTTAAGCATTAAACTGAAAATTTTGTTAATATGAAAGACTAATTAAAAATATTTAGTCTGTATCCCATAATATATAGAGCTCTTCATGTTTTGATGCACAATCAAGACATACAAATATTTTTTACGTTGGAAAAAGAATATTGATTACGCACAAAATAAAATGCGGCTTAGCATAGACATTATGTGCTAGTTTGTCCGCTTTTAGCATAATCTATAAAACATCAATATCTTCTAAAACCAGACACCTCCAAGAAGAGCGAGACATTAGCTTCAATTTCTCGAATAACCTATTCTTGAGCCGAAGCTCATGCTCTTTCTTCATTCTCTGTGTAATTAATTTCATTAATTAGATAACTAAAGGTAGTAAAAATAATTTTGATATTCATAGATTACCAGCATGCTTCACACATGCTTAAAACTTTTATTATTATAATTTGAATGTTTTAGCAATAAAATATTTTAATCTTAATGAACTATACAAATGACTTCAAATGCATTTGTGTTCTAGAAGTAGAATTCTTTCTGTTTCTTGATTAATTACAATTAGAAAAGAAAGTTCTCTGTTAGATATTTCTATATTTTTATCACGTACTTTATATCTATTGAACATACTAAATGCAAAACTGAATTTTAGTTTAGAATTGAGTAAAAAAATGTTATTAATGGATAATGATATATTATTATATCAAATAAAACTTGCTTTTTGTGTTATACTTTTCTGTTTAAATATATATATATATATATGTGTGTGTGTTGTATTATACTCAAAATGACCAACGAAAAAGAGTAAAAACATACAATTGTATTATCGAGTTACTTTTTTTAGTGTTAACTGCATAACCTAAGAGAACATAAAATAATTATTCACCAGATATTCTTTTTTTTTTTTCTTTTTAAAAATCATGTAATGGATGGAAGAAGAGATAACTCAAATCTTCCTACTTCTCCAAGACATCGTTTTTCTCTCTCATTCCCTCCGTCTCTCTCTCTAGAATGCAATTGGGATTAGCTTAGGGTGATCTTTGGATCTTTCGACTTGATAAACACGTGGTAGAGGTGAGTCTTGTTAAATGTGTATTGATGAAACTTGCACACATGGTCAAATCCCATTGCCTTGCTCTGCTTGCGGGTAAGCACTATCATCACATCATCAACAATCGATCGGGCTAGGAAAAATAATGGAACATATGAGAAGAGAAAAAAAGTGCATACATAGTATAACCCAAACAATAATGTTGTGAAAAGAAATTATGTTAATTATATTTTAAGAAAATAATTAAGACTAAATTGTGTAAGAAAATAAAAACTGAATTTGGAAGAATCAAATGGCTTTGGAAACCCATATCATGATCACCTAGACGTCCAAATCTTCCTCGACCCTAAACACTAAACCATTGCAAAACCTTCCTCATCAGAAGTCATAACCTAAAAATAAAATAAACAACTATGGAAATGGTTATTGGAAACAAAGTTAATAAATACATATAAACACAGTTGTAACGTTAAGGAACAAATTTAAAGTAATATTATTCGAAACAATTAATATTTCTTTGAACTCATTTTCATGGGTAATAAATACAAACACACTTGTATAAAATATAGCATGGGTAATAAGTAGCATAAATATTGTAACTAAGATATAAAATCTATTAGGGTGTATGAATTATGATCAAAACTAAAAATTTATATTAAAAATTTATCAAATGGATCAAAAGAAAAACAAATTACAACATTGATATACAAAATAGACATTCAAAACAAAATTTACCAACATTTACAAGTGAGAATGTGTTATGTACCTAAGACCTTCTTCATCTAACTCTTTCTAATAAATAACCACATTTCACATGTTCACTTCTATATATGCTCCAAAATTTGACTCAACTGATTTATTTCAAAACCTACAAATGTCACATAAAGGAAAAAGTTAAATATTACAAAATTTAGAAAATTATGTGAGAGGTAGAGTACAATGTTTGATGAAGACTTTGTCTAGCTATTTATAGATAAATTTGTAGTAGTATGAGAGGTTTTTCAGTTTTTTTTTGGTCAAACATCATGAGAGTTATGGTTACATTTCAAAGAATAAATATACTATATGTTTTGTCTGTGTTTTGTTCTTTTTTTTTTTTTGTAGAACACTAATTGTCTTGCAATTAATACATTAAAGTGTATTCATATGATGAAAGATTTGTTTTTAAAAATTTTCAAACATCATGGGAGTTACATTTTAATGAATTAATATGCAATAAATTGTGTTAATGATTACTATTAAAGAAATATAAAATATCATATTGTTTTATATCTTGAAATTATTTTAGAATAAATTGATTTGATCTTTTGATCTTTTAGTACATAAATATCATTTAAATTTAGTGAATATGAAAAATAATGTATCTACTTTTGAGAAAATAAATTAAAAGAATTTAATAATTGAGAAGTGAGGACAGGTGTCGAAAATATAAGCTGCCAAATGTCATCGTGTTATGCGAAGTTAGGAGAAAACCTTCTCATATTATGTAACATTCTTACTTTACTTGACAACACTCTTAGGTACATAAATTTTTCATTTATTAGGAATGTTAAAATGTATATATCTCTTACTTTGGACAGAGTCCCACATCGGAAGAATACATCAACTTGGTCGGTTTTGTTTTGGTATTAAATGAAAGAGGCATTTGTCGAAAGAAACTTATCTTTGCGCTTGGGGCAATGACGTAGCTAATGAGGTTCTAACCGAGGCGCGTCTATTGCTGGTTGAAAACTATTTCCAAATCCCCTCATAGGTGTAAAAGCCTTTGAGAATTTCTGGAAGGGCTCCCTTCGGGGTAAAGCCCTACAATCCTCGGTTTAACTTTTTTTGTCCCCTCTAAGTCATGGCATTGTTTCTTTGTCTGAGAGCTATATAGGGTCATCTAAGAATGGAAGAGCTCTCCTTGTTTCAATGGTCGTAGCTAGCACAAGTCAGCAGCGAACCTTGTTATGCAAACGGACTCACAAAAGTGGTGATAGAGGCTGAAGTCATTACTCGCCCCTTCAAACCATAATAAAAAATGTGGTTAGGTTTCTGGATTGGTTTGGGTTTTACTGTTATAGTTTCTTGGCCTGAATCTGAACCTAAATAAATGCTAGTGCAAAACAAACGTTCTGTGTGGTGGTTAGTAGTACTGTTGATTATAGATTAGATCAGATTATGTATATATAAACAAATGTTCATCATACAACCAAATTTTAGGTTACATATAATAATATTGTATTACCTCTGGTTTATATGTAAACTGAGTTGCAGTTGCAGTGTGTAGTTGATTAATCTTGTTAACGTTGTTGTCACTTGACAGTAGTTGACAATGAAGATCAGTTAAAAGATTATTATTATTATACAGAGTTCGGAATGTGAGAACCAACTGATAAATCAAACGGTTAACATTTCACTAATGACACGTGTTACTTTTGCATCCGTCGATTAAAAGCCAAAATGATTTCCCAACAAAAAAAAAAAAAACAGAGTAATTAAAAAACCCAAAAAAAATAATCAGAGCAGTTGGCGCTTTCTTCCCCCAAAGAAAACATCAAATCGATGATACAGTTTCTCTCATGTAATCAATGGCTATCAAACTGTTAACTCTCTTCTTCTTCTTCTTCTTCTTCTTCTTCTTCTTCAATGCGATCTCAATTTCCCAATCCGCAGGTTTGTTTCTGTTTTTCTCTTCACTATCATTAATTTTACTCGTCAGGGTTTTGAATTTTAGAGTGTTTTCTCTTTTACCGTAGATGAAGAATCTGGGGGGCTCCCTAAATTTACATTCAGTTGGTCGGAGGATAAGAGCAAGTTCAAATCTGGTGAAATCGCTGCGATTTCGATCAAAGTTCTCGGGGATTTCGCCTCGTTAGGTCAGAGAGCGTTTAAGCCCACAGTGACTGTAAACGGCAGAATCGGCAACAGTTCGTACATTTCTGGGGTTTCGCTAGATCTCGGCGAAGATATTGGAAATTGGAAGATTTATTTTACTCCAATCATGGTTGGGATCTTCAACATCGTTATAGACGAAGACAATTTCAAAGTTCTCGATTCGTCCCTCCATTTCCAAGTCGAAGCAGGTTTCTTTGATGTTCCTCAATTTTGGATTAACCCCTGTATAGTCAGAGAGATTTTAGTAATAAATTATTGAAACTTGTTGTGAAGGGATGATGTACCCATCGGTATGTGTTGTGTCTTGGCTGGGTCTTAGGAACGTGTTTGAAGCCGGGATGAATGCATCGGTTTTGATTCTTCCCAAAGATGCGTTTGGGAATAACATTTCGTATTCCGGGAAGGTGATTGAGTTTCAGGGGTTTTCTTTGTCTCTTCTCTATGAGAATGGTTCATTTGCTACTAATAGTAATCTTGATCTCTCACACGTTACATGGATTGAATCTGGCTATATCTCCATTGAGTTTCTTCTTGTGAGTTCTGGAAAGTTCTCGTTGCTTGTTGAGAAGGAGAGCCAAACATTGACTGGTGGTCCATTACCACTTGAGGTGAATTCAGGTGATGATAACTGAGTTTTGTTTCCATTAACTTTGTTTGTTTCTCATGTGGCATTTTTAAGATGAGCCATGTTTGTTGTTTTCTTGAGCAGGACCTTTGGATGTTTCCAATTGTGTGAGTTTATGGAAGTCAGAGCTAAACACATGGCAGATATTTTCTAAAATGGACATCTTTTTACACCAGAGAGATCGATTTGGAAACCTCGTTTCTGGTTTTTACGAATTCGGTGCTGATGTGGTGGAAAAAGAGACCGGTTTGTCCATACCGGTATCAGATTTCCAGTTTATGTATGTAGAGCCGGGGATTCAGTTGATGTCTTTTAGCCTGTTTGAACCAGGAAATTTCTTGCTTACTCTTTCTGATATGAAGCATCACAATAAGAGCATCTCTGGTATGCCATATGCGTATACAGTATATATAGGTCAGTGTTTGCCTAAATGGTGTATGATGTTTGCTTTAATTTTTGGTGAATGTTCTCTGCAGTAGTCCTCTTATTTTTTTTTCTTGACAGGTTATTGTGATGGATCAAGAAGTATAGTAAATGGTTCAGGGATCAATGCTTCTATTGCTGGGGAGTCTCTTCGCTTCTCTATTTACTTGAAAGATGCTTATGGTTACCCCTCGTCAGTCCAAGTGGATAGACTTCAGGTCAGAATCCTACTAGAGTCTGATTCCTCATTTATTCTGCCAACCATACAGCCAAGAGAGACCCTCAACGGTACTATTTCTTACTTTCCTTATTGGATGGTATCTTCACTTGTGGCTTATATCAATTGGCAAATGATTTTTTTATTTTAATTGGCAAATGATTTTTTACAGGGACTGGATCAACTTACCAAACTGCTACCCCCTTGTATGAGAAACATGGCAGAAGAGTAAGAAGAAGACTATCTGCATATATGCTTATGCATACCTGATTAGGCCTAGAGACTTAAGGGAATTTATTACTTGCAGACTCAAGCGAGTATTTTTGACGTAACTTATACTCCAAAGAGGAGTGGAATCTGTAAAATTCTTATATCATCTGGAAACATAGTCCTCAATGGAGGCCAGCCTTTCATCAAGGAAGTATATGCAGGTATCATGCTCCTTACCCGAATCTAGACAACTAGATATTTCCATGTTTAGATAGTGTCTAGTAAATTGGAAAATTCCCATTCTCCTTGTTTATGAGCACCACACTCACTCTTGCTTTTCTCAGGTGAAGTTAATGTGGCGGCGTGTAGTGTGACCCAATTCAGTGGAAAAGTGCCAAAGCAAATCAAGAATGAAATTGTGGTGTTGCTCTTGGACGGCTTCTACAATCCTGTACCCTCACAACCATCCCGTTTGAAGTTGGAGATCACCTCAGCTAATACATCAAGTTTCACTACATGGGAATTTGTAGATAATAATGATGGGACCTATACTGGTAGTTACCTGGCCATGGAGGTGGGTACTTACCACATGTGCGTTTCCGTTGACAATAAACATATCCAACCTTGCCCCTTTGAAGTAAATGTGTACAGCAGTAAGTCCATTACTTTTCTTCTTTCACACCATGATTCTTAATTTGCTTGTTTTTGAGATTCTGCCATGATTTTAGATGGATACTTTCCAAGAGCCTATGATGATCCAGTCAGTGTATGGGAAGATGAGTCAATATCTTTTAAACCACTGGAAAACGACTATTTTGCTGGCGGCAATGCGAGCATGCTCGGTTTCTCACAAGTGAGGATCGAAAGTTGCTTTACTTCTATGTTTTGCAGATAGTTAAATCATCTGACAGTAGCAAAATCTTTGTCTGTAAACTGTTGTTTTCTATTTGTTTTTGGATGTTAGCCAGGTCATGGTTCTCTTCTGAGAGATGGAAACGTGCTTAGATACACGCCAATCAAGGACTTTTCAGGAAACGACTCCTTTCCTTATACAATAGCTGATATAAATGGAAACTTAGCCGCAGCTACAGTCTACATCTCTGTTCTTACTGCTCCTCCTCAGTTTGTCTCATTTTCCGGCGGATTACAAGCAACTGAAGATCTTATTAGTCCGAGATATGGGCAAGCATTCTTCGTCTTTTCTTGCTTACATTAGTTTATCTTACTAATACTCCACTGCAGCTATAGTTATGCTGTTCTTGAATGTTATTACAGTGGCTTCTCTGGGTTGCAGGTAAGCTACTCAGACCTGTCAGAGAACATTTCAGTAACAGTACAAGCACTTTCGGGATCGGTCATTCTATCTCCAATGCTGATGCAGTTTAGACTGCCTTCAAGTGGAAGACTCTCAGTTAGCAATGGAGGTGAAAATGGAAGGCTCTTAATCTTAGAAGGACAAATAGGAGTTATCAATCCTGCACTTCAGTCTATTCAATATCTCGGGTATGCATATATGGAATCACAGGTAGTTAATACTAGAGTTTCAGATGTCACTCTCATTTTTATTCTTTGGTCTTGTCTGCCTCAGAAATGAGAATTTTGCTGGTGTTGATTCTCTTCGGCTGTCCACAAAGAACAAGAACGGGATCAATCATCTGGATGTTCCAGTTTTCGTTGAACCCGTAAATGATCCGCCGTTTATTACCGTTCCTCAATATATAACGCTGGAGAGTAACGGGAGTGAATCACTCATCTTTCACCCGGAAAGAGACAAGTTCAACTTTTCAGCTGGAGATCCAGATCTTGTTCATTTCCCCGGTAATGCTAACAGTTTACAATACACTCTTGATCACTTTCAAGCTAGTAACACATTTCTCTTTTTGACTGATGAAAGCAAAATTTCAGGTGGTGATTCTCAATTTTTAGTAACGTTTTCTGTGGAAGTCAGTGACGGGTTTCTGCTGACAAACTTACCATCGGAGCTTATAAACTCAACAGAGCTGAAGTTCAAAAACATGTTCCAATGGCAGCCGATTCAGACATACGCCGCCATCTCTAAACATGTGAATGTCAAAGCCAGTGGGATGAGGTTTCGCGGAACTATAAAGCAATGCAACGACCTCATGCAACAGCTTCTTCATCACGTAAAGTCGAATCATCTATCTTTCAATTAGATGTGTTTGGTTTCTCATGTGTACATGACCACCATGAATCCTGTGTAGGGAGGGGAGAATGGTGCGGTTTTGACCCTAAAACTGAGTGACATGGGGAACTACGGGTGCTACCTTGACTGTACCGAGAGAATTTCACAGCCTTTACACGCAGAGGCTCACGTAAACCTCATCAGAAAGAGACCATTGAGTTCTCTTACAGCTCACGGTACGTGAATGATATACTTTGTGTGGTTTCAATTCGGTTTGGTTTACTCGGTTATTGTGAAATTATAACGAACAGAAGTTTGGTTAGTTCCACTTCGATTTGGTCTTGGATTTGGTTTTTTGTTACTCGATCTCAAATGATTCGGCTCTGACGTGTTTGGTGTTGTTTAGTCTAAATCGGTTTAGTTTTATTCATTGTAGTAAAATGAAGAGTAGTAAAATGTTTTCTTCACAGTTCGGTTTAGTTTTCGTTGCCCACCTCTAAGAATTCCTTGGGTTCGACTTTTAATATCTATGTCACTTGGTAGCAGTTCTAGGATCTATGATTGTGATGGAGTCGCTCGTGGTATTCACTCTCGCTACTGTGCTTCTGTTCTTCACCTGCAAATGCGCGTTTCTTCTGGTACACGAGAGAAGAAGAGAACATTGTGCCCACAAGAGTTTACAGCAACCAACAGTAAACAAAAACAACTCAATCTCTCTTGTGTTTTCTTACAACCATTTGTGTCCATATTTAAACCGATCTTCTCTGAACAGGACAATGCCGACTTTTTAAACGACAATGTTGTTTCAACAAGAACATTCGCTGGTTGTCTCCCGGAAAATATGTGGAACGGCCATCATCCTCAGAGGTATATATAATTGGGGAAATCGTATACTTGTTATAATTAATCTCCCTTTTTACATAGTGTTTTGTTTGTTGGTATATAGAGACGTCGCTGAAACTTCCAGCAGGCAGAATAAGCAGTTGTCACCAGATATTAACAGTTTTATGCCGTTCGAGGTAGAGAATGGTAGAAGTTGATGAAACGGAGCTATCACAATTCACAATTACAAACAATCAAGAAATCTCATGGAATGGGCAAAAGAAATGCATTAACAAGAAAACCAGAGAATTGCTACGAAGACACAGTCATGCTTCTTCTTGTAAATGCTCATTAACTGATTCTATAGAATTTACTTTTTGGTTAGCTACCAATGCAAAGTCATTAGTATCAGATAAGATAAACAAGTTGATTTGTAATTCCTATTTTGATCAGAGAAGATTAATGAAAAAAAAAATGATTTTGAAATAAACCACAAATACAACACAAAACATATATAGAAACAAAAACACAAACTATACAGTGTTACATAATAAACCAAACTGAAGCTCAAAGTTTGAGTTGGATCAATTTAGCTGATATATGGAAAACACTGATCGAGGTTCAAACCAATCTCCTCATGAGTATACCAATTATCAAGGGAGCTTTCAAAATTAGTATCGAAATCAATGAGTTGATCAATATCCAGCTCTTGATCGAAATCCAAGTCAGTAAAAGAGTTGTTGTTGTCCGTAACGCAGAAGCTTTCACAAAGCGGGAGGATCTGATCTTGTTCTTCAGTGATGCCGTCTAAGATAAAACCGCTCTTATCGTTGTTCTTCAGGTCCTCGTGATCATCATTAACGAAAGCTTGATTATTATTAACGAAAGAGGCTTCCTCCGCACGCAATTCCTTGAGATTACCCAACAACGTCCACATGGAATCAATCGCGTCACTAATCTCTCGCGGATTCTCCGATCTGATAAGCCTCTCGTTGTTCCACCAAAACCCTAACCCTAGATCCTTACGAGTCAAACAGATACCAACGTCCTCCCTCATCGCTTTGTCATCCTCGGGATTAGGAACAGGAACAGGACGTTGTCCCGAGAGAAAAGCAGAGACAACGCCATCGACGGAGGAGTGGCCGAAGGAGTAGAAGGAGACGTTGGATTCGGAAGAAGAAGGAGTCGCTAAGACGGCGACTTGTGCACCGGAGAGAAGGCAAAGCTGAGAAGCTTTAATGAAGAGTCCGTTATGACGTTTGACACAGATAGGTCCTAACGAGCTCTTCTTCATGATCTTCTTAATCTCAATCTTCGTCTTCATTCCACCTCTCTTCACCATTCTTTTTTTTTCTTTTGTTTCTTACGATAAGAGAGAGATTAGAGAGTTTTTTTTGTTTCTTACAATCAGTGAGAGAGAGAGAGTTTTCTTTTGTTGTGAATTTGTGATTTGCCAAGATGATTTCCTTAATTTGTAGTAGAAGGAAAAGGAAATAACCTAAACCTAAAGTCCTAAACCCTCACATCAAAACCGATAACGGACATAATTAATTTACTAAACCGAATTAAACCATTGCTACGTCGGTTCAAATAAAATTGAATTGGGCTTAAAGGCCCACACATTTGTTGGGCTCGATATGAACCCTAAAATCGCGTAACGAGAAGGCGAGCGTGAGATTCTAATGGCGTCGAATTCGGAAACGAGGGGATGGATCATGGGCGGATTACGAAACAATGATGTCGACATCGGACGTTAAGCTATTGAAGAGGGCGTGGCGTAACGAGAAAGCGGCGCCTGAGATTCTTCAGTACGAAGGAGCTCTTATCGAAAGAGCCAAAGAACAGATCGAATTAATTAGTGGTAAAATCTCTGAATCCTTAACTGTTTTTGTTTGTGTTGTGTTTTTTTTTTCTTTGTTAGTGTTGAGTTTTGAAATGTTTGTGAATATCAACAATACAGGAAGAAACAATTGAGGATTATGTGGAAAATGGTAAAGAAGACCCTTTGGTGGTGTCACTTTTTATCAGATGGATTTGGACAGAGCCCAGTTTCTACTCAGATCTTATCTCAGGGTTAGGCTTCTCTCAAGGTGTGTGTTGTGTTGCCACCCTATCTTCTATTTCCACGAGTCTCAGATTAAATGTCAACTGTAGTACAGGAATGTTGCGTAATAGACTTTGATTTTGACTGTAAGAGATATATATATATTTGCAACGGATTTATTGCTTTTGATCATTTCCTCGTTAGTGATATTAGGAATGGAATGTTTGCTTGACAGTTAGTTAATACACTTCTCTTGTACAAATATGTTTGCTATAAAGACAATTTTTTTTTTTTTTTTTTCTATAAAGACAATTTTCTTTCCTAAAATGTATGTATCTCCAATGGTTTTCATTTGACTGTTGCAGATAGAGAAGTTTTTGTTCCACAACCTCAAGTCAGAAGAACCTGAAACACGGCTTTTAATAGCTGGGCATTGTTGAGTCATCGACAGGTGTGCTGATGATTTAGCAAAGCATTTTGAAGAGACTGTACGTACTGCTTAAGTTGCCTGAGAATTATCATTCGGTTCCTCAACCAATCCCTTATAAGTGATATGGGTACCTTACCTTCCTTAACCAGTTAACCTTATATTCTGAATTGGTTTGTCATTATTTAAGTTGGACATTCCTTTCACACAGTAGCTGGAGTTCTCTGTCTGTTACTGAACACTTCTATAATTTTTGAACTTACAGTGCCGCTGCCGCATTTGGACACCTTTGTTGTTTGTCGAAGCAACAACTTTGTCTCCTCAATCTCTATGAAGAGTAGGAGAATTCTCTTTTTCCCCCATACACATTTTATACACACAACCTTTCTGTAATCTATGTGTGGGTTTTTGCCTTTACTTACTTTTGCAGAGGAGAGATCCCCGAGACTGTGGAGATGGAGCGCGGTGATCTCTGCAAGATTGTTAAAAGGAGCAATCGAAATTGACTTGATCTGAACTCAAACATAGCTTAAGTTTTGGGTGGTGCTACCTTCTGTTGTTCTTCTGTTCAATGTTTATGATTTTGAGTTGTATAGTGAAATTTTATTTTGTATGAGTTTCCTTATGTCCTGATAGAAACTTGTCATTCTGTGGTTCGTCCGTAGTTAGATCTTCTTAGAATGTTTTAATAAGTGTCCCAATACAATCTTCTTAAATTAAGGAACCATCTTTTGCGTCATCCATCTTCTCTACACTCTACCAACCATTCTGCGACCTTACAAATTAAGGTGTTAAAGGGTTATGAATAAATGGTCTTTCGCATAAAACACTGGTGTTGTCTTCTACAAACTCGGATCGAACCTTGTTATGCTAACGAGACTCAAAAAGTGCTAGAGGTCGGACCGGTAAACTGAGAAAAGAAAAGCAAAAGTTGCGGAAGCCATTGATTACAAGTCCTTGGCAACATGACTATTTGGTTATTATAGCACATTTTCTGTCACGACAAGGTTCAGATGATCAAGCTCTTTGCAAGTTACAACTTATGCAGTGGATAATAAAAAAACCAATGTATATATGTTTCAAGAACTTGGTTTTTAACTTTTTATGCAAAATAGCTTCGATGCAGAAGAAAGTAAGGAGAATAGGACAAAGGAAAACCAATTAATATACATAGTCATGAATACGATAAATTGATATACATTAAGAGTTGGGGAATGAAGAGTATACAAAGTTTTGATGGATATACATATAGGGTCTTACTTACTTAAGAAAACAGAATGGTAGTACATATATCACAAAAGAAGGACGTTTTATTCCTCTCATTAGTGTTGTTCAGTAGAAGTAGGTTTAGCCTCAGGCTTCTTGACGATCATCACGGAGCAATGTGCGTGATGAGCTAAATAGTCACTTACGCTCCCCAAAAACACCCTCTTGACAGCTCCATAACCATGGCTACCAAGGACAAGAACACATGCATGATGTCTCTCGGCGGCTTCCAACATTATATTCCTCGGATCTCCTTCAATCACCTCCGAAGACGCGATCTCAACGGATTTAGCCGAGCGTACTTCGGCGCACTTCTTCTTAACCAGTTCAGCAGTCTTGTTCAAATCTTGTTCCACCATTGGTATTATATCTACCGTTTCGGGACCAGCAGCCCCGAGGAAGGAGGTCGCTGTTGGTCGGGCGTGAACAACAACAAGTTTGAATTGTGGATTGGCCTTGAAAGGTATGAAGAAGAGATCGAGAGCCGTCTCGAGTGCATGGTAGCTATGTGCTGAATCATCTACTCCTACGACCACCACACGCTGATCACTTCCACTAGCCATTTTTCTTGATTTGCTTAGTGATTGTAGAGTTGACGAAACATACGTACTGATGTCCATTTAATGAGAAGTGAGCGGGTATGAGTTGAGTGGTCGAGCGCTGTTGCTGGGACCGATACTAACGGGAAGCCTCTTGTTCCAACTAAAACGCGTCTGTTTAAATACTTAACTTCAAGTTAAGATTTCTTTGCTTTCCCTACTAATTATATCGGTCTTTCAAGTTGATAACGAGTTTGACCAAATGACCAAGGTGTTTTTGTTTTTGTTTGGGGTTTCGTTTGTTTGTTTTTATATTAATAAAAGCTTAATACAACATGAATAAATTAATCAATATTCATCCGTTCCATTTAAAATCTTATTTTTAACATAATATAATAGAAAAAAGTTTCTTAAATATTGAGTAAAACAGAATTTTAAGAAAGAAGAGAAATCACTTCGACAAGCCGTTTTCCATGTCGCCGTCTCCTTTCTCTACTGATCCAATATCTTCTTGCAAATAAGTATTATATAGTTTTGTACTGATTAGACGGTATCGGTGGTTATAGAATTCGTTGGTTTGAATGTTTAGTTATATTACGTAGTTAGCTTAGTATTGGATCACATTTTAAAAATTTAATATATTCATGCAAACGTTTGTTTTGGTTTGATAAGTTACTTGATTCTTTGTGGCCCAATGAAAAGTTACTAGATTTTTTTTTTTTTAACTGCCACATACTTTTGCAATAATGTGAGAGGAATCATTCATGAATATGAAGTTCATACTATAATCAATTGATCGCTTAATTTCCTTATAACAATTTCCTAAACCCTCTTATTTGTTATAGCAATATACAAGTTTTTCAATTTTCATATCCATTTAAATCACCTCTTTTAACATTTTCAAAATAATATCATATACATCTTTATTGTCAAGCTTTTCATCACGCTTGCATCTTTATGGTCGTGAGTAAATCTTGCAAACATCACATATGCATTTTTTTTCGTGAGTAAATCTTCGATTTCTTATATATATATATATATATATATATATATATATATCACTGGGTTATTTATTTTGAAAGTTTTATTCATCTTGTACGTTTGTTGTTCATATTTTTCATATAATGGTCCAAAAATTATAATATATAGTGAAGGACGATATATATATATATATATGTCATGGTTTGCAGTTTGGAAACAAAATGTACATGTAAAAAATTGATGAACGCTTTAACTCCAATTCATGTCAAATGTCTCAACCTCATATATATTTCTTTACCATAGATATAAACTCTATGCCAAAATCCTTGATTCCTAAGAGACATAACAAATTAAAACTAACCTCAACCCTATTTTAAGTATTAAAGACATTTTGTCGACTTCATACCAAATAATTCTTAATCTATTGATATGTACTGCCACCTTGAACGAACTATACTACTCTTTGGCTAATTTTTTTGACCTTATAACTGCTTTTGGCTTCTTCAAATAGAAGATGATTTTATTATTTTTACAAATTATAATATATAAAATATTAAACTGAAAAAAATGTTTAATTGGTTCTTAGAATTATATCACATTCGAATTTACCATATTTTGATCAGAGTAATTAATGCTTTTTGTGGTGGAGTGTTTAGACAATTCAGTTTTTCATCGTTTTCAATTCAATAATAATAATAATAATAATTATTATTATTATTATTATAAAGAATACTTATTATTATGTGTATAAGAAAATTTATAGAAATGAAATAATCAGCTCTATTACTTCATTTATGAGATTAATATTAATGTAATATTTTCAATATTAAATATGTATCAATTATCTATAAATGAAGTAATTGTTTTTTTTTAAAATATTGTCTTTTTGTATGAACTAGGTTAAATATCGCTAATTAGCTTAGAAGAATTATTGCAATGTCTATAGTTAGTTTAGACGAGTATTTTAGTGTCATTGCTTAACTTAGATTTGTCTCATGGATTGGTTCTAGAGAAGATCCTCCAGACTATAATAGCCAAAGTAATTCGACGATAATTGGCTCCATATATAACAGTTCGATCACAATTAGAAAAAAATTTCTTCTGACCTTTTTCTTCCATCGTGCCATGCTAGTTGTTGGTAAAGTGAGCCCAAATTGTATGATCTAATATACAAACTAAAGTGATAAGAGTAAAGGTAAATATTAATAACAAAAGTTGTAAAATTAAAATTCTATCACTCAATTTTCTTTTTTCCAACAAAGTATATGATATACATTTTAGGTATTGTTATTTTTTTTAGAAATCAATAACAAAAAAACTCCATGGCAAAGCCGTAGAAGAATCAATAATTGCAACTTACAAATGCTCTCATTTGTATTCATCTAAATTTTCTGCCAATTACAATTTAAGAAACTGATCTTGATTGAAATTATTGTAAACTTCCGCCATAAAATACAATATATCAAACTTCATTCACCCAACAAAATCAAATAATTACAAACTTACTTTATTTTGTAGAAGATTTCTCAAAGAACACGCCTTCCTCTCTTTAGACAGGAAGTACAATGGGAGTAGCATAACGATTCTTGGTCGGAGCGGATGTCAAAGGTTAGGGAGATGCCGGTGGTTGGAGGCAGTGGAATGTTCCGGTTTGCTAGAGGATATGTCGAGGCTCGGACCAAGTGGTTCGATCGCAAGACTGGTGATGCTACTGTTGAGTATAATTGTTACGTTTTGCATTACTGATGATGATGCCTAGAAATATATATACCCACTTAATTTAATGGAACTTCTTTTCTCTTTGTTTCTTCATCCATTTTTTATTTACGTATACCGATTTTAATGGGGGGATTATTTTAATACTATTTGTACACTTGTTATCAAAATTTGCATTTTGTGTTGTTAGTATTTGATGTTTCTGCAAAACACCTTTCAGTTGACATTCTTTGCAACTTTAACCAATTCAATCTGCATTATATATAACCTTGGACCGATCGTGTATAGAATTTTGTAATGCATATAATTTCACTATATAACAACATTCCATAGTACATACGTTTTGTTATCCACAATATACAATCTTCCAAAAAAGATGTTGCAAAAGACAAATGCAATGCATTCCCATTTCTATAAAAGATTCATATGCCTATAGAGCTAGCTCTCACTATGAATACTCATAGTACATCATTCCCATGTATTTGATTTTGGATTTAATTCCCTTATACCCTTTGACCAAAAAAACATTTCTCAAATCCCCTCCTTGCCAGATTTATTTTATTTTCTGTTTTCTTTTAATAAAAAAATTACAAAACTACTTTGTAACCCTTGACTTGTCAATATTTACTAATCCAACCACTATTTTTTCGGACCCCCCACCCAAATTCAATTACCAATGGATCTACAACTTACTTTATTCTAGTTTTATTTTATATAGATCTAAAACTCAAAAAACTTCATCTCTCTCTCTCTCTTTTTATCCTATTTGCTCTCATTTTCTCTTGGTTCTACTTCTTCAAAATCTTCTCCGTTGTTTCACAAGATTAATCAATTTTCGTCACATTCTTCAGCCTCCTTGACAATCAAACATCATAGAAATTAAAAACTATAAAAAAAATTGATTGTAAATTTAGGGTTTGTGAAAAGAGATTTGGTACTGGAAAAGCTCATGAAGAAACCAAAGATTTCACATGAATGACACTTGATCTTTAAATTGAAAATTGAATTCCCTTCCATACATAGTAGTATCTTTGTGTATGATGTAGTGTGAGACAAATTATTTATAAACAAATGGATCTCATAGGTACAACTGGATTTTGTATGTACAACTGAGACTATTTCAGTACAACTAGAACTCTTATGTACAACTGAGACACAGTATAGCCTATATAACTAAAATTGATGAAATTTTAAATAAATGAATTTAGATATTGAATAATTTAAAATTAATATTAAAATGAAACATGTGTCATGTGTAAATAAAATAATTATACTAATTTATCTAACGCATGAAGACGCAAAAGAAAAACATGCTTAAAGAGAAAAGTTATATATTGATAATTTTTTCAAGTAGTTGTACTCAAACTTTTAGTTGTATTGGCATTAACGTAGTTGTACTTTGGTAATTTAAAAATATAAATAGTTGTACTCAAATTTTAATATTTTTTTTGCAATTGTACTTATGATAATCAGTAATTAAAATACAATTACAATACGTACATATCAATATATTTGTTCAAATATGTTATTTGTTTGTTTCCCATAATAATGTTGTGATTATTTACAAAGTAATCATAAATGTATAAGGTAGTTGAAGTTAAAATATGAGAATAAGATAGATAATGATATAAATTTGAATAATCTAGATTTCAATCCCCAAAATATGATTTTTTTTTATAGTTACTAATATAGATGTGAATAGTATACAACAAATTTTATTTTTTATTTTTGGTTTGCTAATAAACTTAATTGTAACAGTTGCACATAGTTGTATCACGATGGAACAATTGTGTTTCGAAATAAATATAATCATTCTGAAAGCAAAGATATAAGTGTCCACTATTCTTTTACTCACACCCTTAGTTTATCATTACTAATTAAAAATGATTCTGGTATAAATATTTTATTTTGTATATAACTAGTTTTTTTCAAACGTTATTAAAACACTAGTTGTACCGGCCATATTTAGTTGTACAAGTTTTTTCACGATTTTGTCAAAATTGGTGGGACCAAAATGAAGGTGATTAATGATTGGCTGGGAATTTTTTTGAAAAATAATTATTAAAATTTAAAATTAATGTAATGAGTAAATAATAAATATAATATTCAAGGGTAAAATTGGAATTATCTTTTATTATAAAGGTAAGAGGGTATGTAGAATAAAATGGGATAGTGTAGAAATGTTTTTTTGGTCAAAGGGCACAATATAATTTATTATTATTATTATTATTATTTTTTGAGCTCAACAACAACTTTCATTATCCAAATCATTATCCAAATCAGCTTACACTTGGTTAATCCACTCTTACAAGAGATTTGACCCAATTTGGCTCAGTAGAATACAACTTAGGGTCATAATTCTAGGCACAAAACAGATTCTACGCTCTTGAAAGTTGAGCAGCAAAACTTTTATGTCTTGGAGCATGGGAGCGTAGGCTGGCCATATTTCGTCATTATTGATCAAATTAACTGCCCCCAATGAATACGATTCAAAGATCACTCTATTATAGTTCAGTCGAATCATTGATCTGATCGCTTGCCTTAAAGCCTCTAATTCCACTTCCAACACTGATCTTGCTCGCTGAACAGCTTGTGCGCCCAACCATAAAACCATTCCCACTTTGTCCCGAAGAACCCAACCTATACCACCGGGGTTACTTTCACCATTCCAAGACCCATCAGTGTTGCACTTAACCCAAGCATCCGGAGGTGGTCGCCACACCATTCTTTCAGATGATCGTGGCTCAGTACAACCATTATCTGGTTCATCTGATTCTTTCCTTTGACTCCACTCCGTCGCATCCTCTTGTGCTTTTCTCACTGTATCTAATGCATTGAAGTCCTTTCCTTGGAAGATGAGAGCATTCCTTGACTTCCAGATTCTCCAAAGCAGCCAAGGGATGATCAGTTCAAGGCCATCAGGCTGAGGAGTATGTGTCTTAATATTCAAGACATGGAACATATTTTCATAAATAGAATTACTCCAGGTACCACTCGGTGGAGCCGGAATAGGAGAGAGCCCAAACCTGTCTTGCATAGGAGCATTGGAATAGGAGATGATTCACCGTTTCTTCCTCACCATCACACCTTACACAGTAGGCATCTCTATTCAAATGGCGGTATGACATATTCCTTGCAACCGAGATGCAATTGGTCAAACATTTCCACAAGAAATGTTGGACCTTGGGGCTCGTCTCCGTTTTCCAAACATGGTGAATTAACGGGTTTAAGCTAGGCTGATCCACTTCTTGAATTCGTTTCCTTGGAATGATGATCTGAATTAAATCCTTTGATTTTCATATGTACTTCACACTTATATATTTTTTACTATATTGTAGCAAGTAATTATTATAGTAAAGCTTTTTGTTTTCACAAAATTTATTTAGAATTATGTCTTTTTTTTTCGAAACCTTATGTCTTAGAAATTCTCTTTTATTTTTATGAGATTGAAAAAGGGGAATTTGTATATATATATATATATATATATATATATATATATATATATATTTTTAAAAAAAGAGAGATTTAGGGATTTAACGGATAAAACCCAAAACAAAAGTTCTGAGGTTTGGTTTCAGTTTCAGAGTTTCAGTTTATCATTACTAATTAAAAATGATTATGGTATAAATATGTTATTTTGTATATAACTAGTTTTTTTCAAACGCTATTAAAACACTAGTTGTACTAGCCATATTTAGTTGTACAAGTTTTTTCACGATTTTGTCAAAATTGGTGGGACCAAAATGAAGGTGATTAATGATTGGCTGGAATTTTTTGTTGAAAAATAATTATTAAAATTTAAAATTAATGTAATGAGTAAATAATAAATATAATATTCAAGGGTAAAATTGGAATTATCTTTTATTATAAAGGTAAGAGGGTATGTAGAATAAAATGGGATAGTGTAGAAATGTTTTTTTGGTCAAAGGGCACAATATAATTTATTATTATTATTATTATTATTTTTTGAGCTCAACAACAACTTTCATTATCCAAATCAGCTTACACTTGGTTAATCCACTCTTACAAGAGATTTGACCCAATTTGGCTCAGTAGAATACAACTTAGGGTCATAATTCTAGGCACAAAACAGATTCTACGCTCTTGAAAGTTGAGCAGCAAAACTTTTATGTCTTGGAGCATGGGAGCGTAGGCTGGCCATATTTCGTCATTATTGATCAAATTAACTGCCCCCAATGAATACGATTCAAAGATCACTCTATTATAGTTCAGTCGAATCATTGATCTGATCGCTTGCCTTAAAGCCTCTAATTCCACTTCCAACACTGATCTTGCTCGCTGAACAGCTTGTGCGCCCAACCATAAAACCATTCCCACTTTGTCCCGAAGAACCCAACCTATACCACCGGGGTTACTTTCACCGTTCCAAGACCCATCAGTGTTGCACTTAACCCAAGCATCCGGAGGTGGTCGCCACACCATTCTTTCAGATGATCGTGGCTCAGTACAGCCATTATCTGGTTCATCAGATTCTTTCCTTTGACTCCACTCCGTCACATCCTCTTGTGCTTTTCTCACTGTATCTAATGCATTGAAGTCCTTTCCTTGGAAGATGAGAGCATTCCTTGACTTCCAGATTCCCCAGAGCAGCCAAGGGATGATCAGTTCAAGGCCATCAGGCTGAGGAGTATGTGTCTTAATATTCAAGACATGGAACATATTTTCATATATAGAATTACTCCAGGTACCACTCGGTGGAGCCGGAATAGGAGAGAGAGCCCAAACCTGTCTTGCATAGGTGCATTGGAATAGGAGATGATTCACCGTTTCTTCCTCACCATCACACTTTACACAGTAGGCATCTCTATTCAAATGGCGGTATGACATATTCCTTGCAACCGAGATGCAATTGGTCAAACATTTCCACAAGAAATGTTGGACCTTGGGGCTCGTCTCCGTTTTCCAAACCTGGTGAATTAACGGGTATAAGCTAGGCTGATCCACTTCTTGAATTCATTTCCTTGGAATGATGATCTGAATTAAATCCTTTGATTTTCATATGTACTTCACACTTATATATTTTTTACTATATTGTAGCAAGTAATTATTATAGTAAAGCTTTTTGTTTTCACAAAATTTATTTAGAATTATGTCTTTTTTTTTCGAAACCTTATGTCTTAGAAATTCTCTTTTATTTTTATGAGATTGAAAAAGGGGAATTTGTATATATATATATATATATATATATATTTTTTTTTTTTTTAAAAAAAGAGAGATTTAGGGATTTAACGGATAAAACCCAAAACAAAAGTTCTGAGGTTTGGTTTCAGTTTCAGAGTTTCAGTTTATCCACGACCACAACACATAGCCATCCCTGAGTTTGGCGACGAGTTAGTCTTCTTCTTACTTCCTTCTCATTCTTGTTTCGTATCGTCGATATTGTGAAAATGAGCGCTGAGAGATAGGATCAGCAGAGATAAAAAAGTAGAGAAGATGTCGTCTTTCTTCAAATCTTTTCCGGGAAATCCCAGAGAAGCTGCTGCCATGGCGATGGTTCAGTCTTCATCTTACAGAGTATGTGGTTCACTCTTCAGTCTTCATATTACTTTGAATCCGTCTGCTCTGCATAATATGTTTTTGCAGGAGTACTGAGAAAGTGATAGCCTTTTTTTTATTGCCAAGTTCGATTTTTAGATTACATTTTTCTTCGAATTGGTCCATATTATCATTGCAATTGCAATTTCGGGTTTGTGGGATTCGTTAATGTAGTTCTCTTTTTTTTTTTGTTGTGGGACGGATAAATACGTTTGTCTAGATTGGGGTTCTTAACGTTTACTATTGCACACCAGTTGTTCGATAAAATTTCAGAGACTTCTGGGTTGACTTTTTTATCCATTACAAGTAACTGTGCATCTCATGAAGTGCTTACATGTGTCCTCTGTAATGCTTAGAGAGCCCTTTTATTAACCAAAGCTCTGTTCTTTCTTTAGAAAAATGTGTTGTCTTGCTTGGCAAAAACTACTTCACCTATATCATTCTTCTTGTTGACAACTTGCGTTGAAATAGTTTTTGAGATGTGGTTTTGTCCCCGTTCAGGTATTGTCAGGTAGAAGTTCTTCTAATTTAAGGAGAAACACGCCGTTGGATTCTTTTCTTGCCAAGGGAAGGTCTTCCGTCAAGGCTTTTTCGTTCCTATATGTTTCACGGTATTCAACTGAATCAAACAATGAGTTTGGTCATTCATCAAAGCGAAGGTCTCGTGGGCCTGTTATGGCAGCAAAGAAAGCATCTGAAGGTTTTGCATCTCACAACTAGTACTTTTCCTAATACTGCTATTCTGTTATGCAATGTGACACTCATTTACCATTGTGTTTGGTTAGGGGAAAAACAAGAAGATGGAAAGTACAAGCACACAGTTGATTTGCCAAAGACAGGTTTTGGTATGAGAGCGAATTCTTTGACAAGGGAACCTGAACTCCAGAAGTTGTGGGAAGAGCACCAGGTCTTCAAGAGAGTTTCTGATAATAACAATGGAGTAAGATTCTCAAGATTTTTTCCTACATCAACTTTGCTTTGCGAAACTGGTGTCTAATAATTTAGTTGGAATTTCAGGGGAGTTTCATTCTTCACGATGGTCCTCCTTATGCCAATGGTGATCTGCATATGGGTCATGCTCTTAACAAGATACTGAAGGATATCATTAATCGCTATAAGGTATTCTCTTTTCCTGACTTGGACATCGATTTATTCTCCTTATGGCTTCTCTATCTTTGCTTACGTCCAATATAGGAGTTCTTCTCATCAAAGTATCTGCTTTATGCAGCTGCTCCAAAACTATAAAGTTCAGTACGTTCCTGGGTGGGATTGCCATGGCCTCCCAATTGAGTTGAAAGGCAAGTACATAATGGTTTATGGGCGTTTGAGTTATTAGAAACAGAAAGTAACTCTGCTTTTGTTATGTTCCAGTTAGTTAGTTGCCTGAATAATGTGGCTGTAACCATCAAATATTTCAGTTCTGCAGTCCCTAGATCAGGAAGTGAGAAAGGAACTTACACCATTAAAATTAAGGGCAAAGGCAGCGAAATTTGCAAAAGCAACAGTCAAAACACAAATGGAATCATTTAAGGTGGCTATCAAGCTTTGTTTTCATATCTGAGTTCCTGTTTTGAATGCATCAGTCATTATGAATTTTAGATATCTCAGGGCATAATAACTACTAAAGATATTTTGTTCGGTATTCCATTAACATTTAGCATATCTGGCATAATACTTGATGTTTATAGCGGTTTGGAGTATGGGCAGACTGGAACCATCCTTATCTAACTCTTGATCTGGAATATGAAGCAGCCCAGGTAATGGTCTTACCTCCAACATTATGTACTGGATTAATTATCCATGTAGAAGATGATTATTAGTAGAGTTCTTCAAAGCCTGATAAAGTCAACATATCTTTTTATCGTATATTGTAGGTTGAAGTATTTGGCCAGATGGCCTTGAAAGGGTACATCTATAGAGGTAGGAAGCCAGTTCACTGGAGCCCTTCATCTCGGACTGCTCTTGCAGAAGCTGAACTAGAGGTTAACTTGACTCCCCTTTTCTTCTCAACTAATCTAAGAATAATAATAATAATAATAATATTAATATTATGGCCAGCTCAGAGAAACATTTAAAGTCTGCTAAACCCATACCAGTCTTCCCATTCTTTTTCTTACTGCTGTTGACATTTTATCATAATGTGATCTGTTGTCCATTAGACCGAGAGTAGTTCTTTTTATCCTTAATGAACGCTGGTTTTGTAGTCATCTGTTCCTGTTCTTAACGCATGCTGCTTTCATGAAATAATGTTTTGACGATTCCACACTTTACCTTGTTATCTGATATCAGTTCCACCTGTATCTGCTGATATGTGTAGTATCCGGAGGGTCATATTTCCAAAAGCATATATGCTATTTTCAAATTGGTTGGCGGAGCAAAAACAAGCCTTTTAGATGAGTTTATCCCTAATATATGCTTGGCAGTATGGACAACTACACCTTGGACTATGCCAGCCAATGCTGGTGAGGCGATATATTAGTATATGTTTGCTTTGTATCCGTTCTTTCTCACATTTGTTCTCCAAATTAGTATATGTTTCTCTCAACTTTCAAAATGATAACTACTTTTTTTTTTGTATGGTTTTCTATTTGAATGCTATATAAGCAATTAAGCACATTTGGTGACTCTTCCTTTAATTCTTGTCTAACTTTCAGCTGTCGCGGTGAATGCGAAGCTTCAGTACTCTGTTGTGGAAGTGCAGTCATTCTCAGAAGATGAATCTGTTGTGACAGGCAACAAAAAGAAAATGTCTGGGAAGGTTCTAAAGAATAAACAAAAGCTTTTCGTGATTGTAGCAACCGACCTTGTGCCAGCATTAGAAGCGAAATGGGGTGTGAAGCTTATCATAAGTAAAACATTCCTTGGTTCAGATCTTGAAAACTGCAGGTAACATTCTAAGTTAGAGAATAAATAGGAATTTCAGTTTTGTATGTGGTGCTATAAATTGAATCCCTTAGTTTATGGTCGGTCATCATGGTTGTAGGTACACACATCCAATTGATAACAGGGACTGTCCAGTCGTTATAGGGGGTGATTACATAACTACGGAATCAGGAACAGGGTTGGTCCACACTGCCCCTGGTCATGGTCAGGAGGATTATGCAACCGGCCTGAAGTATGGGCTGCCTCTTGTCTCTCCAGTAGATGATGAAGGAAATTTCACTGAGGAAGCTGGACAGTTTAGAGGGCTCTCTGTCCTTGGAGAAGGGAATAGTGCTGTTGTCAGTTACCTGGATGAGAATATGTCTCTGGTCATGGAAGAATCGTATGGTGAGTTTGATTCAGATGCTTTCTGAGGAATCATTTGAGGAAACATTTGCTTCAGAGTCTCATGATTTAATTTCCTTCTTTGCCATGCAGCTCATAAATACCCATATGATTGGCGAACTAAGAAACCTACGATATTTAGGGCGACTGAGCAGTGGTTTGCATCGGTCGAGGGGTTTCGCACGGCCACTATGGATGCAATCAACAATGTAAAATGGATACCACATCAGGTACCAATTTGAACACATATAGAGTTTATGAGTTTACATTTCTTGAATATCATGTGTGGATGTTAACTGTGAAAGGAGACTCACAGAACATGAACCACATGATCTGATACACCTTGCTCTTCTATTTTCTCAATGTTGACATGGTATCATACTGCTTGCCTAAGCATCTTCCTTGTGTTGTTTGGAGTTTAATTTGGCACCTGTTATATTTTGGCAATTTGTCATTCAGGCAGTAAACAGAATATCTGCCATGACTTCCAGTCGATCTGATTGGTGCATCTCGAGACAAAGGACATGGGGTGTCCCTATCCCTGCCTTTTATCATGTTAAGACGAAAGAACCCCTCATGAATGAAGAGACAATTAACCATGTTAAATGTAAGGGCCTATAAGAGAGTATGGTCTCTTTATTGGTTATTATTTACTGACTGTGTTTTCTGTAACCTTATTTGAATACTTTGTCTGGCAGCCATAATTTCCCAAAAGGGTAGTGACGCGTGGTGGTATATGTCAGTGGAAGACCTACTTCCTGAGAGTTATCGTGATAAAGCAGCTGATTATGAAAAGGGGACTGATACAATGGACGTCTGGTTTGACTCAGGTACTATGATAAAAGAAACATAATTAAAATCAGATAGTCGCACAAAGCACTCAACAACTATTTTACATCACTTTCTTTTTCATTTGTATGTCAGGATCTTCTTGGGCTGGTGTATTGGGGAAACGTGAGGGTCTTACTTTCCCTGCAGATGTGTATCTAGAAGGAACAGATCAGCATCGTGGGTGGTTCCAGAGTTCTTTGTTAACAAGCATTGCAACACAAGGTGATTGCACACCATGATGATTGCCTTCTAAATTGAGATTATTCGACATGTTTTAGCTTTCTTGGTGTAAAGTGGCTTTTCATTTTATTTTCTTTCACGTTTTGCATGATTGTATAGGAAAAGCCCCTTATTCAGCTGTTATAACACATGGATTTGTATTGGATGAGAAGGGTATGAAAATGAGCAAGTCTCTAGGTAACGTAGTGGACCCACGTTTGGTCATTGAAGGAGGGAAAAATTCAAAGGTTTGTCGCTGGTATAGAAACCAATACTATTGTTTAAAAACATCTTCGTTATCTAACAAATCTGTTTCCTGACAAGGGTTTGTCTTTCTATGCCAGGATGCACCTGCTTATGGAGCTGATGTTATGCGTCTTTGGGTTTCTAGTGTAGATTACACAGGGGATGTACTGATAGGTCCACAGATTCTTCGTCAAATGTCTGATATATATAGGAAGTTGAGGGGAACATTACGATATCTCTTGGGCAATCTTCATGATTGGAGAGTAGGTTTTGAACTCTAAGCTTTACATAGAGTAGTGTTTTCTTTTCTTTCCCCACTTTTCAAGATTTCTTGATTGTGTTTTATATCCTGACGTCGGTGAGAATCCTTAAATATTAAGTTGTGGCGGTTTGTAGGTTGATAATGCTGTTCCATACCAGGATTTACCTATCATTGATCAGCATGCTCTCTTTCAGCTTGAGAATGTAGTAAAGAACATACAAGAATGTTACGAGAACTACCAGTTCTTTAAAATATTCCAGGTACCAGACCTCTCCATCTTATTTTGGTAAAGTTGAACTGGCCAGTACCTGCAAAGTAGTCTCTTTAGATGTGTCACGTTTCCTGACTGTGCCAATTTATTTTATTTTCTTAATTTTGATATGGAGAATGGCCACATTAGCTTAAAAACAGGGAGCCACTAAATGATCTACATTATTTTTGTATGTATTCCTTTGCCTGTGACGGAAAACAGACATAGATTACCGTTACAAGAGTTAGTTTATTAATTAGTATCTAAGGAACTTAAATTCACCAATTACTTACTGTACATTGAGGTGAGAGTGGGGTTGATGTATTTGCAATGGATGGCTGAACCTCAGGAGGCTGAATTTCATGTTTTAGATCATCTGTGTTACTCAATGAGCTTTCTTTATTTCAGATCATACAACGATTCACAATTGTTGATCTGTCAAATTTCTACTTCGATATCGCTAAAGATAGACTGTATACTGGGTAAGTTTTCCATCTTCTTTTAGGTTGATATTTGCTGCAACCTTTGTAGAACTTTTCTTAATATGGCTGTGGTACACAAGGTAATCTGGACCAAAAATACTTTTTCTCAGGGGAACTTCAAGTTTTACCAGAAGAAGCTGTCAAACAGTTCTTTCAACACATTTGTTATCCATATTGAGAGTGATTGCTCCGATAGTACCTCACCTAGCGGAAGATGTCTGGCAGAATCTTCCATTTGAGTACAGAAATGAAGATGGCTCTGCAGCAAAATTTGTCTTCGAACTTAAATGGCCTACAATGAATGAACAATGGCTTTCATTTCCTGCTGAAGATGTTCTCTTCTGGCAAAGGCTTCTCGAGGTACCAAAGCTCCCCTAAATCATAGCTGATACGCACAGAATATTTCGCATCTTTATACTCTCTTCTCTACTTATAATTAAAGTAATAGAGTTCCTTAGCTACTGAGTGGTGATGAAGTCAATGAAATGTTACGCAATATCAGAATTTTTACTCGAATGTTATGTCAAATTGATCGTGTAGTCAGTTCTTATGATATTGCATTATCGAAAGTTCTCTGGAAGAACCTTTTAGTTTTTTTTACTGGCCGATTCTTCCTCAGACGACATGTACTTGATGCATGTTATGTAGCGAGGATCTTAAAAATGCTTATGGTGTTTGTGTGACAGTTAAGGACCGAGGTGAACAAAGTGCTGGAGCTCGCACGTAATGAGAAAATGATTGGTTCCAGTTTAGAAGCAAAGGTGTATCTGCATACTGGAGATGCAGGCATGGCTACAAAATTACTAGAGATGAGTGAAGCAAAGAACGAAGCTGACACTCTGCAACGCATATTCATAACATCACAAGTAAGCACTAGACCTACTTATGTGCAAAATCCATATTCCAGTTATAATTCAAGATAAATTAAAACCCTTTACGGCCATCACAACAGATACCCCTGGGGTTTTCTGTGTAAGGTTCAGGTCGCCAAACTACAATTAGGCTCACTTGATCATTATAGTTACTCAATAGGATTCATTAGATACAAGCAAAGTAAAATGTTTTAGAGTAAACAGGATTAGGCACAAAGCGAAATTTTATTTTGATCCAGCCTGGTTCATTCTACTCAGATTTTGATGTGTAGGGTAGGGTCCTTTTTGCACAAGTATCGTAGATATAGGATTGCGGCCAAAAGAGAAATGCTGAATGTTTATAAGATATAGGAAGAGTACTTTTATAGCACTAGATACATGTAGGGATTAGATCTATGGAAGACATTCTCGAACGCCCCAATATGCATAAGGGATAGGTATGAATGAGGAAACATATGGATCAAAAGATTACAGCATTTTATTATACAGGTTATAATGATTCATCTGGCATTCCTCATTATTATATACACAATTTTTAATTAAAGTTGAGATTCGATCATAGTGAGTGCATTTCTATGAGACTAGCCATGAAACTGTTGTGCATGTGTATACAGGTTGAGGTATTGTCGTCAATGAATGAGATAGTAAGCAGTGTACAACACACAGGAGAGTATGTGGAGGGAGAAAACAAAGTCTGGATTGGTGTGTCACGAGCTGAGGGGTCCAAGTGCGAGAGGTGCTGGAACTACTCGGGCCAGGTCGGGTCGTTCTCCGACCATCCTACTCTCTGTGGACGCTGCTTCAATGTCATTGTTGCTAATCCTCCTGAGCCTGCAGTTGCAGCCGTAATCAGCTGAGCTTGAAATTTGCTCTATACTGTACAAGTTTCTTTTGCCCATTGCACTATTTGCACATACTGCAATTCATTTTTGTTTCAAAAGTCAATAGATTCTAGTTGATCTCTATTAAACCAGAAACATTGCGGATTTGAAAAACAACTCCAATTACTCATTTATTTTAATAATTGCAATGTAAGAACATGCACATAAATTGTAAATGAAATCTTTTGGGAATCTGTTGGCATGACACACGAAGATAGTTTTAAATAACCAGGAAACTCTATTTAACCTGGTTATAAAACCAAAAAAACAGAATCATTTGCGTGTGCTAATACTTTAAATAGAGTCGAACCAGACATGTAATACCCAAGATTTAATGTCTGAAAATTATGGCTCGGAGCTAACGTAGGAACCAAACACAGAGTACAAAAACATGGATGGAACTACAAGGATTTTGTTCTAGTTCTATTTCTAGAGCTGAGCGTTTGCGTTATGTTGTAGTACCTCTACTTCGTCCAAGTCATCGCTCTGTATATGAAAGTCGTCCTACACCAAGAAAATGTAAACACATGTTGTAAATTTGTAAAGCTTAGATGCAAAATTCAAAGAATCTATTTGAAGTTGTGCTATACAGTGATCATATCTTAATTGTTTGGTCAAGACAATAACAAATGCTTACTTGCGGCTGAGCTGGTGGTTCCTGTGTAGGGTATACTTGAGGCTGAGACATTCTATAATAGGGTTCCTTCAGATCGAGTTTGCACGATGATGTCTGGAGTATTCCACCTTGATTGGCACCGGGTCCCCACATTTTAGCTGTTTAAAAAGCCAATCAGAATCAGAAACAAAGTCGAAAGTAGATGATATGTATCAAAGGAGAGATGTAAGAAAGCAAGATTAACCTGAGAGTGTTAGATTAATAGTGTAACTCTGAGCACTGTGGGCAACCAAATGAAGTCTACCAGTGATCTCTTGCCCTGCCATGACATGAATAGGCTGCGAGAGAACACATCTTATTTGGTACCAATGGGTTGTTGGTGCTCCAGGAGCCGTTGTGAACCATCTTTGTACTGTGCTGTTATATAGACAGAACAAATTAGGTTTGTATTGTTGCCTTTGATGATTGAAAAAAAAAAGGAATATTAATCTGAAGGATGGAAACATATATGTAAATTGTTATGGCTTCATACCTTCCGTCAAAGAGAACGTCAAACCAGCACGCAAGTCCATGCACTCTAGTACACACTGACGCTGTGAACTTTAATGGGATATCAATCTCGTAAAATTGTTCTTCCTGTGAAAGCGAATTGACAGCTAAATAAGTTTGGATTATGTCATTCACCAAATTAACAAGGCTGCACATAGATATTCCATAGATGTGAAAAGAATGAGAGAAAAATGTCCAATGTAAAGGAAACACTGTGGAACTGACACACAGAAAATAGTTATACCGTCATCTTAGTGAAATCTATCACATGTGACACTGAGGGAGCCACCAATAATCTTGGATCAAATGCATCAACAACAGGCTACAAAATCAGTGAATATGAAGGGTGAGAGGAGAAAAAATTAATCAGCAATTCACCGGTGTAAGTAAGATATACCTGGGAAAAATAACCCTGGTGGGCTGACACGTATAGAGGTGTCAAATCAACTCCATAATAGTTCTGTTGCTGCCAAAACAAAGCCTGCATAGAGGTAGAAAGCCTAATTACTGAAAGCTTTAACCATCACATACTGAATTCAAATCCTTTCTATGTTGTAAGCAATATTAGATATATTTTCCTGATAAGATGTCCGTTATGTACCTTATTTGCCATTTCAACAAATAAGAATTCATCGGCGAAAGGTGCCATATGGATCCTACAGTGAAAAAGTTATATGAGAAAGAAGAGGTTTATGAGATCGAAAAGTAAAACTATCGAAACTTTACCTTCCAACTGTTGGAAACATTTTTCCGTTTGGAGACAGAAATCGGTCTCTAGCAATAACATATGTCTCCAGCATCCTCTCATTGACCAATAGGGTGCCTACAGGCACACATATTTTATATATAAGGAAGGTGCTTTCAAAAAAATCACTAAAACTTTGAATCAGTATTGATGTTTCTCCACTTTTTCTCACAGACCAAAATTTGCCTTCTGAAAGATTCTGATTTTCATGAAGAGCACGTTAAAAGAATCCGTTTGTGAAAGACATACCCATTGGTTCAGAGATCAAAACATCAGCCTTCTCAGGCAACTCAATATCCTCAATCTTTCCCTTGATGACCTACACTTGTCCAACTCAAAGAATATCAGAAAAATGGATATATATGGAAAAGTGTACTAACGAAACTGGACTACAGTCTACAGGTCTTAACTGTGATCCGTTCAGCAAGCAATGGGTTTCCAGCAATCAGCTTACGGGCATATTCAGCCATTTCTGACGCTTCCACAGCATACACATGCTTGGCACCAGCCTAAATTAAGGGGAAGATAATGGACGTCTATAAGAAAAACAAAAAGCAAAAGGCAGATCTATAGTAGTTCTAAAACCTTTTCGGCCCAAAGTTCCTTAAATTTTTGCATACCAGTGCAGCAAATAATGACAAAATGCCACTTCCAGCTCCCACATCTACAACAACACGACCAGCAAAATCTGAACGATTCTCCATAACTGCAGCATGATATGTACCTGAAGACAGTAATATGACATATAAAGAGCTATCCTCGGCCAAATAGCAATGTGGAAAAATTAAAAATATTTATCTTCTGATAGATATGCTCCTAAACCAACAAAAAAGTCGGAAACAAATCTCTAATGTAACAGATGCACAAAAGCCAGAGACCTTACCTGTCCTCACATAATCCTGCAGCATATTTTGCTGATGTAAAAGTTGTCCATAATAATGGAAATACATTTTAGCAGAAGCAGCCTCTATCTTATCATCGAACTTGCTTTTATTAGCTGAAACTGTTCCATTCGGCAAAGTTGATCCTAGAAACGAAAGAACGGGAAAGACATCAAAGAATGAGTACAAACAACAGTCATATGAATGTAGTGTAATCAATATATATACCCATCACTATGGTCAAGTGCATCTGAACATCTATTATTAATTCAAGAAACAACAAGAAAACATAAACAATTTGAGAGAGGCACCTTGCTTAACAGCATCCTTTGTCCATTGCTCAAATGAATCACAAAATTCCTTGCTTTCCTTGTCGTCTCTAAATTTTATTACAACTCCTCGACAGAATGATTTCTGGTTTTAAAATCAGCAAAACAAGTTATATATCAGATACACACTCGATATATATAGTGACCGAGGGTGCACACACTCAATCAAATCATCTCCTGAAACCAATCTCTATAACACTCAGAAGAAACTGAACAAAATAAATGTATCACACACCTCTTTTGCAGAAGAACTCGAACTATCAGAGACACAGATGAACTGAAGCGGCCCCAACTTGAACAGCTGAGCAACAACACAATATGAATACAAATACAAAATGAGTACACTTAATCCAACCATAGAAACGTTTCAAAAAGAGATTAAAAATAGAATCTTGAGAACCACCACCACCTGAGTCGAACTAAGATGGAAAGTGAAACCGTCGGACGATTCAGATTCCTGAAATCGGAGTTCCTTGACTTCATTAACACAAGAAAACGTAGCTACAACAGAAGAGGACGAAAGAGATGATGTGTCAGGAGACATGAGATCAGTGACGGAAGCCAAAGTGAACTCCTGCTGCTTATTCAGAGAAGGGACCTCCATTGTTCTGTTGTGAATACAACCAATGTATATAATAGATACAGTATTTGTATGTCTGGATGAATCGAAAGGGAACTTTTAGGGTTTTTGATTTCTGAGGAGAGAGCTTCCTCGCGAGCTCCGACGAGAAGTGGAAGAGAGAAAAAAAAAAAAAAAAAAAAAAAAAAAAAGGAGCGGCCAAAGGAAGTGTGAGGGGTAGGTGTGTCAAACGGGCCAGCCCGCGCCTATCTAGTCCCCATCTGCGGACATTTAATTCGATTTATTACAATTACAAGCTGAAACATACATGAACTATTTCAATTTTATAAGCTGAAACATACATGAACTATTTCAATTACAAGCTGAAACATACATGAACTATTTCAATTACAAGCTGAAACATGTATGTATATGAACTTGAATTTGAAGTCCTTTTTTAACAATCGTAGAGATATTTTTTTATACATGAATTCAAATGTCACAAACCTTGTTGAAACACATATTGAAACATCTACTATAGTTTTTTTTGTTATAGGGTGTTAAAACTAAAATATTACGACACAAACTAGTTTTACTAGTTGTGTTACATAACACGCAAGCAGAAAACTCAAACACCAAAATCAAATCGAACACATGAACTGTATACTGTAGTTTAGTAGTTATACCAGAAAACAAAAAACAATAGAATTCAGAAAGTTGTGTAGAATTTAACAACATGCCCATCTACTTGAGAAAGCCAATACAATATAGTGTATTCCAAATCCAACACTATATACAGTAAATTTGATTGGCAAAAGGTAAAAACTAGAATTCAGAAAGTTAATATAAACTATATTTTCTAAATTGAGACACTGGTGTTTTGTTTTCTATGGCTAATATCTGTTCACATCCTCCTCCTCCATCAGGATCTTGCATCAAATCTCTTCATCATCAACGCAAGCTGAGAAAAGAAAAATCAAAGGAATCCGAATCAGAGAAATCGAAAAGGAAGAATCAGTTATCCAAATTCAACCATGATTTTTTTAATCAGAGAAATGCTAAACTGATGCCATTTGAGTGATACGAAACTAACATCTTTTTCTAAAACTTAATCAACAATCCAAATTCTATGCCTGAGAGCTGATCAGGTTTCACACAACCTAGTTGCAACCAGAGATCACACAAATACTAGTTAAAAGGGAAAAAGTGTAGAGAAGGTTTTTATCACCTCCACAGCAGAAACAGCAGTAGCAGCAAGAAAGAACCATGGCAACATCTCTGCAAACAAGAGCAAACCCACCACCAAATGAAATCTCGGTGCTGCCTGATTCTTTGTTGTCGCCGTCAAGGAGTTTCTGCTGATTGCTTTGGCTTTGTTTGCCACTGTTCATCCTTTGGAATCTCTTCTGGCTAGGGCTCTTGAAGGAGTTTCGAAGTTTCAATGATGGCCACAGATGCATCTCTTCTAAAAAAGTTGATAACACTAAAGCAGTTCTTGGCCGGAAAAGCTCACACACAGAACGATCTTCTAACGTCAACAGCACCTTGGATCTCTGGTTAAAGATTGGCAAAGAAGTCAACTTAAGAGAAAGAACAAAGAAACAATTTTGACACTACAAGCTAAGGAGAAATACAAAAGCAGGCAAATCTCAAATCCTCACAAGAACTATATGTGCAAGAAAGATTAATTCAACCAAGAAAACTCAGTAAAGAGTTATAGAGATAGTCACCAATTTGCTAACTTCAAAACCAAACTCAAAGGACAATGATTTGCAGTTCTATATGCAATTACCAGGAAATATATTCACTGTTTATGCTGGAAATTGTTAAATCCCAATTACCAAATTTGACAAAGATTTCAATTCCTGTATTTTTTTTAATAGATAAAATTTAGATTTTAGACCACACAGAGTGGTCGGAGAAGATATTTAGGGAAAACCCAAAACCAAAAATTCAACCTTGATCGACTCGAATTTCAAGAAAGCCAACTCAAGATTTGGGGATCTAAACCTCTATGCTCTCTATCCAAGACTCAGCAGAAGAATTTTTATTTGGTTTATGGCGGCACACGTAACGTAAGAGATATTTTAATAGCCTTTTTGTTTCTGTTAACTAAAAAGATCTTTTATTCTTACGGTTTTTGGGGTTACTCGATCTATCACTGAATGGAACAATTACAAACATATCTAAGAAACTAAAAAACAATAATAATCTGATGTGAGGGTTGAACCATTGTAGACCAAATATAGTCTAGTTATGGTTAAAGCCTTAATTTTGGGAAGAAAATGAATAGCTTTGCTAGACTGCAGGGATACTAAAGTTTTTTTTTTATCAAGACATAGGGAAACTCAAAAGTCAAAACAATATAGTAAAAATTCACTATACAACACAAGCAAATCAGGTTCATAACATAATGAACAATGGTAGCACAATCTTTCACTTATGGTTATGGTAGCATTATTGAGCTCAGATCAAGTCAATTTGGCCAGATTCGATTGCTCCTTTAACAATCTTGTAGCGTATGAAGTAGAGATCACCGCGCTCCATTTCCACAGTCTCAGGGCTCTCTCCTCTGCGAAAACCATAGTAAACTCACACTTAGATTAAATAAAGGTTGAGTATGTGTATGGAGGAATAAGGTTAAGGAGGGAAGAGAATTCTCTCACTCTTCATATAGATTGAGGGAGACAAAGTTGTTGCTTCTACAAACAACAAAGGTCTCCAAATGGGGCTGCGGCACTGTAAATTCACAATTATAGTCACCACAAACAGTCAAACACACACAACTCCTATAGCTACTGTGAAGGGATTGTTCAACTATAGTGACAATCTTAACTAACTGATATTATGGTTCAAAGTGATTAGGTTTAGGGAGGTACCCATATCATCCACTTCACTTATTGCGGATTGCTTGAGGACCGACTGATAATTCTGGGGTAATTTAAGCAGGACAGTCTCTTCGAAATGCTTTGCCAAATCATCAGCACACCTGTGAATGTGATCATTCAAATATATGTCTCACAACAACAACCATTAACGTAAATTGTAAAAACTAAAGTTTGAAGTCTGAATTAACCACTCAAACGGATACTCTTGAAAAAGTAACTAGGCTACGTGAGGTTTTCAATTTCCAGGCGAGTTCAGATCCTCCATGAACAAGAGTTATATTCATATGTGGGTTCATTCTAATCCCATTTCTAACTTGTAAAGTACCAGACATATCCCTCTACCACTATCTATATACCACACAGATTCCATACCAAACCTATAACATTTACTACCCCACAGAACAAAGGCAAAACAGCTTACAAGGAAAAAGACAAGCCAAGTAACATAAAAGATCAGACAAGTAAGAAGACAAACTTTGTAGCAAAGACTCTCTCCTGCTCAGAAAGCCGCCTTTCAGCTTCTTCTGATTTGAGGTTGTGGAACATAAACTTCTCAATCTGTAACAAACACTATCCATTAGAGATGATAACTAAACAAAGGTTTTCTACACAACATTTCCTTGAATTAAAACTCACAAAGCTAATCTGAAACTCCCAGTAGACAATGTGAGGGATATATAGAACACACCTTGAGGAGCCTAACCCTGAGATAAGATCTGAGTAGAAACTGGGTTCTGTCCAAATCCATCTGATAAAGAGACACCACCAAAGGGTCTTTACCATTTTCCACATAATCCTCAATTGTTTCTTCCTGTAGTCATTACAAACATTTCAAAACTCAAAATTTCCAAAATTGTAGATAAATTCAAAAAAAAAAAAAAAAAAACCCCAACACAAACAAAAATTAGGGATTTAGAGATATTTACCACTAATTCGATCTGTTCTTTGGCTCTTTCAACAAGAGCTCCTTCGTACTGAAGAATCTCCGGCGCCGCCTTCTCGTTACGCCACGCCCTCTTCAATAGCTCAACGTCCGATGTCGACATCATTGTTTCGTAATCCGCCGATGATCCCCCCACTTCCGAATTCGACGCCATTAAATCAATGCACTCAAGAATCTCTCTCTCTCTCTCTCTGCTTGAAGATTCAGATCAGATCAATTTGGTCGAGCGGGAACACGACTGTTGATTTGGCGCCAAAATGAAGGTCAAGGAAGAAGGGATTTAGTAGAAGCGCAAAATGTGTGCCTGTGTGGGCTTTTGAGTTTGGTGCTGAAGTGATGATTGTCATCATAATACGGGACAGTTTAGTTATTACGTAAACCGAATAAATAAACCGTAGAGAAAATTAAAATAATTTTGGTACGGTTTTGAATATCGGTCCAAATTCGGTTTTATAAATTCTTATACTGTATGTGTCCAGTTTTCTATTCAGGTATCTCATGTTCCTACAATCCTACATGATGACAGAGTCTAAAAGCCTTAGCTTTAGTGCATATACGAACTGATTGTTACACGAGAATGAGTCAAGAGACACATTCCTAGTGGTAATGCAACCATTGGTATACTACATTCCACTATTGCGGTTGAACCAGTAAATAGTTCCAGTTAAAGGAACATAAAAAAAATACTGATAGGACAAAGACAAAAGGCAAATGGACAGTGTTGAACGTCCATAAGCATGTCTTGCCTCTTGGAGTCTTAAACTTGTTAGTTAGGTAAGACAAGAGGTAAGAGCGCATAGATTCTTCACATCCTTAGTGAGTTGTGACGTATCACGTATGTTGTGATTCTCTATTGTATTTTTTTTTTTTTGTTAACTCAAAGAGTAAACCCCCAGACCTATAGAGGGGTCCGACACTAATCTTTTTGGGGAAGGGTATCCCACGGGTAGGGTCTCCCAGGTATATAAATGGACCGTAAGCAATGAGCCCATACCCATGTGGCCAAAGAGATAAAGCTAAGCAATTATGCGCTTGGAGAGAATCGATCCCTGGCCTAGACCAACATGGCGAATCTTCCACCAAAGCTAGAATCACTAGCCCACCACCTCGTGGTTAACGAGCTCTATTGTTTGCAAACCAGTTTTGAAGTTGTGATGCTCTTTAATTAGTGGTAATCGCACTAGTATAATTTTCTATGATAGAATTCACTCCCTTATTATTTCTCTGCTTCAGTGGGATTAGAATTCGTTTTTATTGTGTGTGTTATGAACCAACTATTTGCTCGAGAATTAAGAAACGATTGAAAGCTTAGCTCCCTCTTAACCCTAATTCTCTCTTAGAGATTAAGATTAATTATTGGGGCTTAGTTTCTCATTAATCAATAAAGACCATTATATAGGCCTTTACAACTTAATTAAAACCCTAGTTAAATATAGTAAATACTTTAACTTAGAATGAAAATTATGCAAACCAAATTCATAAACTAAAGCACCAAAACTAATTAGATAAAATGTCCTAACCAATGGCCTAATCAACCTAACCGTAGTCTTGTATCGGTGTGTGTGTTCGGATTAGGGTTTACTCCTTACTTGAGTACATCTTAAAAAAAACAGAGTATAAAAGAGGAGCTTTCTTGTAGACAAAATATAACCCTATAAAAATTTAATAAAACCCAACAAGAATGAAGAAAACTCAAAGCTATATTGATTTCTGATATATCATGGTTTTTGTGGTTTTTAACCATAATATAAGGAGTCTTTTTGAGTCTTTTGATTTGTTTTCTAGGATGTTTTTGAGTCTTTGCAGGTTTTCTAGAACTTTGGCACAGAAGGAGCAAAGTGGAGCAATTTGGATCATTTTGGAGCATAAATCTCGAAGAATCAATTTGGACTCGGATCAAAACAAGGGCATCGATCGACACCACTTAGGAGCATCGGTCGACACCCTCTTCAGCCGATGAAGAATCACAAATTTGGAAGTTTTACAAAGTTGCCCGAAGTTTTTCATATTTGCAACACAAGTCCCTGACGTGTTTTAGGACATATATATAGTGTTTTTGGGTTTTAGAAAACCCCAAAAGTTTTATTCTAGCAAGTTATTTTCTGCAACCTTTTTGAGAGAAGAGATATTGAGAGCTTTTGGGAGATAGATCTGAACTCCTTCGAGAGAAGAATTCCTAAACTCCTCTTTTTACTTTTAATATCTATTGCAAGTTATTCAGAATTATGTCTTGTTCTTCATTAAACATGTCTGAGTAGTTTGCTTGTTAGGTTTAGGGTTTTTCACAGAGATTTTATGATTTATTAGATCTGTTTATTTAGGATTCTTTATCTTTCTATATCTTCATCATAGGTTGTTCTTAATGTTAGATCTTTGATTAGTCATCTGAATTTAGATCTTAGGACTATTGATTGATATGAGAATATAATTGATTTTCCTGACAAAAACCTTTTGATGAGCAAAATTACTTTCTTCAAAAAGATTTGATTTAGTGATTTTGTGAACAATCTAAACCTGTTTTTAAAAAATTTTAACCTAGAATTTTACAAAGAGATTTGGATTTTCTGGTTTTAAATTTAGATAATATTTGCAGTGAGAACTGATTTATTTTACAAAAGAGTTTAGAGTTCTAGATCTGATTTTTAATTGCTTGAATCCTAATTAATTTATTGATTTAATATTTTGTAATTTCCTGAGAAATTCCCTGGACCTAGCTTTTTGATCTTCTGAATTTACAACAGTTTTATTTAATATTTTGCTTTGCTTTTCTTTATTTAAATCAACTTGTTTAGCTTAATTATAAAACTTATTAATTTATTGTGTAGACTTGAGTCCTTGTGGAATTCGACCCCTAAGTATTACAATGAACTCTTAATGAGAGAGTAGCTCTAGGGTAAATTTGAGCACATCAAATTTTGGCACCGTTGCCGGGGACTCTTTGATCTACCATTAGATTTGAGTTTTTAATTTCGTCTAAATTTTTCTTTTTATTTTCTACTTACACATTTTTGTTTTTCCTCTCTTTGGTGTTTCAGGTTCATGCCTACTAGACCTCACACAAGGAGCAACAAGACTGATCCTACTGTGAATCTTTCAAACCAAGAGTTGGGAAAACTTGAGCGTGAGAACAGAAAAGCAGCCAAATCCTTGAAGATGGTTAACACAATCATTCTGGTTCGTGATGAGGATGGTGCTTTGAGAGATCAAGAGGGTCACTTGCGCAATGAGCAGGGCCAAAAGCTTGATGGAGAAGGCAATGTGATTGCTGAAGCTGTTGGCGACGAGCAGGCTGATGGTGTCGATCGACGCCAACTTGGCATCAATCGACACCCCCTTCCTGCAGACGGACGTGGAGCTGCAAACCACGTTAACAATCCGGTTCGAAGACAGGAGCACAACCGAGACTTGATCAGGACTATTGCAGACTTCAACAGAGCTGATTTGATGTATGAAAACCGCTCTGCAATTGTTCCTCCTCCATTCCAGAGGAATGATTTTGAGTTGAAACCTGCATATTTTCAACTAGTTGGGCAGAGACCTTTCTCTAACCTGCCCAATGAGAAGCCTTTGGACCACATTGAGCATTTTGAGGATCTTGTGACCAGTATCAAGGCTAATGGAGTGACTGAGGATTACATCTTCTGCAAGCTCTTCCCTTACTCACTTGCAGAAGAGGCATCTCAGTGGTTGAAGCAGTTACCAGCTGGATCATTGACAAATTGGCATGACGTCAAGGTGGTCTTCCTCAACTACTTTTATGATGATGCAATGTCAGATGAGCTGAGAGTCAAGCTGTCCTCTTTCAAGCAAAGACCAGATGAAGCTTTCAAGGCAGCTTGGGTGAGATTCAAGGCTTATCAAAGGGACTGTCCACACCATGGAATTTCAAGAGTGAAACTGCTAAACATCTTTTTTAGAGGAATTGACTGGGAATATCAGCTAGCTTTGGATGCTGCAAGTCATGGGAACTTCAAGACAATATGCTGAAGCTTTGATTGAGAATTTGGCTTCCAGCAATAGCACTAAGAGAGCAGATAATGAAAGGAAGAGATTACATGGAGGATTTGATTCAAAACAGCTAGCTTTTGTTAATGCCAAACTGGATTTAGTTCACAATCTTCTAGTGGGTAAGAAGCCAGTTCAATTTGCTGCTGAGGTTGAGACATTTGAGCCTGAGCCAGAGAATACTGAGGAGAATGTCAACTATGTGTATGGAGCTGGGTATCAAGGACAAAGATTCGGTAATCAGCAAAGCAACAAGCCTTACAGTGGGAACTCTTTGGGCTACACTGCTAAGCCTGATTTTCAGAAGCAGCAACAAGGGAACAATTTCACAAGGACTTATGGGAACTCTTCCTATCAATCTCCACATCCACAAACTCCTTCTGAGAACAGAATGGAGGCCATGCTTGAGCAGCTTCTTCAGGGACAAGAGAATATGACAGTGACATTCAATAGGAAGATTGATAATGTCTACACAGAGCTTATTGGAAGGATTGATGCACTGAATGTACATGTTAAGCAATTGGAGAGTCAAGTGGCACAGACTGTTGGGTCTGTTAAAACACAAGAGGGTTTTCTTCCTGGAAGAGCTGAGTCAAACCCCAAGCATGCTTGCAATGCCATATCAGTGAGAGATGAAGATGCTGGTGCAATTATTTCTGCAGAACAGGGAGAAAAATCGATCAAATTCTCGGGTTCAGATGATGGTTTCGATCGACACCACCTGGGTGTTGGTCGACACCCCTCTCAGACAGAACCCAAAGTTGCTAAATCTCAGGTTCTAGCAGTTGAGAGGGTATACCAACCTAAGATTCCTTTTCCTAAGCCAAGAAAATCCAAGCAGGAGATGGAGGAAGCTAGATGCAAGGCAATATGGACAAGGTGATGATTGAGATGCATTTGATTGATGCAGTTAAGCTTTCACCACCTCTTAAGCGGTATGTGAAGAGTATGGTATCCAATGGTTTGAGCCTTGAGGATGGAGCACTACTTACAAAAGATGTCAGTGCAATTCTGTTGAACCAGCCTGTTCAAAGGAGAAAAGAGAGGAAGCAAGAAGTGGTAGTCTCTGAGAGAGTGAGTGCAGCAATTCAGTGTAGGACTGCTAAGAAGTTACCAGATCCTGGAAGCTTTGTACTTGATTGCTCAATCTCAACAGGAAGGTTTCCACACTCACTTTGTGATCTTGGTTCTAGTATTAATCTGATGCCACATTCTGTTGATGTGAGACTTGGGATGACAGATTTTAAGCCAACTCAGATATCTCTTATCTTAGCTGATCGATCCCGAAGATTTTCTGAAGGTGTTTTAGAAGATATTCCAATTAAGGTTGAAAACGTCATGATTCCCACTGACTTTGTGGTGCTGAAGTATGATAAAGAGCCTAGTGATCCTCTGATCTTAGGAAGATCTTTCTTGGCAACAGCTGGTGCAATCATAGATGTGCAGAAGGGACACATAACACTGAATGTGGAAGGTTTGAGTCTGAACTTTGAGATGCATAAGCTGAGGAGAGCTCCTACTATTGATGGACAAACTTTTTCTGTTGAAAAAGTTTCTGATATTCGAGCATCAAGCTCAATGTCGATCGACACCGCTGCAACATCGATCGACACCCCTCCACGATTGAGCCCACACTTGACCAGAACTGAAAGCTCGCAGGACATTCTCTGTGCTTCAAGTCAGAAACCTGTTCCATCACAGAAAAATCACCTCTCCACACTCCAGAACCCGCATGTAAGGCCAAGGTACACATCTTCTGCACCTAAACCCCCTCCTATCATCAATAAGACTTTAAAAGGTACAAAAACTGTTTTGCAGTTAACCAAGCCACAAGATTATCGTAGAGCGCTTGTTTCTTCTGTTGATGATTTTGCAGGACATAAAAGAGGCAAACCCATCCCAAAATCCCGCCCTGGTCCTGTTCCTCATATCCTTGGTAGACCTCACTCTTCTACTGTTTATACACCACCTTGGATGAAGAGGACATTCTCTCGGAAGCATGGATTTTCATGTTCTGATCCACCCGATGAATGAGCTTCAACGCAGTCCAGCTAATGACTGAAAACAAGCGCTTAGTGGGAGAGGCAACCCACTTCTAGGTTTCTCTTTTCCTTTTGAGTCATTTTTCTTTTTGCATTGAGTCAGTTTTTGTTTGAAATTTGTTTGAAATCATGAACTATCTATCTATCATGTTGCTTTTAACTTGTGTTTGAGTGTTTCTTAACAGAATCATCATCTAAGGATTGATCCATCAACACAACACTGCAACTAAGGAGTTTCGGCCAAATTCACTGTTCGCCAAGGGTATCGATCGACACCACTCTGGCATCGGTCGACACCAGCTGGTAACCCGAAAACAGTTCATCTTTTCCTTACAATTTTCAATACGTTTTTGTTTCTTTAGCTTTCCTCTTACTTGAAAACACTGGGGACAGTGTCGTTTAAGTCTGGGGGAGGTTAGTACTAACTACTAACATAGTTTTTGTTTTTAGTGTGTCAAAACCGATTTTTGTTTTTATTGAGTCAAATTTTTCAAAATTGTGTTGGGAACTATGATTTTTCTTTTTAGGTGTATTGCCTTGGTTGATTAATGCTGCAGATTGAATCCACTATTTCGACTAATGAAAAATCCAATGGCTGACAAGTAAACCAGAGACATCCAAATTTCCAACAGAATCCATAAAAGTCTGAGGTAACTTCTGCACTTTTCTTTTATCTCATCAAGGAGATTAATGTTCATAGAGCTTGACTCCTTGTTCATACCTGACAAGTAAGATTTCAAAAGAAAATGGTACTCCTCTCCCTTATTCAAGTTAAAAAAAAATAAAAGATTATTCCTGAGAGCTTTGTTTAGAAAAAAAAAAAGAGAATAAAAGATGAGATGATTTTGATCGGTTTAGAGAGGGAGGTAAATTACCAGTGACCTCATTATTCTACTCTTGAGTCAAATGATCACACAAAGCTTAGAAGCAAGGGGTAGGTAAATTACCGATGACCCCATTATTCGCCTACAACTTTGAGAAAAAGAATAGTAAAAAAAAAAAACAAAAAAAAAACAGCAAAGCAAAGCTCAAAGGAGGATAAGCATAGAATAAGTCTGGGGGAGAGAAAGAGTACCACATGTTGTACAAGTTATATCTTGCTTGTTATGGTATAGTACGGGAATGAGTCTAGAAGGTTCTTGACATTGATCAAATTGATGAGACCCACTGATGAAGGCTTAATGGAGGAAGTAGTGGAATTTGGTTTGAATTTGGGATGCTACGAATGTCAACGGAGAAGTACATGGTGGTTCGATTTGGATTTGTCCACTAAGCATATGGATTATGGTTTGAATGATCATGACATTACTTTAGAAAGAAAATGAGTTTCTTTGTTTTCAAACCTCTTTCACATGTCTAAGTTTCTGTTTTGCTTGAGGGCAAGCAAATGCTAAGTCTGGGGGAGTTGATATATCATGGTTTTTGTGGTTTTTAACCATGATATAAGGAGTCTTTTTGAGTCTTTTGATTTGTTTTCTAGGATGTTTTTGAGTCTTTGCAGGTTTTCTAGGACTTTGGCACAGAAGGAGCAAAGTGGAGCAATTTGGATCATTTTGGAGCATAAATCTCGAAGAATCAATTTGGACTCGGATCAAAACAAGGGCATCGATCGACACCACTTAGGAGCATCGGTCGACACCCTCTTCAGCCGATGAAGAATCACAAATTTGGAAGTTTTACAAAGTTGCCCGAAGTTTTTCATATTTGCAACACAAGTCCCTGACGTGTTTTAGGACATATATATAGTGTTTTTGGGTTTTAGAAAACCCCAAAAGTTTTATTCTAGCAAGTTATTTTCTGCAACCTTTTTGAGAGAAGAGATATTGAGAGCTTTTGGGAGATAGATCTGAACTCCTTCGAGAGAAAAATTCCTAAACTCCTCTTTTTACTTTTAATATCTATTGCAAGTTATTCAGAATTATGTCTTGTTCTTCATTAAACATGTCTGAGTAGTTTGCTTGTTAGGTTTAGGGTTTTTCACAGAGATTTTATGATTTATTAGATCTGTTTATTTAGGATTCTTTATCTTTCTATATCTTCATCATAGGTTGTTCTTAATGTTAGATCTTTGATTAGTCATCTGAATTTAGATCTTAGGACTATTGATTGATATGAGAATATAATTGATTTTCCTGACAAAAACCTTTTGATGAGCAAAATTACTTTCTTCAAAAATATTTGATTTAGTGATTTTGTGAACAATCTAAACCTGTTTTTAAAAATTTTTAACCTAGAATTTTACAAAGAGATTTGGATTTTCTGGTTTTAAATTTAGATAATATTTGCAGTGAGAACTGATTTATTTTACAAAAGAGTTTAGAGTTCTAGATCTGATTTTTAATTGTTTGAATCCTAATTAATTTATTGATTTAATATTTTGTAATTTCCTGAGAAATTCTCTGGACCTAGCTTTTTGATCTTTTGAATTTATAACAGTTTTTGTTAATATTTTGCCTTGCTTTTCTTTATTTAAATCAACTTGTTTAGCTTAATTATAAAACTTATTAATTTATTGTGTAGATTTGAGTCCTTGTGGAATTCGACCCCTAAGTATTACAGTGACCTCTTAATTTGAGAGAGTAGCTCTAGGGTAAATTTGAGCACATCAATTTCACAATTAAGATGGAGAGAAAACACAGTACACTGTAACTGGAGACAAGACACAAGCAACACAAACAAAAGTATTTTTCATAGGCAAAGCATGGTTAAACAGTTTACAGGTTGTGCATTATGTTTGGAAGTGAAAGCGACGTCAGCTGTAGACATTTTCCAAAACCTATATATTCAGCAAAAAAAAACGAACGACATTACCCGCTAGCTAGTCTAATGAGACATTCATCACGCAGTAGTAAAAACGAATAGAGTTTGGGATCAGAGGATTTATCAAAGTAACAGTGTCACAAAATAAGCTTAACCATTTACAAGCAAGCGAGTGCAGATGCTTTGTAGGCAAAGACATGATAATTGCATTACGCTTAAAAGTCCTTCATAATTGCATTACGCTTAAAACTCCGTCACTGTTACAAATGTGGTTGCAAGGTAACTAAAATGTTTATCAACACTTTTCATATATTTATTTTAAACAAGAATATTTTTAGAAACTATACTATGACCAAGAATTGAGTTTTTTTATTTATTGAACCCTATAATTTATCGAATATAAAAATTATTTACACATATGTTTTCAAATATACCCAATTTCTGATTTTGTTAAGACTTTTTCTAACCTTCCAAGACATATATGTCAATTTCTATATATATTTTAGAACTTTAAATTATTTTTCATTTATTACTAAATTGAAAGTTTAAAGATACAAAAAAACAACTAATAATGATAAATAAACAAAAAAAAACATTCATTAAGCAGTTGAAAAAAAAAGTTAGGGATCAGAGGGTTTATCAAAGTAACAGTGACAAAATAAGCTTATATATCATCTACAAGCAAGTGAAGTGAGTGAAGAAGATGTTTTTAAGCAAAGACAGCGCGCGATGATAGTTGGATTACGCTAAAAACGCAAAACATTCCTTCATAAGTGGCATACTAAGAAAAAGAAAGCCATATATATAAGGGTAAATTATATGCAGTAGCCACAAGGTGAGTTTTTAATTCAATTTAGGTCAAAGTGAAAAGTATTTTTCATGTGTTAGCCATCTCTATAATTTTGGACAACTAAATCCTTGAATCAAACAAACCAAATGAAGTCTTTAGTTAAGTTAGAATTGTTCCCCTTATGACTAAAATGGTGCTAGTTAGTTTTCTGGCCAACTATAGCGTAACAAGGGAATCAAAGAATAAAAAATTATGAAATATTAAGTTTATTATTATTTATCACTATCTTTTATTTTTGCAGTATTTTCTTTTTCTTTGTTATAACTATTTTTTATTTTCGTACTATTAATTATAATTTATTTTTCTCTATCTTTTAGACCCATTTTCATATATTTTTTTAATTTGAATCGTGTCGTTAAAGATAATTGGAGATTAACACTGACATGTACATATGTGTACGTACATGGTAATAAATTATATACTTTTGTGTACGTATATATTAAAATTTACATGGTAAACATTCAAATCATGTATGAACGATCTTTGTATACATCAAATGTTGAGTTAATATATATATCAGATATTGAGTTATTTATAATCTATGTAATCGGAAACAATGCTATATATAATACGAGAAATTTTAAGAAAAAAAAGTGAACGTACATGAGTTCAATGTATATTGAGATTGTGTACGTACACGAGTTTAATGTATATTGAGATTGTGTATGTACACAGGTTCAATGTATATTGAGATCTTGTACATGAGACGGAAGTAAAATTAGTATGACATGAAAGACATTGTATGTTTGAAGGGGTTATATACGCTTAAGTTAATATGTACCTATATGGTTTTCTAGGGTTTAATTGTTAGGGGTTGTGTACGTTTAAGTTAAGATGATCTTTTACATATACGGGTTGTTTAGAGAGTATGTAAGTTTAAGTCAATATGACTATGTACGTACATGGCTTAAGGTAATTTTTAGGTTTCGTTTAGGGGTTGCGTATATTTAAACCAATATCATGTACGTAAATGATTTATGGTTTAAGTTTTAGGGATTTTGTACATTGAAATCAATATGATTGTGTACGTATACAATTTAGGGTTTAATTTCCAGCATTTGTCAAACTTGTATATGATATCATGTACTTTTGTGAGGTTTAAAGCTTTTTTCTCTTCATTTGTTATTTAATAAGCATGTCTAATCATATTTGCATTTCATTTGTCATTTTAGGTGCTTTGCATGGAGTTTTAGAGTTTAGAATGAGTTTAAAAATAGTGCTAAAGAAGTTGGGAGTTTAAAAACAAAACAAAAAAAATATATTACAAATGACCAACCAATTACTATTATTATATGTATACCATAATAGTATTGCCATATATACATATACAGTAAGTGAAACAATGAGAAATTAGGATACATACACGAGTGATTGTTTACGTGAGGGACTCAACATCACGTTCTCTCTCATTTCAAAGTTACAAATAGTAACTATTTTATTTTAATATTTTCTTTATAAACGAACTAGAAAATTAATTAAGTTATCTCTTATTTTATACTTTATGTACTTTATTCTCGTGTTATCGTATACAACTCTTGTAAAACTAAAACATATGTATTATGTACATACTTACTACAATATAAGTTTTGTGTTGGCTGTGAACATGTATATTTGGATATATACTCCATAATAGTACATAATCTAATAGACGTACACATAATCAATATTACGTACACCATAAAATGCGTACACGTACACAAAATAAATTTAATGAAGGATATTTTTGTAATTTTGCAATCATCTGCAATCTGACTACCCTGCAACCCTAAAAAATTTTCAGCCACCATTCACAGTTTTTTCATAATCTTTTGTGTTTGTACGTTTTTAATTTTTTTTACACATAAATCTTGCAAATCTAGCATATATAATTATGTTTTAAATTCAAAAAACTTAAGTTTATTTTGTAGTTATTGAAGAAGAACAATGACTTTTTCACCACAAACCATCTTCACTTCTTCGTTTCTTCTCTCTTCATTTTCTTTATCTTTAGTTATTTATATATTATTGAAATTAATTAATTTAATCAAAGAACTGTTACATTTGATGGGAGTAAACCAAACCAAAATAGTTTGGTTAGAGGGCATTGTTGTCTAAAATAACATTGTGGCTATTCTCTGAAAGATGTAATTGACTTTATCAAGTCATGAAAGAAAAACAAAAATTGGTGTGTTTTGTGAAAATTATTTTATATATAATAACCAGGTTCATTACGTTCTAACCTGTCAAACAGTAGCTGAGATAGCACGCATGAATCTATAAAACTTAGGGACTGTAAGAACCGCGTCGAACCATTCGACCTTCCCCCAAATCTCATCACTGTTGCGCTTTTCTAGAGAAATCTCTGCACACCAAATCATCTTCTCCTTATACTGACTTGCACGCACATACTTGTCCCACAAAACAACAAGCTTACCACCACAATGCACTAGGTTAACAGTACTATAATAAGCAATATTAGGCAAACCTTCAAGACCCTTCAAATTATTCAAGCATCTTAGCTTAGAGTCATACCATAGGACTCGACCTGGACGATAACAATAACAATACGTTATGTTATCAATCACGCAATGAGAGTGCTGAAACCATCCTGTTTGAAAATTCGGATGCTCTTTTGTAATCGCTATCCATTTATCTTCTTTTGGCTTGTAAGCCACAACCTTATCCCCAAACAGGTAGATATCTCCTTCAAACACTAAGCTCTGGTTCATATGACTACATCTCTTATCTAGAGGGCTTGAGATAGGCTCCCAAGTTTGAGTATTTGGATCGAAAACCTCCATCCAATTTGAAGAAGTGAAGTCATGCAAGCCTCCTACTACATAGATTTTTCCATCAACGACATGAACAGCTTGGTAATCCCGGTCCTTCCGCATGCTTGGAGCCTTGTGCCATGTATGAGATATGCAGTCCAGGATTGAGACGCTACAGGATGCATTCTCAATGGTTCCCAATGGCATAGATATTAGAACCAACAGCCACCACATCCTTATAGTCCATAGGAGGAACTGGGGCCGGAACCAAAACATGTGCAGTTGACTTCTTATTCTTCTTCTTGGGGATGTTGGTTAGGGTTTGATTAGGTTTTTGGCAGAGAGTGAACAAACGTGGTATAGGGTCAGAAGGGAACTTTAAGCACACGTAGAGACAACTCTCCATGTGGTTTAACAAAGACCGAGTCTTGTAAAGCTCCGGTGAAGCAACGAGGCTTCGACAGCTCTTGGAGACTATGGAGAGAGTCGGGTAGTACAATCTAGAGACGCGTGCGAAGCAAGTCAAGAGCAAATCATATGGAAGTGATTCCGGAGACTGCTTCTTCGTCTTCTTCTTTACGGACGTCATCGAGATAAAATCGTCGTTGACCTAACCTTTCGTTTTTTCGATGTCGTCGTCTCCATGTTTTAGAGTTCTTAATAGAAGTAGTGGATCAGAATCCTTTTGTTGAATCGTAATGGGCCTCAAAATAATAAATAATTTTGAGACATGCTTTTTTTAAAAAATTGAAAAAATGGAAATATAAGAACAATTTGGTGGTTAGTTTATTTGTTAATGAAGGCTAATTTTGTAAGTCTATTTCTTTTTGCTAGTTTGTGTTTAGATTGTAGCTTTACCACTGAGTCACTGACTGATTCAGTTTTGATTTGTGGACAAGGTCTGATGATACATAACACGCGAAATATTATATGTTTCGGTGAGGAAAGAGATTGGCGGTAGAAATCCTATGAGAACGAGTGGTAAAGTTCTGGAATTGTTGCTGGTTGAAACGTGAGGAATAGGAGAAAAATAATATGAGAGATGAAGGATAATCAGGGTGTAAGAAGAATAAGTGTGAAGAGTAATGGTGAACACGAGAGTTTAAGAGAATGAGTGTGAAGAGTAAAGTATGTATAAGAATTGCGAGTTTGGAGAGAGAATGTGAGAAAGAGATGATCATTTCTTACTTGATTTGTAACCAATTAAGATACAAACTATAGAAAGACATACAACATGAATATCCTATACAAGATCATTTGCACATTTGACCATGTTGAAAGTGACATGTCATAAGAGGGTTTAAACCCTTAAGGCCACATGTGCGATCTTTCTTTGTCTTGAGCTCCCCCACTTGCATTTGCGCCTAATGGTCATATGAGAAGAATCTAAACTCTCCAAACCCTCCAATGACTTCATCCGATCTTATAGGGGGAGAGAGATTGGTTGTACAATTTTGGTGAAAAGAGCACCATAATTTCGGTGGAGGAAGAGATTAGTGGTAGAGATCTGGTGAGAAGGGAGGGGCATAATTCTTCTGGAGTTGCTGCAGGTTGAAGCGGTAGGGAATAAGAACAAAAGAAACGAGAGATGAAGAATAAAAGAAAGAGAAATACTTGACTTACTTCAGTAATCGCATCTACCTCTCTAACAAAACATTGTAGCTCATAGTTAGTTTGTTAAATCATTTTGGTTTCGTAGTTACTTTGTGCATATAGTCTTTTTTTTTTCTGCAATTAACTTCATGTCCATAACACAAAACTAAATAAAGTCACATGGTTTTCTTCTTAGATTAATAAGTATATGTTTCTTTTCGTTACAAAGTTTTATGTATACATGTATTACATGAATAAAATTGTTAACATTAAAGTTTTATTGTACTAAAAAGTATATATATGGTCCAACGGCGCAAGCATGAATTTTTTCAAGGAAAAAAAATCGTGATTCTCGGAATTCTTAGTGCTAGTTAAGAGAAGCCCGTCAACTGTCAGCTCTGGCTTAAAGGAAAATACTGGTTTTCGAGTCTAAAACATCTTGCATAACAAAACAAAAAATTGTTTTTATGTTTTCTGAGAACTTTTGGTTATATATATTTCCAACTGTCAGAACAATATCAAATGATTATGACTGCAAAGATATAAAGCTACTAAGCCAGTAATTTGAGGATATCGAATTCGAGTTTGTCAACCGTGAAGTAAACATAGTGGCAGATTGAATTGCAAATTAAGAAATCTTTTCTTTTGAATTATCATACCAAACTGTATTTTATTGTTCCAAATTGAGTGAAAAATCTAGTGGATCTAAGATATGTAATAGAAGTTTGGTTAATGAAGAGTGGAAGTTGAGCAAAAAAAGAAAATGGTGAGAAGACACCATATATAATTGGATTCGAACGTTTTACTAGTTAGCCCAAGGATGTACAATAGACAAACAAATGAATTTTTCATAGACAAATTAAGTATGCTTAAACGTACAAATTAAGTATGCTTAAACGTACAAGTTAGTGCTCGCGAGCTAGTCTAATGAAACATTCATTAAGCAGTAGAAAAAGAGTTAGGGTTCAGAGTGTCTTATCAAAGTAACAGTCACAAAATAAGCTTACATAGTATCTACAACCAAGTGAAGTGAGTGGAGATGTTTTTAAGCAAAAGACGCGATGATTGCATTACACTAAAAAACACAAAACATTCCTTCATAACTTAACATACTAAAAAAAAGAAAGGAAAAAAGCTACATAACCAGATTCATTACGTAGTGATGGTGCCTTGAATGGTTGGTTGGTATGCTCCAGACCGGACCAGTCCGCTATATCTCTACCATTCACACAATTGTTTGATAAACTCCGTACCAATGTCGGACCAAGTGCAGACCAATAAAATACATGTTAGTATGGAGTGAACAGTAAATCCATACTGAAATATAACTACCTATTCGCATTTTTCTGGTCTGCTTTAAAAATGCTCCATACTTGGATATGGAGCTGAGCATACCAAATTACTAGTACGCGCATTGTTTAGTATGGAGTTTATAACCAACCATTCAATTATTACTATCTTGTTTTCTCCAAACCCGAATATCAAGACATCTTTTCTGAACCTTTTTTTTTGTTGTGTAGGTAAGACCAAAAACAAAAAACAAAAAATGTCCTTTGTGAAATTTAACATCCGATTGTCTTGGCAGCAGAGCCATATTATAACACAACTGGAAGAGTATTTCTTATACCAACCACAAAAGAGAAGATTAAATGTCATATGTTCATTTTCCTTTATTATGTGCAAAAAAAAAAAAAACATTTGGCATTTAATCATCTCTTTGGGCATTCAATCTGACCCTATCGTATCGTAAAAAAAAAATCGAACCCTATGTTCCGGCTTATGATCTCTGGTAATCTCAAATATTTCCCAAAACCCTCCTATTCTTGGTATGCAATTCCCATGGCTTTTGTTTGACGACATTATATACTGTATGTTTCCTTGATTTTAAAGCAATTTCACATGACTTTTTTTTTTTTTTTTTTTTTTTGTAAATGATGGTTTGAATAAATATTTTGTTTTGGTAAATGATAGTTTGAATGAACACTCCTGCTCTAAAATATATATCTCATGTGAAAATCATGTGAAATATATATAATTAACTCATGTCAAATATATACAATACAATATTGTGAACTTGCATAAACATTTAGGATACATACAATATAGGGAAACAAACCATATATTATACTAGTTACAGTGATAATACTTCCATCTCCATCTCCACTGGTGGTATTAGATGGAAATGACAAAGTTGCTTAGTAATAAAAAGAAATAACGATCGATATTTACAGAAGGAGTTTTAGAACTTTAAGGACCCTGTGTTTGACAAAGTTCCGATTTGATTTCTTCCCTCGACACTCGCCAAATAGAGAGAGAGAAACGAAGAGAGAGAAGTCGGGAAAAGAGGAAGAGAGTAGCAGAAAAAATAAATAAATAAATAAAATTATTTTTTCTGCTACTCTCTTCCTCTTTTCCCGACTTCTCTCTCTTCGTTTCTCTCTCTCTATTTGGCGAGTGTCGAGGGAAGAAATCAAATCGGAACACTCCACCGGCAACATCGATTCATCAAATCCGTTTGTTGATCAAAGCCATCGTTATCATTATCTCCATGGTTTAGAGTTGATCAAATCCGGTTATCATCAAATCCGTCTATTGATCAATCCTTCGTTATCATCGAATTCGTGGTTAAATGATGCTTCAATCTTTGTGAAAAGAGAACTTAATTCATCATGCTTCAATCTTTGTGAAAAGAGAACCTAATTCATGATGCTTCAATCTTTCAGAGGAAGGTCCGTCGTGTTAATGTAAAACCTCAAGTCCAACAACAAGGCAAGTCCCAAGCCCCATATCAAGGTCAACATCGAAGTCACAACTAGCCAATGTGCACAGTCCTTCACTGCAACCATCCCTGCAACCGAAGAAGACAAAAACACAGGTTACACAAAAGGAACAGTAGACCAAACCTGATGACTCTCTGAACATTGTACTATCAAACCGTTTTAATCCCATCCTATCAGAAGAGAGTAGTTAGATGATTGACAAATGTAAAAAGATCCTACATTGTATCAAGGATCTAGAATGTTCCTAAGTAGTATAAGTATCAACACAATGTATCATATGAAGTTAAGCTTGAGATATCAATAAAAGTCTACTTAGCTCAAATTCCTCTTTTATTCACATGGTATCAGAGCTTTTTAAACCTTAACAGGTGCTGTCATGGCAGAAGGTTCTGGTTCCTATCCGTTTCCGTCCACTCTTCATGTTGCTAGTTCCGTTACCATCAAACTGAGTGATAGTAACTATCTCCTCTGGAAAACCCAGTTCGAGTCGCTGCTTCGGTGTCAAAAGCTTCTTGGTTTTGTCCATGGGTCAGTCCCGAAACCCCCACCGGTTATAGTCACTAACACTAACAATCATGCTGTCGAAGCTCCAAATCCGGCGTATGAAGACTGGATCTGCATGGACGAGCTCATCAAGTCTTGGATTTTTGGTACACTCACTGAAGAGGTGCTCGGTCTCTTTCACGCCTTACCCACCTCTCAAGATGTCTGGTTGTCCCTTGCTGGCAATTTTAACAAGAGTTCTGTTGCACGGGAATTTGATCTCCGCCATCGCCTTCAACTCCTGAACATCAAAGGTATAACCTTTACTGATTACTGTCATGAGTTCCAGGCTGTATGTGATAATTTGAGTTCCATTGGAAACCGGTCGATGAAAACATGAAGATTTTTACTTTGCTTAATGGGCTGGGCCATGAATACGACCCAATAACGATGGTTCTTCAAAGCTCGATGTCTTTTACTCCAGCCCCAACTTTTAACGATGTCGTTTTGGAGATTTCTGACTACGATTCGAAGCTCCGGTCGTATGAGACTCCCTCTAATGTCTCACCTCATCTTGCTTTTCATACTCACCGAGGGGGATACTCTAGGTCAGGACGGCGGAGTCGTGGTAACAATCGAGGTCACGGTGGCTACTCCACTCGTGGCTGCGGCTTCTCCTAACAAGTAAGCTCCTCTAGCTGGAATCAATCTGGTAATTCTTCTTCTCGTCCTGTAAGTCAAATTTGTGGTCGTACTGGTCATGTTACCCTCAAATGTTGGAATCGCTTTGATAATTCCTATCAAAGTGATGATGTTCCCCAAGCTCTTGCCGTCCTTAGCTTGTCTAATCCTAGTGGTAAGGAATGGGTTATTGATTCTGGAGCCACGACTCACATTACTTCTACTGCTGAGTCCCTTCAGACTATGACGCCGTACAACGACTCTGAGAATGTAATGGTGGCCGATGGCACTTTTCAACCCATTACTCATGTTGGTTCCACTATGCTCACAACCCAACAGGTAGTATCCCTCTATATGATGTTCTTGTCTTTCCAACCACAGAGAAATCACTTTTGTCGGTCTCCAAGTTGTGTGATGACTATCCCTGTGGAGTCTTTTTTTTTATTCTAATTATGTATATGTTATTGATTTACCAACTCAGAGGGTTGTGGCCAAAGGACCACATCGTGAAGGGCTTTATGTGTTGAAGAATGAGGAATTGGGAGCTTTCTACTCTCATCGTCAGGTTGTAGCCAGTGTTATGGTGTGGCATCAACGTTTGGGACATGCGAACTTCAAGATTCTTTAACTCTTACAATCTAGCAAGGCCATTACCGTTAATAAGAGCAGCACCACTTTCGTTTGTGAACCTTGCCAAATGGGAAAGAGCACTAAGCTTCCTTTTTATTCTTCTAGTTCTTATGTTAAGGAAACACTTGATCGATTACACTGTGATCTATGGGGTCCATCACCTATTGTATCTGTTCAAGGTTTCAAATATTATGCAGTTATTTTGGATGAATACTCTCGCTACTCCTGGATATTCCCTCTCAAGTCTAAATCCGATTTCTGTGATGTGTTTATGGTTTTTCAAAAACAAATTGAGAATCGGTTGGGTAAGAAGATTAAGGTTTTCAAAGTGATGGTGGTGGTGAGTTTACTAGTACTCGATTCAGAACACATCCACAAAGCCATGGGATTCAACATTTGCTCTCGTGTCCATCAACCCCAAAGCAAAATGGGATGGCTGAACTTAAACATAGACTTCTCACCGAGCTTGACTTGTCTATGCTATTTCAAAGTAAAACCCCATTAAAGTTTTGGGTCGAAGCCTTCTACTCTGCCCTGACATCTTTTGTAAGCAGTGTTCCTTCCTCAGGGCTCAAACCATTGGATACCATTCTGTTCACATATCGCTTAAGTGGTGGTGAAAGTTTTACTGCATCAATCAAAGGCATCTCAATCATCACCTTGTCCATCATTGCCTTGTATCTAGCTTCCTCAAGCTCATGCTTGGACCTTCTTGGCTTAGGAAAAGGGACCTTAGGCTTGTACACCCTCTCAACAGCTGTCGGAACCTCAGATTTTGCAGTTTCTGGTTCTGTCTGAGAGGGGTGTCGACCGACACCATTGTCTGAAGTCGAATTCTCCATCTCAGGTTTGGCCGATTGCCCTCCTTCTTCTGCAGTTTAAATTTCTCCATCTTCTTCATCCCTCACTAATATGGCATTGCAAGCATGCTCGGGGTTTGACTCAGTTCTCCCAGGGAGAAATCCCTCTTGCCTCTTGACGGATCCAGCTGTTTGAATAACTTGATTCTCTAGCTTCTTGACATGAATGTTTAATGCATCTATCTTCCCATTCAGCTCAGTGTAGACATTGTCGATCTTTCCATTGAATGTCACTGTCATATTCTCCTGTCCCTGAAGAAGCTGATCAAGCATGACCTCTATTCTACTCTCAGAAGAAGTCTTAGGAAGAGGAGACTAATAAGATGAGTTCCCATAGGTTCTTGTATAGCCATTTTTCTGTTGCTGCTTCTGGTAATATGGGTTAGGAGTGTATCCTGAAAAGTTCCCATTGTAAGGCTTGTTGCTTTGCTGATTACCGAATCTCTAACCCTGATTCCCATATACAAAGTTGACATCTGCTTCTTCATTCCCAGACTCAGGTTGTGGCTCAAATGATTCAACTTCAGCAGCAAAGTGAACTGATTTCTTACCAACCATGAGATTGTGAACTGAATCAAGCTTAGCATTAACAAAAGCTAGCTGGTTTGAATCAAATCCTCCATGTAATCTCTTCCTTTCAGTATATGCTCTCTTAGTGCTATTGCTGGAAGTCAAATTCTCAATCAAAGCTTCTGCATCTTCTGGAAATCTTGTCTTGAAGTTCCCATGGCTTGCAACATCCAAAGCTAGCTGATATTCCCAGTCAATCCCTCTGAAAAAGATACTTAGCCGTTGCACCCTTGAAAAACCATGGTGTGGACAGTCCCTCTGATAGGCCTTGAATCTCACCCAAGCTGCCTTGAAAGCTTCATCTTGTCTTTGCTTGAAAGAGGACAGCTTCACTCTCAACTCATCAGACATAGCATCATCATCAAAATAATTAAGGAAAGCCACCTTAATTTGTTGCCAAGATGTCAAAGATCCAGTTGGCAACTATTTCAACCATTGAGATGCTTCTCCTGCAAGTGAGTATGGGAAGAGCTTGCAGTAGATATAGTCTTCAGTCACACCATTGGCTTTGATGCTAGTCATCAGGTCTTCAAAGTGCTCAATATCGTCCAAAGGCTTCTCATTGGGCAGGTTTGAGAAAGGTCTCTGCCCAACAAGCTGGAAGTAAGCAGGCTTTAGCTCAAAGTCATTCCTTTGGAATGGAGGAGGAACAATTGCAGATCAGTTCTGATAAACCAGGTCAGCTCTGTTGAAGTCTGCAATGGTCCTGATCAAGTCCCGGTTCTGTTCTTGTCTTCGAACTGGGTTCTGGAGATGGTTGGCAGCTCCACATTTGTCTGCTGGAGGTGGGTGTCGATCGATGCCATGTTGGCGTCGGTCGGCACCATCGGCCTGTTCGTCAACAACAAGAACTTGCTCGCCAGCAGCCTGCTCATTGGCAACAACAGCTTCAGTAATAACATTCCCTTCTGCATCAAGCTTTTGGCCCTGCTCATTGCGCAAGTGGCCCTCTTGATCCCTCAAAGCACCATCCTCAGCACGAACCAGAATGATTGTGTTAACCATCTTCAAGGATTTGGCTGCTTTTCTGTTCTCACGCTCAAGTTTTCCCAATTCTTGGTTTGAAAGATTCACAGTAGGATCAGTCTTGTTGCTCCTTGTGTGAGGCTTCGGAAGCATACACCTGAAACACCAAAGAGAAGAAAAACAAAAACGTGTAAGTAGAAAATAAAAAGAAAAATTTAGACGAAATACAAAACTCAAATCTAATGGTAGATCAAAGAGTCCCCGGCAACGGCGCCAAAATTTGATATGCTCAAATTAACCCTAGAGCTACTCTCTCAAACAAGAGATCAATGTAGTACTTAGGGGTCAAATCCACAGAGACTCGGGATCAAACACAATAAATTATAGAGTTTTTGATATTATGCTAAACAGATTAAATTGTATTAAAAACAAAAGAAGACAATGCAAAATATTAAATCAAATGGTTGTGAATTCAGAAAATCAAAAGGTTAGGCTTAGGGAATTTCTCAGGTAATTATGAAGTATTAAATCAGTAGATTAATTTGGGTTAATGCAATAAAAATCAGATCTAGAACTTTTTGGTAAAATAATTCAGTTCTCACTACAATTATTATCTAAATTTAAAACCAGAAAATCCAAATCTCTTTGTAAAATTCTAAGTTAAAAATGAGCTTTAAAAACAAGTTTAGATAAGTTCACAAAATCACTAATTCAAATCTCTTTGTAAAAAGTAATTTTGTTCATCAATGGTTTTAATCAGGAAAACAATTATATTCTCATATCAATTAATTTCCCTAAGATAATAATTCTAGGTGATCAATCAAGAACTATTGTGAAGAACAACCAAAGATGAAGATCATAAAAGATTAAGAACCCTAAAAATCACAGATCTAATAAATCATAAAAACCCTGTGAAAAACCCTAAACCTAACAAGCAAGTTAGTCAGACATGTTTAATGAAGAACAAATCATTCTGAATAACATGAAATAGATATTAAAAGTAAAAAGAGAGAGTTTAGAAATCTTCTCTCTACAAAGAATTCAGATCCTTCTCTCCCAAAAGCTCTCAATATCCCTCTTTCAAAAAGCTGCTAGAAAATAACTTCAGGGTTTTCTAAAACCCAAAAACACTATTTATATGTCCTAAAACACGTCAGAGACTTGTGTTGCAATTTAGGAAAACTTTGGGTAAAATTGTAAAACTTCCAATTTCTTCTTTCTCTCGTCGGATAAACATAGGTGTCGACCGATGCTCCTTCGGTGCCGGTCGATGCTGCTACTCTGATCCGAGTCCAAGTTCTTTTCCTTCTGTAAAATGCTCCAAAGTCATCCAAATAGCTCCACTTTGCTCATTTCGTGCCAAATTCCTAAATAACCTGTAAAGACTCAAAAACAATCCTAGAAACAAATGAAAAGACTCAAAAAGCACACTTATATCATGGTTAAAAACCGTAAAAACCATGATAAATCAACTCCCCAGACTTAGCCTTTGCTTGCCCTCAAGCTCATGGGTGTTCATAGTTCCAAGCTTAACAGCTACTCACATGGTTAAGCTTGAGGGAGAGTATTAAGATGAACACGTCAATACTTGTCTATATGTCGTTTTGTATAGAGTTAGGACTTTCCTTATTTGATATCCCTATATGCATATATATAGAATGTAACTAGGTTAATGAAAACCTAAGGAATGAGAAACACTCCTTCTCCTATTCTAATCTAGCTGTCACTCTCTATTCTCTCTATACTCTCTATACTCTCTCAAATCTCTCTTCTTCTTCTTGAATTCTCACTCACTCTCTTCATTCTCACTCGTGATTAATTCTTACACCAACAAGTAAGCTCCTCTAGCTGGAATCAATCTGGTAATTCTTCTTCTCGTCCTGTAAGTCAAATTTGTGGTCGTACTAGTCATGTTACCCTCAAATGTTGGAATCGCTTTGATAATTCCTATCAAAGTGATGATGTTCCCCAAGCTCTTGCTGCCCTTAGCTTGTCTGATCCTAGTGGTAAGGAATGGGTTATTGATTCTAGAGCCACGACTCACATTACTTCTACTGCTGAGTCCCTTCAGACCATGACACTGACAATGTTGGCCAATGGCACTTTTCAACCCATTACTCATGTTGGTTCCACTACGCTCACAACTCCAACAGGTAGTATCCCTCTTTATGATGTTCTTGTCTTTCCAACAGTGGAGAAATCAATTTTATCGGTCTCCAAGTTGTGTGATGACTATCCATGTGGAGTCTTCTTTGATTCTAATTATGTATATGTTATTGATTTACCAACTCAGAGGGTTGTGGCCAAAGGACCACATCGTGAAGGGCTTTATGTGTTGAAGAATGAGGAATTGAGAGCTTTCTACTCTCATCGCCAGGTTGCAGCCAGTGATATGGTGTGGCATCAACGTTTGGGACATGCGAACTTCCAGATTCTTTAACTCTTACAATCTAGCAAGGCCATTACCGTTAATAAGAGCAGCACCACTTCCGTTGGTGAACCTTGCCAAATGGGAAAGAGCACTAAGCTTCCTTTTTATTCTTCTATTTCTTCTGTTAAGGAAACACTTGATCGATTACACTGTGATCTATGGGGTCCATCACCAATTGTATCTGTTCAAGGTTTCAAATATTATGCAGTTATTTTGGATGAATACCCTCGCTACTCCTGGATATTCCCTCTCAAGTCTAAATCTGATTTCTGTGATGTGTTTATGGTTTTTCAAAAACAAATTGAGAATCGATTGGGTAAGAAGATTAAGGTTTTTCAAAGTGATGGTGGTGGTGAGTTTACTAGTTCTCTATTTCAGAACACATATACAAAGCCATGGGATTCAACATTTGCTCTCGTGTCCATCAACCCCAGAGCAAAATGGGATGGCTGAACGTAAACATAGACATCTCACCGAGCTTGGCTTGTCTATGTTATTTCAAAGTAAAACCCCATTAAAGTTTTGGGTCGAAGCCTTCTACTCTGCCAATTTTATTAGTAACTTGCTCCCATCCCCATCTCTTAATCAGCAAAGTCTGCATGAATTGTTACTTAAGAGCAAGCCGGATTACACCTTTCCTCGTATTTTTGACTCTGCGTGTTATCCCTGTTTCTGATCCTCCACTCAACATAAGTTTGGACCACGATCCCTTCAGTGTGTCTTTCTTGGATACCACACACAATACAAAGGCTACATGTGTCTTTACCCTCCTACTGGTGGCATTTATATTAGTCGCCATGTGATCTTTGATGAGACTTGCTTCCCATTCCACGACAGATATAAGGATTTGGTGACCCTACACAAGACTGGAACCCTCAGTGCTTGGCAGGCTGCGAATGCCTCTCTCCCGACTCGTGTTCTGCCTGTTCTTCCATCCTACATCACCAATTCTCATCATGATTCCCAATGGCTTGAATATGTGGTAGATTATCCTCAGGATGGTTCTTGTTGTGCTTATCCTCAGGAAATCGATCCTTTACGGTGGGAATGACTTTGCGTTGAAGAAATTAACCACCGTAATACAGAAATCACACTTTTTCCAGAATTCTTGGGCATTTTGGTTTGATACTCCTTCTTCGAAATCGAATCAAGTCACATGGGGAAGCTCTTTGAGATCTTTGTATAGATTCTCTTCTATCGAGGAGTTATGGAGGTGTGAGATCTCTCTCTCTCTATTTTGTTAATCTCAATTGGTATTTTATATTGTTTACGAATTACGAGAGAAAATCTAAGGCTATAGGGAATTTGAGTGGATTCGGTGATTTATGTAAACAATCTCTTTTGTGTAATGGTTTGTTACCAAGTTTTGATTGATTAGAAGTGTTGCTTTCATGGATTTGCTCAACTTTTGTATTGAAGAGTGCTTTAACATTGTATCTGTACATTTACTGTAATCTTTACTCAGGAATTATCCTAAGAAATAATGATCAGTTCTCATTATTGCTTCCATCTAACAAGCTAGTTTGGATTTTGTGTACCTTATTATTCCATGTTCTCTGTGTCATGGGTGGCTGAGTTTAATTAAAGTTGTTAACTTGTTGATGCAGTCTTTACAATAACATTCATCCTCCAGCCAAGTGGGTTCCAGGGGCCGATCTCTACTACTTCAACCATAAGATTGATCTGAAATGGGAAGATTGTACCTGTGCTAATGTATGCAAATGGACTATGATGTTCCCTAAAGCTTCACTAGAAAGAACGTTGTAGATGCGGATGCTCAGATAAATAAAAATACCTTGTTCTTGAGGAAACATAACCATGTAGTTAGTGAACTTCCTTAGTTTCCTAAGTTCTTAACGAAATACTAATGAGGAGACTATACAAGAAGAGAATCTAATCTCGTTCACACAATAACACATATATACATTGGCTTATTTTTGTAGCAGTTGGTATAGAGATCACAAAACATCTACACATTGAAGCATGATGAATTAGGTATAGAAATCGATCCTTTCCTGTTGGTATAAACTTGAAAACATCTTATACTCCCTCTTTATTACAATGGATGATTTCCTAAAACTTTTAAGTATCGCAAAGATTGATTTTTCTGTAAATTTTTATCAATTAACATATGAGTTTATAAAAACAAAATATATGTATCGATATTAGTTTGCTGACATCTTCATATTTTTATGTGGTGCTGGTGGCTGCTTTCCGTGCATTGGAGGAAAAATTGGAAATGGCTGTTTTCCATGTATTGGAGGAAAATTTGGATATGTCACACTGAGAAACTGATTTGTTAACATCTTCACATTCTTATGTGATGGTAGTGGTCCTGGTGGATGTTTTCCATGTTTTGGAGGGTAAAATGGATGTGTCACGCCTGGAAATTGGTTCACCGATACTTTTGCATTTTTGTCTTGTATAGAATGAAATGACTTGGTTGAGAAAGTTGGGTATCTAGCATGTACAAGGCCAAATGCAAGAAGAAGCAAAATAACCACCATTTTTATTGGAGAGAAGTTGATTATCATTTTCATATTTTTGTTTGCGATTAAAAATGTTTATACAGGATGAAGTGTTATATAGAGACATAGAGTGGAAAGTGAACATTAATTGCTTTGATCTATTCATTTAATTGCAATACATATACATTTAATAATTATGAATTGTAAAAGTAAAAGTATTAAATTATTATTTGACTTAAAAAAATAAAATATATTAAATACACTAAAAGAAATCATCCTTTGTGATACAAAAAAATTCCTCAAACATCATGTATTATAATAATGTACAGAGGGAGTATATACTAATAAAAAAGGAGTTTTTTCCCAGCTTTTGTCCATATACACTTTTTTTTAAAAAGTTTGGTTAAATACGTTTTAAGATATAAAAATAGTCAATTATACCCTTAATTATATTTTCAGATAAAATTTGTAGATTTTTTGTCTCCTGAAATTAAGAAAACAGCAAACTTAATCGAAATAATTTTGGGGCTCCATCGAGTGGCCCTAATTTGTCGTAATGGGTCTGGACAAATTAAGAAAAATTTCACTTTGTTTCGATAAAGTAAGAAAACAATTAAGGTAAAAAAATTTCCGAAAGGGCTAATCGAGACAAAACCCTTCCGCCGTATCTCACCATCGTCACTACCGTCGTCTCTCACCATCGTCACCATCTCATCGTCGTCTCTCTCCTTCTTGACCATCTCACCGTCGTCTCTCTCCATCGTCACCATCTCTCTCCATCTTCACCATCTTCCGCCGATTCGATTTCTTCACCGTCTTCCGCCGTCTATCCATCTTCACTGTCTTCCGCCGTCTATCCATCTTCACTGTCTTCCGCCTTCTATCCATCGGCTTCTTAGTAGTTTTGGTGGTCTCCTCTTCACTATCTCAAGGTCAATCCGGTTGGATTTCTCTTCTCCATTGCTCCTTGTCGATCGAATTAGGTATGTTAATTTGTGTAATTTTTTTTGCATGTTTAAATTTTTGTCCTTGTTTAATCTTATTATGATGTCTTAGTTTCATTAGCTTATGTCATTTTTTAAAAAATCGATTTCAGTCCAGATTTGTGTAAATATAAGTTTTTTACGAACAATTTCAATGATTTTACTTAAAAATGTGAATATGATGACATTGAAGCTCTTCGTTTGTTTTATTTTTAGTATTATATTGTCTTTAAAGGAAAAATAGTGGACCAGGGTTGATGAAACAAGAACAAGAGTGATGATCGGAACAGCCGTGAACATGAACAATAAGGTTAACTAGAGTTTTGCACTTTTTGGGATTTTTGACCTTCTTATGTTTGATTTTCCTTCTGGGTTAGTGAAAAAGTTTGCATAAATCTCTTGCTTTTTCTTATGAGTTCTTCGTTTTTTCTTTTTCTTAGATTGTTTGATTCTAAGTACGATGATATGAGCTTAGATATTAGCGATTACGTTGTTGATTGAAGCGTATCCACAGTTGTAGCAACAACAGATTGTAACGTTGTTTTGTTTTTATCATCATTTAGATCGTTAGTGAAAAAGTTTGCATAAATCTCTTGCTTTTAGCTGTGTTTGAAAAAGTTTCCATAAATTATATGGATTTATTGAATGCTTGATGGTAGAAAATGTTGCTACTACTGGTTTAAGTTTTTTATTTTTTGTAATTTCTGCAGTTGGAGGTGGAAATAATCGAAATTGGGAAGTCAGTGAACTCAGGTTAGAACTATGTTGCAGCAATTTTCTCATATGATTTAGCGTCTCTAGGCCCTTATTGTTGCTAGATATTTTTTTTCGAAAATCGGATCAGAGGAATCTAGGATACACTGCATAAATTGAAAAAAAACTGAAGTCTTAAAACAAAACAAACTTAGACTCTTTCTCAACCAGCCACAGTTTGGCATATACAAATGGTTGGTTGAGTTAGGTTGCTATTAAGAAAGTGTCTTCCAGAACAGTACATGTAATCATCATCTCTTTGTTTGAGACCTTTTTTCATCATTGCATACTTTAAATTCTTGTTTTGCATCTAAATGATTAATAATCTAAGTATTGTTGCTCTTAAATTATAGTTTCTAGAATCTGTATTAATTTTTTCCGAAATTGAACTTTTTAGTATATAACTTTCTCATGTCTTTGTTGATTTTTGTTATGATTTCAGGTGTTTCCTTCTCTTACTGCTTCTTAGCTTGTCACATCATAACATATTTTGCATCTTCACCGCTTAACATGTATGTAGAATTCTATTACAATTTTTTTTTGAAACCAGTTATCATGTCTAAATTAATTTATACTAATTCATCTTTTACTATATTCAGCAGGAATGGAACAATTGATGTATCCTAAGCGGCTTATGGAAGATGGAAGTGAGCCACAAGTTGGACAAATTAATAACTCATGTCGAATGTCTATTTTGAACAAAATCAAGAGCACATTACCAGAGGAGTATGAGATTGTGAAGGGGGATCCAGTTTTCGCAAGTATATTTGCATTGTATGAGAATGGTCTTGGGTACTCAGCTCGGTTGATACACAGCATAATGTGTAGGCAGTTGATGACTAAGCGAAGACATGAGCTGTGGTTTGTGTTTGGTAAGAAGCCGCTTCGATTCTCGATGCAAGAATTCCATGCAGTTACTGGGCTAAAGTTCAATGATGATTTTAGTGGTGATTCAGAGGAATGGACAGATGATAATGGGTTTTGGATTAAATTGTTGAAGAGAGGTGGTATCATTACAATTCAAAGTTTGATGAAGACCCACCTTGAAGCAGCTCCATCGTGGAGTAAAAAAGAAGATAAGATCCGGTTTGTGTATGTTTGTGTAATTGCTGGGTTGGTAGTGGCTAAGGATGTGAAGAAAGCTATACCACATTCATACATCAAGCTGGTCATGGATCTTGAGAAGGTTAGGAGTTATCCTTGGGGTCATGTAGCTTTTGACCATTTAGTTAGCTCTATAATGGAAGCAAGAAAGAAACTGAAGAACTCCATAAGTTACATCCTCAATGGTTTCTCATACGCTCTTCAAGTTTGGGTTATGGAAGCCATTCCTGTCATTGGACAACTTATGGGAGAGAAGATTGACAAAGAGATTACAGTTGGTCGATGCTCTAATTGGGAAGGTGCTGCAAAAGTATCATATGATGAGCTCCTCCTTGTAGAGAAATCAATTGGAAACAAGGTTAGTTGACTAGTTTTTTTTTTGTATATATTCGAATATGTTGAATTTTTTTTACTAATTGATAAACGAACATGAATGTATGTTGAATTGATTTTTTGTTTTTGTTTTCGCAGGATGTTGTTTATGCATACATTTCCTCCACCGGAAACTTTAATGTATTGGAGTCCATTGAATATTTGAGGAGTGATGAAATTGAAGATTGTGAAGTGGACAACTTGGATGCTTTGATCAGATCTGGCTATGATTTTGGTGATCATATTTGGGAGAGCGTCGAAGGATATGGTGTGGAAGATGATAATATTGAGGATGTTGAAGAACAATCTCAGACTGTTGGAGGGAACAATGAAGTTTTGGTTGGTTTGGAGAGTGGTGAGAAGCAAGCTAATACCCCAGAAGTGTCTAGCTTGAAGAAGAGGAAGAAGAAGCAAGTTGATCATGGAGCAGAGACACGCAAAAGGATTGTTCTATCTCAGCGAGCATCAACTTCACATTGTTCTTGTGGAGATGACATGAAGCGGTTCTTTAAGGAGTTGATTGACTCTTCTTTCAATAGCTTCACAGAGACCTTTGGGGAATGATTGCAAACATTGGAGAAAGATGTATCAGATATCAAGGCCTTGATATCCAGACCAGCAAAAGTGGATCCTAGATAACTTCCAATAGCAGGACTAATATTGTTAATTCGCGCAAACTCTTTATCAAACTCAGCAACTCTATAAGCTTTTGACGCTTTTGCAACCATACCAGCGACACCTCTGCCCTTATTATATGTTATCACATTACTAATCAAGTGGTGGATGCAAATACCATGTTTAGACAATGGGTAGATGTTTCCAATTGATTTAGCAATCGATGTATGTCTATCTGACACAAATGATAAACCTTCTTCATCAGCTATAACCATCTTAAGTTGCATAAAAAACCACTCCCATGAACAATCATTATCAGAATCAGCAATTCCAAATGCGATTGGATACAAATTGGAGTTACCATCTACAGCTGTAGAAACTGGTAGAACTCCTTTGTATTTATTCTTCAAAAATGTTCCATCAACTACTATCACTTTCCGCATTGCCTTGTAGAACCCTCTTCTTGATTGACCAAAGGAAATAAATAGATATTTGAATCTTCCATCAAAGTCAATTTCATAATTCGTGAACGTACCAGGATTCACTTCTTGTAGCATGTGCAAGTATTTTGGTATCTTAGCATAACTTTTCTCAGGAATTCCTCTAACTTCGTTAACTGCATACTCCCGAGACTCCCAAGCTTGGTAATATGTTAGATCTCAGCCGTACCTTGAATGAATAATATTAATTATATCAACCGGTTTAGGACCTTCCTACACACCCTCATAGCTTTTCTTAATGAGATGTCCAATTGTTCTTGCAGATGGAGTCCTACAAAATGATTTTTCTTTAGAAGGAGCACATGTATGGTTACCCACAAACTTGTTGATTTTGAAATATGTAGAAAGTTGTAAACACTCAGCCCGGAGCCTCCATTTACAAGCACTCTCAATGCAGCGTATACACCACCATCTCTTATCAGATTTTTTAATCCTGTAGTCGCAGTTATATTTCATTGCATACATTTCCATAGTAGCCTATAAAGCTTCGTTACTGCTAAAATATTCTCCCTTCTTTACCATTGAATCTTCCAACTTTGAACCAGCAGCATCACCAAGGTTAGCATCAGTAGGCTTTTCTAATACAACATCAGTTGGCTTAGGGTGAATTTCTTGCAATAGTAGCTACTGATTTTCCCATATAAACTCCCACATCATCACCATCACTTGTATCATGTGGGTACTTGTTCAGATCGAACTGGACTTTACTCTTATCATCATCAACTATTCTTTTGAACATAACACACAACCGAATCATGTTTTTCCTTTTCAGATATGCAAGAAAAATTTTCATTCCTCTATCATTTATCAATACAACGGGAGGAGAATCAACTCTAACCTCTGTGGGTAAATAACTAAAATTCCCATCAAACATACTTTGCTCTATTTCAAAGTCTTCTGAAACCATCACCTTCAATTCTTCAAGAGACGTAGTGGGTTGCAAAGTCAATAATCTCGCACGTTTTTCTTAATCATCAATAAATCTCCACTCCTTGTTGGCATCCAGTGTAAATACACCACAAGTAACATAGATTTGCATCATAAACAATTAGGTGAAAATTTCGAGGAAGGTGGAAGAGATGGTAAACAACCGATCATAAGTAAAGTCAAATGTCAATTTTTCCTGTTTTTGTGTTTTTTCTAAATAATTTAGAATCCACATTTAAAAAAATATTAGAACATATCTAAACAATAAATACAGAATCATAACCATAAATTTCGATTATTCAAAAAATATTCACTTTCCTTATTTAGTTTATTTTCTTTCTATTTCTACAGTATTCTAAGTTTTACAGATTATAAATTCTAAAATGTTTAGGGTATATCTTCTACTTCTTTTAGTATACAGGGTAAAACGTAGAAAATATATTCTGAATTGATGTAGAATGAAGAAAAATGTAGAATACATATTCTTAATTTGGTATAACATACAAAATTCAGGTTTTGATATTTTTAGAACAAATTTCCCCTCTAAACTTCGTAGAACATGTACAAACTGTAGCATGAATAATCTAAATGTTTCAGAACTTCAAAAAATCATAGAAAGTCTTTTCTGAACAATTTAGACCAGAAATCATCAATTTACAAACCGATTTTTGACATTTAAAACATTTTTTTTCAAAAAACGTTTTGCACAGCTGTATACTAACATGAGTTTACTGTTTATTTTTTGGTTTAAACTCCTAAAAACTTCAATATATTTGTTAGTAGGAGCATTTTCGTCACAATTGACAATCTTCAAAAAAAGGTGTAGATGACCAAATGTTTGGTATAAGCTCATTTTTTATAATTAAAAATATTAGTGAATATCACGACAATTTATTCTTTACAATCTTATAAATCATCGTATTTATGATTACTAAAATAATCTCTAGACTCTACTTTTTTTTTCTTCTTTACAAGAAAACGCATTTAATACCCTAAACCAATCTCTAGGCTTTTTTTTAATCTTCTTTTATGAGAACAACCAACGAATTCTTTCATCATTAGATTCAAAGAGTTTTTGACTTTTTGGGTTTTATACTCCAAAACTCATTGACGAGACGAGAGTATAGGAGGTACATGACTTTGCCTTTGCTAAAATTAATATCAGCCTACCTAACTTACTTGAGACTAAAGGATAGGAGTATCCTCTTTTCTTAAATAAGTTCACGAACTATTTTGATAGGCCGTTTCGGCGTTGCGTTGTTGGCAGCCAATTTAATTTGTTGTCATGCATTAGTTGTTCCAAGAACGACCTGCTTAGAATTCATCAAGAACATACATGCATGTTGGTGTATAGTTATACATGGATATAGATTATTCTTATCAATGAGAATATTGACAAGTGTATATATATATGATAACCTGTCCCGTGATCCCCACTAGCTCCCGCTAGCTTGCTCCCATAGACTCCAAGTTGACCCTGCAGGGCATTGATCCTAATCCCTCACTATGGATATCCAAATCCACCAGTAGGTTATTGGTGCACCAGGCGTTCTTCGAACCCTGGTCCCCACCCTTTAACAACCTTTCCACAGGACAAGTTGTCACCAATTGATCTGCAACTCCTGTATATTTAATGAGAGACTATTGAAAACAGAAAACAGTTCTTCTTTTTTCTTCATAATTTAACCGAATCTTTCCAGTTCAATTGTTGGTTTTCCTCCAAGTGAAGAAACCAATTGGGTCTGGTTAAACAAATTAAATCTAGATTTGGCCGCTAAAGCACCTCTAGTGGTGGTTAATAGACCATTTGGGGTTCTTAATATTGTAAAAATTAATAATTCAGTTAAATAATTAATCTAAATATTATGGAAAAAAAAACTCAAACCACTACTAAAAAGACTAAATTTTAGGGTTTTTAGAGCATCCACGTTAGTGATACTCATTAGAGTGTCTTAAGTTTTGATTACTATTAAGTTAAGATTAATTCAATAAGCACCCATTAATGTGTTATTAATTTTTCTCAATGGATCCTTAACCATGGGTGTCTTAACATTAAAAATTAATTATATAAAATGTGACTTTAGTATATTTTGTAATGTTACTTATAGAGTTTATACAAAATTAGGAAAATAAAAGTCGAAAAATGTATCTATAGGCTGTGAATGGTTGTCTAGTTGAAAATTGCCCCTTTTTTAGCATTGAATCTTCCAACTTTAAAGGAGTAGCATCACCAAGATTAGCATCAGTAGGCTTTTCTAATAAATCATCATTCGGCTTATGTGAATTCCTTGGAATAATAGCTGCTGATTGTCCCCTATCAACTCCCACATCATCACCATCACTTGATCATGTGGGTCCTTATTCAAATCGAACTGGACTTTACTCCTATGATCATCAACTAGAGTAGCATCGAACATACTTTTCTCTATTTCACTTGATCAATTCATTCATTCATCCGGAAGTTATGCCCGATTTACCGAGACGTGTTATAAACCGACGTGAAGAGAAGCAACCACCCGATGGGCTTTCATTCAAGGCCTGAACAGCGACCATCACCACAGCCCAGTACAAGCCTCCTCCACAGTCCAAAAGCCTCCTTTGCCAACCCTTGTCCTGCACTTAAGAAGAGAAGACGTTTCTACCCTTACAAAACCCTAACCCTAAAACAAAACCCTATAAATACTCTTAAGACCTAGGGTTTTCAAGTGTGCATCTTCTACAGCCCTTGGAGCCGCCCTAGCCACGACCAGAGAAGCTCTTTCTCTCTCGCTCGCCGTCTCTCTTGAAGCTTGAAGATCTGCCATCAATCTCTCTTTCTACTCTTTCTAGTTTTTTCATACTATCATTGCTTTTGGGATCAAGTTACTTTTGTGACAAATAGAGAAGTTTCCCTTGAACCCCTTTTTGTTTATTGATTCACTTTTGATGCTATACTTTATAATATTAATGTCGTTTCTTTGCATCATGAGCGAGTAGTTTACTTTGTTGGGTTCTATGGGGTGATTCGAGGGGGAATTCATAGATTCGCTTCAATTAGGTTGTTAGATCTAATTTTCGGTTTTATATTAGAGTTCTTTTGGGACATATTTATCTTAATGCTTATGCTTGGATTGATCACCAAGTACTGATCTAGAGAACGGGATCACTAACCGCGTTATCCTACTTCTCTGAACTAGTGTTATACCGAAACCTTGCTCGTAACCTGCGTAAGTTGAGTTACGAAGTTTGGTGAATGTATCGAACTTGTTTAACTAGCTGGTTGACATGCGTCGTTTCCTGCGAAAGTTGAGTAACGGAGTGTGAAGACTTTAGACTTTCATTCTATGAGAATAGCTTGTTAGTTCATTAGTGTTTCGTAGTTGAGAACCTAGACTGGAAATTAGTATTTACTTGTTAGATCTTACACTTAATATTTCTTAGAACCATGAAAACCATGAGATGACTCCCAGAGCCAATGTTCTAAAAGGCGCTAGGCGCTAGCCGGGCGGTGGAACACCGTTTAGCGTATAGCCGTATACGCGGCTGTATATACGGGATATATACGGTAAATATATTTTATTAAAAATATATATAGATATGAATATATTACATATAAATAATTAAATATATATTATAAAAACAAAATAAATATCAAAATCTTTGCAAAAATACTCATAAAATTGTCAAACCAATAGTATCAACCTTTATATACAAGAATCCATTGGAACTTGAATAATTTCTAAAAATAATTACAAAAGACAAATATGCAGTGAGATTCCAAAACAGAGTTTTACGATTTCAAAACTCTGTTTTACGATACCAAAACAGAGTTTTACGATTTCAAAACAGAGTTTTACGATATCAAAACTCTGTTTTACGATATCAAAACTCAAACTCAAACATAGTTTTACGATATTAAGAATTATAGTTCTCTAATCAACAAGACAACAATGATAGATGATAAAGCAAAAAAAAAAGAATCATATAATCAAAACAAGAGAAGGAGAGTAAAGAAAACCTGAAGACTCTTTGTATATAGAATGAAGTTTGAGAAACAAAAGTGTCACGGCAGTAGAAAACGATAATAAAGCTTAGGGTTTTATCAATTTATAGGTCTATAGCTTGATTGAAGGTAAAAAAAAAAAAAAATAAAAAATTACTGTATATACGCTAACCGTATTGTCGTCCGTATATACGCCGTATAAGCAACCGTATTCAACCAACCCGTATTTGTTAAACGCTTAGCCTAGAAACGGTACAGTGGGTCACCGTATACCGTATATACGGCCGCGTAGGCCGTATTTTAGAACATTGCCCAGAACGCCCAACGCTTTAGTCTTATAGTTTCAAACCGTTTTTATTTATTTGCAATAGTTATTAGGAAAACCAAAACCCCAATCTCTTATTCAGTCTTAGCCACATTACTTTCTCTTATAATTCAATTTGTGTTTGCTATTACTCTCTGTGGGATCGATCTTAAAATACTACACTGATTAACTTTGCACTTTCAGTCGTTGTGTAGTCTTTTCAGGTAAAAGATTTGGTGTGAAATTCTACACACATCAAAGCTTTTTGGCGCCGTTGCCGGGGAGTAACTAGCTGCCCATTGAATTTGATAAGAACTTTCGTCTAAGATACTTTGAATTTTTCGTTTGAATTTTTCAATTTCAGTTTTAATTTCTTGTTTTTCGATAACCTCTATTTTCCCTTTTAGTTTTTGTTTTTGGATTTCGTAGTGCATGACTAGGAGTCAACCCTCCGGAACCGTATCTCCAATTCAAGACATTGATCGACTAGAACGTGAACTTAGGAAACTTCAAAAACAACAACTCATGGCCGAAGAAAGAAACCAGGACCAAGGTCCCTTTAACCTCGACGAACCGCTGATACCTCCTGCCCTCAACGAGCAAGGAGAACCAATTCTCGCATAAGGTGGCAACCCCAACCTTGTAGCCGCTGATCCGCAACTCGACCCTAAAATTGGCTGAGACAACCTACTTGCTCCTCATGATGCTAATCCTCTAGGCATGGGAGACAACCTCGATGTTCCTCCTCACCAGCCTGCTCTTGTCGCTAATCCACCACTACCTCAAGTTGGCGGAAGACAAACTGCTTATGTGCACCCTCTAAGACGGGCCACACCTAACCGTACCATAGCCGATTATGATGCTCCTAACCAATTCTTCAAGACTGTGCTGCTATCCGTATCACTCATCCTCCACGACCTGATTACGAGATTAAACCTCAAATTATTGGCTTGGTGAAGCAAAATCAGTTCCATGGCCTTACTACCGAACATCCAATGGACCACATTGATCTTTTTGAAGAAATATGCTCTACAACAAGAACCAATGGGATTCCAGAAGATTACTTGAAGTGTAAGCTTTTTACTTTCTCTCTAGCCAACAAGGCTCATAGATGGTTAAAGTCTCTACCTCCTGAATCGATTACTAGCTGGGAAGGATGTAAGTCAGCCTTTCTTAGCCACTTTTACACCAAGTCGAGATCCAACTCTCTTCGCAACAAGCTGCAAAGTTTTCAACAAGGAACGGTCGAATCTTTTTATGAAGCATGGGAACGTTTCAAGGACTATGAACGTGACTGTCCCCATCATGGTTTCTCTCAAGGTAACCTCTTAAGTACCTTCTATAGAGGATTACACCCTAAGTATCAACTATCATTCGACACGACCAACAATGGAGATTTCACTACGAAGACCGTTCAAGAAGGACGAGCTCTCATTGACAACCTTGCCGCAAGTAGTAGCAACACTTGCACTGATTTTGATAGAACCATCCGTTCTAGCAATTCCGACTCTAACGAGATTGCCGATCTTAAGAACATGATGAATCAACTTTTAAGGAATCAACAACGCGGAGTAAACTCTTGTGAGACTATTAACAATGGAAACATGAAGCCTTTCCAAGAAGAAGAAGTCAACTATGTTGGTGCTCAAGGATACTACCAAAACCGAGGGTACAACAACAACTTCAACAACAACTTTAGAAATACTTCTAACCTTTCTTATAGGAACCCAAATGTGGAAAGATCAGAGCTATCCTCAGCAAGCTAACCGCTTTCAAGGCAACAATTTTGGTGGAAACAACAACAACAACTTTCAGCCGCGACCCCAATTCAACAACAACAAGCCGCCTTTCCAAACCGGACCAGCCCAGGCGCCTACCACTCAAGCTGATGCCAACATCAACATAAAGATGCAAGAACTCCTTGTTGCTTTTCAAAAGCAATCAAGAGAGATCAACTCAAGGATGGAAAAAATCTATACCGAACTGAATGGGAAGTTTGAAAGCATTTCTATCCATGTCAAGAAGCTTGAAACTCAAGTTGCTCAGGCTGCTAATGCTGTTCCACGCCAAGTTGGTGTACTTCCGGGAAAACCCGAAGAGAATCCTAAAGGATATTGCAATGCTATTTCAGCCGTACCAGCCCTTACTTACCGTGACGCCAAGCCTATGGCACCACTCTTTGACTCTTATGAAGATGTTATTCGTATGACATGTCCATTTGATGAAGAAACCGCAAGCCACTACCCCTTAAGGAGACTACCTAAAGCTGAAGACCCATGACTTTTTGTTTGCTCATGCTCCATAACAGGCATTGAATTCTCTAACTCTCTTTGTGATTCTGGTGCTAATGTTAATGTTAAGTCAAGAAGTATAGCTGATACACTAAGATTGCGAGACATATCGCCATCCAACCTCATTTTAGTCTTTGGAGACTCATCACAAAAGGTTCCCGACGGATTTGTTCGAGACCTACAACTTGTCATAGGAGATTGCATAGTCCCTACCGATTTTCACATCTTAGATATGGAAGACAAGACCAAGAGACCTTTGATTTTAGGAAGTACATTCCTAGCTACTGTTGGAGCTATCATCGACCACAAGTCAAAGAGGACAATATTTGCCAACATCAACAAAAAGAAGTCATATCCGACTATCTCTAAGCCGAAACCATGGCCATCCAACTCATTACATGAAGAACCAATGGATCCTAACATTGACAAGCTGAAGCAGTTCGACCAAGGAACATCCACAAGTACCAACAACCTGCTACCCAAGCCACCTAAACCGCCTAAGCCACCACAAATTTCCAAGATCAAGATCATAGTTCCTCCTGAGCTAAGTAGTGAGAGCAAGGAACATATCCAAGAGATGATAAGGCATACTAAAGAAGTTCTTCTTCATGCAAAAGTTTTTGAAACTTCTGCAAAAGGACAACTTGTTATTGAAGCTGTAGCAGACTATCAAGATATCAAAGGAGCCGAAGGAGCATTGATTCCCGAAGCTGACCTTTCTCAAGCCTAACTTGGCCGCCACCGTCGAGCCAACGACGTTAAACAAGTGCGCTACTTGGGAGGCAACCCATGTCTAGTAAGTATTTATTTTTAAGATTTATTTTCTTTTACTTTTAATATTTTTGCATTTTAGTGTCAGGTTTTCATAAAAAAAAAACAAGAAAACAAAACCAAAAATAGAAAATAGAAAATCCAAAAAGAAGGAAGAAGAAGAATCATGGATTGGCAATGCACACTATGACTAGTGGCAAGTACCACCTACTGACCAGCCATGTTCATCGTGACCAACGTATGCTGAAGGCAACGGATCATCACCGTGACCGACGTACGCCGAAGGCAACGGATTGGCAATGCACACTATGACTAGTGGCAAGGTACGCAGGATATGGTACACGGTACGTATGCCGAGAGCCCCCACCAGCCATACTGACCGTAGCCAATGCCATGTCCCGCGTCCCACGTACCGTGTACCATATCCTGCGTACCGCGTACCGTACCCCACCTTACCTGCTACTTATGTCCGCGACCATTCATCCGTGTACCGCGCGACTAATCCTCACCACCATCCTCACCACCTACCATCACCATTCTTTTATTTAGGTATGTTTTTATTATTATTGTTTTCTCATTTTTATTGATGGTTTTAGGTTTTTGTTTCAAGGAGGATGCATTTAGAGATATATCAAACACAATTCGAATGAACTTAGCCTAGTTCATATTCGATGTCAAGCAACCAAAGGAAGGTACAAACGGTTAGTCACCACACATCACTACCACAGCCGAACTCTAAGACAATTTTTGGGCAACCATAAAATGTCTAAGAGGCGACACAATATCATTCCATCAAGGTGACATTGTTCTTAAACCCTACACTTTTCCTTATGATTTTTAATCCTCAACTCTTTCTTTTTTCCCACCGAGGATGGTGTGATTTTAGTCTAGGGGGAAGGATGTTCCATCCTATTCTAATGCTACTTTCTATTTTCTTGACTTGAGACCTTTTCCACTTTTTACATTAATAATTTTGACATTTTATCGAGTCACATTTTTTTAATTTGAGTCAAAACTAGTAGGGGATTATGATCTTATCCTAATGATCACACGAATCTTGGAAGCGAGGGGTAGGTAAATTACCGATGACCCCAGTATTCGCCTACACCTTTGATTTAAAAATAAGAAAAAGTGAGAAAAGGGAGAGGAAAGGAATAATGCGAAGAAATTCTTGGCTTGAAGAGAGTCTGCAAGCCTCTGATCGATTTTCCCTTGGTAAGATTTCACTTTTTATTATTGCTTAATTTATGTTAAGAGATGACAATGGAGATTCTGAAGACTCTAAAGAATTGTGGGATCAAGGAGCGTTGATGATTCTCATGGTGGATTACAAATGTAAGTTCCTAATGTCAAGGCGAAGAAGAGTGCAAAGACGATATCCCCTAAGATAAGTGAATTCCCATTATTTTCAAAACCTCTTTTCCATGACTTATTCTGATTATTTGCTTGAGGACAAGCAAAGTGTAAGTCTGGGGGAGTTGATAACATCATTATTTTACCCATATTAGCTATAGTTTTCATATGCATTTAGGACTAGTTTGATGAGATTTCAGGTATAAAAGGTCTATTATCAAGTATTTCAGGTTTGAAGAAGGTTTTATAGCAAAAAGGACCAAAAGACAAGGAAAATACGTTTTAGGAAAGTTTCAGAGCTTTACAGTACGGACCACTTTTGAAGACCTTACACAACTCAAAATATATCATGCTTGCTGTTTTTGGAAAGCTGGAAGAGTCAGCTTTCTTCACGAAGTGAAATAAAGTCAATTCATTCATTCATCCGGAAGTTATGCAACCACCCGATGGGCTTTTACCGAGACGTGTTATAAACCAACGTGAAGACAAGCAACCACCCGATGGGCTTTTATTCAAGGCCTGACCAGCGACCATCACCACGGCCCAGTATAAGCCTCCTCCACAGTCCAGAAGTCTCCTTCGCCACCCCTTGTCCTGCACTTAAGAAGAGAAGACGTTTCTACCCTTACAAAACCCTAACCCTAAAACAAAACCCTATAAATACTCTTAAGACCTAGGGTTTTCAAGTGTGCATCTTCTACAGACCTTGGAGCCTCCCTAGCCACGACCAGAGAAGCTCTTTCTCTCTCGCTCGCCATCTCTCTTGAAGCTTGAAGATCTGCCATCAATCTCTCTTTCTACTCTTTTTAGTTTTTTTCATACTATCATTGCTTTTGGGATCAAGTTACTTTTGGGACAAATAGAGAAGTTTCCTTTGAACCCCTTTTTGTTTATTGATTCACTTTTAATACTATACTTTATAATATCAATGTCGTTTCTTTGCATCATGAGCGAGTAGTTTACTTTGTTGGGTTCTATGGGGTGATTGAAGGGGAATTCAACGCTTCAATTAGGTTGTTAGATCTTATTTTCGGTTTTATATTAGAGTTCTTTTGGGACATCTTTATCTTAATGCTTATGCTTGGATTGATCACCAAGTACTGATCTAGAGAACGGGAGCGCTAACCGCGTTATCCTACTTCTCCGAACTAGTGTTATACCGAAACCTTGCTCTTAACCTGCGTAAGTTGAGTTACGAAGTTTGGTGAATGTATCGAACTTGTTTAACTAGCTGGTTGACATGCGTCGTTGCCTGCGAAAGTTGAGTAACGGAGTGTGAAGACTTTAGACTTTCAATCTATGAGAATAACTTGTTAGTTCATTAGTGTTTCGTAGTTGAGAACCTAGACCGGAAATTAGTATTTACTTGTTAGATCTTACACTTAATTTTGCTTAGAACCATGAAAACCCTGAGAAGACTCCCAGAACGCCCAACGCCTTAGTCTTATAGTTTCAAACCGTTTTTATTTATTTTCAATAGTTATTAGGAAAACCAAAACCCCAATCTCTTATTTGGTATTAGCCATAGTTCTTTCTCTTATAATTCAATTTGTGTTTGGTATTACTCTCTGTGGGATCGATCCTAAAATACTACACTGATTAACTGTGCACTTTCAGTTGTTGTGTAGTCTTTTTAGGTAAAAGATTTCGAGTGAAATTCTACACACATCATCTTCTGAAACCATCAGCTTCAACTCTTCAAGAGATGTACTGGGTTGCAAAGTCAGTAATCTTGTACGTTTTTGTTCATCATCAATAAATCTCCACTCCTTGTTGGCATCCAATCTCCATACACCACAAGTAACGTAGATTTGCATCATAATCAGGTAAATGAAAATCTCGTGAAGGGTGAAGATAAAGAAAAGCTGGTGGAAGGTCGAATAGAGGGAAAATAATCGATCATGATAGGTTAAGTTATGAGCAAATCGATTTTTGTGTATTTTTTTTCGTCTAAATAATTAAGAATCACATTCTAAAATATACTAGAACATATCTAAACAATAAATACGGAATCGTAACCGTAAATTATGATTATTTAAATAATAATTACTTTACTTATTTCATTTGTTTTCTTTCTATTTCTATGGTATTCTAAGTTTTACAAATTATAAATTCTAAACCATTTATGATATATCTTTTACTTCTTTTAGTATACAGGGTAAAACATGGAAAATATATTCTGAATCGTGTAGAATAGAGTAAAATGTAGAATACATATTCTTAAGGGACAATTACTCAAATGATATACATTTTAGGTAATATCACCAGAATCTACAAAAAAAGATTTTATTACTAAAATATTTTGGGTATTTTCAAAATACCCAGCGTGCCCTTGTTTTATGTTACCGGAAAAAAGTTATTACAAAAATGCCATTGCCACGTCAGACGCCACGCAAGAAATCACTAACGTGTATTAAATAACCCAGCCGTCAAGCGTAATAGAGGTAATGTCGGCTGAGTTATAGGTATGTTTCGGCTGGTTTAATGAAAAAAAATTTGAGTAAGATCGGACGGCTGACTTTGAGCATAACTCTATCACACGTTACGGCTGAGTTTTCACCGGATGGTTGAGTTGTCAAAATTTTGGCTGAGTTAGAACATAACTCAGCCGTCCTTACGGCTGAGTTATTATCCGATGGTTGAGTTGTCAAATTTTTGGCTGAGTTATCAATACGACACAGCTGAGTTATCTTATTTCCGGCTATCTGAGTTATGAAAAACGGCTGACTTATGAAATGTAGTTTCGGCTAAGTTATGGTTAAATTCTATAACTCAGCCGTGAAAGGCTGACTTATCGCACAACTCGGCCATTTGACGGCTGACTTAGAAGCAAACGATTAATTACTAGAATGTTATTCAGTTACGGCTGAGTTACATATTTTCATTTGACGCAGCGGCTGAATTTGGCTGCCATCTGTAATGTTATTCATGTTGTGACTGAGTTATAATTTATTTCATGGCTGAGATATATTAAGGCTGAGTTATTATTTCTTTAATGGCTGACTTGCCACGTCGGATGCATCATCCATGTCATCATCTTTCTTCTCTGGAAATACGAAACGTCGTTCCTTCGATTCTTCAACTGGTTATTAAGTGAACTATTTACCTTATATATCCTTGTTCTTCTACTTCTTCTTCACTTTCATCTTCACCTAGTTCTTTCTACTTCTTCTTCACCTTGTTCTTCATTTTCTTTCATGGATCCAGTTCTGGTACTAGTTGTTTCCGGTAATTGGGTAAAGAAACAAAGATATACATTTAACACTGATGATAGAGGATGTATAGTTGTGCAGATCGATGGTGGCACAACATATGACAAGCTTGTGGAGTTTGTTCTTGAAGACTACGGACTGGACGCGTTTAGCCATGAGCTAAAGCTGAGCTACATGTTCTTGAACAAGGCACTGAAACTAATGGCGCATGATACATCACCAGTTTTTGTCTCCAATGATCGACAGTTGCAATGTTTTTTGGGGCTATGGAAAACCGATCAGCTACGTCTCTGTGTGGAGTTTTCGGCTAAAGAGTCTACAGAATCTAGTGGAGCTAGAGGAAGTATGATACATCCAAGCAGTTCTGACTCAAAAGTAGAATCTACATACGAAGTAGACGGTGGAGGATTTGAAGGCACTTGTTATGATTATAGTAAGATCGAAGAAAACGAAGAAGAAGAAGAAGTTGTCGAAGAAGCAGATTCACCGATTCCGCCTACTAAGAAGAGAGCTCATAACAACGATAATGCCGGATCGACTATAAACCCAGAGGCTTTTAGGTTGGAGTTGTCAAAGCTAAAAATTGCTGTAAAACAATGATACAGGAGCAAAGCCGAGTTCAGCAATCGCGTGAAACTTATTTCGGTTAGGGATGGATTTGATTTTAATTTACCAGTATCAAATACAAGAATGGTGGTTGCGCGGTGTTGGGTTGAAGGATGCCTTTGGAGAGTTCGTGCATATAGAAAAGGGGATGAGCAGGACTTTCATGTTCGTTTATACGATTTGGAACACTCATGTTCTGTGACGGAACGTTCTAATCGATCCCGTCAAGCAACAGCTGGTGTATTGGCAGGTCTTTACAGGGACTATCTTGGTGATCTTGGTCCGGAAGTTAAACCTAAAAGTGTCGGAGTCATTTTCAACAAGCAATTTAGCATGAAGGTAATTACTCTGTCTTGCCTGACTTAATGATTTTATAAGGCTGATTAATATGAATGTCTTGACTGAGTTATTTACTTATTATGGCTGGTTTTTTTATTCTATACGGCTGACTTATATGAATGTATTGATTGCGTTATTTATATTTTATGTCTGATTTATTAATTTGTTGGTGTCGACAGATGGGTTATTGGAAGGCATATCGGTTGCTGTGATTCGGAAGGGAGATCGATCAGGGAACTCCTAAGGAAAGTTTTAGCGAATTGGCTTCTTACCTATACAGAGTAAGAAGGGAAAATCCAGGTACAATCACGCGTCTCCAAATAGATGATGAAGAAAGATTCAAATATGTTTTTATTGTATTTGGTGCGAATATTGCTGGGTTTGCTTTCTCCATGGTAGTTACAAAGGGACGCTTCTAACAGCCATAGCTCAGGATTGTAACTTTCAAATTTTTCCAATAGCTTTCGCTATTGTTGACACTGAAAATGATGAGTCTTGGCGTTGGTATTTTACACAACTCAAAAATGCCATTCCTGACGAAAAGGATCTTGCGATAATCTCCAATAGACATAAGTCAATAGGGAAAGCGATTGGCGAAGTGTATCCGTTGGCTTCCCGTGGAATTTGCACTTACCATTTGTATAAGAACATTTTGGTAAAGTTCAAAGGAAAGCATTTGTTCACTCTGGTGAAAAAAGCGGCAAGGTGTTTTAGGCTGTCTGATTTTAATGTGGCTTTCAATGAGATTGAAGCAGTTCATCCCGAACTACATGCATACCTCCAAAGAGCTGGTGTCCGAATGTGGCCGCGTGTTCATTTCTTGGGTGAAAGGTACAATTTAATGACAACGAATATTGTCGAATCAATGAACAAAGCACTGTCAAATGCTAGAAGTCTTCCCATAGTTCGACTGCTAGAATCGATACAGAATATGATGGCCATATGGTTTTCTGAACGGAGAGAGGATGCGCAATCGCATCTAACAACGCTCACTCAAGGTGCTGAGAAACTGGTACAGGTAAGTTTACATAAGTCAGTCGTTAATGCTAATAACTCAATCATGCCTCCAGATGAATCAGTCCCGGTTCATGTCGCTGTGGATAATCAACCGTGCATGCCTCCGATTATTGTGAACCCGCCAGGAAGGCCCAAGAAGCGTAGGATTAAAACATCTTTGGAAGTAGCCATCGGAAATAAACGTCCTAGGAAGCAACACACATGTTCGCGATGTAAGCAAGTTTGGCACAATGTGAAAACTTGTCGAATGTAGTTAGGGAGATTTGTTTTATTTTGTGTAATAACTCAGCCGTCAAGTCGTATAAAGCAGTCGTTTTGTTTCAGATTGTTCCTTTTGATAACTCAGTCGTCAAGTCGTATAAACCAGTCTTTTCTTTCATATTGTTCCTTTTGATAACTCAGCCGTCAATTCATATATATCAGCTATATACTTTCAGATTGTTTCTTGTGATAACTAAGCCATTAGTTACTATAACCCAGCCATCAACGAGACCTTTCGTTTTCCCGTAAAACTATAACTCAGCCGTTAAGCAATATTTTGGCGGGAAACCATAAGTTAACCTAATAATAGACTCGACCTTCCTTTTGATAACTCAGTCATTGTAAGAAAGACGTGACCTTTCGTTTTCCTGTAAAATTCTAACTCAGCCTCAAAGTGAGAGTAGATACTAAAATGTGGAAGCATAAAACATGCATACATAGAACATATATAGGTAAACCAAAAAAGAAGGGACCTTTAATACAGGAAAAATGATACTAGCCGAAGAAATGGAAAATACTTATTTTAGAGTCACGAGTTGATAAGGTAGAACTGGAAATGGAAACCCTAAAGGATCTCAGAGACTTTGAGGTACAACCACAAAAGGTAACAGTTTTTGCACAAGATTTCATAGTCTTCATAGCGGAGAGAATGGAAACCATAATCCAAAGCACACATCCAAGCACAAACGGGTGAAGGGAGTAACAAGCTGTCAGGATAGAGAAGAGAGGTTGTGTATGAGTTTTTCCGGGCCGTCTTATAACGAGATAACTCAAACACAAAATCATCATCGGTTGCCATGGGACTCGAAGACATCAGAGGATAATGATATGCATCAAACAGCTGGAGGTAATGGACAGCTATTACCTCATTCCCTTGACAAATACTTAGTATCCCACATGCTATGGTGGCATCAGCATCGGTCGGTACAATACGATTGAGAACATCAATCCCACGCAGGATATCTCTATCCTCAACCACAACCCTTAGCCCTTCGTAGTAGATAGCAATGGGGTTGCCGGCGTCAAAGCATTTGACGAATAAAGGCCTGTACCGCCCTTCAATCTGGAGGCCACCATCAGGGGCATTGGATGTGTTGATTTGTGATGGATCAGTACAAAGGCAATAAATAGCAGCTGTCTTCAGAACTTCTTTACTGTATACTACATTTTTTCCCCTACGACCAGCCCTTAAAACAGAACCAAGTGACCACTATGATCTTCTGCAGCAAGGGAAACGATTTTTATGAAAACATCGTCGGGGAGATCCAGCAATAAGGGTGCTCGAGCGGACATAGTGTTGTAACAAATAATTTTATTCTAGTTTGTAGTTGAGAGGTAATAGATTAAAGAAACGGGGATATTATAACTCAATCACTTGGTTCTATTTGTAGTTGAGAGGTAATAGACTAATAATTTATTGTTAAGCAATATTTTGGCGGGAAACCATAATCTAATCCGCGTCGAGACCTTTATGGATTTATATCAGCCATCGACTTTCAGATTTTTTGTTGTGATAACTCATCAATCATTTACTATAACTCAGTCGTCACATGAATCGACGTGACCTTTCGTTTTTCCGTAAAACTATAAGTCAGCCGTCAAGCAATATTTTGGCAGGAAACCATAAGTTAACCTAATAATAGACGTGACCTTTCTTTTGATAACGATAACTCAGCCGTCACATGAATCGACGTGACTTTTCGTTTTCCCGTAAAACTATAACTCAGCCGTCAAGCAATATTTTTGGGGGGAAACCATAAGTTAACCTAATAATAGACGCGACCTTTCTTTTGATAACGATAACTCAGCCGTCACATCAATCGACGTGACCTTTCGTTTTCTCGTAAAACTATAACTCAGCCGTCAAGCAATATTTTGGCGGAAAACCATAAGTTAACCTAATAATAAACGCGATCTTTCTTCTGATAACTCAGCCGTCACATGAATCAATGTGACCGTTCGTTTTCCCGTAAAACTATTACTCAGCCGTCGAGCAATATTTTGGCGCTACCTTTTCATATTGTTTTTCTTTATATTCATATAATTCATTGTATCATTTCGGTTTCTTATTCTCCGCTCATTGCACCTATAAATATTGCATCTTCGTCGAACAGTTCACCTTCAAATCTCAACTATCATTATATTGCATTCCTACGATCGTTGCACATGTAAGTCTCCTCTCCATGCCATGTCAATCTATTGCATATTTTCCAACCATTGCACCTATCAGTTGGTGACAGTTGTTTTTATTTTGATAGCGGAGCTATGGACGGAGAGGGTTCCAACAGACGTGAAAAACGCAAGGCAAAGTGGGGAGACGAAGATAATCAGCCGTCCATCCGCATGGCCGGCTCTAGTTCCAGTAAACGTCAAAGAAATGCAGATTTTGAGTGGGAAGAGGAAGCGCTATTGGCCGTGTCCGAAGCTTTTACTCAGACGAGAGTCGCGGCCGAGGCGGAGACAAAAGATCGCTATGCAGCAATTCTGCATATGATGGATGATCATATGCAGAAGAAGGAAGAGAAGATCGCCCTAGAGCATCAAGTGGACCTAATCAACGCTCAAATATCCCAACTGAATCAAATCTTGGGTGGAGAACTTGTCGACTTAGAGACAAAGCACAAGAGGTTATAGGTTATGAGAGAGATTTCCGAGGCCGATGTCGAACAGTGTGTCCTCATCCTCTTGATTGGGATAAACTAAAAGTTCGTAAATCCTCCTCCTCTTAATCGGTTTTTAAAAGGGAATTCCATTGGTACTGTCGTCTCGTCTTCTTTATGAACTCTGAACTTTTTTCTTTTGATTTCTTTTTGTAATGTTTATTATTAATATTATTTAACCGGCATTACGATATCTCAGCCATTACGGTTTTATAAATCACTATAACTCAGTCGTCACATTACCTTTCATTTTCCCGTAAATATTATAACTCAGCCGTCAAGTTATATATATCATCCATTTACTTACAGATTGTTTTGTGATAACTCATTATAACTCAGCCGCAACATGACCTTTCGTTTTCTCGTAAATATATTAACTCAGCCGTCAAGTCATAGATATTATCCATTTACTTACAGATTGTGTTTGTGATAAATCAACCATAACTCAGCCGTGAAATGAGCTTTCGTTTTCCCGTAAATATGTTAACTCAGTCGAAAAGTCATATATCATCCATTTACTTACAGATTATTTATTGTAATAACTCAGCCATAACTCACTATAAATCAGCCGTCACATGACCTTTCGTTTTCCCGTAATTACACATCGACTTTGCTGAAAAATTGCCATTAAATTTCCATTAAATTTGAATTGATTACATTCAGTTCGGCAATTCGCCAAAAAAAAAAAAATAATAATAAGAAAAAGACAAGCGTCCTATCAGCGAACTAGTTCCTATGGGAAGGCTAGCATTCTCTAGTATTCTAGACGGTCCTGTAGTCTCAGAATGGGTGCCGGACCGGATAGATCGGACTCCAATGGTTCTTCCACCACCATCTTGCTCAGTTCAGATCGCAAGATCTGACGATCCCGCCTTAAGGCTTCAAGCCTTTCCATCGGCACTTCGGAGACCTTGGACACCATCTCCTCCAAGAAGGCACATGGACCTTCTATGGCATGGCTTTCGCGGAAGAAATGGTCTGTTGAATCCAAGTGGTTGACGTACCGCCTCAGCCTCTCCACAGAAGCTCGGTAGGCCCAGACGTCCGTGATGCGCGGCAAGTCAAACTCTCCCAAAGGTTCGTAATCACCTTCGGGTAAGTTGGGCACCACCATACGGGAGACCTGTTCTTCGCACGATGCATGCTCAGCAAGTAGACGACTCATGCACCACTTCGCCATAAAGAAACCTTCGGCGATGAGCTCATCCAGGACTTGGATAGTGAAACTGACTATTTTTGTGGTGTGGTGAATGATGAATAGAATGATGACTTATGAATGAATGGATGTCAGGGTGTTTCAGTTCCCCTTATGCAATTGTAGTATAAGAGGTGTCAATCCAATCTGAGTGTTTGTGAACAATTAAGATGTGCATATGAGTCTAAGTCAAGCCAGATGTAAAGGTTGTTTGTCACTAACAATCCTATTATGAAATGGAAGGTGCAGAAAGTAAAACTACAAGAACTAGGAGCTAAATGCAAATGGAACAGAGTGATTATAATAGCAAGAACAGAAATAGAAACTATGTTGATGAAGAACTAATGCAAGATAAGTAATGAACAGAAAGCTAAATGAATGCAACAGAAATAAAACAGGAATTAAACAGGACAATCACAAATCATAAACACAAGTTCTGGGGACGAACTCGAGCAAGCACTCGACCGAGTGTAGGTCGAGTACAGGGTCGAGCTAGACTAAACGTGAAAACAGAGCAACACAATAAAAACAGAGCAATGCAAAAACGAATCAAACAACAAGCAGGCAATGATATTTAGACTAAGATATTAATAATCAAAGAAGGCCATGAGGAGGGATTCATGGGCTGAACTAATCATTGTGGTTATCTAACTTGGTCAACAAATCTCAAGCAAACTTTGAGCTAATCTCTAGACATACTATTCTAAGACATGTTTAATCCACTCTCATGGCAAGAAACAATCAAACCTATGCATTTCTAGACTTGTTCTCACAAAGTAAAGAATCTACACAAGCAGGCATTAAGCAATACATCTTAAACCAAACAAGACCTCTAATCTCTTAGCAAGCCTAATGGTAAGCTCTAGATCTAGCCTTATCTATGCTCCTTAAACATTGGTGTGATGCTAAGATGCTTGAAACCAAACCCTACCTTCTCAGATATAGGATCAGCATTAAGAACATCTAGCCTAGAAGAGATCTATAACAATCAAGCTTGACCAAATCAAATAAACCACAAGATCAACCCAGCCTAACCCATCCTCAAGGTCCTAAGCAAACTACTCACAAGAACACATGGTGAAATAAGTCAAAAACCCAGAAAATATTGAAACTTGCATTATTAGAAAGATGAAACAGAGATCTACAATATTGATGAAGAAATGAAACTCGAAATCTTAATATCTTGAAAGTTATGTAACCAACAAAATACAAGAATCTAGTCTTTCTTTCTTAAACAAGTACAAAATCTAAAAATAAAAGAAAGTGCAAAAAGAATAAATCTAAAAAAAGTAAAAACTAGGTTTTTGACTCTCTAAAAAGCTGCACTATGGTGGCTGCAGGTACAAGGGTCTTATATAGGAGATGAGGTGGAAGCCCTAAAAATACAAAAAGTCAAAGCAGTCAACGGCTCGGTCAACTCGACCAGTGCTCGGTCGAGTGGCTGGTCGAGCTGGCTTCTCTCGTGCATTCTCCACTCGGTCGAGTCCTTCTCAGCACACGGTCGAGTGTCTGGTCGAGTGTGCGGTCGAGTTGGACTCTGGACCTTGATTCTTCAGCCTTAACTCTCTTGTTTTCTCCTCATGATTGCTTCACTTCTCCTCAGCATTGCTTCCATGCTCCTTAAGCTCCAAAATCACCTGTTTATGCATGAAAAGATGCAAATGCAATGCAACTATACTCTAATGCATGATTAGTCCTAAAGCTACACAATAATGGCCTAAATGGATAGCAAAAGATGCAAAAGTTGTGAATAAACTAAGGGAAAACAAGGTAAAATATATGAACATCAACACCCCCAAACTTAGTCTTTGCTTGCCCTCAAGCAAATAATCAAGACAAAAGAAGGTAGGTGAGGTTGAAAGTGGGATCTCAGCTCCTAAAGCTTGCAAATAGACTATCTAGAATCAATGTCCAAGTTACTAGTACTATGATGCAAGTTGAATGAGCTATACTTAAAGACTTTAGACAAGCATATCACAACCTTTATTGATTTGAGCCTTAGACATCCACATGCATTCAAATCAACCATTTCCTTTAACATTCATTAGTCAAGAACATGAATCAATTCTATGCAATGCTTAAACTCATTTGGCTTGGAAATAAAGGCTTTGAGACAATGATGGTCTCTTTTTAGAGTAGGGCTTATCAATACCAAGGTTCTCTCATGAAAATGGATTGAGCTTTAAAAGAATGTTAAAGGTAAGAACACCTAGACACATACAAGAATAAAACCTTGTCTACCCAAAGGCTCCCAAAGTGTTTTATCCTAGCAATCTAAACCCAAATGATCCTAGTTCTACCCTTTAACTTCTTCTTTTCTTTTTCACCCTTTTCTCTTTTGGTTTTCAAGTCTTAGGAGATGTTTCTTATTTGATCTTTCTAGTGGGATGGGGGATTCTTACTTATTTGCTATGGTTCTCTTTTCTTCTTATTCTTAAGACATATAAGCACTTTGCTAGACTTTCCTTTTCTTTCTTTTCTTTTCTTTAATTAGAACCATTCTCAACATTTTTTACTTCCCATCCTTTCACTAGACTTTTACTTAAACACATTCTCCTCTTAAAGACTCTACCCTCTTTTCTTTCTCTTTTTCCTCTTTTCTTTTCATAACAGCCAAGTCCCAAACCCAACAAGTGAACCACCTAGTCCTATCTAGTTTGAAAAATGCAAACTAGAACTACACAAGGCTTGACTCTTGTCAGTTCAAACCTAACACTTTCTACCAAGCTCAATCCCAAAAATAGGCCTCACACACACAAGAATAAACATGGCTTGAAAGAAGGTTTGGTTTAAGGGTAGGGGAATTGATTCTTAATGAGGAAATCAGCTACTTGGATCAACAAGAGTGGTAAAAAGGAAGAAGATGATCCAAATATGTATATGGTATCCATGAGTTTAAAACAATGCACACATTGATAATTGAAAGTCAATATTAGGTTCTTATAAATAGGAAATGGTTTCAAATCTCAACATGCTTCAATTTAGACCAAATGCAATGTAGGAATTCAAGGCTTGGTTCAATCTTATGCTTCTAACCACTCAACTAGCATCAAAGTACTATTAACTTGGGCATTGATCCTAGTCTAGTGAATAAACAAGCTAACAAGGGAATACTCATCATAGATCCCTAATGCAAATACTATACAATCCTACATGAAACATGCTAAACAACATCCTAATATGCAATGCAAACTACATGGACACTCTTTTTTTATAAAGAATTTTGCAAAAAATTTCAAATTTTTAGGGATTTTCTATGCCTTAGATGCTATGCAAGTATTAACATGATGATGCTAAAAATTTGAAATAAGAAAACAAAACACAACATCAAATGCTATCTCAAACCCTCCCCCAAACTTAAATCACACAGTCCTCTGTGTGAAAGAAATTTGTAAGAGGATTGAAGACCAAAAACAAAACACAATATCAAATGCTATGATATTTACAAGTGAAGGTGATAGTGGTACCTCAAGGATTGGAGAAGAAGTTGTCCACATCCTCATTCATGCTGTCAAATGTGTAGTTGGGGTCTAGTTGGTGAGTTGGAGGTGGAGATTGGGGCAACTCGACTATGGCCATCGACTGGTACTCGGTCGAGTGCATGGTCGAGTGGGGGGGTCGAGCTGGCTGCCGAGTCTTCTTTTCCTCTTCTATTTGGCCTCCCTTGCTTCCCTGATCATGAAAATACCAAAACAAAAATCAAAATACCAAAAACCTTAAACAATATGTACATGGATACCTTAGGGACTTCCTCCCTAGTGAGCTTGTTTAGAGTCACTAAGCTTGACTTTTGATGCCTGTTCAGGCTTGGTTTGGATTCCAAGGAGGTGATGAAATCCCCCCTGGTTCTATTTGATAACCTTGGTGCTGTTTCTTGATCACTACCTCCTTAACATTTGAGCTTTGCTTCTTCTTAAACTTGAGTCTTGGTCTTGCTTTCTTCAAAGACCTCTTGTTGAGCTTAACTTGAAGATCCTTCACCAGATCAGTCAGCTCTTGACCTGAACCCTTAAGATGTTGAACTGATTCCTCATGAGATGTGACCTTAGCTGTTGAAGTCTCTTCTTCTCTCAAAACCCCAAAATCAGCCTTATCTTCAATCTTAAATGGTTGACCTCCAATGGTTGGTAGGTTAGATGGATTTGTAATATCAAAGTTCATGGTCAAACCTTCAGATATGTTCAACCTTATCAGCCCCTCCTTAACATCAATGATTGCTCCTGTTGTGGCAAGGAATGGTCTCCCAAGCAAGATTGGATCCTCTACCTCCTTATCCATCTTTGTTATGATGAAATCAGTGGGAATTCTTGCCTTGCCTATCTTGACTAGGAGGCTCTCCAATTTACCAACTACATCTTTGTGTGAACCATCAGCTAGACTTATGTAGAGATTGCTTGGCTTGAATTCAGTGTGTCCAAGCTTTTCTGCTATAGAGTAGGGCATGACACTAACAGATGCTCCAAGATCACACAAGCATTTGTTGAAGTGAAGGTAGCTGATGGAGCAAGGTAGATTGAATGGACCTGGATCTTCAAGTTTTGTTGGTACCATAGCTGTCCCAATCTCTTCTTGATCTCTCATGTTTTGATTCTGAGCTTTCTGCTTGGATATGTCAAGTAACATGCCTTTGTAGAGAGGATATGGGGCATATTGTTCCAAAGCTGGTCCTCTCTCCTCTTTCTTCTCTTCAATGACAACCTCCTATTGAATGGCCCTCACTTCCTTCTTTTCAATCACAACCTCTTCCTTCAAAGCATGACTTCTTCCTTCTCAATGACTTCCCCTTGTTGCAAAGCCAACTTTTCCCTTTTCTCAATAATTTCTCTGAGTTCTTTCAGCTTTTGTGCTTTGAAACGTCCTGGGAATGGTAGAGGTGGTTTATAAGCAGGAGGAATGTACTTAGCAGGCTTAACAGCTTCTGGGACATCAACTCGACTGGAAACTCGATCAGTCACTCGATCGTGTGTGTGTTCAAGTGGGGGGTCGAGTTCTTTGTCAACTTCAGCTTGTTTTGCACAATCTTCACTTTGAGCTTCAAGAAATGACAATTCCTCCCCAGTTTTAACTTCACTGTCCTCAGTGACAACTGCCTCATTGAGATGAATGGCCGTAGCAGTGCATTCCCTTGGGTGTTGAAGTTGGTTTGGTGTAGGAGAGGAAGTAGAAGCCATGCAACTCTCCATGTTCGTGATTGTAGAGCTCAGTCTCTCCAACTGGTTATTCAGTCCAGTAGAATAAGAATTTCAACGTTTGGTGCAGCTCAGCAAACTGCCTTGCTTCCTCAATCTGCTTAGTGGCTTGTCCAAGCAACAGTTGTTGCATCATAGCTCTTAAGTCAGGTTCTTGAGTTTGTGGGGTCTGGAACCATGGAGAGGGATACAATTCAGCCTGGTATACTGGTTGATGTTGCATGGGTATGTAATTGAACATATTGTTGTGGTACATCATTACTGACTCGAACAGGTACTCGGTCGAGCACATGCTCGAGTTGAAGGTCGGGCTGACAGAGATGAGAAGACAAATGTATTCGGGTTGTGACTCGGTCAGGTACTCGATCAGCACTCGGTCGAGTGCTAGCTCGAGTTGATGGTCGAGTTGGTACCTGAAACTCAACATAGACAAGCAGAAGAAGAATCGAGATTAGTAGTGATAAAGGTAGCAATAAAACTTAATCTTAGACTAATAATAACCCTAATTGTCACAAATAAACACTCAAATGGGCAACGGCGCCAAATTGAAACTGACTATTTTTGTGGTGTGGTGAATGATGATTAGAATGATGACTTATGAATGAATGGATGTCAGGGTGTTTCAATTCCCCTTATGCAATTGTAGTATAAGAGCTGTCAATCTAATCTGAGTGTTTGTGAACAATTAAGATGTGCATATGAGTCTAAGTTAAGCCAGATGTAAAGGTTGTTTGTCACTAACAATCCTATTATGAAATGGAAGGTGCAGAAAGTAAAACTACAAGAACTAGGAGCTAAATGCAAATGGAACAGAGTGATTATAATAGCAAGAACAGAAATAGAAACTATGTTGATGAAGAACTAATGCAAGATAAGTAATGAACAGAAAATTAAATGAATGCAACAGAAATAAAACAGGAATTAAACAGGACAATCACAAATCATAAACACAAGTTCTGGGGACGAACTCGAGCAAGCACTCGACCGAGTGTAGGTCGAGTACAGGGTCGAGCTAGACTAAACGTGAAAACAGAGCAACACAATAAAAACAGAGCAATGCAAAAACGAATCAAACAACAAGCAAGCAATGATATTTAGACTAAGATATTAATAAACAAAGAAGGCCTTGAGGAGGGATTCATGGGCTGAACTAATCATTGTGGTTGTCTAACTTGGTCAACAAATCTCAAGCAAACTTTGAGCTAATCTCTAGACATACTATTCTAAGACATGTTTAATCCACTCTCATGGCAAGAAACAATCAAACCTATGCATTTCTAGACTTGTTCTCACAAAGTAAAGAATCTACACAAGCAGGCATTAAGCAATACATCTCAAACCAAACAAGACCTCTAATCTCTTAGCAAGCCTAATGGTAAGCTCTAGATCTAGCCTTATCTATGCTCCTTAAACATTGGTGTGATGCTAAGATGCTTGAAATCAAACCCTACCTTCTCAGATATAGGATCAGCATTAAGAACATCTAGCCTAGAAGAGATCTACAACAATTAAGCTTGACCAAATCAAATAAACCACAAGATCAACCCAGCCTAACCCATCCTCAAGGTCCTAAGCAAACTACTCACAAGAACACATGGTGAAATAAGTCAAAAACCCAGAAAATATTGAAACTGGCATTATTAGAAAGATGAAACAGAGATCTACAATTGAAACTGACTATTTTTGTGGTGTGGTGAATGATGAATAGAATGATGACTTATGATTGAATGGATGTCAGGGTGTTTCAATTCCCCTTATGCAATTGTAGTATAAGAGGTGTCAATCCATTCTGAGTGTTTGTGAACAATTAAGATGTGCATATGAGTCTAAGTCAAGCCAGATGTAAATGTTTTTTGTCACTAACAATCCTATTATGAAATGGAAGGTGCAGAAAGTAAAACTACAAGAACTAGGAGATAAATGCAAATGGAACAGAGTGATTATAATAGCAAGAACAGAAATAGAAACTATGTTGATGAAGAACTAATGCAAGATAAGTAATGAACAGAAAGCTAAATGAATGCAACAGAAATAAAACAGGAATTAAACAGGACAATCAGAAATCATAAACACAAGTTCTGGGGACGAACTCGAGCAAGTACTCGACCGAGTGTAGGTCGAGTACAGGTTCGAGCTAGACTAAACGTGAAAACAGAGCAACACAATAAAAACAGAGCAATGCAAAATGAATCAAACAACAAGCAAGCAATGATATTTAGACTAAGATATTAATAAACAAAGAAGGCCTTGAGGAGGGATTCATGGGCTGAACTAATCATTGTGGTTATCTGTCTTGGTCAACAAATCTCAAGCAAACTTTGAGCTAATCTCTAGACATACTATTCTAAGACATGTTTAATCCACTCTCATGGCAAGAAACAATCAAACCTATGCATTTCTAGACTTGTTCTCACAAAGTAAAGAATCTACACAAGCAGGCATTAAGCAATACATCTCAAACCAAACAAGACCTCTAATCTCTTAGCAAGCCTAATGGTAAGCTCTAGATCTAGCCTTATCTATGCTCCTTAAACATTGGTGTGATGCTAAGATGCTTGAAATCAAACCCTACCTTCTCAGATATAGGATCAGCATTAAGAACATCTAGCCTAGAAGAGATCTGCAACAATCAAGCTTGACCAAATCAAATAAACCACAAGATCAACCCAGCCTAACCCATCCTCAAGGTCCTAAGCAAACTACTCACAAGAACACATGGTGAAATAAGTCAAAAACCCAGAAAATATTGAAACTTGCATTATTAGAAAGATGAAACAGAGATCTACAATATTGATGAAGAAATGAAACTCGAAATCTTAATATCTTGAAAGTTATGTAACCAACAAAATACAAGAATCTAGTCTTTCTTTCTTAAACAAGTACAAAATCTAAAAATAAAAGAAAGTGCAAAAGGAATAAATCTAAAAAAGGTAAAAACTAGGTTTTTGACTCTCTAAAAAGCTGCACTATGGTGGCTGCAGGTACAAGGGCCTTATATAGGAGATGAGGTGGAAGCCCTAAAAATACAAAAAGTCAAAGCAGTCAACGGCTCGGTCAACTCGACCAGTGCTCGGTCGAGTGGCTGGTCGAGCTGGCTTCTCTCGTGCATTCTCCATTCGGTAGAGTCCTTCTCAGCACACGGTCGAGTGTCTGGTCGAGTGTGCGGTCGAGTTGGACTCTGGACCTTGATTCTTCAGCCTTAACTCTCTTGTTTTCTCCTCATGATTGCTTCACTTCTCCTCAGCATTGCTTCCATGCTCCTTAAGCTCCAAAATCACCTGTTTATGCATGAAAAGATGCAAATTCAATGCAACTATACTCTAATGCATGATTAGTCCTAAAGCTACACAATAATGGCCTAAATGGATAGCAAAAGATGCAAAAGTTGTGAATAAACTAAGGGAAAACAAGGTAAAATATATGAACATCAGATAGTCCCTTCCAATCGACATAGCCGAAAGACTTGCTCGAGTTTAAGACGAAGTGCATTGATATACGCACCTAGTCTCTTACGGCGAGCTCGGTACATCCGGAGTTCCTTTCGCAAAGGATCCACTTCCTGCTCGACGACGTTGAAACTCAGAACGAGTTCATGGGATCTAGACGTCTCCGTCTCCTCTTGAGGAGGGGCATTATCCGACGCATTCGGATCGAAACCGCTTTCTCCAGCGGCTGTCCGTTCTCGGGCTTGTTTCAACCATGCAGATCGAGTAGTCACTAGCATCGTTGATAGTCTCGTTCGAGTTTTGAATGCTCTGCACATTTCCAACCCTTCCCCTATTTATACTAAAACCTGGAACGCAACTGCGATCCCCTTCCACCAATCAGATTGCGACAGTAATTTCGCTGCGTCCCGAGAATCACTCTAGAAGACCGTAATAAACATTCATTGTTTCTAAAAACGCGTCCCTAAAAAAATCAGTATAACTCAGCCGTAACATAAAAATAGATGGCTAATTTATTTCAATGTCACGACTGAGTTATAATATTTATAAGAAAACGAAAGGCCTCATCTATTATTAGGTTAACTTATGGTTTCCGGCCAAAATATCGCTTTACTACTGAGTTATAATATTTATGGGAAAGCGAAAGGTCATGTGACGGCTGGGTTATAATAAACTATGTCTGATATATGACTTGACGGTAAGTTATAAAATTTACGGAGAACTCAGCCATAAACTTTATTATAACGAAAGGATTGGAAATGCTCAATAAAAATATGTCCATTTAATGAATAAAAACTGGAACACAACTGCGATCCCCTTCCACCAATCAGATTGCCACAGTAATTTCGCTGCGTCCCGAGAATCACTCTAGAAGACCGTAATAAACATTCAATGTTTCAAAAAACGCATCCCTAAAAAAATTAGTATAACTCAGCCGTAACATAAAAATAGATGGCTGATTTATTTCAATGTCACGACTGAGTTATAATATTTATAAGAAAACGAAAGGCCTCATCTATTATTAGGTTAACTTATGGTTTCCCGCCAAAATATCGCTTTACTACTGAGTTATAATATTTATGGGAAAGCGAAAGGTCATGTGACGGCTGGGTTATAATAAACTATGTCTGATATATGACTTGACGGTAAGTTATAAAATTTACGGATAAAGTCAGCCATAAGTATTACTATAACGAAAGGATTGGAAATGCTCAATAAAAATATTCCCATTTAATGAATAAAACCAAAAATAAAAGTCTCTATCATAGATATATAATTTAAGACAAAAAGGGACCTCTAATACATGAAAAAGATACTCGCCTAAGAAATGAAAAATAGTAATTTTACAATAAACAGACTTTAGAGTCACGAGTTAATGAGGTAAAAATCACTGCTAGAAACCCTAAAGGATCTCAGAAACTTTGAGGGACAACCACCAAAGGTAACAGTTATTGCACATGATTTCATTGTCTCCATAAAAGAGACAATAGGGACTGTTATCCAAAGCACATATCATAGCACAAGCGGGTGAAGGGAGTAACGGGCTGTCAGGATAGAGATGGGAGGCTATGTGTGTGTTTTTCTGGGCCGTCTTATAACGAGATAATTCAAACACAAAAGCATTACCGGTTGCCATAGCACCCAAAGACTTCAGATGATAATGATGTGTATCAAACAGCTGGAGGTAACGGATGGCCAGAACCTCATTCCCTAGACAAATACTTAGTACCCCACATGCGAAGGTGGCATCTCGATCGGCCGGTACAATACGACTGAGAATATCAATCCCACAGAGGATATCTCTATCCTCAGCCACAACCCTTAGCCCTTTGTAGTAGATGGCAATGGGGTTGCTGGCGTCAAAGAATTTGACGAAGAAAGGCTTGTACCACCCTTCAATCTGGAGGCCACCATCAGGGGCATTGGATGTGTTGATTTGTGATGGATCAGTACAAAGGCAATAGATAACAGCTGTCTTCAGAACTTCTTTACTGTATACTGCATTTCTTCCCCTACGACCAGCCCTTAAAATAGAACCAAGTGACCACCATTGATCTTCTGCAGAAAGGGAAACGATTTTTATGAAAAAATCATCGGGGAGATCCGGCAATAAGGGTGCTCGAGCGGACATAGTGTTGTAAAAAATAATTTTATTCTATTTTGTAGCTGAGTGGTAATAGACTAAAGAAACGGGAATATTATAACTCAGTCACTTGGTTCTATTTGTAGTTGAGAGGTATATATATACAGAGATAGCATAAAAGTATATTATTTGGTTAGACAGAATACATGAAAGCAATAACGTTACTATAACTCAGCCATCACATGAATCGACGAGACCTTTCATTTTTCCTTAAATACCATAACTCAGCCGTGAAAAGCGATAAATCAGCCATCTACTTCCAGATTATTACTAGTAATAACTCAGCCATAAATTACTATAACTCAACCAATGCTAGAGGTTTACTCACTTAGCCTAAGAGATTAGATGAGTAAGGGGTTTACTGACAATGATGAATCGGATCTTAATGCCTGCTTGGTCATGTTTCTCCAACGAGAGTTGGGTAGGGGAGTGATCAAGGTTGATTGTTTCTATCACGAGAGTGTTTTAACAATATTTTAGAGATTCATTGTCTAGGAAATATTTGCTTGAGGCATGTAAGGCATCTGTACTGGTTAGGAACACTTAGGATTCCATTACCCCATCCTTAGAAGCTTTCATATTTTAATTGCTTGCATTTTCATTCATCACTTGATCTCTTACCCGATCAGGTACACGATAACCTGCATCGAGTAATCCCTCGAGTTGTTCATATTTCATTTGCTTACTCGATCACCCCACCCGATCTTGTACTCGAATGCTTGCATCGAGTGCTTAGGTCGTGTGGTTCTTTGTTTATATTCTTTTCTTTTATTATTTTAGGATTGTTAGATAAAACCCATAATTGCTTGGCTTGACTTGCTTTGTTCTGATTGCATCCTTCCTGCTAGCATAAACAACCATTTGGATTGATAACCCTGCTATCAATTTGGCGCCGTTGCCATTTGGTTGATTTTATTTTGCTACGTTTAGGATTTCAGCATTTGCTAGATCAAGTTCTTTTGTTTATATTGGTTCGTAGTCTGACTTGTTTGCTTTCGCTCTTGTTTGTTTTCAATCTCAGGTACAACCCGAGAACCCACCCGACCCATCACTCGATCACCTGGATTGAGTAGACCCTTGTGTACACACTCGGTTACTTTCATGTGCATGCATACACGATCCAAAGGTAGCCAGAACCTGAGTCCTTTCATCGACAAAATCGAGAGACCAAGGCTACTCAGACAACAACAAGTTCAACCGCAACCAGCAATCATTGAGGAGACAATGAACAATCAAAACGGTCCACCAGCTCTTCAAGCAAGGACCGAGTGTAGGTCGAGTACAGGGTCGAGCTAGACTAAACGTGAAAACAGAGCAACACAATAAAAACAGAGCAATGCAAAAATGAATCGAACAACAAGCAAGCAATGATATTTAGACTAAGATATTAATAAACAAAGAAGGCCTTGAGGAGGGATTCATGGGCTGAACTAATCATTATGGTTATCTAACTTGGTCAACAAATCTCAAGCAAACTTTGAGCTAATCTCTAGACATACTATTCTAAGACATGTTTAATCCACTCTCATGGCAAGAAACAATCAAACCTATGCATTTCTAGACTTGTTCTCACAAAGTAAAGAATCTACACAAGCAGGCATTAAGCAATACATCTCAAACCAAACAAGACCTCTAATCTCTTAGCAAGCCTAATGGTAAGCTCTAGATCTAGCCTTATCTATGCTCCTTAAACATTGGTGTGATGCTAAGATGCTTGAAATCAAACCCTACCTTCTCAGATATAGGATCAGCATTAAGAACATCTAGCCTAGAAGAGATCTACAACAATTAAGCTTGACCAAATCAAATAAACCACAAGATCAACCCAGCCTAACCCATCCTCAAGGTCCTAAGCAAACTACTCACAAGAACACATGGTGAAATAAGTCAAAAACCCAGAAAATATTGAAACTTGCATTATTAGACCCGAGAACCCACCCGACCCGTCACTCGATCACCTGGATTGAGTAGACCCTTGTGTACACACTCGGTTACTTTCATGTGCATGCATACACGATCCAAAGGTAGCCAGAACCTGAGTCCTTTCATCGACAAAATCGAGAGACCAAGGATACTCAGACAACAACAAGTTCAACCGCAACCAGCAATCATTGAGGAGACAATGAACAATCAAAACGGTCCACCAGCTCTTCAAGCAAGGACCAACATAGGAGCAGGAGATGCTCCATCTACTCACACTCAAAGGAATGACATTGCGCCACCTGATGTCCAGAACAACAATTTTGAGATCAAGAGCAGTCTCATCCAGATGATACAGAGTAATAAGTTTCATGGATTGCCAATGGAGGACCCATTGGATCATCTGGATGAATTTGATAGGTTCTGTAGCCTCACAAAGATAAATGGAGTTAGTGAGGATGGATTCAAACTCAGGCTTTTCCCATTCTCTTTGGGAGACAAAGCCCACATCTGGGAGAAATCACTCCCCAAGGAGTCCATCACCACTTGGGAAGCGTGCAAGAAGGCATTCCTGGCCAAATTCTTCTCCAACTCCAGAACCGCAAGGCTGCGAAATGACATTTCCAGCTTTGTTCAGAAGAACAATGAAACGTTCAGTGAAGCTTGGAAACGTTTCAAGGGATACACTACCAGATGTCCTCATCACGCCTTCAGCAATGCTTCATTGCTGAGTACACTCTACAGAGGAGTGGTCCCCAAGATACGGATGTTGCTGGACACCGCAAGCAATGGTAACTTCCTCAACAAGGATGTTGATGAAGGTTGTGACCTAGTGGAGAACTTGGCTCAATCTGATGGGAATTACAATGAGAAGTACGACTGCAATGTGCGATCTACAGGAGAGGAAGAGCAGTTTTTACAACAAGATGGGGAGACTGTACAAATAGAGGATGTTAACCACATCAACAACCAAGGAGGATACAACAGAGGGTACAACAACTACAAGCCGAATCCAAGTCTGTCCTACCCACACCCGATACAAAGCCCAATGCCTCCATCTAGTTCATCTTCGCTGGATTTGCTATCACTGATGCACACAGTCCTATCCAATCAGAAGACCGACATGATACACATTAATACAAGATTCGATGATCTCGCCTGCCGTCTATCCGCCAACTTCAAAGAACTACATAACAAGTATGATGCCCTGGGATCTCGAATTCAGTGCTCACGGATAACTCGACTGCCACCTCCAAAAGTCCTACGGAGTCTGCACACGTGATAGCCTTACGGAGTGAAAGACAACTACCACCTCGAATGGCACCACTGAAAATCACTGAGGACAGCAATGATTTAGATGGGGAGGATCTCCGTGAACCGGCCATTTCTGCTGAACCACCAGCCCACTCTCCAGAACAGCCCGACCCTGCACCCGACCACACTCCTCGGATAGATGATCAGGTTGACACTACAGTAACTCCGTCTCCTGCAGACAAACCGGGAGGAGAGGAACAAAAAGAAAGAAGATTCATCCCTCCACCCTACAAGCCACCATTGCCATTCCCTGGACAATTTCGCAAGGAACTTCTGGAGAAGTACAAAGCATTGTTCGAGAAAGAGATTTAAGAACTTGAACTCCGCATGCCTCTCATGGACGCTTTCACCCTGATACCTCCTTACCAGAAATTCCTGAAGGATGCAGTGATGGAGCGGATCAAACAAGCACAAGGGATGGTCATACTCAATCATGAGAGCAGTGCCATAATCCAGAGGACTGCTTCACCTAAGAAACTGAGCGACCCGGGATTGTTTACCTTACCTTGCTCGATCGGACCACTGAAGTTCGGAAGATGCCTTTGCGATTTGGGGGCATCCGTCAGCCTAATGCCACTAACTATAGCCAAACATCTTGGATTCGAGAAATTCAAGCCTACGGACATCCAACTGGTTCTGGCAGATCGAACTACGAGGTTGCCTAGCGGAGTTCTGGAAGACTTGCCGGTCAAGGTAGGGTTAGTAGATGTACCATCGCAGGGGCAATGATTGATGTAAGAAACGGGAGGATCGATCTGAAGCTCGGGGAAAACCTCACTATGCAGTTTGACATTCGGGAAACTATGAAATAACCTACTATAGCTGGTCAAACCTTCTTGATAGAGGAGTTAGAAAAACTGCGTGAGGAGGCATTTGAGGAGATTGCAATCGGGGATTGTTTACAAACAGCACTGACAAATGATGGTAAGGAGGGATTCGTGCATCAATAAACGGAGCTCTACAAGGAGCTGCTTGATACTTATTGAGAGGTCATCGAACCAGAGCTAAGTGAGGACATAAGGGAAGCTGAAAGAGAGGGAGTGATGCTCGACAACAGAAGCTCGGACATGTCAGTAGTCACCTCCTACATCATGTTGTGCAGTTGCTCAACACCAGCCCACCCAGACGCTAACACGATCGCCCCATCGAGTAGGATGATCGAGCACAACCTCAAGCACCAACTCCAAACCACTGATGATTGGTCCGAGTCTAAAGTGCCAAAAGTGGAACTCAAACCTCTTCCATCTGGGCTAAGGTACGCTTTCTTAGGACCTAATTCAACCTATTCAGTGATCGTCAATTCTAGTCTGCCTGAAAAGGAATTGGATTTGCTTTGCACTCAATTAAGAAACTATAGGAGAGCAATAGGCTATACTTTAGATGATATCAAGGGTATATCCCCTCATCTTTGCACCCACCAGATAAACCTTGAGGAAAAATCGTACTCTAGTGTGAAACCTCAGCGTCGGCTGAACCCAAACCTGAAAGAAGTGGTGAAAAAGGAATTTCTGAAGCTGCTCGATGCTGGAGTTATCTACCCTATTTCTGATAGCACTTGGGTGTCCCCGGTGCACTGCGTTCTGAAGAAAGAAGAATCACCGTCATCAAAAACGAGAAAGACAAGCTAATTCCCACAAGAACGATAACTGGTCATCGAATGTGTATTGACTATAGGAAGCTTAACGCAGCCTCGAGAAAGGATCATTTCCCCCTGCCTTTCATCGACCAGATGCTAGAACGACTGGCTAACCACCCTTACTACTGTTTCGTTGACGGGTATAATGGATTTTTCCAAATCCCAATTCACCCTGCTGACCAGGAGAAGACAACCTTCACCTGCCCTTACGGTACCTTCGCCTATAAGAGGATGCCTTTCGGTTTGTGCAACGCTCCCGCGACTTTCTAAAGATGAATGACATCTATCTTCTCGGATTTAATAGAAGAAATGGTGGAAGTTTTTATGGATGACTTTCCAGTATATGGAGCTTCTTTCACATCCTGTCTGTCAAACCTCTAAGAGGTGCTGAAAAGGTGTGAAGAAACAAACCTAGTGTTAAACTGGGAAAAGTGCCACTTTATGGTCCAGGAGGGAATAGTTTTAGGGCACAAGATCTCAGAAAAGGGGATAGAGGTCGACAAGGCTAAGATCGAAGTAATGGTTCAGCTGCAACCTCCTAAATCGGTGAGAGATGTCATAAGCTTTTTAGGGCACGCAGGATTCTACAGGCGATTCATTAAAGACTTCTCTAAGATCGCACAAACGTTAACGCGGCTCCTTTGCAATGAAGCAGAGTTTATTGTCGACAAGGACTGTTTAGACGCCTTCAACAAGATAAAGGAGGCTTTGGTGAGCGCGCCAATAGTTCAAGCACCTAACTGGGACCATCTCTTCGAGATTATGTGTGATGCATCAGATTATGCTGTGGGAGCAGTACTAGGTCAAAGAATAGATAAAAAGCTCCATGTGATCTACTAAGCCAGCAGAACCATGGACGATGCCCAGACGAGGTATGCGACAACTGAAAAAGAGCTCCTTGCTGTGGTTTTCGCGTTTGAGAAGTTCAGAAGCTACCTAGTCGGTTCGAAGGTGATTGTCTACACGGATCATGCTGCCCTACGGTATATTTACTCAAAAAAGGACACCAAACCTAGGCTCCTCCGATGGATCCTTCTTCTGCAAGAGTTTGACATAGAGATCCTGGATAAAAAAAGAATTGAAAACGGGGTAGCAGACCATCTGTCCAGAATGAGAATCGAAGATCCACCCCCAATAGATGACTCAATGCCCGAAGAAAGACTGATGCACATCTCCTTCTTGGAAGAAATGAGCCACACGATCGGACACACGATAGCTTACTCGACCCCCGAGTCTACCAGGTCGATCGAGTTGATGGTAATCGAGTCGGTTGAGCTACCATGGTACTCAGATTTCGTGAACTACATGGTGTGCGGGGAAATTCCTAAGGACTATGACGCTCATAGAAAGAAGAAGTTCTTCAGGGATGTCAACAACTACTACTGGGATGAACCTTATCTTTACAAGAAAAGGACGAATGGCCTGTTCAGACGATGTATAGCAGAGGAGGAAGTCCGAGGAGTACTAGAGCACTATCATGGGTCCCCCTATGGAGGACATTTTGCCACCTTCAAAACAGTCCAAAACATACTACAAGCTGGTCTTTGGTGGCCAACAATGTTTAAGGACGCACATCTCTTCATAGCACAATGTGAGTCGTGCTAGAAAATTGGTAACATAGGTCGAAGGAATGAAATGCCTCAGCAGCCAATCTTAGATGTCGAAGTTTTCAATGTCTAGGGAATAGATTTCATGGGACCTTTCCACCCACCCTCAAATGGAAACATGTACATCCTAGTGGCAGTCGACTATGTCTCGAAGTGGGTAGAAGCAATCGCCAGCCCGACGAATGATCACAAGGTCGTAATGAAGATGTTCAAAAGCATCATTTTCCAGAGATTTGGAATCCCAAGAGTAGTGATCAGTGATGGAGGAACCCACTTCATTAACAGGGTTTTCGATGGCTTGTTGAGAAAGTACGGAGTCAAGCATAAATTCGCGACAGCTTATCACCCACAGACCAGCGGACAAGTGGAAGTAAGCAACAAACAGATCAAAGCGATATTAGCCAGAATCGTGGAAATCATAAAAAAAAGATTGGGCATTCAAGCTGGATGATGCGTTATGGGCTTACAGGACCGCTTATAAAATACCGATTGGGCGGACCCCTTTCCAGCTTCTTTATGGAAAAAACTGTCATCTTCCGGTCGAGGTTGAATACAAAGAAATGTGGGCGACCAAGCTGCTGAATTTGGACATAAAGACTACTCAAGAGAAGAGAGTAATGGATATCCACGAACTTGATGAGATATGGCTAGAGGCCTATGATAATTCGAGAATCTACAAGGAAAGAACCAAAGCTTTTCATGACAAGATGATCCGACACAAGGATTTGAAAGTTGGGATAAAGTCCTTTTGTTCAACTCAAAGCTTTGGCTGTTCCCTGGGAAGCTCAAGTCAAGATGGTCAGGACCCTTCGAAATTAAAAAGGTTCTGCTCTATGGAGTGGTGACTTTACTAGGAAAAGATGAGACAGAAATTTCTGTGAATGGGCAGAGAGTGAAGAAATACATGGCAAATGAGAACACAGAGGTGGGATCATCTCTGCGTCTCGTCGATCCCGCGCCAGTCTGAGATGAACTGAAAGTCAAGCTTAGAGACTATAAACAAGCTCACTTGGGAGGAAATACCAAAGGCAGGTTTGTAAATACAATTTACATTTTAAAGTCTTTTCTCTCTTAAGTGCTTTCGCCCTACCCGATGAGCTACACGGTACCCCCCTCGATCAACCCCTCGGATGCTGGTCCGAGTAAGTCGTCCGTGCATATCACCGAGCTCTCTGACGAGCAAACACCGGCACCTGCTGAAGCCGGAGACGACCCTGGCTACACGTTGGCGAGTATGGAGGCTGCTGCAACCTCCTTCTTCACCAACCCATGAGGTACCACTTTCATCTGATCTTTGTAAATAACATTGCATTTAGTTTATTTCATTTTGTGTGATTCTTGGATTCTTTTTCCAACTTTTATTTACACAGAGACTGTGTAATTTAAGTTTGGGGGAAGGTCCAGAATATTTTTAACTTTGTGTTTTATTTTCTTAATTTTCTTATTTAAAATTTTTGCATGCTAGTTTTATTTATTTGAGTCTGCATCTATGTTCATTGAAAAACCCAAAAAAATTTGAAAATTAAAAAAAAAAAAAAAAAGTGTTCATGTAGTTGCATTCACATATTAGGATTGAGTCTAGTTTGTTTCATATAGGATTGTTGCATATGCATCTTAGGGGACAATGATTAAAATTACCTTGTTTAAAATCAAATCTTAGGATTGAATCTATAGCCCTTAATCACAGTTCATTGTTGCTAGATCAATCTTTGGAAAAAAATGAAAACTCTTTGCTTAGATCCTTGTGTCGTTTGAATGTTTCCTCCACTTGTTTGAACTTTGGAACATCTCTATATTATTGGACTTAATTTGAGCTTAAATTGTCTTGCTTATGGAATTTGAATACTTGCTCATGGTAACTCTAAACTCGGGTTAGCACTCCATTTCTACCAATCTTTTCGTTTTAACCCGATTCGTTTTTCCTACCCTTGAACCCAAACCTTTCTTTCAAACCTTGTTGTGAATTGTTGAGCGAGGCCTTTTTCATTGTGCTATAGGTTGTGAAACCTTGAGAGTATTGAGAACGACAAAGAATTGCCTCTTGATTTAGCTAAGTTAGAATTTGAACTAGCTAATAGATTCCGTTTTGAAAGATAGGTGGTTAGTATGTTTATTTGGGGTTGGGTTGAGGAATATATATAAAAAAAAAGAAGTCCCTAAGGTTAGAATCAATTAGCTCTAAGTCTCTAAGTAAAAAAAAAATAATAAGAGAAAAAGTGTTTGCTATAGTCTCCTAGAAAGAAAGAAAATATATATATATACATATTAGGAGTTTAGCAAAGAAAGAAAAGAAAAAAAAAAGAGAGAAGAGAGCTAGAAGTTTAAAGTTTAAACCTTAGGGAATAAAAAAAAAAAAAAAGAGTTAAAATCAAGGATGTGAGTAGTATAATTCTAGGGGTTTGATAAAAAAAAAAAAAAAAAAGAGAAAGAAAGTAAATGAGAAAATGGTAGATTATCAAGAGTTAAGTTTTGTATGCCCAAATTGTTCTCAATCTTAGATAGTTTTCACAACTGTCTAGCATTCCTTCTTTTGAGAGAAAACCACCCAAAGAATTTGTTTGAAACCACCTTACTAAAAAGCCTTACCCTTGAAACCGATTGAGCTTGATTCACCTTTCATTTGCAAGAATTCGCCAAACACTTAATTGAATGTGAAAGAGTTGTTCTTTACTTTTAGATGGAGGTTGAACTAGATCGATGCATGGTAATAAGCATAGAAAAATATTTGTAAGTATGTTGATTGATCTTAGCACCATTAAACTATCTTCAAGGACTATAGCTTGAATCCTTCGCTTAGCATATAAAGGTTATGAGTCCCCTTTTTCAAACCGCACCCTCCTACTTCCTTGCTAGAGGACTAGCAAGATTTAAGTTTGGGGGTCTGATAACTCTCTAGTTTACATGTTTTTAGCATCCTTTTTTGTCAATATTTTGCATTGTTCATACCCTTAACTTAGCATTTTTAGGTCATTAATTGTAGGAATTCACTTTTAGGCCATTTAGGGTGTTGCATTTTTGCATTTGCATATTTTGGATGAAAACAGGTGCTTAAGAGCCTAGAATGGGGAAAAACAAGGACAAACCCGAGCATGTACCCGAAGGAGCCATCGAGCTGGAAGAACAAGTCTGAACCCCAACACGATCGAGGAGGATCCAAGAGCCGGAAGAACAAGCCAAAGATCTATTCGAGGAGTAACCCGACTTCATCCTCGTGTACCCCATCGAGTGGACCATCGGGCAGGTCTGGGAAGCTAGGTCAAAGGGGTTTCCATATATAACTGTGAGAGAACTGAGCGACTCAAACACCTTTCCCTTTTGTTTTAGATTTTATTTTCATAACTTTTTATCATTTCTTTTAGATTTCTTTCTTGTACTCTTATCCCTCTACTTTATCGTTTAATATAATGCAATTTTCCTTCATATTTGTTGTTATGTTTCTTGCTATGATTTCCGAGTAGTGAAGTAAAGTTTTTAGGGATGGGATAGATGATTTTGTGTTCTTGATCGGTTAGGATGTCTTAGTTGATTGAATATGTTTAATACTTTTTCTTCTAGATTGGTGTTCTTAATGCTGTCAACAAACCAAGAGGGTGAGATTAGATCTACGGTGGTTTACCACCGAGAGGTGTAGATGAGATGCTTGAATCAACCAATGCTAGAGGTTTACTCACTTAGCCTAAGAGATTAGATGAGTAAACGGTTTACTGACAATGATGAATCAGATCTTAATGCCTGCTTGGTCATGTTTCTCCAACGAGAGTTGGGTAGGGGAGTGATCAAGGTTGATTGTTTCTATCACGAGAGTGTTTTAACAAGATTTTAAAGATATATTGTCTAGGAAATATTTCCTTTAGGTATGTAAGGCATATGTACTGGTTAGGAACACTTAGGATTCGATTACCCCATCCTTAGAAGCTTTCGTATTTTAATTGCTTGCATTTTCATTCATCACTCGATCACTTACCCGATCAGGTACACGATAACCTGCATCGAGTAACCCCTCGAGTTGTTCATATTTCATTTGCTTACTCGATCACCCCACACGATCATGTACTCGAATGCTTGCATCGAGTGCTTAGGTCATGTGGTTCTTTGTTTATATTCTTTTCTTTTATTATTTTAGGATTGTTAGATAATACTCATAATTGCTTGGCTTGACTTGCATTGTTCTGATTGCATCCTTCCTGCTAGCATAAACAACCATTTGGATTGATAACCCTTTGTACTACAACTGCATAGGGAATTGATACCCTGGGTGAAAAACCTGCTATCAGAAACCATAAGTTAACCTAATAATACATGCGAACTTTCGTTTTCCTATTGTTTTCCTTTATATTCTCCTCATTCATATGTCTGACTCTCTTTCATCTCATTCTTCGTTACTATTGTTTCTCTTTATACTCTCCTAAATCACAGATCTTTCTATTTGTTACATCTTCCTATCGACATGGAAGTTGTTCCTCATATCGATGGACAGTTTATTAGAGATGTCGAAGCGATCATTTGCGCCACTGATCGGGAGAATATTCTGGTTCTAAACCCTGGTGTGGGTTACTGGGTTGACAAAACTGGCAACACAACTGGCACCATGCGTGGCCGACGTACCGCTTGATTCCCTCGCGGTAAGATCTCTGGACATACCACCATATTGATATTATTCTATACTCTTATCGTTTCTTTCCTTTAATTGTAGCGTAAATACAAGTGGGATCCAAATCATACTTTAACGGTCTAGATGCAGTTTAATTTGGTGGCTAGTACGTTATCCGGAGCCCAGATGCGTGCGCTCAAGAGGATATGGGCGAAAGGTGGCAATAAACCCGAGATGCTGAGTAGCATAGTTTGGAATGATTTGGTCGATATGTTTGAAGAATTTGGCCCAGATGACGTCGGTTTCAGAAAGTGATTTCCATTGTACTTTCGTGTCGAATTCTATATGAACTATGAACTAGGAACTAAGCACTACGATTGTGTGTTTTTTGTTTTCTTTGTTTCGTTTATGTTGTACCTTCATATTAATATAAATCAGTCGTCATTTCGACATCTCAGCCATTACAGAATTATAACTCAACCATACAGTTCAATAATTCAACCATAATATTTGATTATTTTGATTAATATATTGTGCATGTGAATTTGAGCAGGCACAAAATTAGTGATTTTTCGCGTTTCCCTAACAACACTTTTTGTGACATCGAGAGAAATTTTAATATGTATTAGGAGTCTGGCAGAACGAAAGATCCAGAAAAGAAAGAAGAATACGTTTTCATATTAATGAGAAGACCCTAAACGATAACTCAGAATAGGGGAAAACTATAACTCATCCAACCCTCCAATTATAAGACTAAATAACCGACCAAATCGAACCGAACCGAAAAACTAATTTTCTCCTATTCGATTAATTATGGTCATATTCGGATTGCTATCGGTTATATTAAGTTAATCTACCAAATTTGGATAACATTTGGGTTATTTATGGGGATATATTTATCTAACCAGACCATAACCGAAAATAACCGAAAAATAATTTCAAAATTTTTAAAATATACCACCTTAACCAAATTACCACCTTAAACCAAACTGTTATATTAAAACCCATAATGTTGGAAATATGAATCCTAAACCCCAAACCCTAACCCTAACCCTAACCCCTAACCCCTAACCCCTAAATGTCATGTTTTGAATGTTTTACACATTTTGATCCGAATATGTAAAAGTCACATGTTGTCTATAATTATTACTTTTTGTTGGTTATAATGATTGTAATATTCATTTCTCAATTCTAAATTTAAATTTTGAGTTATAATAATGTAAATTTACAAATATTTCATAAATCACCAATATAAGTAGAGCTGTCAAAATGGGCGGGCTGTCCATGGACGGACCATGTCCAATTCATTATGGACCGGTCATGGACAAGCCCATAATTGAAATGGGCTTAAGTGGGCGTGGACAACAAAGCCCACAGACAAAACGGGCGCGGACGACCTGGACATTGGGTATAAGTCAATAACTCAGCCATTACTTAGTCACTTTGTCGGAATGTTTTTTATTTTTTATTCGAATTTTTAATTATTTTGTATAATATGTAGTGAAAAAAAGCTGACTTTGTAGGATGTTTTACGCGTGTGGATCTGAGCGTACACATAATTATTGTTCGGGTTTCCCCAACAACACTTTTTCTAATATCTAGGCACATTGTAATTGGATAATTTATTAGGAATCTGACATAACGAAAGACCAAGGAAAGAATGAAGAATATGTTTTCATATTATTGAGGACCGTAAACAATAACTCAGCCATGATAAACGGTATCTCAGCCAACCCTTAAATTAGAATGAATAAATGACCGACCAAACCAAACCGAACCGAAAAAATAAATTTTCCTAGTTTGGTATTATTGTATTGGTATGTTTGGTTAATCTAGGTTATATTCGGCTTACTTTCGGTTATATCAGACTAATAGACTTAGTTACTATATATTAACGGTTATTTATGTTTATTTATTAATCTAACTGACCCATAACCGGAAATAACCAAAAAAATTTGTAATTTTATTAATATTCAAATGATAATCATATTAGTATATCCATATTGCCACCTTAAACCAAACATATTAGAACCACAATCAAACTGTTAAATTAAAAATAAATAATGTTACTCATCTACACCTCAAATCCTAAACCCTAACCCCTAAATGTCTTGTTATGGTATGTTTGACACATTTTGATCAGAATGTTTATAAATCACCTTTTTCTATTTTTATTATTTTTATTGGTTATAATAATAGTAATATTCATTTTTCCATTCAAAAATTAAATTTTGAGTTATAATAATCTTAGTTTACAATTATCTCATACGTCAACCGTGTAAGTTTGTAACTCAGCCCTTACTTACTCAAAGTTTTTGGCCCATTTTTAATAAAAAAATGATTTCAAAAATTTGAATTCAAATTTTTGAATTCCTTTTTAATAATAAATTGTTTAAAATATATTTATTACGCGTGTGGATGATAACAAGAAACATAATTATTGTTTGCGTCTCCCCAACAACATTTTTTGTATTCCCGAGCGGATATATAATAAATTAATATGGTCGTTGAATAACTCAGACGTAAAACCATTAATATGGCCGTTGCATAACTCATCCATAACATCAATGTTAATTTAATCGACTATCCTAAGTCACTCATATAAATAACCGACTATCCCAAGTATATTATTGTGAAACTACGTCGTTCGATATATTGTTTAAGTATAAATTATGGGATTTGTTGAGATTTATTGCTTTAATTAGTAATCGAGATCGAGTCAAGATGATGGTAAATAGAGATATCTACGGCGGCAACTCCAGGGCTAATGAGAAAACTGATTCTGAAGCACTAGCTGAGGTAGATCTCTGGACTATCTGAAATCTCAAAGCGTTATCTTAATATTGTGTTTGTGGAACTGTAGGAGCTCAATCGTAATGAAATAAATATGAAAATGAGGTACGGCGAAATCCAGAGGCGTGACAAGGGCGTTCCAATCAGATGTAATTGTGGTGCAGTGCTTCTCGTTGCCACTTCTAATGATCCTAGCACGAGAGGAGAACGTTATTGCAGTTGTCCGTATGACATCACAGATGTAAAGATTTTTGTACTCTTATTTTTGAGTTTTGTGTTCTGCTTCTGTTTTTTTTTTAGTGTAATATGAATTATGTACTATTTGTAAGGGTCCCGGTCAAAGCTGGGGTTTCAGGAAGTGGTGGACAGATGCATTGCGCGAAGAGTTTGCCAATATTCAGGAGGAGAAGAATGAGATCAAGCAGGACTTGGATGCAGCCAAGAAGCGAATCGAGATTCAAGAAGAAATGATTTTGAATATGGAAAAGAAATATGACGCGCTGGAGAAAAAGCTTGAGAGCTTGAACAAGTATATGTGAGATTAGTCAAGCTCCGTTGTGGTGTTTTATTTTTTATTTGGAATTGATATGAACTTGCTATGTTGTGGTGTTTTATCAATCTATTTTAATAACTCAGTCATGATTAATAATAACTCAGCCGTCATAAACGATATCTCAGCCAACCCTCAAATTAAAATGACTAAATAACCGACCAAACGGAACCGAACAGAAATTTTTTTTTTTCCAATTTGGTATTTTTGTATTGGTATGTTTGGTTAATTTCGGTTATATTCGGCTTACTTTCGGTTATATCAGACTAATATACTTAATTACAATATATTGTTGGGTTATTTACGGTTATATATTAATCTAACCGACCCATAACCGGAAATAACCAAAAAAATTTAAACTTTTTTAAAAAAATATTCTAATGGTAGTCATGATTAATAATAACTCAGTCGTTATAAACGATATCGCAGCCAACCCTCAAATTATAATGACTAAATAATCGACCAAACCGAACCGAACCGAATTTTTTTTTCCGCCAATTTGGTATTTTTGTATTGGTATGTTTGGTTAATTTCGGTTATATTCGGCTTACTTTCGGTTATATTAGGCTAATCTACTTAATTACAATATATGTTGGGTTATTATGGTTATATATTAATCTAACCGACCCATAACCGGAAATAACCAAAAAAAATTATTTTTTTTAAAAAAAAATATTCTAATGGTAATCATATTAGTATATCCATATTACCACCTTAAACCAAACACATTAAAACACATTAGAACCAAAATCAAAAAACAAATAATGTTACTCATCTAAACCCTACATCATAAACCCTAAACCCCAACTCTAACCCTAACCCTAACCCCTAAACGTCATGTGTTGTATGTTTTACACATTCTGATGAGAATGTGTAAAAATCAATCTTTCTCTATAATTATTACTTTTTATTGGTTATAATAATTCTAATATTCATATTTAAATTCTAAAATTAAATTTTGAGTTATAATAATGTAAAATTAAAAATATTTCATAAGTCAGCCGTGTAAGTAAATAACTCAGCCATCACTTAGTCACTTTGTCGGAATTTTTTTTATTTTTTATTCGAATTTTGAGTTCAATTTTTAATATTTTGTATGAAAAAACTAATTTTATGAATTTATTACGCGTGTGGATCTGAGCAGACAGAGAATTATGGTTTCGGGTTTCCCCAACAACACTTTTTGTACTATCGAGGCACGACACGAAAGAACAAACGAAGCCGTACCAAGTACATAACTCAGCCTTTACTCAGCTGTACGAACTACATAACTCAGTCATAACATATATGTTTATTTAATATTTACTTATAACTCAGTCGTGCAAAGTACATAACTCAGTCGTAACATTGAAAAGATACTAAACAGAGAAATCCAAATGTTTTTACATATCCAAGTACAAGTCCTACCAGAAAGAATTACAAATGTTTTTTAGTCAAACATTTGAAAAAATTCGGGTGCCTCATCGTAGATTTCTGCTGCCATTTTAACACGTATAGCCTGGATATTTTGATCACAGATTCCATCGAAAGACACACCAAGCGCTAGACATTCAATAAACTTTAAAGCGTACATGCCACAGTCACCAACCTGTACGTTTTGCGGGACCTTGGCTTTACTCTTCCTCCTGAAGCTAAACTGTTTGGTAGTAGGCGTACGATATTTATGAGGAACGTTGGCGTTCATCATTGCTGGAATCATCCGCGTAAACGCCCTACAAGCAGTCAGCATTCTATCCTCATTATCTCTGGTTACTTGTCCGACGATGCTATCATAGCAATCAATATGCCCCCTAACCAGATCCACGTGCAGCGCCACCCAGTGATCGCCTCCATTTTGTGGAGCAATATACAGGTGATCCACATCTTCAATCCACTTCAAATAAGTAGGTTGATCGTGAGGTAGCAAGCCTTTAACTAGTTCTTCATAACAATTGCCAGTGAGTTTAAACAAGTTTGATCTCGAACTGAGTATAATCACGCGTCATCGTACTGGTTAACCACGGGTCTATAAACGCAATGCGTTTGTTGTGATATGGGAAGGGATCTCGGTTGTACCTCACCCTACGGAGTCTCATAAACGCGTCCATGTGCTGTAAAAAATTTGACTGAGTAAAAAACAGGCAACTCAGACAACGAAAACAATATATAAGACATTAAGATAAACTGATTCATCACAAATTTGATTTAACGTACTTCATCATAAGGCCACCCATAGGTACCACCTTTATCTGGCCTCAGTGGCCAGTCCTTTCGTTCGGTGATTAGCTCCCTATAGAATTCAACGTCATGTGGTGCCTTGATTAACAGAGTATTCCTAACAAACAAATAAACACAAGTTTATATAATGTTAACAAGATGTGATTAACTTGTTAAAAAAAGGGTCTAAAGGGTTCATTACTCATATTTCTTTAGATAATCCAAAAGTTTCTGCAACTGGACCGGATCAACAGGTGCCAGAGGATCATATATTTCAGACCCAGGTGAAAAGTTCTTCCTCATGCACGTCAGTCTGTTATCTCCAATATAAGGGAAAATCCTGCTTAGATGAGCTTGTTGTGTATTCAATGCACTCTCATCCGCTGACAGCTTAACACTATCCAGCCTTAAAGCTTTAATTCTATCAAGCCTAAATTGTTCCTCTGCATCTTCCTCAAATTCAGGTTCAAATGCATTGGCTTCAGCTTTTAACTGGTCTGTAATTTCACATACACTGCTTTCATCAGCTTCTGCACCATCTTCTCCTGCTCCAGCTTCTGCACCAGCTTCTCCCTTATTCAAGCCTCCAAGTTTTACAGTAGACAACAGACTAACGTACATTTGAGGATTTCTAGGCTTTCTACATCTTTTCTTCGGCTGAATGTCTCCAGCCGCTAATTCTTTGGCCTTCTTTGCCGCAGCTGCAGCTACTTCTTTGGCCTTCTTTGCCGCAGCTGCAGCTACTTCTTTCGCCTTCTTTGTCGCAACTACTACTTTGGCCTTCTCTGCCGCCTCTAACTCTTTCTCCTCGTGTAAGGCCGTGTTTTCGTATCAGCTGGTTTCTTAGCAGCTGGAGACTTCTGAATGAAATCAAGAGGATTATCAAAATCATCCATCAGATTCTTACTGATCCCATCCAAACCACTGCCAACAAAAGATTTATTTTCCTGTATAACATAGCGAAGACAATTAAAGATAATGATAACTCAACCTAAACATTCTGGAAAATCAGCCATAAAATTAACATAAATCAGACATTACCGGAGGACTGTTGACAGAGTAGTTTTGTTGCATTTTTCCTGCAATGAATGGTGGACCTTTTGGTGACAGTAGTTTTGCCTGAAAGTTTGGTGGTACCATGGTCTTTATTTTGAAATTTGAATACTCAGATGTCGTGTTTTTTGCAGGTCCCGTGTTTTGGCCAGTTTGTCCAACACCCATGGAAAGCACGTGATCTTTCATATGTTCGAGATCACGCGCAAAAGATCCAAACCTGGTTTCCATCCTTTCATTCATCTTCTCTAGATCAGAAGGCATATTGGCAATGTTTGTATCAATGTGTCAAACCTTGAGTTTAACTTCATCACCAAGTTAACAAGAGTTCTAACCGACACATCTTCCCCGCATCTTCCTCCTCACTAGCCAACAGAAACAAATACACAAAAGGTTACAATATAAACTCATTATACACCACATAACTTATCTTTTTTCCTTTCTTCTTCCTCTCATGTGCAGCTCCTGCTCCTTCACCAGATCCACCACCCTGAAAGGTGGAAGTTTCATAATTCTGGACTTTCCGCTTCTTTGCGGGAGGAGATTCAGGCTCAACCGCTGTTTTAGCTTTCTTCTTCTTCTTCTTCTTATCACTCTCCCCCCCCCTTAGCATCCCAAAAACCTTTAACAAACGTATCCATATGTATGTCTTCGATCAGGCGATCCACAGCTGGGTCGTCTTCTTGATCTGGCCACGTATGAAATAGATCGCAGCCATTTTCCATCATAACCATTTTACAGACACGCAGCTGTAACATAAGAGATTGTGAAACCCATCTATAAGTTTTAACTCAGCCATCACTAAACCATAACTCAGCCATAACAGAAACATAAATCAGCCATCATACCATAACTCAACCATCACTAAACCTTGACTCAGCAATCACTAAACCATAACTCAGCAATCACTAAACCATAACTCAGCAATAACTAAACTAAATAATAACTCAACCACTGATAAACCATATCTTAGCCATCATTTAAAACAATAACTCAGCTAGTAACTATCAGTCTATCATAACACAATCAAAACCTTACCTCACCAAACGCTCTGATCTCTTCAGCAATAACCGTTTCCATCGTTGAACGTGTACGGTTTCCATGCCATCGAAGAAACGGTATGGCATCATCTTCAGCTGATGCATTCCCAAACCGATCTCCAAAGCATTTGATGGACTCATACGCCCAAGCCTGTAACACGGGTGTAAACCCACTAAGGGTGTACAATTTCCCCATAGGCCTCAACAACTTTATGCCATCAACAAGGGCTTCAAATGCTGACCGACCCCACGGATAAGTCTTCATTGCTTCATCATCAAAAACTCTTTTGGCACTTTCATATGGAATTCTACAGTTATGATGCAAACCATAAAGTCCAATGTGTTGAAGAAGCAACAACCCCAACCAGTTACAGCGATCAGGGTTTATCCATGACCGGCACACATTCAGTCCTTCCCTGAGTTCATTTAATGATGGACCTTCCCCACCAGGTACTTTCAAAAGTCTGAAGAAATCTTTGTGTTCTTCTTCAAGTTCAAATCGTTCTGTCGGCATTGGGTCTATGTTTAACCCTGTCACATGAGCAAATTCATTCAACCCAAACCTGATAGGTTGACCACCGACGACAAACCAAAGCTCCTTCTTATGTACCCTTAATTGGTTACATAGTAGGAAATGTACTAGCTTACTAGATCAGACGAATTGGCTATCAACTAGCTTAGAGATTATTCCAATTGGTAGATCCTTCGTTTTTTCCCACACATCCTGTCATATTACTTCCCTAATCGTAGAGAATTCTCCCATCCTGAAATTGGTATTAAGTTCTCTTAACTCTAGATTAGAGTTTCCTTCTGCGTATAGTCTTGGGGGGTAATCCCTTGCTTGTTCTTCAGAAATATTCACCATCGACATCTGATAAATAATATAACTCATAAGTAAATCATAAAATAAATCAGCCAAAACATAAAACAAACTCATACACAAAGCATAACATAACTCAGCCACAGATACATAACTCAGATCTAAAACACAAAATAACTCATTCACCAATACAAAACTCAGCCGTAACTCAGCCGCAAAATAAAACAAATCAGCCATCGAATCGAATAGATCTAACAAATCAGTCGTAAACCCTAAAAGTAAATCAGCCATCGAATGGAATAGATCTAACAAATCAGCCGTCATTAACGACTGCGAGAATCAGCCGTAAATCATCGATAAAAACCCACATTCAGCCGGAAAACTCGAAACTAAACACTCGACACATACCGGAACGTGTAAACGAAGACGAACACGACGACGAAGATAGAGAGATAGCGAGCAAAGACGGCTAGAGAGAGCGACGACGAAGAGAGAGAGAGCGAGCAAAGACGGCGAGAGATTGACGGTAAGAGAGTGGACAATGACAGAGTAACGCCGGCGACGAGAGGCGACGAGAGGCGACGAGAGACGACGAGTGAGAGTTATTTTTTTAAATTTTGCGGTTTGTGAACAGTGAAAACTGTTTACTTTCTCTCTCTTTGATATAAACAAGAAAAAATAACTGCTACTCTGAAAAAAAAACTGTTTAATGACATGTTAAATCATATCTGAGGTGAATTATTTTTTTATTTTTTTACTCAAAATCGAAAAACTAAACCCAAGGGATAAATTGTAATTACACCAGGGCACTAAACATTTGAGTAATTTTCAAAAGATTGTTAGATATGAGTAATAAACCAACTTTTGAGAACATCTGAGTAATTCTTTCTATTCTTAATTGTTTAGAACATACAAAATTCAGTATTCTTATGGTTTTAGAACAAATTTTCCTTCTAAACTACGTAGAACATTTACAAATTGTAGAATGAATAATCTACATATTTTAGAACTTGAAAAATCGTAGAAACTATTTTCTAAACATTTTAGATCAAAAATCATCAATATAAAAAAACTGATTTTTCACACCAAAACAATCTAAAAAAAAAAAAAAAAAAAAAAACTTATTCACAGTTGTTTACTAGCATGGTTTTCTGATTTATTTTTGTTTAAACTCCTTAAAACTTCCCTATATCTATTAGTAGGAGTATTTTCGTCATAATTGACAATATTCAAAAAAAGGTGTAGATGGACAAACTTTTTTAAAAAACTCCTTTATTTCCAATTTTCCCATATAGTTTCCTAAACTATTTGAATTTATTATTTACAATTAATATAATTTCATAAAATATAGGAATTTATCATTAATAGTTAATATAGTTTCCTAAAATACGAGAATAGTTTGAATCGAATAAAACACACGACTAACTGTTTCTAAAATGTTTAGAAAACTATTTGGAAAACTTAATAAATTCAAAATTAATTATTTATGCTTTATTCCCATATCCAAAAATTGATTCGAAATTTAAGACCATCTGCAATAGTTTTCCCTATTGTTTCCTCTATAATAGAGATAAGTTTTGCTCTAATGGTTTTCCCTATTTTTTCCTTTATAAAAGAATCTTACAAATATATACTATTTTATTTTACAATTACACCTTTATTTTTAAAATTGCAAACTAACCCACCTCTCAAGATGTCTGGTTGTCCCTTGCCAGCAATTTTAACAAGAGTTCTGTTGCACGGGAATTTGATCTCCGCCATCGTCTTCAACTCCTGAACATCAAAGGTATAACCTTTACCGATTACTGTCGTGAGTTCCGGGCTGTATGTGATAATTTGAGTTCCGTTGGGAAACCGGTCGATGAAAGCATGAAGATTTTCCTTTTCTTAATGGGTTGGGCCGTGAATACGACCCAATAACGACGGTTCTTCAAAGCTCGATGTCTCTTACTCCAGCCCCAATTTTTAACGATGTCGTTTTGGAGATTTCTGACTACGATTCGAAGCTCCGATCGTATGAGAATCCCTCTGATGTCTCACCTCTTCTTGCTTTTCATACTCACCGAGGGGGATACTGTGGCTCAGGACAGCAGAGTCGTGGTAACAATCGAGGTCGCGGTGGCTACTCCACTCGTGCTTGCGGCTTCTCCCAACTATTAAGATGAACACGCCAATACTTGTCTATATGTCGTTTTGTATAGAGTTAGGACAGAGTTAGGACGTAGTTAAGACTTTCCTTATTTGATATCCCTGTATGCATATATATAGAATATAACTAGGTTAATGAAAACCTAAGGAATGAGAAACACTCCTTGTCCTATTCTAATCTAGTTATCACTCTCTATTCTTTCTATACTCTCTATACTCTCTCAAATCTCTCTTCTTCTTCTCGAATTCTCACTCACTCTCTTCATTCTCACTCGTGATTAATTCTTACATAGTATCAGAGCAGTAACGCTCTTATTCTACAAAATCTCAGTTTGTTTTTATTCCGCAACCAGATTCAGATCTAAGATCTCTCATGGATCTGAGCAAAGCATTAATCATTCCGGTCACACTCAAGGGTGGAAACTACTTGCTATGGGCAAGAACCACAAAGACTGTGTTGTGTGGTCGTGGGCTTTGGAAGCACATCGAGAAGGATGAAGCTACAAAGGAGATCACGACTCTAGAAGAAGGTAAAGAGATCGTGGCTTGTGATAGTGACAAATGGTTCCAAGAGAATCAAAGTGTCCTAGCATTTATTCAAAACTCCTTGGATGCCCCGATCCTTGAGTCGTATTCTTACTCTGAGACGGCTAAGGATCTGTGGGATACCTTGAAGAATGTGTTTGGAAATGTCTCAAACCTCAGCCGTGTTTTGAGGTAAAGAGAGCCATCAAGAATCTCAATCAAGAAGAAATGGAGTTCACCAAACATTTTGGGAAATTCAGATCACTTTGGGTAGAGTTGGAGATGTTAAGACCAAACTCGGTAGATCCAGTGATCTTAAACGAACGTCGTGAGCAAGATAAAGTGTTTGGTCTCCTCCTGACGTTAAACTCCTCATACAATGATCTCATCAAATACATCCTCCGTTCAGATAAACTCCCAAGTCTCGACGAGGTATGTAATCAAATTCAAAAAGAGCATGGCTCGATTGGTCTCTTTGGAGCTAAAGGAGACCTTATCACCGCCAACAAAGGGTAGGAGGCTGTTGCAAACAAGGGTTACTACAAAGGTGATGGGAAGAACCATGTCATATGTGACCATTGTAAGAAACCGGGTCATTTCAAAGATAAATGTTGGAACCTTCATCCTCACCTCCGACCAAGAAGTGTCAATCCAAGGGCTTGGCCGTGAATACGACCCAATAACGACGGTTCTTCAAAGCTCGATGTCTCTTACTCCAGCCCCAACTTTTAACGATGTCATTTTGGAGATTTCTGACTACGATTCGAAGGTCTGGTCGTATGATACTCCCTCTGATGTCTCACCTCATCTTGCTTTTCATACTCACCGAGGGGATACTCTGGCTCAGGACAGCGGAGTCGTGGTAACAATAAAGGTCGCGGTGGCTACTCCACTCGTGGCTGCGGCTTCTCCCAACAAGTAAGCTCCTCTAGCTGGAATCAATCTGGTAATTCTTCTTCTTGTCGTGTAAGTCAAATTTGTGGTCGTAATGGTCATGTTACTCTCAAATGTTGGAATCGCTTTGATAATTCCTATCAAAGTGATGATGTTCCCCAAGCTCTTGCTGCCCTTTGCTTGTCTGATCCTAGTGGTAAAGAATGGGTTATTGATTCTGGAGCCACGACTCACATTACTTCTACTACTAAGTCGCATCAGACTATGACGCTGTACAACGACTCTGAGAATGTAATGGTGGCCGATGGCACTTTTCAACCCATTACTCATGTTGGTTTGATAGTTGGTTTTTCACCCAGGGTATCAATTCCCTATGCAGTTGTAGTACAAAGGGTTATCAATCCAAATGGTTGTTTATTGCTAGCAGGAAGGATATGATCAGGACAACACAAGTCAAGCCAAGCAGATAGGATTTTTGTTCTAACAGTCCTAAAATAAATAAAAGAAAGTAATATAAACAAAGAAACCACACGACCTAAGCACTCGATGCAAGCAGTCGAGTACAGGATCGAGTGGGGTGATCGAGTAAGCAAATGAGATATAAACAGCTCGAGGTATTACTCGATGCAGGTTAACGTGTACCTGATCGGGTAAGTGGTCGAGTAAGTAAATGAGATATGAACAGCTCGAGGTATTACTCGATGCAAGTTATCATGTACCTGATCGGGTAAGTAAAGAAAATGTAAACAAATAAAATACGAAAGGTCCTAAGGATGGGATAATTGAATCCTAAGTATTCTAGACCAGTACAGATGCCATACATGCCTCAAGCAATTATTTCCTAGACAATGAATCTCTAAAACCTTGTCACCACACTCTCGCACTAGCAACAATCAACCTTGATCACTTACCACACTCTCGCACTAGTAATATGAACAAGCATGCATTAAGAACGATTCATTATTGTCAGTAAACTCAAACTCATCTAATCCCTTACTCAGAGTCAAGTAAACCTCTAGCATTGGCTAATTCACGCATCTCATCTACACCTCTCGGTCGCTGAAACGCCCTAGATCTAATCTAAACCTCTCGGTCTGTTGACAACATTAAGAACACCAACCTAGAAGGAAATCTATCAATCATTTACAATCAAAGTAAGGCATCCTAACCGATCAAGAACACAAAATCATCTATCCCATCCCTAGAAACTTTACTACACTACTCGGACATGATAACAAGGAACAAAATAACGAAAATGAATGAAACTTGCATTGTATTAAAAGATAGAGTAAAGTAGAAAGAGTACAAGATAGAAATCTAAGAAAACTATAAAAACTATGAAATAAATATTCAAAACGAAAAGGAAAATGTTTGAGTCACTCAGTTCTCTCACAGAAGCTCTCGCTCTCTGGTTTGAGGGTCTGCGGCGTGCTCCCTTGCGAGCTAGGAGAGGAGGGGGGTTTATATATGGAAACCCTTTTGACCTAGCTTCCCAGACCTGCCCGATGGTCTACTCGATGGGGTACACGAGGGTGAAGTCGGGTTACTCCTCGGGTGGATCTTCGGGTTGTTCTTCATGCTCTCGGATCCTCCTCGATCGTTTTGGGGTTTGGAACTGTTCTTGCAGCCCGATGGCTCCTTCGGGTACATGCTCGGATTGTTCGGCAAAATATGGACAAAAAAGAATGCTAAAAACATATAAATTAGAGAGTTATCATGGTTCCACTACGCTCACAACTCCAACAGGTAGTATCCCTCTTTATGATGTTCTTGTCTTTCCAACCATGGAGAAATCACTTTTATCGGTCTCCAAGTTATATGATGACTATCCTTGTGGAGTCTTCTTTGATTCTAATTATGTATATGTTATTGATTTACCAACTCAGAGGGTTTTGGCCAAAGGACCACATCGTGAAGGGCTTTATGTGTTGAAGAATGAGGAATTGGGAGCTTTCTTCTCTCATTGTCAGGTTTCAGCCAGTGATATGGTGTGGCATCAACGTTTGGGACATGCGAACTTCCATATTCTTTAACTCTTACAATCTAGCAAGGCCATTACCGTTAATAAGACCAGCACCACTTCCGTTTGTGAACCTTGCCAAATAGGAAAGAGCACTAAGCTTCCTTTTTATTCCTCTAGTTCTTCTGTTAAGGAAACACTTGATCGATTACACTGTGATCTCTGGATTCCATCACCAATTGTCTTTGTTCAAGGTTTCAAATATTATGCAGTTATTTTGGATGAATACTCTCGCTACTCCTGGATATTCCCTTTCAAGTCTAAATCTGATTTTTGTGATGTGTTTATGGTTTATCAAAAACAAATTGAGAATCGGTTGGGTAAGAAGATTAAGGTTTTTCAAAGTGATGGTGGTGGTGAGTTTACTAGTACTTAATTCAGAACACATCTACAAAGCCATGGGATTCAACATTTGCTCTTGTGTCCATCAACCCCAGAGCAAAATGGGATGGCTGAACGTAAACATAGACATATCACCGAGCTTGTCTTGTCTATGGTATTTCAAAGTAAAACCCCATTAAAGTTTTGGGTCGAAGCCTTCTACTCCGCCAATTTTATTAGTGACTTGCTCCCATCCCCATCTCTTAATCACCAATGTCTGCATGAATTGTTACTTAAGAGCAAGCCGGATTACTCCTTTCCTCGTATTTTTGACTCTGCGTGTTATCCCTGTTTCTGATCCTCCACTCAACATAAGTTTGAACCACGATCCCTTCAGTGTGTCTTTCTTGGATACCACGCACAATACAAAGGCTACATGTGTCTCTACCCTCCTACTGGTGGCATTTATATTAGTCGCCATGTGATCTTTGATGAGACTTACTTCCCATTCACGACAAAAATAAGGATTTGGTGACCCTACACAAGACTGGAACCCTCGGTGCTTGGCAGGCTGCGAATGCCTCTCTCCCAACTCCTGTTCTGCCTGTTCTTCCATCCTACATCACCAATTCTCATCATGATTCCTAGTGGCTTGAATATGTGGTAGAATATCCTCAGGATGATTCTTGTTGTGCTGATCCTCAGGAAATCGATCCTTTCCGTTGGGAACGACTTTGCGTTGAAGAAATTAACCATTGTAATACAGAAATCGCACTTTTCCAGAAATTCTTGGGCATTTTGGTTTGATACTCCTTCTTCGAAATCGAATCAATTCACATGGGGAAGCTCTTTGAGATCTTTGTATACATTCTCTTCTGTCGAGGAGTTATGGAGGTGTGAGATCTCTCTCTCTATATATTGTTAATCTCAATTAGTATTTTATATTGTTTACGAATTACGAGAGAAAATCTAAGGCTATAGGGAATTTGAGTGGATTCGGTGATTTCTGCAAACAATCTCTTTTGTGTAATGGTTTGTTACCAAATTTTGATTAATTAGAAGCGTTGCTTTCAAGGATTTGCAAAACTTTTGTATTGAAGAGTGCTTTAACATTGTATCTGTACATTTACTGTAATCTTTACTCAGGAATTATCGTAAGAAATAATGATCAGTTCTCATTATTCTTTCCATCTAACAAGCTAGTTTGGATTTTGTGTGCCTTATTATTCCATGTTATTTGTGTCATGGATGGCTGAGTTTAACTAAAGTTGTTAAATTGTTAATGCAGTCTTTACAATAACATTCATCCTCCAACCAAGTGGGTTCCAGGGGCCGATATCTACTGCTTCAAACATAAGATTGATCTGAAATGGGAAGATCATACCTGCGCTAATGGATGAAAATGGACTATAATGTTCCCTAAAGCTACACTAGAAAGAACGATGTAGATGCGGATGCTCAGGTAAATAAAAATACCTTGTTCTTGAGGAAACATAACCATGTAGTTAGTGAACTTCCTTAGTTTCCTAAGTTCTTAACCAAATACTAATGAGGAGACTATACGAGAAGAGAAACTAATCTCGTTCACACAATAACACATATATACATTGGCTTAGTTTTGTAGCAGTTGGTATAGAGATCACAAAACATCTTCACATTGAAGCATGATGAATTAGGTATAGAAATCGATCATTTCCAGTTGGTATAAACTTGAAAACATCTTATACTCCCTCTTTATTACAATGGATGATTTTCAGTTGGTATAGAGATCACAAAACATCTTCACATTGAAGCATGATGAATTAGGTATAGAAATCGATCATTTCCAGTTGGTATAAACTTGAAAACATCTTATACTCCCTCTTTATTACAATGGATGATTTTCTAAAACTTTTAAGTATCGCAAAGATTGATTTTTCTATAAATTTTTATCAATTAATGTTAGAAAATTGTAAATTTCAAAAGTCATTAAATGGAAAATTAAAAATATGATGAATTACTATTGGTTAGTAATTACAAAATATGTTATTATAAATAAATAATGCAATTATAGCTAAACATTAAATATTTTTCTTAATTTATATAAAAATCTTAAAACAACATCTATTGTGATACAGAAAGGGTATTATGAAACAAAAAAAACTTCTCTAAAACATCTTATATTATAGATCAGAGGAAATATTAATTAATGAGGGTGATTAGCTAAATGGTGTGTCGAGTTCTTTAGCAACAACACCTCATCACAATTTAAAAAAATGCTTCGCTATAAATATATAGATGATAAATTTATGATATAAATATATAATAATACCAAACAATTTGTACATTGTCATGTATTACATTTATTTTAATTAGAAAACATATGAGTTTATAAAAACAAAATATATGTATCGATATTAGTTTGCTGACATCTTCATATTTTTATGTGGTGGTGGTGGCTGCTTTCCGTGCATTGGAGGAAAAATTGGAAATGGCTCCTTCGGGTACATGCTCGGATTGTCCTTGTTTTTCCCCATTTTTGGATCTTTAGCACCTGTTTTCATCCAAAAAATGCAAATGCAGAAATGCAACACCCTAAATGGTCTAAAAATGAATTTCTACAGTTAATGACCTAAAAATGCTATGTTAGAGGTATGAACAATGCAAAATATGGACAAAAAGGATGCTAAAAACATATAAATTAAAGAGTTATCAGACCCCCAAACTTAAATCTTGCTAGTCCTCTAGCAAGGAACTAAGAGGGTGCGGTTTTAAAGTGGTGACTCATAACCTTAAGATGAGGATTCAAGCTATAGTCCTTAAAGATAGTTTAATGGTGCTAAGATCAATCATCATACTTACAAATATTTTTCTATGCTTATTACCATGCATTAATCTAGTTCAACCTCCAACTAAAGATAAAGAACATCTCTTTCACATTCAATTAATTGTTTGGCGAATTCTTGCAGATGGAAGGTGAATCAAGCTCAATCGGTTTAAGGGTAAGGCTTTTTAGTAAGGTGGTTTCAAACAAATTATTTGGGTGGTTTTCTCTCAAAAGAAGGAATGCTACAAAGCTTAACTCTTGATGATCTACCCTTTTCTCATTCACCTCTTTTTTTTATTAAACCCCCTAGAATTAAACTATCCACATCCTTGATTTTAACTCTTTTTTTTATATATTCCCTAAGGTTTAGACTTTTAGACTTTAAACTTCTAGCTCTCTCTCTTTTTTCTCTTTTCTTTCTTTGCTAAACTCCTAATATGAATATATATATATATATATTTTTCTTTCTTTCTAGGAGACTATAGCAAGAGCTTTTCTCTTTTTTTTTTTGAGACTTAGAGCTAATTGACTCTAACCTTAGGGACTTTTTCTTCCTCTTTTATTTTTATTCCACAACCCAACCCCAAATAAACATTATAACCACTTATCTTTCAAAACCGAATCTATTAGCTAGTTCAAATTCTAACTTAGCTAAATCAAGAGGCAGTTCTTTGAAGTTCTCAATACTCTTAAGGTTTCACAACCTATAGCACAATGAAAGAGGCCTCATTCAACAATTCACAACAAGGTTTGAAAGAAAAGTTTGGGTTCATGGGTAGGACAAATGAATCGGGTTAAACGAAAAGATTGGTAAAAATGGAGTGCTAACCCGAGTTTAGAGTTACCATGAGCAAGTATTCAAGTTCCATAAGCAAGACAATTAAAGTTCAAATTAAATCTAATAATATAGAGATGTTCTAATGTTCAAGCAAGTGGAGGAAGCATTCAAAAGACACAAGGTTCTAAGCAAAGATTTTTCATTTTTTTCCAAAGATTGATCTAGCAACAATGAACTGTGACTAAGGGCTATAGCTTCAATCCTAAGGTTTGATTTAAAACAAGGTAGTTTTAATCATTGTCCCCTAAGATGCAAATGCAACAATCCTATATGAAACAAACTAGACTCAATCCTAATATGTAAATGCAACTACATGAACACTCTTTTTTTTTTTTTTAATTTTCAATTTTTTGTTTTTGTTTTTTAATGCAAATAGATGCAGACTCAAATGAATAAAACTAGCATGCAAAGATTAGAAATAAGAAAATTAAGAAAATAAAACACAATGTTAAATACATTCTAGGACTCTCCCCCAAACTTAAATTACACAGTCTCTGTGTAAATAAAAGTTGGAAAAAGAGTCCAAGAACCACACAAAATGAAATAAACTAAATGCAATGTTATTTACAAGGATCGGATGAAAGTGGTACCTCATGGGTTGGTGAAGAAGGAGGTTGCAGCAGCCTCCATACTCGCCAACGTGTAGCCTGGGTCATCTCCGGCTTCAGCAGGTGCCGGTGTTTGCTCGTCAGAGAGCTCAGAAATGCGCATAGACGACTTACTCGGACCAGCATCCGAGGGGTTGATCGAGGGTGGGATTGCGTAGCTCATCGGGTAGGGTATCGGGCAGTACGACGGAAATGGTGGAAGAGGTCCATAAAGATCACTCGTGTATCCACTCGCAGGGTGCATCGTGTACGGCATCGTGTATGGCATCTGGTAAGGTGGAGGGAAAATACCTGAGTAATCACCCGATTGGGTGCTCGATGGGTGCATTGGGTAGTTCATCGTGTATCCCATCGGGTTGGGCGTCGGATAGGCGTCTGAATGGCTTCTCCGAGATGCTTCAGGTTGGGTGATGTTCTCCTCAGCTTGGGGCTCGTATGATGATGTTCTGTAAGGTTCCGGAGGTGGCAGTCCTCGAGTTCCTCCTAGCGGTCCGCTTCTCCCCATCCAAGCTGGTGCCTGTGCCGAGGTAGGAGCTGAGGCACAGCTTTCCTTGTCTTGCAGCTCCTTAATTTTACCTCCCATTGTCTTCACCGAACCGGCAAGATCTTTTACCTTCAACCATCCGATCCTCTTGTGAGCTTCCCTCACTCCAACCGGTTGCTTTTGAGAGCACACAAACTCTTCAAAATCGAAATCCTCCGATCTATCTCCCTGTCTCTACCCGGTCTCCTCTCTCTTCTCAGCTTCAGACTCTTCTTCTGGGTTGTACAACTCCTCCAAAGGTGGTGCGAAGTCAATGTTGTTTCCCAGCCGAACCTTGGTGCATATGACAATAGGTAGGACCATTTGGGCAGCTCCGGCGGTTGGATGGACAAACTTGAACAGCATCATGTCATTAGGCCTCTCATGGGCCAAAAATCTCGCCAGCACGAGGTAATTCGCATCCAGCCATCTTGGTTCGTGCATAATTCCTTTCAAGGGCACATCACATGCCACTAGGATCGGTGTAATCAGTCCTCCAATGGAGATCTCTCCGCCTCCTTCTCTTCTTTTCACGGCCCACGATTTCAGATAGAGGAATTGATCGAGTAGCACAAACACCATACTAGTATCCGCAACATCTCCTACTAGTGGTGAGCCATCCCTAGTGCTATCCAAAACTCCACACAGTGCAATGTCTAACAGCTGGAGCTCATGATCGTTCACATTCCCAGTCTCTTTTCTAGCAAAAAGAGTGCATGCAAGGGACTTGTGAAAACACCTCAAAACATGGCTCCTTATTTGAGCGGATTTGGAGCTTGTGGACTTGTAGGGGAGCTTGTCTCCTATTGTCAGCCATAGGGACGTCATCTCATTCTTGCTAACCTCCATTCCTTCTCCACTACCAGCTTTGAAGCCATATAGCTTCTCCATCTCCTTGAAAGTGAGCCGGTACTTCTTGTTCCTCACGGAGAAGGTGATGAACCCGATCCCCCCATCGGTTAGTAGGGTCGTGTGGTCCTCGAAATAATGCAGCTTCAAGGTCAAAAGGAAATGGACCGTCTCCTCCTCATATGCTTCAAGGTGAGCTCGCATCATATGGCCCAGGTGGAACATATCAAACAGAAACTTTACATCCCTAGCGATGCCCAATTGCTTCATGGTCTCACGGTGAGGGTATCGGGTACCAACAAAGCTCATCTTCTTGAAGACCTTGAATAGTCTTGCCGGAGTGTCCACCTCTTTCTGCTTCAGCCTCCGCGAGGCTTGGCGTGCCCTCTCTCTCTGCTCCTCTTTTCTCTCTCTTGGTTCTCCTCCTCTCCTTGTTGATCCTCTTCCTCAGCTGCCCTCTCAGCTACCTTTTCACCCTTCTCTGAAGCCGGTCTCTTCCCTCCTGCAACCGCAGCTCTGCTCCTTGATCAAGAGATTTCGATCTCCCCTTGCTCTTCTCCTCCAGCATCAGAATCGACCTCCATGGGGTCGGTTACGGTTCTTTCGGACGTAGACAGGTCCCTACGTCGAGGAGAACGGCGGACAGCACTCGCCATTGGACTCGGTGAGCGAACTCGGTGGCCTACTCGATCGGTTACTCAAGCATCATGGCGGGTGGTGGATCGGGTTGAGCATCGGGTTGGGGAGGCATAACGTCCAGCCAGCGGTTGGGAATGTGGAACGTTTCCTCTCCCTTGAGACTCTTGAGCTTCGACGACATCACCTCCGGTTGTAGCAGCAATGGAGGTCGATCTCCTTCCCTTCCTTTGATAGGTTTTCGCAATTGGCTCCATGTTTGAATTCCTTGAGAATAAAAAGGCTAAGTCTCGAGGTTAATAGGGTTAGTCCCAAAGAAATCGAATAAAACTCGAGTTGTAGAGAGAATAGAAAGTATAGAAGCTAAAGAAACTCTAGGGTTTAAAGACAACTTATCGGTGATAATGAGGGAGAAGGGTTCGACTCCCTTAAATAGAGTAGGGTTTGGTTGGTGGGCTTCACCGAGAGTGGGCTTCCTTGTGGAATTCGGACTCCACTCGCCACCCGAGCAGGGACACGATCAGGCGCGTCGAGTACGGTGTCGAGTTGACCTTCGGGTTCCCCAATTTTCTCTTTTCAATTTTTCCATTTTTTTTTTTATGAAAATTCAAAAATAGAAAAATAAGATAAAACAAATAAATCAAAATTAAAACAAAATAAAAGATACCTTTGGGACTTCCTCCCAAGTGAGCTTGTTTAAAGTCACTAAGCTTGACTCTTCATGCTCCTCTAGCATGGGGTCCATGTGGAAGAGGTTCTGGAATCCTCTCCACTGTAGCAGGCTGGTTCAACAGATTTTCCAGGTTTTGTCTAGGTTCTAAGGCAAATGTGGTGTTGACCTCTTCAAGATGTTGCACCTTCCTTTGTTTGGTCTTAGTAGAAAAAGCTTGACCATCAATGGTTGGCCTCTTAATCCTTTTCTTCACATTGAACTCCATCTTGAAATGCTCACCATGTTCTATTCTGATCTTACCTTGTTTCACCTCGAACACAGCACCAAATGTCGCCAAGAATTGTCTCCCTAGAATCAGTTGATCGTCGGGTTCCTTGTCCATATCAAGAATCATGAATTCGGTAGGCACTTCCACTTTTCCAATCCGGAGAGGCAGATTTTCCAGGAACCCAATCGGATGCCACACTGTTCTATCAGCCAGAACCAAATACAGATTACTTGGTTTAAAATCAGTGAATCCCATCTTGTTGGCAACTGACAGCGGCATAATGCTAACTGAAGCTCCAAGGTCGCACAAACAGTTCTTGAAGATCCGAAGTCCCATCGAACACGGCAACGTGAAAGAGCCAGGATCACCCAGTTTTTCCTCAATTCACAGCTCAGGATCCAGGCACACTCCATTTCTGAGAATCTCAAACCCAATTTCCTTGACAGCTTCCTTAACCTCATCCTCCAATCGAGCTGCCTCCTTGGCAATTTCTTCCTGAAGCTCGTGTGGTGGCAAAATTTTAGGTGGTGGAGCTTTACGGTTAGTCATTCGCTCTGCAAGCGCCTCCAGCTGGATGTCAAGTGCAGCGTTGAACCTTTCCTCTAACTCCCCTCCTGCTGTTGCAGGTGGTTGAGGCTGATCTCGCTTCTCATCATCTACTCGATGCATCATCCGATCACCACCATCGTGTAGGTCATCGGGTTCCACTTCGGGTTGTTCTTCAGTTTGTGATCCTCGAACCAGTGCTCGATCAGGCTCCTCGAGTGAAGGCTCGGGTTCATACTCGGATATATAGTACTTGGCCTCATTTTTCATCGGGTGTTCCACATCCTCTCCATCTTGATCGGCACTGTCCCCAGTGAGGTAGTCCTCATAGTCATCAGCAAGGAAGATGGCTTGAGCAGTGGCATAATCTTTGGGGTTTTGAACAGCCTTACCTGGGAGTTGGTTAATCTTTGGAGTTGGTTGGTTGTTGTGGTGGCTTTCCAGGTATCTAACCTTAGTGTTGAGTGATTCGTACTTGGCGTTCAGATCATTGTATCCTGAGTCGATCTTATTGCTCATCTCTGCGAACCGTTTCGCGATGTCCATAGATGTTGTAGCCTGATTCTGAATCATTTGCTGAATGAGACCGCGTAATTCAGCTTCTTGTGATTGGTTTTGCTGACCTTGTTGTTGGAATCCAGGTGGTTGGTTGTAGGTCCTAGAGTACTGCTGCTTAGGTGCATAGCCTTGGTTGTACTGGACAAAAGGCTTCTGTTGGACCGGGTTCCCTTGTTCTGCAGATGGGTAAGTTTGGTCCTGAGGATTGGCAACATTCGGGTTCCGATAAGACAGATTCGGATTCGGCTTGAGGTTGTTGTACCCTCTGTTGTAACCTCCTTGGTTGTTGATGTAGTTAACATCCTCTATCTGTATAGTCTCCCCATCTTGTTGTAGAAACTGCTCTTCCTCTGATAGGGCATGAACATGCTGCTGATGGTTGAGGAGCTTGTCGAGCTTGTCCTTGAGGGCTTTCATGTCCCTCTTGTACTTGGCATCTTCCTCTCCTGTAGATCACACAGAGCGATCATATTCCTCATTGTAGTTGCCATCAGACTGAGCCAAGTTCTCCACTAGGTCCCAACTTTCATCGACATCCGTGTTGAGGAAGTTACCATGGCTTGCGGTGTCCAGCAACATCCGTATCTTGGGGACCACTCCTCTGTAAAGTGTGCTCAGCAATGAAGCATTGCTGAAGCCGTGATGTGGACATTGCGTAGTGTATCCCTTGAAACGTTCCAAAGCGTCACTGAACGTTTCATTGTTCTTCTGAACAAAGCCGGAAATGTCATTTCTCAGCCTTGTGGTTCTGGAGTTGGAGAAGAATTTGGCCAGGAATGCCTTCTTGCACGCTTCCCAAGTGGTGATGGACTCCTTAGGGAGCGATTTCTCCCAGATGTGTGCTTTGTCTCCCAAAGAGAATGGGAAAATCCTGAGCTTGAATCCATCTTCACTGACTCCATTGATCTTAGTGAGGCTACAGAGCCTATCAAATTCATCCAGATATCCAATGGGTACTCCATTGGCAATCCATGAAACTTATTACTTTGTATCATCTGGATGAGACTACTCTTGATCTCAAAATTGTTGTTCTGCACAGCTGGTGGCACAATGCCATTCCTTTGAGTGTGAGTAGTTGGAGCATCTCCTGCTCCTATATTGGTCCTTGCTTCAGGAGCTGGTAGACCAGTACAGATGCCTTACATGCCTCAAGCAATTCTTTCCTAGACAATGAATCTCCAAAACCTTGTCACCACACTCTCGCACTAGCAACAATCAACCTTGATCACTTACCACACTCTCGCACTAGCAATATGAACAAGCAGGCATTAAGAACGATTCATTATTGTCAGTAAACTCAAACTCATCTAATCCCTTACTCAGAGTCAAGTAAACCTCTAGCATTGGCTAATTCACGCATCTCATCTACACCTCTCGGTCGCTGAAACGCCCTAGATCTAATCTCAACCTCTCGGTCTGTTGACAGCATTAAGAACACCAACCTAGAAGGAAATCTATCAATCATTTACAATCAAACTAAGGCATCCTAACCGATCAAGAACACAAAATCATCTATCCCATCCCTAGAAACTTTACTACACTACTCGGACATGATAACAAGGAACAAACTAACGAAAATGAATGAAACTTGCATTGTATTTTAGAGTAGAGTAGAAAGAGTACAAGATAGAAATCTAAGAAAACTATAAAAACTAAGAAATAAAAATGCAAAACGAAAAGAAAAATGTTTGAGTCGCTCAGTTCTCTCACAGAAGCTCTCGCTCTCTGGTTTGAGGGTCTGCGGCGTGCTCCCTTGCGAGCTAGGAGAGGAGGGAGGTTTATATATGGAAACCCTTTTGACCTATCTTCCCAGACCTGCCCGATGGTCTACTCGATGGGGTACACGAGGGTGAAGTCGGGTTACTCCTCGGGTGGATCTTCGGGTTGTTCTTCATGCTCTCGGATCCTCCTCGATCGTGTTGGGGTTCGGACTTGTTCTTGCAGCTCGATGGCTCCTTCGGGTACATGCTCGGATTGTCCTTGTTTATCCCCATTTTTGGCTCTTTAGCACCTGTTTTCATCCAAAATATGCAAATGCAGAAATGCAACAGCCTAAATGGTCTAAAAGTGAATTCCTACAGTTACTGACCTAAAAATGCTAAGTTAGAGGTATGAACAATGTAAAATATGGACAAAAAAGGATGCTAAAAACATATAAATTAGAGAGTTATCATGGTTCCACTACGCTCACAACTCCAACAGGTAGTATCCCTCTTTATGATGTTCTTGTCTTTCCAACCATGGAGAAATCACTTTTATCGGTCTCCAAGTTGTATGATGACTATCCCTGTGGAGTCTTCCTTGATTTTAATTATGTATATGTTATTGATTTACCAACTCAGAGGGTTGTGGCCAAAGGACCACATCGTGAAGGGCTTTATGTGTTGAAGAATGAGGAATTGGGAGCTTTCTACTCTCATCATCAGATTTCAGTCGGTGATATGGTGTGGCATCAACGTTTGGGACATGCGAACTTCCTGATTCTTTAACTCTTACAATCTAGCAAGGCCATTACCGTTAATAAGACCAGCACCACTTCTGTTTGTGAACCTTGCCAAATAGGAAAGAACACTAAGCTTCCTTTTTATTCTTCTAGTTCTTCTGTTAAGGGAACACTTGATCGATTACACTGTGATCTATGGAGTCCATCACCAATTGTATCTGTTCAAGGTTTCAAATATTATGCAGTTATTTTGGATGAATACTCTCGCTACTCCTTGATATTCCCTCTCAAGTCTAAATCTGATTTTTGTGATGTGTTTATGGTTTTTCAAAAACAAATTGAGAATCGGTTGGGTAAGAAGATTAAGGTTTTTCAAAGTAATGGTGGTGGTGAGTTTACTAGTACTCGATTCAGAACACATCTACAAAGCCATGGGATTCAACATTTGCTCTTGTGTCCATCAACCTCAGAGCAAAATGGGATGGCTGAACGTAAACATAGACATCTCACCGAGCTTGGCTTGTCTATGTTATTTCAAAGTAAAACCCCATTAAAGTTTTGGGTCGAAGCCTTCTACTCCGCCAATTTTATTAGTAACTTGCTCCCATCCCCATCTCTTAATCACCAAAGTCTGCATGAATTGTTACTTAAGAGCAAGCCGGATTACTCATTTCCTCGTATTTTTGACTTTGCGTGTTATCCCTGTTTCTGATCCTCCACTCAACATAAGTTTGAACCACGATCCCTTCAGTGTGTCTTTCTTGGATACCACGCACAGTACAAAGGCTACAGGTGTCTCTACCCTCCTACTGGTGGCATTTATATTAGTCGCCATGTGATCTTTGATGAGACTTGCTTCCCATTCACGACAGATATAAGGATTTGGTGACCCTACACAAGACTGGAACCCTCGGTGCTTGGCAGGCTGCGAATGCCTCTCTCCCGACTCCTGTTCTACCTGTTCTTCCATCCTACATCACCAATTCTCATCATGATTCCTAGTGGCTTGAATATGTGGTAGAATATCCTCAGGATGATTCTTGTTGTGCTGATCCTCAGGAAATTGATCCTTTCCGGTGGGAACGACTTTGCGTTGAAGAAATTAACCATCGTAATACAGAAATCGCACTTTTTCCAGAAATTCTTGGGCATTTTGGTTTGATACTCCTTCTTCGAAATCGAATCAAGTCACATGGGGAAGCTCTTTGAGATCTTTGTATACATTCTCTTCTGTCGAGGAGTTATGGAGGTGTGAGATCTCTCTCTCTATATTGTTAATCTCAATTGGTATTTTCTATTGTTTACAAATTACGAGAGAAAATCTAAGGCTATAGGGAATTTGAGTGCATTCGGTGATTTCTGCAAACAATCTCTTTAGTGCAATGGTTTGTTACCAAGTTTTGATTAATTAGAAGCGTTGCTTTCATGGATTTGCTCAATTTTTGTATTGAAAAATGTTTTAACATTGTATCTGTACATTTACTGTAACTTTACTCAGGAATTATCGTAAGAAATAATGATCAGTTCTCATTATTGTTTCCATCTAACAAGCTCGTTTGGATTTTGTGTGCCTTATTATTCCATGTTATATGTGTCATGGATGGCTGAGTTTAACTAAAGTTGTTAAATTGTTGATGCAGTCTTTACAATAACATTCATCCTCCAACCAAGTGGGTTCCAGGGGCCGATATCTACTGCTTCAAACATAAGATTGATCTGAAATGGGAAGATCGTACCTGTGCTAATGGATGAAAATGGACTATGATGTTCCCTAAAGCTACACTAGAAAGAACGCTGTAGATGCGGATGCTCAGGTAAATAAAAATACCTTGTTCTTGAGGAAAGATAACCATGTAGTTAGTGAACTTCCTTAGTTTCCTAAGTTCTTAACCAAATACTAATGAGGAGACTATACGAGAAGAGAATCTAATCTCGTTCACACAATAACACATATATACATTGGCTTAGTTTCGTAGCAGTTGGTATAGAGATCACAAAACATCTTCACATTGAAGCATGATGAATTAGGTATAGAAATCGATCCTTTCCAGTTGGTATAAACTTGAAAATATCTTATACCCCCTCTTTATTACAATGGATGATTTTCTAAAACTTTTAAGTATTGCAAAGATTGATTTTTCTACTAATTTTTATCAATTAATGTTAGAAAATTGTAAATTTCAAAAGTCATTAAATGGAAAATTAAAACTATGATGAATTACTATTGGTTAGTAATTACAAAATATGTTATTATAAATAAATAATGCAATTATAGCTAAACATTAAATATTTTTCTTAATTTATATAAAAATCTTAAAACAACATCTATTGTGATACAGAAAGGGTATTATGAAACAAAAAAAACTTCTCTAAAACATCTTATATTATAGATCAGAGGTAATATTAATTAATGAGGGTGATTAGCTAAATGGTGTGTCGAGTTCTTTAGCAACAACACCTCATCACAATTTTAAAAAATGATTCGCTATTAATATATAGATGATAAATTTATGATATAAATAGATAATAATACCTAACAATTTTTATATTGTCATGTATTACATTTATTTTAATTAGAAAACATATGAGTTTATAAAAACAAAATATATGTATCGATATTAGTTTGCTGACATCTTCATATTTTTATGTGGTGGTGGTGGCTGCTTTCCGTGCATTGGAGGAAAAATTGGAAATGGCTGTTTTCCGTGTATTGGAGGAAAATTTGGATATGTCACACTGAGAAACTGATTTGTTGACATCTTCACATTCTTATGTGATGGTGGTGGTCCTGGTGGATGTTTTCCATGTTTTGGAGGGTAAAATGGATGTGTCACGCCTGGAAATTGGTTCACCGATACTTTTGCATTTTTGTCTTGTATAGAATGAAATGACTTGGTTGAGAAAGTTGGGTATCTAGCATGTACAAGGCCAAATGCAAGAAGAAGCAAAATAACGACCATTTTTATTGGAGAGAAGTTGATAATCATTTTCATATTTTTGTTTGCGACTAAAAATGTTTATACAGGATGGAGTGTTATATAGAGACATAGAGTGGAAAGTGAACATTAATTGCTTTGATCTATTCATTTAATTGCAATACATATACATTTAATAATTATGAATTGTAAAAGTAAAAGTATTAAATTATTATTTGACTTTAAAAAAGAAAATATATTAAATACACTAAAAGAAATCATCCTTTGTGATACAAAAAAAATTCTTAAACATCATGTATTAAAATAATGTACAGAGGGAGTATATACTAATGATAGTAAAACAATATTAGTGAATATCACGACAATTTATTCTTTACAATCTTATAAACAATGTTCTAAAATACGCTAGGCACTAGCCGGGCGGTGGACCACCGTTTAGCGTATAGCCGTATACGCGGCTGTATATACGGAATATATACAGTAAATATATTTTATTAAAAATATATATAGATATGAATATATTACATATAAATAATTAAATATATATAATAAAAACAAAATAAATATCAAAATCTTTGCAAAAATACTCATAAAATTGTCAAACTAATAGTATCAACCTTTATATACAAGAATCCATTGGAACTTGAATAATTTCTGAAAATAATTACAAAAGACAAATATGCGGTGAGATTCCAAAACAGAGTTTTACGATATCAAAACTCTGTATTTATGATTACTAAAATAATCTCTAGACTCTACTTTTTTTTTCTCCTTTACAAACAAACGCTTTTAATACCCTAACCCAATCTCTAGGCTTTAGTTTTTTTTATCTTCTTTTATGACAACAACCAACGAATTCTTTCATCATTATTTTCAAAGAGTTTTTGACTATTTGGGTTTTATACTCCAAACTCATTGACGAGACGAGAGTATAGGAGGTACATGACTTTTCCTTTGCTAAAATTAATATCAGCCTACCTAAATTACTTGAGACTAAAGGATAGGAGTATCCTCTTTTCTTAAATAAGTTCACGAACTATTTTGATAGGCCGTTGCGGCGTTGCGTTTTTCGCAGCAAATTTAAATTGTTCTCATGCATTAGTTGTTCCAAGAACGACCTGCTTAGAATTCATCAAGAGCGTACATGCATGTTGGTGTACAGTTATACATGGATATAGATTATTCTTATCAATGAGAATACTGACAAGTGTATATATATATATGACAACATGTCCTGTGGACCCCACTAACTCCCGCTAGCTTGCCCCCATAGGCCCCAAGCTGGCTCTGCAGGGCATCGATCCTAACCCCTCACTATGGATATCCAAATCCACCAGTAGGTTATTGGTGCATCAGGCGTTTCTCGAACTCTGGTCTCCATCCTTTAACAACCTTCCTACATGACAAGTTGTCACCAATTGATCTGCAGCTCCTGTATATTTAATGAGAGACTATTGAAAACAGAAAACTGTTCTTCTTTTTTCTTCATAATTTAACCAAGTCTTTCAGGTTCAATTGTTGATTTTCCTCCAAGTGAAGAAACCAATCGGGTTTAGTTAACCAAATTAAATCTAGATTTGGCCACTAGAGCAACTCTAGTGGTGGTTAATAGACCATTTGGGGTTCTTAATATTGTAAAAATTAATAATTCAGTTAAATAATTAATCTAAATATTATGAAAAAAAAAAACTCAAACCACTACTAAAAAGACTAAATTTTAGGTTTTCAGAGCATCCACGTTAGTGATACTCATTAGAGTGTCTTAAGTTTTGATTATTATTAAGTTAAGATTAATTCAATAAGCACCCACTAATGTGTTATTAATTTTTCTCAATTGATCCTTAACCATGGGTGTCTTAACATTAAAAGTTAATTATATAAAATGTGACTTTAGTATATTTTATAATGTTACTTATAGAATTTATACAAAATTAGGAAAATAAAAGTCGAAAATGTAACTATAGGCTGTGAATGGTTGTCTAGTTGAAAATTCCCCCTTTTTTAGCATTGAATCTTCCAACTTTAAAGGAGTAGCATCACCAAGATTAGCATCAGTAGGCTTTTCTAATAAATCATCATTCGGCTTATGTGAATTCCTTGGAATAATAACTGTTGATTATCCCCGATCAACTCCCACATCATCACCATCACTTGTATCATGTTGGTCCTTATTCAAATCGAATTGGACTTTACTCCTATGATCATCAACTATTCTTTTGAACGTAACACACAACCGAATCATATTTTTCCTTTTCAGATATGCAAGAAAATTTTTCATTCCTCTATCATTTATCAATACAACAGGTGGAGAATCAACTTTAACCTCTGAGGATAAATAACTGAATTCTACATCAAACATACTTTGCTCTATTTCATAGTCTTCTGAAACCATCACCTTCAACTCTTCAAGAGATGTACTGGGTTGCAAAGTCAGTAATCTTGTACGTTTTTGTTCATCATCAATAAATCTCCACTCCTTGTTGGCATCCAATCTCCATACACCACAAGTAACGTAGATTTGCATCATAATCAGGTAAATAAAAATCTCGTGAAGGGTGAAGATAAAGAAAAGCTGGTGGAAGGTTGAAGAGAGGGAAAAGAATCGATCATGATAGGTTAAGTTATGAGCAAATCTATTTTTGTGTATTTTTTTTTCTTCTAAATAATTAAGAAGCACATTCTAAAATATATTTGAACATATCTAAACAATAAATACGGAATCGTAACCATAAATTATGATTATTTAAAAAATATTTACTTTTCTTATTTCATTTATTTTCTTTCTATTTCTATGGTATTCTAAGTTTTACAGATTATAAATTCTAAATTATTTATGATATATCTTTTACTTCTTTTAGTATATAGAGTAAAACGTGGAAAATATATTCTGAATCATATAGAATAGAGTAAAATGTAGAATACATATTCTTAATTGTTTAGAACATACAAAATTCAGTATTCTGTTGGTTTAGAACAAATTTTCCTTCTAAACTACGTAGAACATTTACAAACTGTAGAATGAATAATCTAAATATTTCAGAACTTGAAAAATCGTAGAAACTATTTTCTGAACATTTTAGATCAAAAATCATCAATATAAAAAACTGATTTTTCACACCAAAACAATTTAAAAAAAAAAAACTTATTCACAGTTGTTTACTAACATGGTTTTCTGATTTATTTTTGTTTAACCTCCTTAAAACTTCCCTATATCTATTAGTAAGAGTATTTTCGTCATAATTGACAATCTTCAAAAAAAAGGTGTAGATGGACAAACTTTTTTTAAAAACTCCTTTATTTCCAATTTTCCCATATAGTTTCCTAAACTATTTGAATTTATTATTTACAATTAATATAGTTTCATAAAATATAGGAATGTATCATTAATAGTTAATATAGTTTACTAAAATACGAGAATAGTTTGAATCGAATATAACACACGACTAACTGTTTTTTAAATGTTTAGAAAACTATTTGGAAAACTTAATAAATTCAAAATTAATTATTTATGCTTTATTCTCGTATCCAGTAATAGATTCGAAATCTAAGACCATCTGCAATAGTTTTCCCTATTGTTTCCTCTATAATAGAGATAAGTTTTGCTCCAATGGTTTTCCCTATTTTTTCCTTTATAAAAGAATCTTACAAATATATACTATTTTATTTTACAATTACACCTTTTATTTTTAAAATTGCAAACTAACCCATTTACTACAAATTTTGTAACAATTTCATAAAATTATCTTTTGCAAATGGTAGTTTCAATATTTTAGAATATTTATACTTAAATTTATATTATTAGTTCTTAAAATACTTATTTTATTTATTTTGGTCATAAGTAAAAGAAGTAGAAGATTAAGAGGACTACTTTGCAAATAAAATAGTTCAACTCTATTTATAGAGAAAAAAATAGTGTTCCTCTATATATAGAGGAAAAATAGCAATCTAAATTATAGAGGTGAAAATAGAAATGTATTGGAGCAAAAATTACTCTATAACAGAGTTTAGAGGCAAAAATAGACGACCATTGGAGATGTTCTAAGTATCCATTGTTATAACTAATTTTAAAAAGAGTTAATCATTTATTTCTTCAATAACTATTACTTTTAGGGAGGTTTAGTTTTTAAAAAAAAAAATTAATTATGTAGGCAAGTGGGTCTGTTTTGCAACATGATGTATGTTATGTTTTTTTTAAGATGTAAGTGTACTCCCCATTTAATAGTATAGATACCCAAAATTATAATTATAAATCTGAATATATCAATTAGTTTTATACCTAAATATCCAAAACAATTAAACTGTCAGAATATTATTTGTTATATTTGTCAAAATTTAACTACATTTAAGGTACAGTATTTATTAGGTCCTGAAATTTGCAGCCCAAACCTACCAAAACACGATAACACCCGAAATGAAACCAAAGCGAAAATCTAAAATTATGGATCCTAAATTCATAAACCCGTTAAACCTAAAATCGATCTGAACCCGAACAGGGTTTCCATTGTATAACAACAAAATCATTCAATTTCAATTTCCTCGACTTTATTTTTCCCTCTTTGTTCTTTCTTGGTCTTAGTCCCATCTCATACATTCTTTCTAAGACCGGCAACAAGGATATATATATATATATATACTCACTTTGATGTCCCACCAAGTTGTAGTTTCAACCGGTCAAGGTGCATTATATAATGCCATCTTCAGCGTCCATCTTCTTCTCTATATAGCTTTCCAGGATCTCGGCCATTTTGTTGTGACTAGTTTACTACTCTAGTTGTTCAGATATTAAAACAAAAGATCAGGTATAGAGCCTCTCAAAAGATATTGCTGTTTGTTAGTTTTGATAAAATCTTTAACTGCAAAATCATTCATCATCACGCCTTTGAACCTATTCACCCAAAACAATGTTTCACAGACCTTAAAGCAGCACGGAATAATAAACTAACCATCAAAGATTTAAAAGCGAAACGATGTCGATATCATTCAATCATCCAACAAAATGATATATCTAATACCAACAAATCACGAAAGATTCACCAACTTTTACATCAGTCTTGTATGGCATTCATCAAAGGGTAGCAGCAAGAACACCCACAAAATTGTAAGAGCTAGGGACTGTAAGCATATCATCAAACCACTCGACCTTTCCACGAATATCCTGATTCCTGCATCTTCCAAGGGAAACCACCGCACACGAAATCGTACGACTCTTATAGCCAGCAGAAGGTAAATACTTGTCCCACAAAATCGCCATCTTTCCACCATAATCCACCAACTTAACACAACAACTATCAACCGTAGACAATCCTTTCAAACCCTTCAAACGCCTCCACAATCTTTTCTCTGAGTTGTACCATTTGATTCCACCAGGACGATAACAATAGAGTATGTTACCTATCACGCAATAACAAGGATAAAACAATCCTGAATCCATATTCTGATGCTCTCCTACATCTCCCCATTTATCTCCTTCAGGCTTGTAAGCCACAACCTTATCCCCAATCAAGTAGATTTCTCCTTCAATCACTGCGCTCGTGTATATACTACTACATCTCTTATCAAGAGGGCTCAACACAGGCTCCCAAGATTGAGTCTTTACATCGAAAACCTCCATCCAATTAGAGGAATTGGAGTCTTCCAAGCTTCCTGATACATAAATCTTCCCATCAACAACATTAGCAGCTGGGTTATACCGCTCCATCAGCATGCTTGGAGCCTCGTGCCAAGTATGAGACCTGCAGTCTAACATTGAGACGCTAGAGGAAGGTGAATTCTCAACGGATCCGCCAATGGCATAGATATTAGAACCAACCGTCACGAGAACCTTGTAGTCCACAGGAGGTGAATTCTGAATCGGAATTGGAACCAAAACATATCCACTTGAGTAGTCTGTCTTCTGGGTTTGATTAGGTCTTCGGTAGAGAGTGAACCAACGTGGGTTAGGGTCAGGAGGGAAATCTAAGCATACGTAGAGACAACTCTCCGTGCGGTTCAAGAAAGATCGAGTGTTGTAAAGCTCTTGCGACGCAACGAGGGATCGACAGTTCTTGGAGACTACGGAGAGAGACGGGTAGTATAATCTCGAGACGCGTGCGAAGCAGGTCAATAGTAGATCATAGGGAAGTGATGGATCTGGAGCCGATTCCGACGGCGGCGACTTCTTCTTCTCCTTCGACGATGACATTTTGGGGAAGAAATCGCCGGATTCTTCTACCTCTCCGCCGGCTTTGAGTGAATACAGATTTAGGGTTTTTTAAATAATTCTCGACCGCAGTTTCTTGGATTGAGCGCAAATGAAGGATTAGTTTGATAATGGACTTGGTATAGAAATGTTGATGGGCCTCAAATTGGTAAATAATTTTGCTCCTTTTTTTTTGTCGCCTAATTTTTGAAAGAATGAGGAGATTTATTTGGACAAAGACAAAAACTATTGAATAAGTACATTTCTTGGTTATTCTGTGCTGTGTCTAACTGCTACTTTTATGTCCATAAGAAAAAGCTAAATGAAGTGATATAGATTTGTTCCTAGATCGGATCACTTGAGAAAGGTAGATCTTTGATTAATGTTTCTCTTGGTTTACAAAGTTTAATATATTTCGGAAACTATATATATGAATAAAGTTATGAACATTTTGCTTTGATGTTCCTTGAGAATGAGATATTTTGACTGAGCCTAGTTTTGCTAATTACATAAGCTTAATCAATCATCTCATTGTTATTCAAAAAGTGTTTATTTCCGTTCATATAACGTTTTAATTATGTACTCTATGCTAATTAAGCAATCAAACTTACAAAGTGTCCTAAGCATGCAATTTATTATTTTATATCTGTTATTGAGCTGGGATCAGATGCAAATCCTTCTAGGAAAACAAAAGAGGGAAAATGTGATCTTTGATGCATTTTGTAACGGAATCCAGAATGCCATTGTTGCTGCTATGTTCCAAATCACTTGTGGAGCACAAACTACTCATTTGCAAAAGTCAATAGATAGCAAACTTTTGTTCTTATTGCTCCAAAACAGAGTGTTTTACCGTTTTAGCATCAAAAGGGTTTACAATTATCAAGAGAATATAATCAAAACAGGGATTAATGAAATCCGGGGAGATTTTAGATACTAGTTGCCATTTCTGCATGCTCTTTAAGCCTCCATATATAAACTTAACTTATCCTCTAGACTTCCATCATCTTTGGTTACAGAGACTACGTTCATATATACATGAGAAATCCTCGAGAAATAGTGCATCCTTTTTCGAAAAACCTTTGAACAAGTTCAGAACTTTTTATACAACAAAAGACTCACTGAAAATAAGAAAATCAAAAAAAAGCTCTTTGTTTGATGACCTTTTCTTCTTTTAATCTTGACGACAAAGAAAAAGCCAATTTTTTCAAACGTACATGTATCTTGTTTTACTTTAATTTTTTCCTATGAAAGTTGTGAACTATTTATATTCTGGCCAAAACAACGTCTCATATATGTAGGCCTTACAGCAACACAAATAAGCTAACCATTAAAAGGTATAACAAGCGAAATGTCGATAGCATTCAGTTAAAACGCAACACACAATCATCCAATAGTTAAAATGATATAGCTTAGCCACAAATCACTAAAGATTCAGTACCACATTGAAGCATCAAAGAGTAACAGCAAGAGCACCCACATATTTATAAGACATAGGAACTGTAAGCATAGCATCAAACCACTCGACCTTTCCCCAGATCTCCCGACTGTTGTGCCTTTCAAGGGAAATCACTGTACACCAAAACGTCGTATTGTTGCACCCATTAGAAGCCGTATACTTGTCCCAAAAAACCGCCATCTTTCCACCATAATCCCCCAACTTAATATAACCATAACTAGCAAACTTAGGCAATCCTTCCAAGCCCTTCAAGTTCATCCACCTATCTATCTCAGAGTTGTACCATTTTATTCCACCTTCATAATAACTATAGAGTACGTCATCTATCACACAATAAGATAGCCCAAACCTTTTAGTTGACTCCAAACTCCACTTTCTTACATCTTTCCATCTCTCTTGTTTTGGATTGTAAGACACACCTGTATGCAACATGTAGATTTCTCCTTCTATCACTGCGCTCTTGTATATACGTCCATATCTTCTCACTGATGAAGGGCTCCTGACAGGCTCCCAGGATTGAGTTTTTGGATCGAAAACCTCCATCCAGTTTGAGGAATCGACTTCATCCACTTTGAATCGAATTCTTCATCAAAGCATCCTGCTACATATATTTTTCCATCAACAACATTAGCAGCTGGATAGTTCCGCTTCATCAGCATGCTTGGAGCCTCGTGCCACGTATGAAGCTGGCAATCTAGGATCGAGACGCTGGACGATAACGCATTGAAAATGTAGATATTAGAACCAAGCACTACAAGAACGTTGCAGAGTTGGTTCGATGGAGGTGAATTGTGAATTGTGAATGGGACTAAAACGTATCCACTTGACTTGGTCGTCTTCCTCTTGGTTAGGGTTTTATTAGGTTCCCGGGAGAGAGTGAACCAACGTGGGTTATAGTCAGGAGGGAACTTTAAGCACACGTAGAGACAACTCTCTCTGTGGTTTAATAAAGACCGAGTCTTGTATAGCTCCGGTGAAGCGACGAGGGTTTGAAAGCTTTTGGAGACTAAAGAGAGAGTCGGGTAGTACAATCTTGATACGCGTGCGAAGCAAGTCAATAGCAAATCATTGGAAGTGATGGATTTGGTGTCTTCTTTTTCTTATGTTTTGACGACGTTGGAGAGATCATCAAGAAATCGATATCGCTGTTCATGATCTACTTCTTCTCCTTCTTGCAACGAACAAATTTAGGGTTTTGATTTGTCTTAACTAAACAACTCATTTGATTTCCATCGAGTTTTACTTTTAATGGGCCTCAAAAAGTCAAAATATAATTTTGATCTTCTTTTCTGTTGTCGCCTAAAATTTTTATAAAAAAGAAGTTTAAAAAAAAAAATGTAAACTGAGCTTGACACACCAGCATAGCAGAATATGATTATTTTTAAAAAAATTAAACCGTACATTAATTTCCTATTATTTATAAAAAAAATTGATATAAGACTTGTTAATTGCATACAAAATTGATATATGACTTGTTAATTGCATATTTAAATTATATAAGTATAACCATAAATAATATGCTATTGATTTTTTTTTTATCTTTTTGTATACAATATATATATATATATATACATATATATATCTTTTTTTGGAATGAGTATTAGTTGAACTTATGTTTTATTTTAAGAAAAAAATAAGATTGTAAATCAACTTTAAACTATGTAACATAAAAAATAAACAAACAAAAGAAAATATGAATTTTTTATTGGATTATCGAAATTTGGAAAAATTCAATAAAATGATTAAAAAAGGATTTTCAAATATACACATTTTTCTATGTCACTTTTCAAAAATACCCCTTTCACGGTGTCCATTTTTAATATATAAAATGATTAAATTCTAAACCCTAAACCCTAAATACTAAACTCTACCTCCTAAAAACTATACCCTAAATATAAAATAGAGAATCCAAACCTAAAAAAAAAAATTCTAAGAATTAATCTAACATATTGTAATTGTGTAAAAGATGATAGAAATGAAAATATTCAAAGAAAATGGGTATTTTTGCAAAGGAGTATGTCAAAAAGGATATCTATAGAACCAAATTCAGGATTGGGATGGTGGTGTGGTGATGGTGAGAATTAGACTTTAGTTATGGGTGCAACATGTCAGCGTTGCAGTTCGTCCTCACTTCATTCGGAGCTTGAAGCATTATTATGGGCGATGGAGTGTAGTCTTTCTAGAGGCATTGATTGTAATCTATGGTAATCAAGCAATCAAACAATCAAACTTACAAAGTGTCCTAAGCATGCATTTTAATTATTTTATATCTGTTATTGAGCTGGGATCAGATGCAAATCCTTCAAGGAGAACAAAAGAGGGAAAATGTGATCTGTTGATGCATATAATTATTTTAATCAAATTAATTTAAAATTCTGAAACAAATTGTATATACAAAAATCCACACGTATGCATCTCTGCAAGAAGGCAACTTAATTCCGACTTGTCTGTTTAATAGAGAACAAACACTTCAGTATGTGTATTGTTCATACGTGTAAACAACTAAAACAGCGTTTCAGAGCAATTTGTGCGGTAATTGGCACTAAATAAACGAACTTTAACACAATTCAAATTAAAGTGTTCTGTGCATGCATATAATTAACATATATATATATAGATTCTAGGATCATTCAAACCTACAAAATGCCCTAAGTATTTTCTTCCTTAGACCAACCAGACCACTTAAAATAAACCAAGCACCATATATGACCATGACCATGATCATCATCTTGCATAAAGAACTAACGGTAATATAAACAAAAAAATAAAAACGAAAGAAACAAGTGAAGTCTTGCATATATATTTTTTTGTCTAAACACTTCCCACGGTGATAAGACGGAATGTATTGTATGATTGACCATAGATCCTCTGTCAAAGAATCACTCATCTTCACGGAGTTTGTGTGTGTGTGTCAAGAAAAATAAAGGCCACGAGCTCACGAGTATAGTGCAAAAGGTTATTGAAGTCGGTGACTCTGTTGCAACAAGAGGGTCTTTAAAAACCATGTAATTTTGTTTGAGTTCCAAGTAAAAAATAGCACATTGTAATCAGGAAAAAAAAAAAAAAAACGTAATTCAACCACATTTATCTGAAAACGTAATTCTTTTTTTGGGTCAAAATAAAAAATAAACTTTGTGTTTCCAAAAAATTAATTAATTGAGGCAAAAAATTAGCCTTCATGTTCGGTGTGGATGCTTCTCATGCGCAACCCCAGAGCGTGTAAATCTAACGCGCTCGAGAATTCGTTCTCTGTAGGTTTCATCACCGGCGATTTCATATCGATAAGATCTCGACCATGTCGCCCTTAAAGAGGAAGAGGAAATCGCCGACAACGAAGACGAAGAAACCGTCGTTTACGCTTAGTGATCATCTCGAGAAACCATCACTTCCAGATGATTTGGTAGTCAGCATCTTAGCCCGTGTCTCGAGATCGTTTTACACAAATCTCTCCTTAGTCTCCAAAAGCTTCCGATCGATCCTTGCTTCACCGGAGCTATACCAAACCCGAACCCTCTTAGGTCGAGCCGAGACTTTTATCTATGTGTGCTTACGTTTCCCTGATGAAGCTAACCCTCGCTGGCTCACTCTCTACCGGAAGAAACCTAATCAAACCCTAACTAAAAAGAAGAAGAAGACGACGAAGAAAGAGGATTCATGTGTTCATCTTTTGGCTCCAACTATTGATCAAGATAACGTTGAGTGTAATCGGCCGTCCGTACGGTTATGTGATAGGGCCGTCCGTACGGTTATGTGTTAGGGCCGTCCGTACGGTTTGGTGAGCCGAACACGAATGATGTGAATAAAGGGCTGAGAGTGTTCTACAAAGGCCCATGAGGAAGAGAAGGATCGAGAAGATGGCAAAGAGCCGTTAGAGATCACATGTTCCCCTAAGAGAAGCAACGAGAGGTCGCTATCACCATAGGGACACACCCTTCTCTCTCCTTATGTCGTTATCAAGTTTGTAATAAGAGTAGCCCTAGTTTTTATTTCTATTTAAGGCCTACAGCCGACATTGTATGGATGCTATTCTAATATTGAATCTCTTCTCTTTATTCTCTTTGTTCTTGTTCGCTAATTCTCTCAACAATTTCTTTCTCTTCTCCAAACTAATCTAAACCAACAATCTCATTCCGCCTAAACTAACATGGTATCAGAGCAAGTTTCTCGATCTACCACTCTCTAAACTCACTCTTTAGTCTACTTCTCTACCCTCTAGAAAACTATACTCTTTCTCTTGCCATGGAAACTGCAAAACCTGTGGTACTCAAAGGCCGGGGACTCTGGATTCATGTGGAAACAAACCAACTCCCCAAGAAAGCCAACAAAGAGGACAGCAAAGAAGAAACAGAGGAAGACAAGGAGGCTGAACTCGAAAAGGAAATCAAATGGTTCCAAGAGGATCAGACCGTGCTTGCCATCCTTCAAAACTCGCTGGACGCGCCCATCTTAGAAGCCTACTCATATTGTGAGACAGCGAAGGAACTATGAGACACGCTAGCTAATGTGTACGGGAATGTCACGAACCTAACCCGTGTGTTTGAAGTCAAGAAGGCCATTAACAGCCTCGATCAAGAAGACTTGGAGTTTACCAAGCACTTTGGGAAGTTTCGGTCATTGTGGGCCGAACTAGAGATGCTCCGGCCAAGCACCATCGATCCGGTGATTCTGAACGAAAGGAAGGAGCAAGACAAAGTCTTTGGCTTGCTCCTTACCCTCAACCCTGCCTTCAACGACCTCATCAAACACATACTCCGTGGTGACAAGCTGCCTACTCTTGACGACGTATGTGCTCAGGTTCAAAAGGAACAAGGGTCTCTCGGTCTCTTTAGTTTGAAGGGCGAGCTGGTTAAGGCTAACAAGGGGGTCTACATGCCGGACGAGAGGAAGACGGTGGTGTGTGACCACTGTAAGAAGAAAGGTCACGTGAGGGACAAGTGTTGGATCCTTCACCCACATCTCAAGCCAGCTAAGTTCAAAGCGAATCTGTCTCATGAAGGTACAAGCGGTCAAGCACCCGGAACGGTGAGCCAGGGGGAGACAACGGCGATGGCTGCGTCCTATGGAGACTACGTGAGAAAATCTGACTTGGAGGCTCTCATTAAGTCCATCGCCGCACTAAAAGAATCCGGTACCACATTCTTTGCCACTAAACCTTCTAAAATGCTTGTCATTGACTCGGGGGCTTCTCACCATATGATTAGCAACCCGAGTCTACTAGACAATATAGAACCAGCTTTAGGTAATGTGGTTATTGCTAATGGTGATCGGATCCCTGTAAAAGGTGTTGGTAATTTAAAACTGCTTGAACATAACTCTAAAGCATTTTACATGCCAACATTCACGTCTAACCTCCTATCAGTAAAGAAAGCAGCTAATTATTTGAATTGCTATGTTGTTTTTGGTCCTAATAGTGTTAATTTTCAGGATATTAAAACTGGAAAGATACTTGAGGAAGGAAATGGAACCGGAGACCTTTATACTTTAGAGAAGACTTCACAAAGTCCTAATTCTATTTCACTTACCTCTTGTTTATTGTCTAATAAGAATGATAATGATGCATTGTGGCATGCTAGACTAGGCCATCCCCACTCTCGTGCTCTTGAGTTGTTATTGCCTAATGTTTCTTTTAGTAGTTCTAGGTGTGAGTCTTGTATCCTTGGGAAACATTGTAGAACTGTGTTTCCTAAATCTTCTACCATTTATGAAAATTGCTTTGATTTGGTTCATTCTGATGTTTGGACATCACCATGCTTGTCTAGAGATAACAACAAGTATTTTGTGACCTTTATTGATGAAAAGTCGAAATATACTTGGATAACTTTGTTACCCTCTAAAGACCGTGTGTATGATGCATTTATAGATTTCCAAAACTATGTCACTAATCACTTTAATGCCAAGATCAAAGTGCTTAGGTCAGACAATGGAGGAGAATACACTAGTCACAAACTTAGAGAACATCTATCCACACATGGCATCCTACAACAAACGAGCTGCCCGTACACTCCACAACAAAATGGTGTGGCGGAGAGGAAGAACAGGCACCTTATGGAGGTGGCGCGGTCAATGATGTTCCATATGAATGTGCCAAAACGTTTTTGGGGAAATGCGGTCATGACAGCCTGCTATCTTATCAACCGAACGCCAACAAAAATCCTAAGCGACCTAACTCCTTTTGAAATTCTTACTAAAACTAAACCATCATTAGACCATTTACGAGTATTTGGCTGTGTGGGTTTTGTTTTGATTCCAGGAGAGAAGAGGAGTAAACTAGATGCAAAGAGTAAAAAAAGCATGTTTATTGGTTACTCAACCACACAAAAAGGCTACAAGTGCTATGATCCGGTCAATGGCCGCATGTACGTGTCTAGAGACGTCAAGTTTCTGGAAGATCAAGGCTACTATGAGACAAAAGACTGGAACAGCCTTAAGGACCTATCTCACTCTACCACTGACCGTGCGACCAACTTACGATTCCTACTAGATCATCTTGGTGTTACACAACAATCTTGTCCCGGGGCACAGTTACCGCCAGTAGCTTCCAATGAATCTACACAGCTGGCAGAGCCCCCAGAGGATCATGATCCATCTCCACGTCCTGAGGAACAACTTCCTGAGCCGGGAGAGGACATATCCGAAGGAGTCGTTCCCACACCTCCCGCTGAGCCTACCCCTTCTACCGCCGAGCTGGTACGAGGCGCTACTACTACCGCCGAGCCAAGTCAGCCAGCCTCATCCACACCTCTCATACCACTCAGACGGAGCGAACGTGTCAAGTCTCATCCATCTACCTGGAAGAACAAGCGTGTGTATTACAACAATCAAGCGGTTGCCCATCCGATTCAGGCCGTTTGTTCGCTTGCCGTGATGCCGCCTGATCATGCAGCATTCCTAGGGTCTATTGATGCTAATTATATACCCCAGACATACGATGAGGCCAATGATCATCAAGTGTGGCGAGATGCCGTATCCGATGAGACTGGTGCCATGGTTCGCAACCACACTTGGGATGAAGCCGACCTGCCTAGAGGCAAGAAGGCTGTCAGTTCGCGATGGGTCTTTACCATCAAGTATTTAAGCACTGGTGAGATCGAACGGTACAAAGCTCGCCTTGTGGCTCGTGGCTTTACTCAAACATATGGGTCGGATTATACGGAAACCTTCGCCCCAGTCGCCAAGCTTCATACTGTTAGGGTGGTGCTCTCCGTTGCCACTAACCTCTCTTGGGATCTTTGGCAAATGGATGTTAAGAATGCATTGCTTCAGGGGGAGCTTCAAGAGGAGGTCTATATGCACCCCCCCCCCCCCCCCAGGGCTAGAAGACATGGTTGCACCCGGCAAGGTCCTCCGACTTCGCAAGGCCATTTACGGTCTCAAGCAGTCTCCTCGATCCTGGTACCACAAGTTGAGCTCTACGCTCAAAGATCAAGGCTTCAAACGTTGTGAACCAGACCACACCCTCTTCACTCGTCGTTCTCCCGATGGTCTAGTCGTCGTCCTCATCTATGTTGATGATCTTATCATCACCGGCGATGATCAAGAGGGCGTTCAGGCCACCAAGGTTTTTCTTCACTCTGCGTTCGACATCAAAGACCTCGGCGAGCTTTGTTACTTCCTTGGTATAGAGATCTCTCGCTCGCCAGGCGGCCTGTTTCTCTCTCAATGGAAGTACACTCTTGATCTCTTGGCCGAGACTGGCCGCCTCGCCGCAAGACCGTCTCTCACTCCACTGGACGAAGGCTACCAGGCCAAGCGAAAGGGGGAGAGCATTCGGGCCATGGAGGGACAACCGCAAGATCCAATGGATGAACCATATGAGGACGTTACAAGATACCGGCGACTTGTGGAGAAGCTCATATATCTCACGATCACGCGGCCTGACATTTGTTATGCAGTCAACCAGGCGAGTCAATACATGCAGGCTCCGACTAAGTATCACTGGAGCATTGTAGAGAGGATACTTAGCTATCTTAAAGGAAGCCCGGGTCAAGGCATATGGATGGGCAGGAATTCAAACACGGAGATAGTGGGCTATTGTGATGCTGATTACGCTGGAGATACATTGGACAGGAAGTCAACTACCGGGTATTGTACATTTGTTGGTGGGAACTTGGTCACATGGAAGTCAAAGAAGCAGAAGGTGGTCTCATGCTCTAGTGCTGAAGCCGAGTATAGAGCAATGCGGAAGCTAACAAATGAACAGACCTGGTTGAAGGCACTCCTCAAGGACCTCGACATTGATTCAAAGAAACCAATCACCATCCACTGCGACAATGAGGCTGCGATTCACATTGCTACTAATTCAGTGTTTCATGAGAGAACCAAACACATTGAGGTTGACTGCTACAAGGTTCGAGAGAAGATAGAAGAAGGGGTCATCCTACCGTGTCATACTCGGAGTCAAGACCAACTGGCAGACATTTTCACCAAAGCTGCAAGCTCCAAGGTTTGTGAACATATTCATAGCAGACTTGGACTTGTAGACATCACTCGCCCTTGATCACCTCACTTAATCCATGGACATCACACTCTTTTTCCCTTGACATAGTTTTGTCACATGAGGTCTTCTATGCCAAGGTTTTTAATGAGGTGATGCTTCATGGGTTCCAAGTTTAGTCATTTCATTCGACTAAACTTGAGGGGGAGTATTGATCAAGATAACCTTGAGTGTAATCGGCCGTCCGTACGGTTATGTGATAGGGCCGTCCGTACGGTTATGTGTTAGGGCCGTCCGTACGGTTTGGTGAGGCCGACCACGAATGATGTGAATAAAGGGCTGAGAGTGTTCTACAAAGGCCCATGAGGAAGAGAAGGATCGAGAAGATGGCAAAGAGCCGTTAGAGATCACATGTTCCCCTAAGAGAAGCAACGAGAGGTCGCTATCACCATAGGGACACACCCTTCTCTCTCCTTATGTCGTTATCAAGTTTGTAATAAGAGTAGCCCTAGTTTTTATTTCTATTTAAGGCCTACAGCCGACATTGTATGGATGCTATTCTAATACTGAATCTCTTCTCTTTATTCTCTTTGTTCTTGTTCACTAATTCTCTCAACAATTTCTTTCTCTTCTCCAAACTAATCTAAACCAACAATCTCATTCCGCCTAAACTAACACCAACCCCGATTCTTAACTCTCCTCCTGGGGAATGGTCAAGTCTTGTGGCGGTTGGTTCTAATCCTTACGCCATTACATCATCCATCGAAGACTCTCCATGCTCTAACGTTTGGTTCCTCGACTGTCGAACTCACACTTGGCTTGAAGCTCCAAGAATGCGACTGGCTCACATCAATAGTGATTTTGATGGGAATATGTATCTAGCAGGAAGCTCTGAGAGTCCAGATTCTTTGAGTTGTGTTGAAGTGTACAACACTACCACTCAAACATGGAACCCCGTGCCGCCTAAAAAGCGAATATTAGAATTCGGAAATATGGAAGGAAAGATTTACTTGAACCTTGATGTGGATTCTACTACTAAGGAAAATGTGGCTTTAAAGCCAAAGGACTGGACATGGGAAATGGTAAGATGGGATACTCATTTGGGTTCTGTTTGCATGATAGATAACGTAGCCTTTCATTATCAACCTTGTGTAAAGATTATTTGGAGAAAAAATAGAACTAAGGGAGCAGTTTGGAGAAGATTAGAGGGTTTGGAAGGGTTACCTAAGTTTTCTAAGTATAGTACTGTCAATTTAGTGGATTGTGGTGGTAAGCTGGTTGTTTTGTGGGACAAGTATGTGCGTGGAAGTGGGTATAAGGAGAAGATGATTTGGTATGCAGAGATTTCACTTGAAAAACGCAACAATGAAGAGATTTGGGGGAAGGTCGAGTGGTTCAATGCCGCTCTTACAGTCCCTAAGTCTTATAAATTTGTGTGTGCTAAATCTGCTACTGTTTGACAGGTTTTGGATGAATCTGGTTGTATCGCTTTCTTTCTTTTTTAGTATGTCACTTTGGAATGAATGTTTTGTGTTTTAGCGTAATGCGATAGACATGTTTTTGCAAGAATACACAAAAAAGAACAAAACGAAAAAGCCAAAGATATTGACATTGTTTTTGCTTATATTAAATCTGTATTCACTTGCTTGTAGTGTAGATGATTAAGCTTACTTTGGGACTTTTCTGCTTCTTTTATAAAAACCCTTTGATGACAAGCCCTTTTTTGCTACTGTTTGATGAATGTGAATCATGAGACGCTTATACCGACGAAAGGATGTCTAATAGACATTGTCTGTAACCACATTTAAATCTGTGCTATATGATAGAATATAATACCCACAAATCACTAATGATTCAACACAGTTAGATCTGTCACGTATGGCATTCATCAAACAGTAGAAGCAAGAGCACTACACTTCTGTGTATACGACTATTCAATTCCCCAAAAGATCTCCTGACAGGCTCCCAATTTTGTGTTTTTAGATCGAAAACATCCATCCCATTAAAGCCTGCTACATAAATCTTTCCATCAACAACATTAGCAGCTTGGTAATTTCGATTCATCCATATGCTTAGAGCCACGTGCCATGTGTGAGACCGGCAATCCAGGATTGAGACGCTAGACGAGGGTGCATTCTCCACACATCCGCTAATGGCATAGATATTAGAATCTAACGCAACGAGAACCTCGTAGTGCGCAGGAGGTGAGTTGGGAATTGGGACTGGGACCAAAACATATCCAGTTGATTTCTCTGTTAGGGTTTGATTAGTTTTTCGGCAGAGAGTAAACCAATGTTGGTTAGGGTCAGGAGGGAACTCTAAGCACAGATAGAGACAACTCTCCGTGCAGTTTGACAAAGACCGAGTTTTGTAAAGCTCCGGTGAAGCAACGAGGGATCAACAGCTCTTGGAGACTAAAGAGAGAGTCGGGTAGTACAATTTTGATATGCGTGCGAAGCAAGTCAATAGCAAATCATATGGAAGTGATGGATTTTGAGGTCGATTCCGATGTCGGCGACTTGTTCTTCTTCTTTGAGGATGACATTGTTGGGGGGAAATCGCTGGTTTCTTCTCCTACTTGCAAGTGAATACAAATTTAGGGTTTTGATTTGACTTCAATAATATAATTCTCGAGATCGTGTACTTTACTTGCTATGAGTTCTAATTTTTATTTTTTATTGTTGCCTAATTTTTGATAAGCTGGTAATTTCATGAAGCTAAATGAAGTGATATATATATAAATTACTTCCAATATCGGATCACTAGAGAAAGGTGGATCTCTGATTAATTTTTCTCTTGGTTACAAATTGTAATATTTCAGAACTATGAATAAAGTTATGTTTTTATGCTTTGATGTTCCTCAAGATGTTTTGACTGTGCCTAATTTCGAGAAAATGACTGATACGTTGGGTTGTAAGCCCAGACTCGGTATTTGTATATCTTTCTCTCCGAATTTCAAACTTATTAGGAAAGACAAGATGTAACAACAGCCCATAGATGGTTTTTAGTGGTAATCGCTAGCCCTGGGCAAATAAACTGAATCCGATTAAACCGATCCGAACCGATCCAAAAAACCAATTTTGATCGGATTCGGATATTGTGTAAAAACCGATCGGTTTCTGTCTTGATCGTGAATCGGATTTCGGATATAAACCGATCCGAACCGAAATCCGATCAGTTATCCGCTAAACCGAATACATATTTAATTTTTTATACATTTGGGTTTAATTGGTGTTATTTTCGGGCCTGTTAGAAGCCCATTAACTATAAATGGATCGCTTATAAAAAATTTAAAGTCAAATCACCAGAAGGAGGAATCGAACGGTGACCTTGAGGTTAAGGAACACACTCTATAACCATCTGAGCTATTCTGAATTATTGATTTTACTTTCCAAATGACATATATAAAGGTTTCGGTTTAAGTTCCGATTTTTTAAAAAAAAATTGAAAACCGATCCGGATCCGAACAAATCCAAACCGATCCGATCCAATAAACAACCGGATTCTAAACGGATTTTATATACTCCAATCCGAAAAATCCGATCCGATCCGAACCAAAAATCCGAATGCCCAGGGCTAGTAATCGCACTTGTATGATATGACTGACCATAGATCCTCTGTTTTAATGCTACTCAGAACGTTTTTTTACCTTATCTTGTGTGGTTTAAAGAGTCGAGATTCGAGAACCATTTGTTTTGGGGTTTAATCTTTCTGAAACCAAATGTTGAGTTTGTGTAGGCGTGATCAATTTAATTCTTTTAATTGAATAAAATTACTCTTCTTCGACTGAGAAGTTAAGAAAAAGTAGCTAAAACAGAAGATCCTCAAATCGTTTCAGTGGCAATTTCTTCAATTCCTCAAATAAGATTACACGCTCACCTCCAAACCCGGTTTTTTTCTTTGTTTTTTTTCATCTTGTAATTGCACAAGAAAGCTCAATGCACTGTACAATAGACAAACAAGCACTAACTGTGTATCTTGATTTAGCTCTTCTTGTGAAAGCAAAGAGAACTGTAAACAAAAGTATTTTCATAGACAAAGTAAAGCGTAATGAGTCTACAAGTGAGTGCATATGTTTAGAAGTGAAAACAATGTAGCACAGAACAAGCATTCGTCATAGTAGTCTACATTTTGCAACACTTACAATTCAGAACCAAAACGACATAAACCGCTACTCTCATGAGTCATTCATCAAAAATTAGCATAAAGAATTTGGGATCGAAGGGATTATCAAAACTGGCAGTAAAAAAAAAAAAGCTTAATTATCTGCAAGCAAGTGACTCTAGCTAAAAGTAAGCTTAATCAGTCTAATGTCTACAAGTGAGTACTGTGAATGCAGATGTTTAGAAGTGAAAACAATGTCTGCTAAAAGCACAAGACAAGACAAGCATTGATCATAGTAGTCGCATATAAAGACATTTTGCAACACATATAAAACAAAAACGTCTCATGAGTCACATTCATCAAACCGTATGCAGAACGACTCTGCCATCAAAGGGTTTATCAAAGAGACAGAAAAGTCCCAAAATAAACTTAATCATCTGCACTACAAGCCAAAGAAATGTCAAGAAAGTAAGGGATACAAACCATATTCATTAATTACGTCCAAACCTGTCAAACAGTAACAGATTTAGCACACACGAATTCATAAGAACTGGGCACTAAAAGAACCTCATCGGACCATTCGACTTTCCCCCAAATCTCTTCATCGTTGCGTTTTTCAAGTGAGATCTCTGCACACCAAATCATCTTCTTCTTAAACCCAAATCTTTGCACAGACTTGTCCCACAAAACAACCAGCTTATCACCATGATTTGCTAATTTAACAGAAGCAGACTTAGCAAACTGAGGTAACCCTTCTAAACCCTCTAATCTTCTGGAACCTCCTTCTCCCTCAGTCTTTCGTGCTCTCCATCTAATGGCACAACAAGTACAAGGGACATAAGTATAGTCTACCTCATCTACCGTACAAAAAGAAACCCGATCCACAAGCATATGCAATCCTACACTTTCCCATGTCGAATCCTTTGGCTTAAAAGCCATAGTATGCCAAGGAGGGTCTACTTTAAGGTGAATGTAAATAATTCCATCCATTTTTTTGAATTCGAATCTCCGTTTGTTGGGCGGCACGGGATTCCAAGCTTGAGTCTCTGTGTTGTACACTTCAACGCAGTCCAAAGAATCTTGCTTTTCATACATTCCTGGCAAATACACATTCCCATCATATGCAGTACGGGTGTGAGCTATTCTCATTCTTGGAGAATCACGCCAAATGTGAAATCTACAGTCAAGGTACCACACGGATGGAGAATCATGTATATCTGCGTTAATGGCGTAAAGATAAGAACCAACAGCAATTGGACTTGACCATTCCAATGGAGGAGAGTTGAGAATTCGGGTTGGAGCCAATAGATGAAGACTTGGATCCTCTTTCTTCTTCTTCTTGTTAATTAGGGTTTGATTAGGTTTCTTCGGGTAGAGAGTGAACCAGCGAGGGTTAGGTTCATGAGGGAAGCGTAAGCACACATAGAGAAAAGTCTCGGTGCAGCCTAAGAGGGTTCGGGTTTTGTATAGCTCCGGTGAAGCAAGGATCGATCGGAAGCTTTTGGAGACTAAGGAGAGATTTGGGTAATAGGATCTCGAGACACGGGCTAAGATGCTCACTATCAAATCGTGTGGAAGTGACGGATTTGGGTTCGATTTCGGCGACGGTTCCTTCGACTTTGGTGTCGGCGACTTGCTGCTCTTCTTCTTCCGCCAAAACATTGTCGCCGTTGGTAAAAAGGAACCCAATCGATTTCTTCTCTGACTTGCACAGCACAAATTTTTAACTTCACTTTACTGTTCTTAGAGGCGCGTGCGGTTGGTATGATCGAGTTGCCACATATAACATGAAGGGCATTTCTCAATAGTGGGCTTAATCATCTGCATTGAATCTTAATGGGCCTCATAACAATACTTTGAGCTTTCTAATCTTTTCTTTTCTTTTTTACTCAAAAGCTTTCTAATCTTTTAAATCAATAAAAGTCACCGAGAAAAAAAATTAATTTATAGTATATGATTATGAATATTAATCCGACTCTTACAGTCACAATTTAGTCTTTTATTTCAAATATACGACTACGAATTCGAGTTACAGAGAAGTCGCTATAAATATATGTCACTAATTAGTCTCTGATGTATATGTCACTAAGCCTACATATTATAGTCTTAGTGTAGTCACAAATGTGAGACCATAAAATAAGATCACATAGTGTGGTTCAATATTTTATTTTTCGACTATTATATGACTAAAAAATCTTGCCACCAAATTTTAGCAACCACTAGATTAATATCCTCGTTACGCCGCAAGATTGTTTTTAGATTTTACTTGTCGATCAATTTGTCAAATAAATCTTTAACTTGCATGTTATTTTAGCATTGAGTTTGTTTGATACTTTTATTGAATCAATGAAACAATGTTGTTGAAGAATTAACACTACTTGTAACAATATGACCACTATTATGATGATGTAAGGTCATGAAATAAAAGTACAATGAAAACAAAATTAGTCAGTCAAATTATATACGAAACCCAAAGTCCTTTCAACTTTATACCACCAATTTAAGGAAACAAAAACATGCATACCTGTATTCATACATATTTGTCATTCATATGAAAGATAAATTATCATACTTGTGAGTAATCAAAACAAGAGTTTACAAATCCTCTTTTGGAGAAAAGCATTATAAAAATCACCAAAAGACATTATAAAAATCTCTAAACTTTCTGATTCAAGCTGATATAAGTGTAAAACAGAACAAAAATCTCTCTTTGTAAAACAAAATTTCAACATCTCTGGCATTAACATAAGAGGCATGTATAGAAAACAATACATGATTTAATTTACCTTTGCAATAGATGATCTTTGATAAACTGCTTCTTTGCTCCTATCTTTTACCCTGAGATACATAATTAATAACAAAGAAAAAAGAATTCATAGAGTAGATAGATTCCACAAAAAATGGGGCTCGTAATCATAAGACTAATACAACAACAACACATATAACCACAAAAGTGCTATGCTTGGGGGGGGGGGGGGGGGGGCTAATAGTACTCAGTTTGGTTACCATAAGAAAGCTTTCTCATGCTAAGAAATGTTTATGAGTCTCAATCTTATTTCCCTAAAAATCAAATCTTAACAGAGAGATTTTGGTGACACAAGCTCAAGATATGTAGCAACAACATTCCCAATTTCTTACACATAGTTAGAAAAATTCAATTCCAATTTCAATGATAACCTAATTTATTTAATCGTCTTCTTCTTTGCTGCTACTCTCGCCATCGATATCATCATCATCATCATCTTTTTCGTCTTCCTCATCTGAGCTATAGTCATCAATGATCTCCTTCTCATCCGTCATTGAAGTTTCAAAAATGCAAACGGACTTTCAAAATTTGTCTACATGTTTAGCGATTTGGGTTTCGCAGAAAGAGAGGCGAGGATCTCTTGTTTCATTAGTCTAATTAAAATAGAGAGAGAAATCAAAACTTAGTGAACAACAAATCTCAAAATCTAGCGAGAGCGTCAAGCGGGACTTTGTGGTGCCAGATTTGGGAGTGAGAATCGAGAAATTTGATTCCAGTTTTTTTTTAGATTTTATTCTCTAGATTTTTAAAACAATTGGAACGGTAACAGATAAGCAAAATTAAAGCTGATTTGTATTAACTTTTGAATTTTATTGGTTACTCTTTTTAACTGATGTGTCAACACCAGCTTAAATGTTGAGGCTGATGTGTCACACCATGAATGCAATGCATCCTTCTTTTATTTTGTATTGATTTAAGACGATAGCAAAGTAGTTTGGAACTATTGGAGTTGCATACCACATGTTTTCTTGTAGATCCAATAATTAAAATACAATCCCCACAAATCACTAAAGATTCACCCACAAATTCATAAGAACTAGAAACTGTAAGTATAAACATCAAACCACTCAAACTTTCCCCAAATCCCCTGGTGTTGTGCCTTAAGGGAAATCACTGCACACCAAATCGTCCTATTCTTTGTAGCCATTAAAAAGTAATAATATTTCTCTGGTCTTCTTTTTGACCTCTAAAAAAAATGAAGAAACAAAATATTCATTTCATGATAAATGATGAAAAGAAGCAAGACAACATATCATTTAAGCGGTCATTGGCACCAATTTAATAAGCTAACCCTAACACAACTCAACATATAACACACATAATGATATATATTCAAAGATTCAAACCAACAAAATGCCCAAATTCTTCCTTAGACCGACAAGAACACTTAAAATAAACCGAGGACCATTTTCATCATCTTGCATAAGGAACTAACAATAGGTAATATATATAAACAAAGTGAAGTCTTACTCATAATATATATATATATATATATATATATATAGATATATGTCTTATGTCTACACACTTCTCAGTGGGATGAGATGCAACTTTTGTGCGAGAACAAAGATGGAAAAGTGTGATCTTTCTGTAACTCTCGAGCATTCAAAGGAACTCAGACTGCGACCGCTATGTTCCAATTTACTGTGGAGCACAAACTTTCCATTGCATAAGTCAAACAGTAGAAATTTGTTTTGCTTCTTGCTCCAAAAATAGACTGATTTAGCATTAAAAGGGTTTGTTATTGACAACGGAATATGATCGTCGAAACCGGGATTAATAAAACCCGCATAGATTTCAGATAATGGTTGCCACTCCCCTCTCTTTATTAGCCTCCATGTCTTTAACTTATCAGAGACTACGTTCATATACATGAGAAATCCTTGAGAAACAGTGCATGCTCTTCTGAATTTGGGATGTTTTCCTGAATCAGGGAAAAGTGTGACACAACATGTATCAGAATCCGTGCCAGTTGCATAGAAGTCATGGGATACGACAACATCTTCATTGTCACTATTCCGGTTGAGCCAGTAAAGATTCCCGTTCAAACTAATTGAATGAAAAAAATACTGATAGTACAAAGGAGAAGGCAAATGGACAATGTTGAGACTCCACAAGCCTGTCTCAGACGACTAAATCAACAAAATTATATCCATGTTTCCGTAGCCATGAGAATATTCTAGCAAAACAACTTTGTAACCCAAAACAACGCCGTTCTCAGTTCGTGTGACAATTCCCAAAGGGCGGACGTAATTTTTTCCATGAGAAGGGAGCTGCACGCAATCCTGTGAAACTAGATTAACCACATACACTGGAATGATACTGATAGATACGACACTGATTAAAAACAACCCAACGTCGGTGTAAGCGTAGACTAGGTATCTGTATTTCTCTCTCTGAATCTCAAACTTGTCAGTTAATAAAGAGAATATGTAAGAAGCTGTAGATCGTTCGCATCCGTAGTGAGCTGCGACGTCAGCCTTATCATCCTAAACAAGGAACGGCCATGGAGAACAATTCAAGTTTTGGTACAGAGACTTACGGAAGTTTTGGTACAGAGACTTACGGAAGTAAGAAGACTCGACGATTGATTTCCACTGCTTGCAAACCAGTTTGGAAGTTATGATGCTCGTTAGCGGTAATCGCGCTAGTATGATTGACCATATGTCCTCTGTGAAAGAATTCATCTTCCTATTCCTCTCTTTGGTTGGGGTTAGGGGTTTTTTTTGATTAGGGTTTGTGTGTGTATGTTCGGAATAGGGTTCTCAAGAAAAGGCCACGAGTATGTCGCAAAAGGTTACTCCTATTAAAGTCGGTGACTCTGGTACAATAAGAGGGTCTTGTAAAAAGATGAAGAAAAAATATAATTGGTTTTGGAGGTTTTTTTATTACTTGTATTTGTATTGTTGTGAGAACCATAGTTTTGGAGCTTAATCTTTCTTAAACAAAAATTGAGTCTGTGTAGTCATGATCAATTTAATTTCGTTTGCAGTTGAATCTAAAAACGAGAGTATGTAGTTGAATAATGAGTTAACTGAATAAGATTACACTTCTTCGACTGAGAAGAAAAGAAAAAGTAGCTAAAACAGAGGATCCTCAAATTGTTACAGTGGCAATTTTTTTGTTGGTTGGCTACTAGACATGAAAGAAAGACTCACCATTAACCCCGAAACCTTGTTATTTTTTTATATTTGGTCATTTATTACAAAAATGAGAAAGCTCAGTGGACTGTACAATAGACAAACAAGCACTAACAGTGTATCTAGCTTGAGATCTTCTTGTGAATGCAAAGAGAACTGTACTCTTGTATGCAACACAAACAAAAGTATTTTTGAAGGAATAAGTAAGCTTACAAGAGAAAAAGTATGTTTACAAGTGAAACAAGCAATGTCTTGCTAAAAGCTTCATGACAAAGCATTCATCATAGTAGTCACATTTATATAGACATTTTGCGCGCGACACATATTCAGAACAAAAACGAAGATACCCGCTAGTTTCATGCGTCATTCATCAAACAGTAGCAAAAAGAGTTTGTCATCAAAGGGTTTATCAAAGAGACATAAATTCTTAAAATAAGCTTCATCATCTACAAGCAAGTGAATGCAGATATTTATATGAGCAAAAATAATATCAATAAATGTTTTGTTCTTTGTGTATTCTTGCTCTAATTTCAACACATGTTTTCTTGCAAGACACTAAAATTAAGAACTCATCCTACAAAGCCAGTGAGTGCAGATAATATATATAAGCAAAAACATGTGCACACATGAATTTATAGAAATTAAGGGCCATAGAGACATGCCGTACATTACTCACTACATGATACATCTATCTTCTTCACTTGTAATTATTAAGTTAATTTCAGATCAGAGAGCAAAAGACTGAATCAAAAATAAAAGTCATTGCAAAAATATCATGTTGCTAACACAAAATTTGACATGAGTTGAAAGAAGCTACATACATGGCCGGTCATGCAAATTTCGTCTAAAGAGATTATTGGTGTACTATGCGAGTATTGAACTTGGGTTTGGGGGTGTTAGTATATTGAAAAAAACCAACTGAGCTACTGAAACTTCAATAATTTACATGCAAAACAATGTATTTTAAGATTTTTACCCAGGTCAGTTGACCTCCCTACTTGGGTCCGCCGTTGCGTTCTTAAACGTTTACTGTTTGGTTTGCTAACTTTCTTCAACATATGATCAGAAGAGACAAACAAAAGATGATTACTTACCATTCTAAGCCAAAAGGAGAAGAACATTAACCACAAGTCATTAAGGGAAGTAAAACCAAAACAAGAAAATATAAGAGAGTTATCAAAGGAAGAAACAAACGGCAGAGGCACGAGACCCGTAGGATCTTTTAGCAACTACACAAACTTTAATTGTAGCCTGATACTAACATTTTTGTGTATCCTAGCAGGTTCAATTAACCTTACGTAGTTGTAATCCTTAAGGTATCAATCTAGCTGAGAAACTTTACTAATAATTAAGATGCAATCTGATGTAGTATATTTTAGTCAATTAAATTATCAATTCACAATCTTCATTAATCAACTCACTAAGAATACACAAAGTTGCTTAATCTATTCTTAACAGGAATTGGTTTGTTGTAACAGTCTTAACTAGCAAAACAAACCAAAGAAAAGAAACAAAGCACAACTAACAAAAAAACTTTAAATCAAGATTAAACAAGTGAACCTTGGGCAAGGTAATTGACTTGGGAGATAGCTAACCAATCCTAGATGTCTAGGCAAAAATCAAGAACAATCCTATGGCTAAGAACACTAATGCAAATCAATCCATTTCCATGATAGAGATTCCTATGCTAATCAAGTGATAATAAACTTTTTCCAAAGGCAATCACAAAGCTAGCATGCATTAAGAACAAGTCTTAATACCACTAAGCACCCTAATAATCAATTTCCATTGGCTAGGAGTGCAAAGCCCTTGAATAGTTTGGTTCAGGAATTTCGTCAAACACCTTCTGGGCAATGGAAATCCTAATGTCTAGATTCAAGCTTGATCAAGGCTTTCCAGCATTATTAACATTAAACAAGATAGGAAACACATAAATAAGGCTCTAGACATCAAAGATCAATCATCTATCTCCCTAATATACCTAGCCCAAAGTTCTAATGATCTACTCACTCATCATCATGATCACACAAAGGAAAGAGTTTGATCTTTGTGAAATCATAATAAGAGATTATAGATTAAGAGATTTGAAAGAGAAATTGCTATTAAAAACTTAGAAGTACTCAATCATTCAACAAACCAAAAGTAAATAAGCTTAAGAATCCTAAGTAGCTGCTAAACAAGAGGTAAACAAAAGATAAGAGATAAGAGATAAGTGATATGAGATAAGTCTCCCCTTAATAGGGTTAGAGTATTTATAGCAAAATAAAAGGGAGCAGGGTCAACCCAATTCAAACCGGGTCAAGCCCGGATCAAAACTAAAACAAGTGTGGTGATGGTCTCACATGGCCATGCTTGGACCGATTGAGATGGCCGATTGGGATGGCCGGGCACACTTTGGTCGATGGTGGTGGCCGCTGGTGTAAACAGTGTTTTCTTTTCTTGAGCTCCATTGGCCATGGCTTAGCCGATTGATGAGGTTGCGTGGCTCCAGCGGTCATGGCTTGGCCGATTGAGCTTGGCCGCTGCTGTAAACGATCTTCCTCTTACTGAACTCCATCGGCCAGCTCTTGACCGATTGGGATGGCCGCTGGTCTTTACTCGGCCACCGTTTGGCCGCTGCTCTTGGCCGCGTGTGGATCCTGTCTTCACTCTGGCTGTATATACGTTCACTCAAACAGGTATAACTCTTTACACGAACATCTGATTGGCCTGCAATCACCTCCATTGCAAAGCTTACTCAATTTCCAATAACGTAGATGAAGAACTCTGGAGCTAAATCCCAAAGAAAGTTCTTCGTACGAGTCGATCTTTGAGGGACTGCAAACTGGTTCTGAATCATCAATCATCTTGTGTGCATCCAAATGTGTGTCTTCCATTATATTGCTAATTATTGACTTATTTGGCTCCAAAGCACACTTTCCTTGTACATCTCTACTTCATCATCTGAGATAACAAACTTGATGCAAAATGCAACCTAAACAACCAAATGCTCATGAATATGCACAAAACAATGAAGAATTAAGCTCTAAAATTACATAAAAACACAAGATATCAACTCCCCCAAACTTATAACTTGCTAGTCCTCAAGCAAGAACCAAACAAAAAGTGAGAGAGAGAGGTTTGAAAAAAGAATTCAGAACCAAAAAGCATCAACAAAGGATTCAAACCACAATCCTTAAATGTAATTCAATGGTGCTAAGATCAATCAAAGTCCTTACAAATATTTTTCTATGCTTTTCACAATACACTACTCTTGTTCACTTTCTATCTATTGGTAAAGACTTGAAATCCTATTGAACATCTCTTTCATATTCATTAAAGTATTTGGTGTGATCTTGCAAATGGAAAATAATTCAAGCTCAATTGGTTTAAGGGAAAGGCTTTTTATAAAGTGGTGGTTGGCAAAGATGTTTTTGTGTGGTTTACTCTCAAAAAAAAAAGGAATGCTAGATAGTAGTGAAACCTATCTAAGACTAATAATAATGTGAGCATACAAAGCTTAGCTCTTGATGTTCTACCCACCTAGAAGCTTTTCTACCTTTTTATCATTCTTCATTTCTCTCAAACTCTTTTCTTTTCTTTACTTATGGTCTTAAACTTTTGAATATCCCTAAGGCTTCACCTTAAACACAAGCTTTCTTTTTTTTTTTTTTACTTCTTTGAACTTCTCTTGTTGAACTCCCATTATTATTAAACTATGCTTTAGCATTCTTTTTTTTTGTAAAACTTTTCTAGGAGACAACAACTAGACATTTCTTTCTTTTTTTCATTCTTAGAGACTTAGAGCTTTTAACAAAACTTAACCTTAGGGATAGGTCTTTTTCTTTTCTTTTGACCAAGTAACTCTTTCTTTCCCCCCCCCCCCTTAATCTCTCTTGTTTCCAAACCTTTACCCAAATCAAAATTCTAACCACCTATTTCTTTCAAAACCAGTCCTATTAGCTAGTTGTAGAGATTCCCAACCTAGCTAAAACAAGAACCAGTTATTTGTCATTCTCAATACTCTTAAGGCTTCACAACCTATAGCATTATCAACAAAAAGGCCTCACTCAACAAATCAACACAAGGCTTGAAAGAAAAGGGTTGGGGTTCAAAGGTATGGCAAGAGATTGGGTTAAATAAAACAGAGTGCCAAATAGAGATTGTTAACCCAAATGAAAGTTCCATGAGCTAGCATTCATAGTCCATAAGCAAAATAATTTAAAGATCAAATTAAAGTCCAAATAATAAATAGATGCTGCAATGATCATGCAAGCTTTACACTAGAAGAAAATGCTTTCAAGTGACACAATGCTTTAAGCTTAGACTCTTCATTTTTTCCCCAAAGATTATAAATGAAGGTTGTGGGTTCAATCCTAAGTCTCTACTTCTAACAAGGTAGCTTCATTATTATCCCAAATGCAAATGCAAATGCATACTAAATGCTTCTAGACTCAATCCTAAACACAAGAATGAATATGCAAAACTACATGCATTTGTTTTTGGTTTTTTGAAAATTTTCAAAGTTTTTTGATTTTTCTCAAAACATAGCTATTAACAATGCATCACACAAAAGATGAAAATCAAAACAAAACACAATGTTAGATGGTTAGTCCCTCCCCCAAACTTAATTCACACAGTCCCTGTGTGAGAAAAATCCAAGAGAGAGACTAACAAAATAAAGAAAACAAGACTCAAATGATATATACAATGGAAAGTTCGGACCATACCTTGGCCCTAGTTGTGAACCTTAGGGAATGGAGTGAGTGGAGGAGCTTTAGTACTCCCTTGAGATCCTGTTGAATTGGTGGAAGGAGAGTGGAGGTTGATAGTGATGACTCTTGAGAGAAGGTCATGAAGCTTAGCTTTGTCATATGAGAACTTGGGATCTAGCTTTGTCATATGAGAACTTGGGATCTAGCTTGGCTTTGACACTTGCAAAGGGTGAAGAAGGATTGTTGTGCCTCACTTTGTACTCTATTGCTCCATCAACAAGCCCAAATGGATGCAAACATAAAGTCATAGGAGATGAAACAATGGTGGGAGGGTGGGCTTGTTTCTTCTTCCTCTTCTTCTTGTCAACAACTTTTGTTGCTTGACCCAAATCCCCTTCTCTAGAATTTCCTTTGAGGTCATCAAATAAAGATTCTAAACACTCACCATCCAAAATGTCCTCATCAAGCTTTGTAGTCTCTTTAATCCCCACTTTATCAACTTGGAGATCTTGATGTTGATCATTCAAGTCTCTATGCTCTTCCTTAGTTGCTACTTCTTCACTAGTGATTGTTCCACAAAACATTGTAGAGGAAGGTTTGATAGGATAGGATGTGTTGGGTTTCACATGAAGAAGAGTTACTCTCTTATTTGGGAAATCAATGCTTGCCCCCACAGTGTTGAGAAAAGGAGTTCCTAGTATGAGAGGGAGCTTGTTGTTTGCTTTCATCTCAACTACCATGAAGTCTGTTGGAACTGTGCAATCACCAATTTTGAATGGATAGTTCTCAATCAAACCAAGTGGAGATTTTGAAGAAGCATCTCCAAACATGATGGAAGAAGAGGGTTGCTTCATATCTTTGATCCAAAGACTCTTTACCATCTCAAGTGGCATCACATTAACACTTGCTCCTGAATCACATAAGGCATCATCAAGTTGTAAAGCACCAAGTGAGCAAGGTATAGTAAATCTGCCTGGATCTTCAAGCTTGGAAAGTGTTTTTGGTCTGGGTTGTTGTTCACTTGGTGAATCAAAAATTCCCATGATTTCTTCCACCTTCTCTCTGTTTGCTAGAATAGCTTTGATGAACTCTATATGGCTAGGAACTTGAGACAAGCTATCCACATAAGGCAAATGTGCTCCAACTCTATTCATATTAGCTTTGAAACTTGAGAGCACTTTCTTTTTGGCCTTTGTAAGAACCCTTTGTGGAAATGGAATTGGAGGACTATAAAGAGGAAGAGCAACACTTGGTTCATCTTTCTTTTCAACCTCCTTGGCAATTATCTCCTTACCCCTTGATCCTTTCTCAGTTTTCTCAACTTTAGCAACCACCAAACCCTCAACAGCATAACCATATAGGAGAGCAGAGATCTCTTCAATAGACCTTTCATTCTCATCAGCATGGCTATCCATTTTTGATTTTTCGAAATTCATACTAGTGACCCTGTTCACTTCTTCCTTGAAGATGGCATTGCAAAACTCCTTTGGGTTTGGTTCTGGTTTTCCAGGTAGAGAACCCATTTGTCTTGTTGAAGAGGAAGAAGCTTAGCCCTGGACTTGTGTTTGTAACCTCTCAATCTTATCATTTAACTCACCATAAACATTCTCAACCTTGTTGTGCATGTTCTTCATCTGTGTGACAAGTTCAATGGCACTTCTCCCTTGGCCTTCTAGGATTTGTTTAAGTAGAGTAGTTGTGTCATCTACTTGTCTTTGAGGGTGTGGTGCATTCATTTGTTGATGAGGTTGGGAATAAGTTTGAGTGTTGGCTTGGTAGTTCCCTTGAGGTTTAGGCTGATAGTTGGGTTGAGCAGGAAAACCAGCAGGTTTTTGTGGTGGATAAGTCTGATCTTGTGGGTTCTCCACATTGGTGCTGCTGTAAGAGAGGTTTGGGTGGTTGTGGTAATTAGGATTGAACTTGTTATACCCTTGGCCACCAACATAATTGACTTCTTCTTGTCTCTCAACACAAGCTTCCATACCTTCTTGATAACCTTGATAAAGTCCACACTCATGACAAAGTGAACTGGCTTTTGATTTGCAAGAATCATCTTATCCATTTTATCATTCAATGCTTTGATATCCTTGCGGTGCTGCTCATTCATATCAGTATAGTCCCTTGGAGTTCTATCATAATCTTCTCCATAGTTCCCATCACTTTGAGCAAGATTCTCAACCAACAACATTCCTTGTTCAACATTTTGACCCAAGAAGTTCCCATTGCTTGCTGTATCAAGTAGCATCCTATACTTAGGCAAAGCTCCTCTATAGAGTGTACTCAATTGTGACTCCTTGGAGAAACCATGATGTGGACATTGAGAGATGTACCCCTTGAATCTTTCCCATGCTTCACAAAAACTCTCATTTCCCTTTTGAGAAAAGCTTGATATCTCATTTCTTAACCTTGTTGTTCTTGTAGTAGAGAAGAATTTTGAAAGGAAAGCCTTCTTACATTGATCCCAAGAGGTAAAGGTGTTGTGAGGCAGATTCTTCTCCCAAATGTGAGCCTTATCACCAAGAGAGAATGCGAAGAGGCGAAGCTTGAAGGCAACTTCAGAGATACCATTGATCTTAACAGTCCCACAAAACCTATCAAATTGATCTAAGTAATCAAGGGGGTCTTCCATTGCCAAACCATGAAATTTTGATCCTTGTACCATGTTGATAAGACTGGCTTTGATCTCAAAGTGATTGTTGTCAACTGGTGGAGCTCTAATACCAGTTCTATGTCCATTGACATTTGGTGCATCATAGGCTCCAATGAGAGGAACTTGTCTTGGTACATGGTGAGGAACTCTATCATCATTGGGCTGGTCATTTCCATTATGAACAGCAGGAGGAAGAGGGTTGTTGTCCATAGCTTGTCTTGCTAACCGGCAATTCTCTCGCTCAAAACGGTAGATGTCGTCAACCCGCTCAATCAAATCTGCTTGGCCTTGACTTCTCAGGTTCATACACCTCGCAAAAGAGAATGCAAACCACCAAAGCAAACCTTGTAAGTAAAAATGTAAAGAAAATGAATAGGCTCAAGCAAAGTTGAAATCCTAATGGTCAAATTAAATGCAAATGGGCAACGGCGCCAAATTGATGTAGTATATTTCAGTCAATTAAATTATCAATCCACAATCTGCATTAATCAACTCACTAAGAATACACAAAGTTGCTTAATCTATTCTTAACAGGAATTGGTTTGTTGTAAGAGTCTTAACTAGCAAAACAAACCAAAGAAAAGAAACAGAGCACAACTAACAACAAACTTTAAATCAAGATTAAATAAGTGAACCTTGGGCAAGGTAATTGACTTGGGAGATAGCTAACCAATCCTATATGTCCATGCAACAATCAAGAACAATCCTATGGCTAAGAACACTAATGCAAATCAATCCATTTCCATGGTAAAGATTCCTATGCTAATCAACTGATAATAAACTTTTTCCAAAGGCAATCACAAAGCTAGCATGCATTAAGAACAAGTCTTAATACCACTAAGCACCCTAATCATCAATTTCCATTGGCTAGGAGTGCAAAGCCCTTGAATAGTTTGGTTCAGGAATTTCGTCAAACACCTTCTGGGCAATGGAAATCCTAATGTCTAGATTCAAGCTTTATCAAGGCTTTCCAGCATTATTAACACTAAAAAGGATAGGAAACACATAAATAAGGCTCTAGACATCAAAAATCAATCATCTATCTCCCTAATCTACCTAGCTCAAAGTTCTAATGATCTACTCACTCATCATCATGATCACACAAAGGAAAGAGTTTGATCTTTGTGAAATCATAATAAGAGATTATAGATTAAGAGATATGAAAGAGAAATTGCTGTTAAAAACTTAGAAGTACTCAATCATTCAACAAACCAAGAGTAAATAAGCATAAGAATCCTAAGTGGCTGCTAAACAAGAGGTAAACAAAAGATAAGAGATCAGAGATAAGAGATAAGTCTCCCCTTAATAGGGTTAGAGTATTTATAGCAAAATAAAAGGGAGCAGGGTCAATCCAGTTCAAACCGGGTCAAACCCGGATCAAAACTAAAATAAGTGTGGTGATGGTCTCACACGGCCATGCTTGGACCGATTGAGATGGCCGGGCACACTTTGGTCGATGGTGGTGGCCGCTGGTGTAAACGGTGTTTTCTCTTCTTGAGCTCCATTGGCCATGGCTTGCCGATTGATGAGGTCGCGTGGCTCCAGCGGTCATGGCTTGGCCGCTGCTGTAAACGATCTTCCTCTTACTGAACTCCATCGGCCAGCTCTTGACCGATTGGGATGGCTGCTGGTCTTCACTCGGCCACCGTTTGGCCGCTGCTCTTGGCCGCGTGTGGCTCCTGTCTTTACTCTGGCTGTATATACGTTCACTCAAACAGGTATAACTCTTTACACGAACATCTGATTGGCCTGCAATCACCTCCATTGCAACGCTTACTCAATTTCCAATAACGTAGATGAAGAACTCTGGAGCTAAATCCCAAAGAAAGTTCTTCGTACGAGTCGATCTTTGAGGGACTGCAAACTGGTTCTGAATCATCAATCATCTTGTGTGCATCCAAATGTGTGTCTTCCATTATATTGCTAATTATTGACTTATTTGGCTCCAAAGCATACTTTCCTTGTACATCTCTACTTCATCATCTGAGATAACAAACTTGATGCAAATTGCAACCTAAACAACCAAATGCTCATGAATATGCACAAAAAAATGAAGAATTAAGCTCTAAAATTACATAAAAACACAAGATATCACAATCAAGGAATCACAAGTCAAGCCAATTCAAAGAGAGTGTTTGTATAACAGTCCTAGAATGATCAGAATGCAAAACAGAAATGTGTTCTAGGACTAGAAACGAAAATGTGTGACAAGAAGCGAAAATGGATAAAAATCAGAAACGAATCTAAGCATGAACTAAAAAGCAAGAAACGAAACAGTCTCAGGAATGTAATAAAAATCAGAAAGAAAGAGGTCCTAAGGATGAGAGTAATTGATGTCGGTGAAGTCTCCTAGTCTACGGAGTGTTTAACATGCCACAAGCAAACTATCCCTAGACAATGAACATCACGACTTAGTTAATCCAATCTCTTGGCAAAAGCTACTCAGACTCAACCACTTCCATACCTAGCTCTCGCTAGAGAAACATGGTCGAGCAGGACGTAAGTCTAGAACGTAAGTCTATGGTCGAGAAACATGACAAACGAGTTCATTCACGTCAACAAACATCCTAGACAACTAATCTCTTAGGCTAGAACGTAAGTCTATGGCACTAGTTGGTCAGACATTTCATCGAACACCTTTTGGGTGCGGAAATGTCTAAAACCTAGTTCCAAATGATCAGAGAGAAACTAGTATTTCTAACTCTAGTCCAGAAGGGAATCATACAATCAAATCTTAAACACTCTACATCCTAAGATCCTCCACCTAATCTATCCCATCCTCAAGAACAACCACACCACTCAGATCCGAAAATCATTATCAAGGATGCAAACACAGAAAACATTATTAGGTAAATAAAAATAAGATGAACAACTTTGTAGACGAAATCCAATGCAAAAACTCAATAATCTCAAAGATATCGGAATACAAAGTTTCATAACGTATTTGGTGGCTAGGTTAACCTTAAGGAAAAGAAAACGAGATAAAAGATAAGATGTCTCTGCCAAGACTTAGCAAAACTTATTTATAGTAAAAACATGTAAATCCCTAAAACTTAAAACGACAAGATAGAGCGTCGGTTCGGGAGTCTCCTAAAGTGTGTCAGACGGAGTGTCTTCCTAACATGCACGATTTTGTCCGTGTGCGTCCAGTGGCTCGATTGGTGTCAGTAGGAGTGGCTCGAGCGATGTGAGTGAAAATTGCTCGATTGAGTGTTCCCGATTGGTGACTTGAGAGTGGCTCGATTGAGTGTTCCCGACGTCTCCTAGATACCTGAAATACTCTGAAATGCACAATGTATGCAAGGATGATGCAAGAACTACCTAGACATGCAAAGTGTACTGAAAAGACTAGAAAATGATGCAAAACAGTCAGTAATTCTAGCTACATGCATGATAAATACATGCTAAGGAGACGCAAAATATATACATATCAACTCCCCCAAACTTATTATTTGCTTGCCCTCAAGCAAACAATCAAGAACAAAGTATGGAAGAGAGGTGTGAAGATGGGGTCTCAGAACCTAAAACATGCTGAAAAGAGTAGTTAGAATCAAGGTCCATGTTATTAGTTCTATGATGCATGGTGAAGGAACTTTATTTCTTTAATCTGCGCATGCAATCCTATCAATCATTCCCCTTAACATTCATTAACAGAGAACCGTGAATCAAGCTAAGCAATGTCATTGAACTCATTTGGCTAGGGTAAAAGGTCCGAGACATAGATGGTCTCCTTCTCAAGTGGTTTTATCAATACAAAAGGTTCTCTCACGAAAAGGAGTTTAGCTTAAGAGAAGGTGAAAGGTTGAAACCAACTGATACATACAAGAGCAGCGTCCTGTCTACCCAAGGAACATTCCAAACCGAAGTTGACCCTATCTCTACCCTTCATCAGAAAATTCATCTCAAACCCATTCTTTCATTCTTTAGACTTGGACTTAGGAGGAGTTCACTTCTTATCATTCTAGCGGATTGAGAAATCTTTAATATCAGTAAGGTTCTTTTTCTTTTCTTCTAAGGACTCTAGACATCTTAAACATTTTACTTTATTTTCGTTGTCTAATCTTTTCATTTTATGCCCAGAACCAATAACTCATTATTTTGCTCAATCCAAATCCTTTACTAGACTTGTAAACTTTGAAAACGCATCCCCATCCTAAAGATTTTCTACCCTTAACTTTCTTTTTACTCTTCACTTTTCTGCAAAAATCCATACCCAATACCCAAAATTGAGTTCTCACCTAGTCCTACTAGTTCAGATAGCGCAAACTAGAACTACACAAGATCCTACTCTTGTCGGTTATAACCTAAAACTTTCTTACAAGCTCAACTCGGAAAAGGCCTGACACTCAAGAATACAATTGGCTTGAAAGAACGGTTGGTTAAGGGTGCGGGGAACTGTTCCAAAAATGGGAATCAGCTACTTGGATTGACAAGGGTGGTAAAAAATGTGAAAGACAATCCAAGTATGTATGTGGTATCCATGAGTTCAACTTCAATGCATAACAAGATAATTGCAAGTCAGGATTAGGTTCAGATAGATAGGGAGTGATGTCAATTCAAAACATGCTTCAATCTTACATTTTCAAGTTCAATCAACATGCATCAAAGAACTAATAACAAGGGCCTTGATCCTATCCTATTGAATCCAACATGCTTCCAAGGTTACAATCATCATCAACCCCTATGCTAAATGCAACAACCCTATATGAATAACACTAGACTCAATCTTAATGTGAAAGTTTAAACTACATGAACACTCTGTTTTTGTGGAGATTTTTTTTTTTTGAAAATTTTTCAAATTTTTTTGGTTTTTTTTTTTATGCAAATAGATGAATGCAGACTCAAACATGATATAATGCAAAAATTTACAATAAGAATCACAAAAAACAACATCAGATACATCATCTCAAACCCTCCCCCAAACTTAAATTACACAGTGTCCTGTGTAAGAAAAATTTGCAGAAGGATTTAAGAATTACAACAGAAATAATGCAGGAATGAAACAATATATACAAGGGAAGGTAGGAGTACCTCAATAGTAGAAGGAGTATGTGCTCGCCCAAGGAGGAGCGTTATATTGACTTTGTCCTTCCCCTTGTCCTAGATCCGCAGGAGTGACCTCAGCTGGTTGGTCGAATTGCTGCTCAACCGCTTGCGTGTTCTGATACATGTTCGGCTGCTCGTCACACTGCATGTCATCGACTCTTGACTCACCATGATCCGATACCAACACAGCAACTTCCGTAGGCTGATAATCACCTTGATGTTCGATCTGTTGCTCAACCTCGTGCATACCCTGATGATCACCCTGAGCTTCAACTTGCTGCTCAACCTCAACCTTATTTTCATCTTGATCCGCAGAACGACGCGCAGATCGACGACCAGAAGACGCTCTGGAACCTCGCGAACCGCGTCTTTGTCTCTCCCTAGACTCGTGTGATGAGTGGCATGAAGGAGCAGGTGAAGGTTGACGCTCCCGAGGCACATATGAAGATTGACGTGCTGGGGAGAGAACCGGAGAGAGTGTTCTCTGACGAGTTGGCTCGAGTGTTACGGAGGCGCGTCCCGGCATGGGTCTAGTGTCTTCGGGGATAGACCTAGGGACGACGGTAGTGGAAGTCAAGCAGCTAAACTTACGCATGAAGTTTGTCATAGTCTTGGTGAAGCTGCTGAATGCCTTGTCTCTGGCCTTCCCCCATTGCTGAAGCTTGTTGAGGCGTTCATGAGCTGCTCTAACTCCCTTAGCCATTCTTGGTTGTGAGTACTCTACAAAGTGAAACTGCTCAGGGCGGTACTCAACTGCGTCCTCCTCCATCGGGTCTGCTCCAGCTCATGTAATCTCTACCCACAGCACCTCATCCCTAGACTCGTACAGAGTGTCCATGGGAGGTATGAACTCTACATGTTCACCCTTCAAGATAGTAGTCAGCTCGACGCAAGGCAGGAGTAATCTCGAGGCACCGACCTCCGGATGCACAAACTTGTAAATCAAACGACCCTGCCTCAAACCCCGCTCCACAGTACGCAACTGCCGCAGGTTGTTCAAGTCGATCCAGCGTGGTGAATATGGCTCGGATAGTAATGGGACACCAGCTGCCTCGAGAAACCAAGTCACCACACCGCCCATACACATCACTCCGGGAGAGTTGTTGCTGTTGAGTCTCGAGACCCAACTCTTGTATGACATCATGTAGTTCAGGAGGTAGAGCTAGACGGAAGTGTTGGACGTCTCACCTTGCAGCTCGGTGCCATCCATTGTTGTGAATGAGAGTCCCTTAAGCGCTAGATCAATCATCTCGAGCTCGCCGTTCGTGATGTATCCCTTAATTTCCTTAGTGTAGAATGCATTGGCCACTGCCTTCTAGAAGTAACACAACACTGGGCTTCTCAGGTTCAACGCTTTCGTTTTTGATGAAGTGAATGTGGGCGTGCTTCCAATCGTCGCCCAGAGTGCTGATATTTCGTTCCTGTTGAACTGCGGCGTAGTCCCCGTTTCGCCGGGAAATTCAAAAATCTCTTTGATGGTTCTGAGAGTGATGGTGTAGAACTGACCATGAACGCAGAATGTAATGTACCCCAGACCTCCATCAGACATCATGTATGGCTCATCCGCGTAAAAGTGCATCTCCAAGGTAGAGAGGAACTGGATTGTCTCCTCCTTGTATCCATTCTTGGGGGTGTTCATGAGTCGCTCCAGATAGCATCGCCTAAATAGGTACTGAACATCCTCCACAATCCCGAGTTGCTCCATGGTATCAACATGAGGGTATCTTGTTCCACTGAACTCCAACTGCTGAAACAGCTCGTAATACTCCTTGGGAGTTAGTTTCCTCTCGGTTGATTTCCGTCTTACAGACTTCCTGGGTGCTTGTCCAGAACGCAACTCAGGTTCCTCCTGTTCGTAACCACTGCCTTCTTCTCTTGAGTTAGAAGCTTGTGCTGGTTTCTTCCCGCGACTCTTGCTCTTGGTGAGGGGATTGGCTGGTCTGCTTGACCCCGTCGCTTGGCTTGAACCTCCAACAACTTCGCCGACCATGTTTTTCATTTCTACGAAGCGCTTCGCCATGGACTAAGGCGATGAGCGCTCTCCAGCCTTACAACCATATGCATCTCGCATTTCCTCTATTAGCTCAGTACTCTTTCTGCTCCGCTGAGACATGATGAAATCAAAGATAAGCGTTAATATGTTAGTGCACAAGTGACAAAAGCAATTATGAAGTTTATAACTGTAAAGTGCAAAGAGAGGGTAATCCAAATGAGCGTGTGCAGCGGAGTTGGCTTGATTGCGGTGGTTGGACAGGCGAGAATAGCGCGGCTCGAGTGTACCTTGGTGGTAGCTCGAATGGGACACATATGTGGTTCGATTCGTTGGCTCGAGTGAGACTTGATGTTGTCGGCTCAAGTGAAGGTGAAACCCGCTCGATTGGGGAGGTGAAACCGGCTCGATTGAGGGAATCAGGTTGTGGCTCGGTTGCTTGAGTTCGGATCAAGTTGAAGATCAGGTCAAGAGTGTTATCACAAGCGGAAGGTGTGAGGACGGCGGCTCGAGCAGGACTTCAACGGCGCACAGCTCAATTGTGGCTCAAGAGGAGTTGAACAGAAATGGGTCCTACGAGCTTTTGACTGACGGCTCGATAGCGGAGTTGAGATGGTGACGGATCGAGATGCGGGTTCAGAATGGTAGTCGAGCGGCTCGATTGAGCTAGTTAAGAGTGCGGCTCGATTTACTGGTCTGGAGTTGGCTCGATTGCAAAGTAGTGGACGAGGGAGTGCGGAACGTTGCGAGCGTGTATCGAGTGCTGCGAGCGAAGGTTCGGTGGAATCAGAACAGGCGGCGAATTGAGTGGAATTAGCTCGAACGAGAGACCAGAGGGCAGCAGCAGCACGGCGGTGGCTCAAACGGTCGAGTTCAAAGCTTAGCTCGAACGAAGAGGAAATGTCAGTGGCAGCGAATGCAGGTTGGGCGGCTCGAAAGATGGTGGCTCTAACGGTCGAGTTCAAAACTTGGCTCGAACGAAGAGGAAATGTCAGTGGCAGCGGATGCAGGTTGGGCGGCTCGAAAGATGGTGGCTTGATCGGGGTTACGATGGCGGCTGTGGACAGGGCTTTCGTGCAAGAGAGATGATAGAAATTAAAAACGAGATGATAATGGTAAGTGAAGGGTAGGGGTGAGTGAAGAAGAGAGGTGAGAGTTTAATTTAAGGAGGAGGAGAGTTGCGAGAAGAGGAGTGGTAGTGGATGATGGGACAGAAAGTTTAGGTGTTTGGTGTGAGGGAACAAGAGAGGGAAGAGTGAGGTGATGGGAGATGATAGAGGTTCACGTGGGTTGGAAAACCAACAAAGAGGGAGAGCGAGTGGTAGTCAATTCGTGAGAGTGACGAAGTTTTTTTTTATTTTTTATTTATTTAATTTTTTTTTGAAAGACCTTCTCCTCACTCTCCTTTTCACTCTACTATTCCCAAATGACCAACACACTTTGTCTGACTCTTTTTTTTCTTTTTATTTCTCTGTATCCTTTTTTTCTGTTGCCTACACTCCCTTCCGTAGATTCCTGAAGACTTAGAAAACCAAAAACAAAAATTAAAAACACAAGGATCCTGAAAAATATTTACAGTGATACCTTTGGGACTTCCTCCCAAGTGAGCTTGTTTAAAGTCCCTAGCTTGACTTTGCACCTGTTTATGCTTTTTGGGGTTCATAGAGGAGTACAGAAAACACCTCTAGTCGGACTTGATCAGCTAGATATTTCTTGACTCTCTGACCATTTACAGTGAATTCACTATCATCCTTGTTCAGAAGAGTGATTGCTCTGAATGGCAGAACTTCCTTGACTTCAAAAGGCCCAGACCACCTAGAATTAAGCTTTCCTAGAAAATAACTTAAGTATGGAATTGAATAGCAGAACCTGATCTCCAGCCATGAGTCCTTGATAACAATTTTCTTATCATGAAAATTTTTTGTTCTTTCTTTATAGATCTTTGAGCTCTCATAGGCATCAAGTCTGATTTCTTCCAATTCATGTAGACCAAGAGTCCTCTTAGCCTGAGCTGTGTCAATATCCAAGTTCAGCAACTTGATAGGCCAAAGCGCCCTCAACCTCCACAGGGAGGTGACATGTTTTACCATATACCAACTGAAATGGTGTTCTACCTATTGGCGTCTTGAACTCTGTTCTGTACGTCCAGAGTGTCTCATCCAACTTGACAGACCAATCTTTCTTCGAAAGTCCAATAATCCTTGACAAGATACCCTTGATCTGCTTATTCGAGACTTCAACCTGTCCGCTGGTCTTTGACCCCATACTTTCGCAGCATACTCTCAAACACCTTGTTGACGAAGTGAGTTCCACCATCACTGATCACTGCTCTGGGTATCCCATACCTTGGAAAAATTATGCTTTTAAATAGTTTCAGAACAACCTTGTGATCATTGGTAGGACTGGCAATGGCTTCGACCCACTTAGAAACATAGTCTACTGCCACCAGAATATAGACATTACCATTCGATGGGGGGTTGAGAGGACCCATGAAATCTATTCCCCAAACATCAAATATCTCTACTTCGAGGATCAGATTCTGGGGCATCTCGTTCCTCCTTGTGATGTTGCCCATCCTCTGACAGGCATCACACTTGGTGATGAAACTGTGAGCGACCTTGAACAAGTTTGGCCACCAGAGACCTGCTTGAAGAACCTTCTGAGTTGTCTTGAATGTGGCGAAGTGACCTCCATAGGTGGAACCATGACAGTGTTCTAGCACTCCCTGCACTTCTCCTTCTGTTATGCATCTTCTGAACAAACCATCAGAACCTCTCTTGTACAGATAGGTTTCGTCCCAGAAGTAGTGATTGACCTCTCTGAAAAGCTTCTTCTTCCTGTAGGGATCCATGTCATCAGGAACTTCTCCACAGACCTTGTAATTCACGACATCTGCATACCATGGTGCAGTCTCAAAAGGGATCGCCATGCATCTGATTTTGAGGTTGTCAAGCTATGTGTCATGCATCTGCTCACAAACTTGGGCGACCAGAAGTTGTTCCTCAGGCATTGAATCATCTAAGGGAACAACATCTTCAATTTTCATTCTTAACAGATGGTCCGCGACTCCATTTTCTATGCCTTTCTTGTCAACAATCTCCATGTCAAACTCCTGAAGAAGCAGAATCCATCTCAACAGTCTTGGTTTGGTATCCTTCTTCGAGTAGATGTGTCTCAGAGCAGCGTGGTCGGTATACACTATGACTTTCGAACCCACAAGGTAACTCCTGAATTTTTCGAATGCAAACACAACTGCTAGAAGCTCCTTCTCTGTGGTTGCATATCTTTGTTGAGTCTCATCTAAGGTGCGACTGGTGTAGTAGATGACATGAAGCTTCTTGTCAATTCGCTGTCCCAAAACTGCTCCAACTGCGAAGTCTGAAGCATCACACATGATCTCAAAAGGGTGATCCCAATTTGGAGCTTGTACTATGGGTGCTGAAACCAACGCCTCCTTGATCTTGCTGAAGGCTTCCAGACATGCTGCATCGAATTCGAACTCAACCTCCTTGCACAGCAACATTGTTTGTGGTCTTTCAATTTTTGAGAAGTCCTTGATGAATCTTCTGTAAAACCCAACATGTCCCAGAAAAATTCTGATGTCCTTCATTGTCTTAGGCGGTTGAAGCTGAACCATGACCTCAATATTAGCGTTGTCAACCTCAATTTCTTTCTCAGAGATCTTGTGACCCAGAACGATCCCTTGTTCAACCATGAAGTGGCACTTCTTCCACTTCAGAACCAGGTTCATCTCCTCACATCGTGTCAATACCCTGCACAGATTCAACAAACAGGAGGAGAAAGTGGAACCGTATACAGAGAAATCGTCCATAAACACTTCCACTGACTCCTCAATCAAATCCGAAAAAATCGACATCATGCACCTTTGAAAGGTGGCAGGAGCATTGCACAAACCAAATGGCATGCGTCTGTAGGCGAAAGTGCCATAAGGACAAGTGAAGTTTGTCTTTTCCTGATCATTTGGGTGGATAAGGATTTGGAAGAACCCACTATACCCATCAAGGAAACAGTAGTAGGGATGACTAGCTAATCTTTCCAACATTTATTCAATGAAAGGCAAAGGAAAATGACCCTTCCTAGATACAACATTTAACTTCCTATAATCTATACACATCCTATGTCCTGTGATGGTTCTAGTTGGGATTAACTCATTTTTTTCGTTTTTGATCACAATAATCCCCCCCCCTTTTTAGGTACACAGTGCAATGGAGATACCCAAGTACTATCAGAGATAGGATAGATAACTCCAACATCAAGCAGTTTTAAGATTTCTTTCTTTACTACTTCCTTTAGTTTAGGATTCAATCTCTTTTGGGGTTCAATGCTAGCATAAGACTCATTTTCAAGATTGATCCTATGTGTGCAAAGACTAGGTGAGATTCCCTTGATACCATCTAAGGAATAACCTATAGCCTTTCTATACTTCTTAAGCTTAGTTACTAGCAACTCCAATTCATCATTACTCAACCTAGCATTCAGTATGACAGGATAAGTAGAATTGGTTCCCAGAAAACATACCTGTGTCCGGAAGGGAGAGTTTTGAGTTCTACCTTTGGAGCGTTCAGTTCCGACCAGTCGTCAGCATGGGAGTCTGGAATGATCACGGTCGAGTGGGAGGGGTGCGACTCGATTAAGTGGGATGTCGGTGTCTCGAGTCAGGTCATGACGTCGGTCGAGTGGGAGATATCACATTCTGAACTCTCTCTCTCAACTGCACATACCTCCTCTGCGTCGGATAGCTGCTCGAATTCCTCTGGTCCATCCGTTTCTCTGTGGGAATCTAGCAGATTCTTGTAACAAGTGGTCTCCTCATGCAGGAACCCTTCTTCTCCACCCTTGATCATAGCAGTCTTATGATGATCCTCCTCAGCTAATTCCTCCAACAACTCATCAGCCAATTTATCCATCTCTTCAATATAGAAGACTTGTCCTCCTATCGTTGGCTTCTTCAAAGTATCCTTGATGTCAAACTTCATGATGAAGTCGTCGCCTAGATTAAGATCAATCTTGCCATTTCTGACATCAATGATGGATCCAGCAGTCGCCAGGAACGGTCTTCCTAAGATCAGTGGATCTTTTGGTTCTTCATCCATCTCCAGAACCACAAAGTCGGTTGGTACTTCCACGTCTCTGATCCTGACAAGTAAGTCTTCTAAAATACCATTTGGAAGTCTCATTGATCTATCTGCAAGGATGAGAGAGATGTCGCAACCCTTGAACCTTGTAAAACCCAACCTCGTAGCAACAAAGAGTGGCATCAGATTAACTGAAGCGCCAAGATCACATAGACACCTATCAAAAGACATAGGTCCTAGGGAGCAAGGTAGAGTGAATGATCCAGGATCTTTGAGCTTCTTGGGTACAATCTTCTTCTGGATGATTGCACTGCACTCAAGACTTAGTACCACCATGCCTTGAACTTCTTTTGATCTCTCCATCACTAAGACCATCTCCAATGGTTTTTCCTATTTTTACCCGTAAAATAGAGGAACTCTATAATAGAGGTGATTTTTGCTCCAATGGATACCTCTATTTTTTCCTCTAAAAAGAATATTCCATAGAGATTCCTTTTTTATTTTACTATTAATACCTTTTACTTATAAAAGTTGCAAACTAACCCATTTATTTTAGTATTTGTGAAACTTTTATAAAATGTTTACTATAAATGTTTTCAATATTTTTGGTTTTGGAGTAATATTTAAATTTTTTTATTTATTGTTGAATCCAAAAAAAATAATTTTATTTTATTTTAATGGTGTGCAGTTTAATCAAGCAAAATTAATGTTAAGTGAAGATCAAAATTTTAAAGGAGGTTGGAAATTTGGACATGTTTGGGATATTGTTAATAACTTTGAAAAGTTTCAAGATGGTGTTGCTTGTCCTAATCGATTATCTATCCCATCTGGTTTTGACTATACATTGTTAGAATCAGATAATCCTACCATTGGTTCTCCTACACAAGCATCTCCACATTTATCTTTTTCTTCACTAAATTTGAATGATGATGATGATGAGATTGTTGGTGGATCTTCCTCTCCACGACCTCTTGGGGTATAAAAATCCAAAATGAAAAGAAAAATTGGTGATCAAACAACATCGATTATCAACACTTTAGAAGAAGGAAATAAACAATATTTGGAGCAATTAAAGAAGACAAGTGAACAAAGACAACAACATTTGGAGATGCAAAGTAAAAATTATGCTTTGAAAGAGCTAAAGGAAGAAAACAAAGAGCTAAAGGAAGAAAACAAAAATTTATTTTGTGACTTGAATTCCGTACATCCAAATGTTCGTGGATATCTTCAGGCTCAACAAGCGCAAATTTTACAAAAGCGGAACGATCAACAACAAAACCAGCAAGCTCCTCCTCCATCTACGTCGTTTGGTTTGATTGGACAAATTTTTAGGGATATTGGTGGATCCGGAAGTAATTTACCAGAATATTAAATAATTAGTCTTTGTTGTATTAAAAATAATCTATTATATTAAAGCAGAAGTCAAAACGTCCCATATTCAATCTCAGAAAATTTATACCGTTTTTCCATTAATGAAAAGTGCCCCTCACGATGAAATACTTTGCCCCTGGACATAAATTGTCCTATTTTTCGCATTAAAAATAAATCAAAAAAATCGACAGAAAAAAACTATTTACACAAAAAGTTATTTGCAAGATTTGTGAGATCAATCCTTCAAATTTCTATATGATTCTCTTATACGTTTAATTGGAGTTTAGATGAAGAAAATATGGCATGACCTAATCGAATTTTAACAAATTAATGTGCTTAGATAGTCTAAAGATCGACGTTAAAATAATAAATGGGTTTCTGTATGGAAAAAGGCCTGATGACAATACACCTCTTTACTGAAAACCCTAATAATACAGAAACCCTAAAAAGTTAGGTCTTCTACATCTATAAATACAATGATATCATTTGCTTAGACCATAACCCAAAATAAACAAAAAATAAAGTCTCTCTTTTCTTGAATTTTTGTGATTCTTTGTCGTGTTCTCAAATTTATATTTATATTTCGATCTTGCTGTTTTTAATGTTTCATCGACTAATCCTTTTTAAATTTCCTATTCGTATAGTGGTATCTTGGAGAGCAAGATCCACAAATCATGAAGCTTTCGTAGTTGTTAGTTCATTCTTTAATAAAGGTAAAATATATTGCCCTTTTTTAGATTTAGTTTTGATATATAATTCTTTAATGCTCTCAATCTTATAATTGTATTCGACTGATCCTTTTTATTCTTCCTGTACGTATAGTGGTTTCTTGGAGAGCAAGATGTACTAATCATGAAGCTTTGGTAGTTGTTGGTTAGTCCTTTAATAACTGTATATTATTTTGTGATTTTAGGTTGAGTTTGATATATAATTTTTTAATGTTCTCAAATTTATAATTGTATTCGACTGATCCTTTTTATTTTTCCTGATCGTATAGTGGTTTCTTGGAGAACAAGATCCACAAATCATAAAGCTTTGATAGTTGTTGGTTCGTGTTTTTATAAAAGTATAATATATTTTAATTTTCTAGGTTGAATTTTGATATATATAATTATTTAATGATCTCAAATCTATTTATAATTGTATCCTGATCATATAATACCACATTTCGTACTGATCCTATTTGTTTACTGATCATGCAGAGATTTATATGGAAGCAAGATTCATAAATCATAAAACTTTGTTTGTTCTTGGTTGCCTTTGAAAATATGTATAATATCGTGCTTTATGATTCTAAATAAATATGTATAATATTAATAACTATTTGACCAGATGGATCAATCTACAAATTTGTTTCTACTCAATATCAGGTATTATTACAAGAACCAGATTTTTATGTCGATCGTCTTCTTTCAAGACTTAAATTAATTTTAAAAAAAAATTGTTCTTGGAATACTATATTGCAGGAAAACTAGAATTGTTAATAAGGATGATCTAGAGAATGATGATACGATTACTTCGACGATTACAAGAAATATGTTCTCGGATTAGATTACTAATAATACACAAGCTGATCAAGCGAAAGAAATCACCTATGCTGAAATTCCAAAATCATCCGTTTGGTGTGATAAAAAGATGATATGGAAGAGAAAATCAAGGAGAAGACAATTTTCATCACCCTATAATATTCTAATAATATTTGTTTCTTTAATTTAATTTGCATTCTATAGGATGTAACAATAATCTAATTATAAATAAATTATTTTTTTATCTTTTAGACAATACAACTTCTATGAGAATATAGAGTTTGGATTTGTGAAATATCTCAAAAAACTACCTATTAATAAAGTTATGCCTTTAGAACAAATAGTATATATCGTAGATTTATAAAATTCCTTAAATTTAAAACGTAAAATGTAACAATATTCTGATGTATATTCTTTATTTGTAAAAGCCATATACGCAAAATGAATAGTTACCGATTTATAAAATTTACAAATTTGAGAATATTGAAAATGGAAAAAATCATTGTTTGGGACATAAAACTAAAATAAATAACTGATATATAAATGTTTGAATGGATGTTTAACTGTATGAGCATATTTATTATATTTTTAAAGTGATAAAGATGGAAATAAAAATATTGGGGTCATCTTTAAAAGTATACCATAGATGATATTTAGTATATTTTGTATGATCGGAAAATAATAGTATAAATAATTATTGTTTAAATAAGTAAATGAACATGTAGAAGAAATATTTACGGAAAATATCTAGACATAACTACTATTATAAATATGAAAATTAATTCAATAATTTAAATTTACGTATTAAAAAAATTAAGCCATCTCTAAGTTTGTATATATAGACGCAGGTCAGAGCTTATAATCGATATCCAAAACTCGGAAATATTCCAAGGTTCTTAGAATATTTCCCCTTATTTCGTATGTTTTATATTTGATTTTAATTACTGAAATTGTATAATGTAGGTTATATTGTGGTCATGAATAATATGGTTGATCGTGTTTCACGTTTGGATCCTTCAAAATATGAATGGAAGATCCATGTTAGAATTTTGACTTTATGGGAAGAAAATATCGTCCGACTTGGTTCAACCCTAGAGATAGGTTTGACTGATAATCATGTTTGTTGAAGGTTTAAATTCATAAATAATTACATGATTTTATGAACATGATACTATCGTATGAGACCACGGTTGAAACTAATAAGCTAATAATATGATAATTTTTTTTAATTTAATAGGGTAATAAGATCCAGTGTAGCTTTCGTGGTGATGTATATGACAAATTTGTGTCCAAATTTAATGTTGGAAGTTGTATACCAATATGGGTCATGCAGAGCTACAACCCATCAATACAAGATTATTATTTTGTATAAGACCTAGATTATTAAGGGTTTGATTGTTGGAGGTGAAGAATACTTTGATTTCATCGATTATAGTCTAATTAAAAGTGGCTATTATTGTGATGATTATATGAAATTACGTCTTACATTTGAAGATGTCATTGGAGAAGTAACCAATGTTGGAATATTAGATACTTGGAATCATAAACAAAACTCGATGGTTCCGAATAACGACAACAAGTATGCGCTTAGATCACAAAGTGATAGTATTCGTCGATTGTTAAAGATGTGTTGCTGAGATCCATTGGACAAGAAAGTGGACTATTCCAATGATACTGGTTCGGATGATAGCGATTCTGATGGATCTGAATATGAGGACGATGATGGAGGCAATACTGAATCTGATGATGATTGTTTTCAAGAAGAAGAAGATTACGAAGATGAAGGCTTTTATGAAATAATGGATGAAGAGACCGATGATAGTGAAGTCGAATATGAGGAAGACATTAATGATACTGAAGACGACGAATATGAAACTGAATCATGTGAAGATGCTGAAACTGAAGTAGAAGATCGTGAGGAGCAGGTTTATTTACCGAAAGAGAACGAAACACAAGAGTACTCCATGTACCTTAGAATTTATTTCGACCTTCTTGACTCTGGGTATTTGGATTTAAACATATTAAATTATAGCACCAGGAGGAACATTTAAACATTTAAACATATAAACGTTCTTGATTATTGTTTTAGTAATACGTTTTTGACGTGTGAGTTAACCGGAATAGCGGATGGGAAGTTCTATGAGGCTTACAAAGATTCCATAGGTGAAAATCTCATTTGTGTTATTCGATGGGGTGTATTTGATGTATTCCAAGGTACAGACGATATATTCATTCGTTAGAATTTTAATATTTTTTGATTTTTTTAATAAGACTTTACTAATCTTAATTCTATTCCAAATGTATTGTAGATAGGAGGACTGTATCTAACACTATATGCATGCAAATTAGGCTTAACCCTGACATTCCAGAAGTTGAAACATTTGGACGTTCGTAAGTTACCCTATTTTGTTACTTTATTACATAATTTTTCAAATATAGTCTCTTAATGTACGATATGTGCTGTAGGAACTCTAGGAAGAGAGCACGTACAAAAAAATGATGGGGACCATGAGCATGCGTTTTCTATACGCCTACATCTAGATGTTGTCAGTTACATTTACAATTATTTCAGTTATTTACCTTTACTATTATTGTTATTTTGGATATGCATAATAATTTTACTTATGCATGAAACTATTATATTTTACGCAATAAATTAATACTTAAATTTATAGTCTTAAATTACCAGTAGCTTTGAAACTGTTGTTCAACTTAAATGGGCTTTACCTCATGAGACACTAATATGAAAGGCTTCGCGACTCTCCGTACATATATTTAAGCACTATTTGTCTCCACTACATGTTGAGTTTTTTTATCTTTCGTCGCCTCTTCTTAACAATAGTCGTCCTCTAAGTTTATTTACCAAGTGATTATCATCCGCATCTTTCAAGTAAGTTCTCTAAGTTTTTTTTTTACTGTCGTTAATTCAATTTTTTGCTTACGAGAATTCTGATTTCAAATTTAATAGTTTCGATTTTTGCCATGGATGGTGAATGTTCTAGAAACGCAAAGAACTCATGTCCGATTATGAATGGGAAGACGAAGCAATTGTCAAAGTTACAAAGGCGTTTCAAAAATCTAGAGATGTCTCTCAAAAGGAGACGGCGAAACGTTTCACCGCCATTCTTGATATAGTGAAAGAGCATATGAAGAAGAAAGAAGAATCAAACGAACTCACGTGTCAGCTTGAAACAATTGATGCTCAACTCTCACTAATTGATGATATCTTAGGTGGACACATCGATTTGATTGAGGAGAGTAAGAGGCTTGAAGAAGTTAGAGTAGTTATTGAGAAAGATGTAAAAGATTGTGTTGTGCCTAATATTGATTGGGATAAACTTTGTATCCCATTTAGTGGTTAACAATCTTTGTAATTTCAGAATAACATTATCCTCGAATAAAATTACTATAATCATTATATTTACATTCCAAGAAAATTTATATAATATTTGTAAATTTAATTTGTATAGGATATTCACTCTTGATCTCATACGATAATATTAGAATTCTGAAAAAGATTGATTTATACTTTTAATAATATATGTTAATTTAAAAAAATATATATATTCATGATAATTTCTATAAAACCATAAAATAAAGATGGATACTAACCAATTTCGTAAGTTATCTCTTGTGATAATGATAATTTTCCAGAAATAAGGTTAAATGAATATTCTAACCAAGATATTGTATGTCGATTTAGTATATATATACGTATTCAACAGATGCTTCCTATTCTAAAGAAAAAAAAAGAAGTATAAGAAATTTGAAAATATGAACACTAATTCGTATTCTTGTGTTCATCTTGCTGATTTAGAACCTTCTCTCATTCAAAGAAGAATCAATGTTAAGATTGTTAGAAGATTTGTTTGCAGTGCTCCATTAAACGAGGTGGTTGAGTTTGTATTAGCGGATGATAAGGTAATATATATGCATATACTTGTAATCATAACCATACTCGAATCTTATTTAATTTGATATTCTTTTTATAGGGTTCAAAGATACATGGAACTTTCGACCGGAGTTTGGTCCAACGCTTCGAACCGGTATTTGCTGAAGCAAATTGGATCATTATTTCTAATTATGATATAACACCAGCTGTTGGGGATTTTAGACTTACAGCACATAAATTTAAAATTATATCAAACATCATGACTTCAACACAAATGATATCTTCTTTGAATGAAAAATATTATTTTTCTTTCGTATCTTTCATAGATGTCGTTTCAGGCTTTGTAATTCCGAATATGTGTCTTGGTAAGTAGTAAATCAATTATTTGAGTTGTCATATAAAAAGTAAATATATAAAATATGTGTTACTGATCAGAATATATTCGTTCTGATTTTTAGATTTGATTGGCCGTCTTGTGCATGTTGAAAGCTCCGCATACGTCTCAGACAACGATGTCCAACATCAACTTTTATTTGAGATTGAAAACAAAGAGTGAGTTTTGTATACAATACTAATAAAATTTTTGTTTACTTATTTTATTAGAAAAACTAACTTCTTCTTCGTCTTCAAGTGGTTATTTGCAACAAGGTTATTTTGCACATTTTTATGATGGTTTCCAGGAAATTGAAGACAACATTATTATATGCATCGTCAGATTTGGTGCATTGTTAATGTCAAAGGTAAGAGTTTAATCTAAACAATTACGGCAATCTTTGATAAAATATATGCTTATCTTATATTATGTTTTTTAGGTCATACAATGATAACTACCGCATGCAACTGTACACAGATTCTATTCAAGTATCCATGTCTTGAAGTTTCGGATATGCGAGATCACTTTCAAAAGTTGGAAGATTAGTTGATGCTTTTATATTTATGGTTTTATGGTTTAGTTTAAAATTTTATAATTTCGAATTCACATAACTAATATTTTCTCAAAACTTTCATGAATAATAATAAAAAAATATCACATTTACTAATATAATAAATTTTATTCTTGATTCGATGAATTTAAATTTCTGTATTTTAAATGTTTTTTTAAAATAGATGTCACTGGTAACGACGATTGGAGTCGTATCTATGAATGGGACCTTTACAACTTCTACATCCTTTACTTTTTCTAAACTAATCTCTTCATAAATTCTCTTTGTTTCTATTATAAAAATATGGCGAGATTTGTGTTCTTTAACAAGGTGAATCCCTCAACTATGCAATGGAAGATTTGTGTTAAGGTGTTCCATTCACGGCAAGTGAAAAATAATTTGAATGAAGTTTCGTTAGAACTAATTTTGGTTGACGAAGAGGTATTGTTATTGTTGCTTTTTCTTTATTTTTAAGTATATATGGATTGTCATCAAGTATATATGGATTGGCTTAATATTCTTCTAAATATTAATTATACATATACTGTGAACTAGGGTTCATTTGGACATGCCACAGTTCCGGCGTCACTCTATGGTCTTCCGTATCTTGATATGTCATAAAACCAAAGTTATGTTGTTGAGAGGTTCAAAGTCAAGGAGGATAAAGAGCAGATCCACAAAACCAATCTCGGTTATCGTTTTATTTTCACAGACAAGACTATAATAAGTCTTGCAAGAGGATAAAGAGCAGATTCATGGACGTTGGCCTTACGGTAAGTATTAGTTTTTAATGGATTGTTTAAATAAACTTTAATTTTACTACTTATAATACAAATCAAAATATTTTATGCAGTTAATTTGATTGGATGCATCACTAATATTGGGAAAATCAAGAGTTTCAGACAAGAAGACAGCGCTGATTGTTGGAGTCTGATGGAACGATACATCAGATTCAGAATCATGTCAATTGAGTAAGTTCTAATATTATTGCATGCACTTTTTGGAGAAATCTAATAAATGGAACGAAATATCGTTTGACAGATTTATATGTACTTGACACATTATGTTGGGTAATCTTTTACACTTACTTAGATTTGATTTAAGTTAACTTTGTTCCAAGAGGATATGTACTTGACTGCTTCGCAACCGGATGTTATGCCAATCATATGTTTAAACGTTACAAGCTTGGAAACGGGAAGAGGATTTGTCTGTTCAAAATGTGGAAAGGAGTCAGATTTGGAGGTACTGAAATGGTTGAATATATCATCTGTTAAAACTCTAAGTTGTAAATTATGATTATGAAATTTTTGACTGATTATATTTTTAACAAAAAAACGGTTTTGTAAGATGATAATGTTCTCCTAACCAACGGCGATGGGTGTTCGGATATAATAGAGGATCCAAAGGGTGAAGAATATTCAGACTACATGCATATGTAAGTTAAATTCATACATCTAATCATTAAAAAATAAAAATAAATATAAGTATACGAATATATATTAAATTGTACTTTATTTTTACCTACATCAGACGATAAGTATTACAATTCATACATCTATCTCTTTTTATTGTCATTTGTAAAATGACAAGTTTAAATACTATACTTAACAATCAAAATTATATTCCTAATACAGGGAGGAACGATTGATGCCAAAATAGATGCTGCTTTATATGTAGAAAAGTTTCATGACAGAATTAAGGAATGAGACTGGTACATGCTTTCAAGATTCAGAGTGAAAGCTGGCCGACGATCTTTCATAAATTCAAACAATCCATTTGTGATCATGTTCATAGACCAAACAGAAATGATTCCAATACCTCCGAGAAGTACAGACAATTTCTACTGTCTTATTGATTCGTCAATGATGCAGAAATTTACACATGATGAGAAGAACTGTTGTGTTGGTAAGTTCTAATATACAAGTATTCGTTCTATTATAATTAATTTATATCTATAATAAGACGAAATATTATTCTATTTCTTTGGGATTCATTTTATATTAGATATTTGTGGAATGGTGATGCATGTAAATGAGAGTCGGACAATTGATTTCCTCGATCGTCAAAATGGCTATACGTCCAATAATAAAGTTGTGACATTTACTATTCTTGACGTCATGTAAGATAATTTGTAAAACTATCAATATTACTTAAAATATATTATTAGTAAATTTTAAGTATCTGATTAACTATTACTATTACAAAAAAATGTTATAGTGGCAAAGAGATCGAGTGTGTTGCAGTTGGCGAAACTTGTGTTGATTTTCTTAAAAAAAGGGGAAAAATTCTTTCCTCTCCTACCTATTGTAGTCAACCAATAATGTGTACGCTTTTGTTTTGGAGGATATCTGTTTTTGAAGGCATTGTAAAGTATCTTCATAATTGTAACACTTAAAATTTATTGCATTCAATTATCATTTTATTTCTAACCAAACTTATACTTAAATAGGTATCGAATGTCTGATGTCTCAATTAAATTGTTTGAAGGTTATACTTGAAGATGAAATTGCAGGAATCAAAACGGCCGATCTTGCTAAAATGTAATTACTATACTAAAAATGTAATGTTTTTTTTCTAACAATTAATGATATCTAAAATCTAACTTCTTTTGTTTATAACAGTCGATGGCCTGACGATGATTCATCTGATGAAGACTGTTTAGAGGAAGGTTGCAGGTCAAACAACCAGAGATGAGGATGTCCTGATGTTTTCAATAATTTCCCATGATCTTATCTGTTTTGAAAATTTTCAATATTTAGTTGTTGTAACTTTGGACTTGTGTATTCATGTTTCGTTATGTCATAAATTTCAACTATTTTAAAACTTACGATTTAGTTATTATTGAATTAATATAGTTTAATGTTTAACAATAGTATTAATTTATATCTAGAACACTAAAACTGGTACGCATTACGGGAAAGGTAATATGTTGTATTCCGTTATTAACTAAAATTGGAAATATATGAAATATAAACTTTGACCCAAAAAATTACTTTATGATTGTATAGTTATAAATTTAAGAAGATTAAGTTTAAAAAGATTATTAATAATATCTCTTAGAAAAAAAAAGGAAAGGTATAAAGAGTAAACTATGATTACTGGAAATCAATAAAATGTAAAAAAAACAGAAACGGAAAACCATAATAATTGAAATGAAAAATAAATTTAACAATACCATTTAAGTATTCTCGATGATAATATTGTTATATTGGAAGAGTATTGCGGATTGGAAATCGCTTTGAGGAAGGCCCACCCGAAAAAGAATGGAATGAGTTGTTCGTTGATCTGGAAAACATTTAGTACGTTATTTAGTTTTATTTGATTAAACTAAAAATTTTATAGTGATACTTTGACTAAATTCTAAAAAATTAATGTAGGGGTGATCGATTGTCATGCTGATTACCAAAGTCTTATGCGAACGATTTCTTTAATGATTAGATACATTGTGTTGATGATATCATATGTGTAATACGCTTTGCAAAAATTGAGAGAAAACAAGGTAAAGTATAATTCTGTATATATATATTTAATAATTATATTAATTTCATATCGTTAAATATATATATTACAAATTTCTTCGTATAGATTCAATCATGGTGACCATGGTGTACAATTGTACGAAGGTGATGATGAATCCTCCATGTCCGCAGGTCACGCAGATGAGAGATGCCTTTGATGATATGGAATCCTGATTTTTAATTTATTGAAGTTTATGGGCTTTTTAATTGTAATGGAATCCTTATTTTTATAATTTAAAAGTTTATTCGTCTTTACATTTGACATATACAATTATTCTATAATTTAAAACTTATGATGTTCGTTTTGGTCTGAAATTTGAAAGAATTATTTTTATATATATAAAATGTCATGTTTAAACTTAGTTACAAATAATTAAGGATTTAAGATAATTTCTATTTAATAGACATAGAACTTTTCCTAATTAATTTTAATAATCAGTGGAAATTAAAGTTCTTGAACGAATATAATTATATTATATTTTTATATTATTCTATAATGCCTAAAAGGTAGTCTGGAAGATATTTAATATCACTTAGATTTAAATTTCTAAAAACCAATAGAGACGAATTATTAACTTCCCTTGTCTGAGATGGAAAATAAGTATATTAATTTTAAAAATGCAAGTTTGCATTATTATCATGATATACTTAAAGAAATATTGATTAAAAATGACAATTATCTTTTTGAGAGAAAAGTCAATTGGATATATTTAAAAATTATTAGTTATCATAATGCTTCTAAAAAGGAAATTGATATAATATTTAATATTATCATAATTAATTAAAAATGTTGAATTCCCAAATTATATACTCTATATATACTAATACACATCGAATCATTATCGACAATTAGAGTTTTAGTTTTTTTGAGAGATTCATTATGGCCTCCAAACAGATCATAATCTCTCCCTATGTTAACATTAGTGAGATCAATCCTGCTCTAGATCATTATAAGATCAGGGTTCGTGTGATAAGACTTTGGAAAGCATTCAAATCGCTGCAGATGGTTTTAGTCGATGGAGAGGTTGGTTTCAGTAAATTTAAGCTTCTTTTGTAGAAAGTATTTTAATAACACTATACTATTGAAACTGGTTCTAACATGACATCTGGTATTAATTTAAGGGTACGAGGATTCATGCGTCTATTGAGGATGCATTGGTGAAGAAATTTCATAACCAGCTTAATGTTGGTGAATCGAAAATAATCGATACTTTCAGTTTTGTGGAATATGACGGTGATTACAGAACAAGTGCTTTGGGATTTAAGATGGTGTTCTATAGAACAACCATAGTAAAACCATGTGATGATTTCCCGGTCCAAGTACCTGAAAAATACTTTCAAGAATTTTCAACAATCTTGGCTGGGGCACTAGACAAACAAGTATTGTTTGGTAAGTTGTGCAAATATGTATATGAGTGTACTATAACCAGTATTGTTATGAATTATGAATTATGAATTTGGATTATGAATTATGTACTATAACCAGTATTGTTATGTTTTGATAGATGTGATGGGCCAAATTGTTGGTGTTGGTTCTCTAGATAACGTTATAACTAAGGGAGAGGACAACATGAAGATAAGTTTTGACTTTCAGAATATAAGGTTTGTTTTAAAAAAAAAATCAAACTAATCTCAGAAAGCGTAAAATAATTAAAACTTTTTGACTACAGTTGTGATCGATTGAGTTGTACGATATGGGGTGATCTAGCAATAACTTTTGAAGCTTCTATAAAAGAACACGAAGACTCGGTTGTTATCTGTGTTCTTAGATTTGCATGTTTGAAAGAGTGGAAAGATAATTTTTAAAATGATACATATGTGTGTTCTCTGTTTGTGTTAATTGAATGAACCTCTTCTTTAAAACTCTTATATTTTGTTTGCAGGTAATTACAGTATATCAAACGCATTCAACACCAGAGATATTCACTTAAATCCATCAATTCCAGAAGTTGAAAGATTCTGAAAGATGTATATAATTTTTCTAATTACAAACAAAATGCTTAACATGTCTTTAATGTGTACACATTCTTATTTTTTTTATTTTTTTTAAAAGGTTGCCAAACACTGGCGTCGTTGAACTGGTTCAAACTGATGATGAAGCAAATCATGTACAACCAAAGGTAACTTTATATGAAGAGTTTTTCATGATAAATGAAAATAAGACTATCGACGATATCCTGTATTCACTCGAGGTATTGTTTATCTAAACACAATACCAAAAAATAATTATAATTAACAAAAAAATAATAATGATGTTTGTATATGTAGGTACGAACATGTGTGACTATTGGGACGATCTGTTCGGTGGAAAACGTGCCTGAGTGGTACTACATTGCATGCATAGTTTGTAGAAAGAAGGTTCAACCATATTCATTAGAATCGGACAAGGGTAAACAACGTCTATATAGTTGTGGTGTTTGCGACGACAATATCAAGGAAGTCGATTATAAGTATGTATTACTTAATTTTTTAACTTACTTAATATGATTAAAATTGTATTCATGTGAAAATGCTGATCATTAAATGGCTTCTATATGCTTTAGGTATAAACTCATACTGTATGTTTCCTATGGAACGTCTCCAAAAATTAAGCTGCTATTTTATTATGGTCTAGCTCAGCTTTTTGTAGGTAAAAAGGCTGACGAGTTGGTAACACAACTAGTCGAGGTACGTCTAATATAAATGCTGAATTAATTTAACTATAAGAATTACCTCTCTCTCTTTTTTTGTGAGTATGTTTTTAATAAAATCTTAAAAATGATCAGGACGATCTTAACATCATGCCTGTGTCTCTTTCTGCTCTAATTGGGAAGACTATGCTCTTTAAGCTTTCTATCAAAAATGATAATTTGAAGAGTGACAGGGCTTCTTATGTTGCTGAAAAGTTTTGGGAGAAGGATGATATGGTAAATCATTTTGTCAAGGTAACGTAAAGATTATAAATGTAATCATAAAAATGTTTACAATAATTATCATGCTTTCATTGTGTGCTAAAATTACCTTTAACAAACTTGCTAGGAAACTTACGGAAAGGTTCATAATGATAACCAAGAAATAGAGCCAGATGAACAAGTTCTTCAACTTAAGTCAGATGAAACAATATCACTTTCGACAAAGAGAGAGTTGCCTGGAGTCAATGAAGACATCGTACGACGTCATAGCATGACTACTAGAAAGAAGATCAAGACTGAAAATCAAACATATTATTATTTTTTATGTTATGCATTACAATAAAACAATAATTTATGTTTTAATAATTATTTATTATTTTTAATCATGTGAGCTATGAGTTATGGAAAAACTTTGGTCTTAATATTCGAATTTTGTTATTAATTCTTAAATTTTTAAAAATATAATTTCAAACTATTAAGTATTTAAAAATTTATGATGTGCCAAAAAAACATATAAACTGTTCATAAAAATATAAATCTAATTATTTACTATTATTCTGAGTAGTTTAGACAAAATTAACTCAAAATAGTATTATTGATAATAATTTCCTATTTAAAATTAACAAATGTTTTAGTAGAAACAATCTTTAAAATTTAATTACGAAAAAATAACATATGTTAAGATAAATCAGCATATTTAAACGTCAATTAAAACCGAAATACTGTGATAATAATATCCGCTTATGTAAATATTGAAGCGAATATTTTTATAAATGTAAAGATTAAACCTACTGAATATTATATAAATGAAGATTGTCATCACCCTAAGCTCCTATATTTTATTTTAACGCAAGACGATGAGACCTGAAAAACTACCAATATGGAGAAAGAAGCATCCAATTCATGTCGTCAATACAACACGTAATTAATATTCAGCTTTTGAAATATTTTAAAGAATATTTTTCTATAACATATTGTATAACGTTCAATATTATTTCAGCAGATAATTCAAAACTTGCAAGGATGAAAAGAACAAAAACTCTTAAATCAAAAAAAAAAAAGAACCGCAATGAAGGTTTGGTCTATTCCTACATATTATAAAACACGTACTAAATATTTATTAATATAGAGTTATTGGTGTTTACCTATGTAGATGGTTTGCTTTTGCCTCTGATGCATGAAGATTTTGCATGTTTTATTGTTTCTAATTTTGAGTCAAATGACGATAGCGATTCTGATAGCTCGATGGGTGAATCTGATACTGAGTATGGTACCACACACAATGTAACACATGAATATCAAGCCGTAACATCTGGGTTACAAAAATAATGGTTATTTTAAAAAATCAAATTTTCCTTTTTGCGATAAACTTAAACGTATAAACAAATAAATTTTTTTAACTTTGTAATGTTATTAAGTTATTATGACGATGGAGATCCTTCATATATATGTGAAGATTGTGGGGCATATATGTGGTATGGAGAACGCTTAAACAAGAGACGTAAGAAGGCGAAACCGATTTATTCGATGTGTTGTGGAAAAGGGAAAGTCAAGCTCCCCAAGCTGAATACTCCACCAAACACATTATCGGCATTGTTATATAATGACGATGATAGGAGTAAAAACTTCCGTGATAATATAAGAGCATACAATATGATGTTTTCCTTCACGTCGTTAGGTGGAAAAATAAACCATTCTATTAACAATGGTAGAGTGTTGTACGTGTTTCAGATGTGTGGAGAAAAATATCACCGTATCGGCGATATTCTACCTAAATCCGGAGAAAAACCGACGTTTTTACAGCTTTATATACATGAGTAGATAATGAAGTTCCTAACAGGATAGCTGCGTTCGGGTCAGTTTTATATAATGTTTAATAATATATAAATAAAAAATATATTGATATGTTGCTAACATGTGTATTGTTTTTTCTTTGAAAGACCATCTAGAGCTACAGAGAAAATAATGCAGACAATTGTAGTACTTATAAAAAGGATGCTTGATAATCATAATCCACATGTATAGGCGTTTAGATCGGCACGAGAAAGATTTGATTTAACCAATAATGTTGCAGATTTAAGATTAAGGATTCCTGCAGAAAGAAATGCTGATGCAAAGACTCATAATTTGCCTACATGCAATGAGGTTGTTGGTTTGATATCTGGTGATTTCAACTCTGGTGTATTTAAGCGTGACATCGTGATAGAAAGTCGTTCCGGAGGTTTGCAAAGAATAAGTGAACTCCATCCAGCTTACTTGCCTCTGCAATATCCATTATTGTTTCCGTACGGAGAGGATGGTTACAGGTTAGGCATTGACATTGGTTTTATAGATACGGCTGGATGAAAAAGGAAAACAGTTTCCATGAGCGAATTTTATGCTTTCCGAATATTCGAAAGATATCAAGAGTCTTCAGCGATTGTAATGTCGGGAAAATTATATCAGCAATTTTTGGTAGACGCGTTCACAACCATAGAATCTAACAGATTGAATTTTATTTGGCTGAACCAAAACAAACTCCGGACGGAAAGAAGATAAAATAGTTGAAGCTGTTAACCAAGGAAACAAAGATCTTGCAGAACACGATAAAAGAATCTATATCCCTTCATCGTTTACAAGTGGGAAACGTTATATGATGCAGCATTATTAAGATGTGATGGCTACTTGCAAATACTATGGTTTTCCTGATATTTTCATAACGATAACTTGTAACCCCAAGTGGCCCGAAGTTGTCCGTTATTTAAAAAGGCATCGTCTTAAGCAAGACGATAGACCAGATATATGCTGTTGAGTCTTTAAGATGAAGTTAAATAGACTAATGGAACAAGTGACTAAAGAAAAAACTTTTGGTGTTGTAAATTCTGGTATGTTTCATATTATTAATATAGATTGAATTTTCTATCCGTTGACGTGTTAAAACCCTAATTTATTAACAATGCCTTTGTATGTATGTGTGTGCAGCTATGTATACAATAGAATTCCAGAAGAGAGGTCTGCCTCATGCACACATGATCTTATTCCTGCATCCAGACTATAAAATGCGTACACCAGAAGACATTAATCGATTCATAAGTGCTGAGATTCCTGATAAAGAACTGGATAAGTATTTATATGAAGTTGTTTCTGATGTTATGATTCATGGACCTTGTGGTATTCATCACAGAGAAAATGTTTGCATGAATAATGGTAAGTGCACTAAGTTTTTTCCAAAACCATTCATGGAAAAAACTGTCGTCGACGATGCTGGTTATCCAATATACAAACGGAGACAAGACGGAAGATTTGTGCAGAAAAGAGGTTTTGATTGTAATAACAGCTTTGTTATTCCGTACAACCGGGATTTGTCCATACGTTATCGTGCTCATATTAATTGAGTGGTGTAATCAGTCACGCTCAGTGAAATATATTTTCAAGTACATCACCAAAGGGCCGGATTACATTAGAGCTACTGTAGGAGAGGAGGACGAGCATAATGAGATCTAGAAATATTATAGCTGCAGGTATGTATATTTATAATTTTTAAAAAAATGTAAGACAAATTTGAAGTTACGTAAAATATTTGTTATTTTTATTAGATATGTCTCCGCATGTGAAGCAGCTTGGTGAATATTGGCTATTACGATTTTCGTTTCATCTTCCTGGACAGGAATTGGTTGTTTACAACGAAGATGATCCTATTGCAGATGTTATGAAGCGTTCTGCCAGAGGATCCAAATTGTTGGCTTGGATGGAATGCAATAAAAAATACCCAGAAGGTAGAAGTCTCACTCATGCTGAATTTCCTAACATGTTTGTGTGGGTTAAGAGTAAAAGAATCTGGCAACCAAGATCTAAGAAAAGAAAGAGTTTTGCAGTAGCTAGAGTTACTTATGTACCACCCTCTATAGGGCAGGCCTATTACTTAAGAGTTATACTTAATATTGTCCCAGGAGCCACAAGTTTTGAATTTTTGAAGACGGTTAAAGGTAAACTGTACGAAGAATTTAAAGATGCCTGTTTTGCCTTGGGATTATTGGATGACGACAAAGAATATATTTTAGCTATAAAGGAAGAAAGTACATGGTGTTTTGGACTGTTTCTAAGGAAGTTTTTTGCCATTCTATTGCTTTCAAAAAGTGTTTCTGTGCCTCTCGATCTCTGGGTCGCTACGAAGGATATATTGTGTGAAGATATTTTATATTTGCAAAGGAACCGTACGAACAACCAAGGTACATATATAGTTATTTTTATAAATGTATAAAATTATATAAAGATATACTAATGTAACAATGTTCACGTTTATAATTCATAAAAAAAAAATATGTCAACTAAAATCAACCTACTTTATAATACAGGTCTAATGTTAAGTCAAGAACAAATAACAAACCTATGTCTAGCTGAGATTGAAATGATTATGCAGTCTAATGGAAGCTCTTTGTCAACTATTGTGAATATGCCTAAACCAGATGGATCTGTGATGGATAATAATGAGAAGAGGCTTCTCATAGATGAGAGAAACTTCAAACGTGATGAACAAGTAAAGAATTACGACAGGTTATTACGTATGGCAACCGATGAGCAAAAAAGCGTATATTTAGAAATTATTAATGTTGTGAATCGAAACAAGGGAGGTATGTTTTTTGTTCATGGATTTGGTGGTACTGGAAAAACATTTCTTATGGAGTATTCTTGGTGCTGATATTCGTTCTAGGGGTGATATTGTTCTTAATGTTGCGTCAAGTGGTATAGTTGCTTTGCTTATGGAAGGTGGTCGGACAGCACATTCTAGATTTAGTATACCCATCCATGTGGACGAATATACAACGTGTTCGATAGATGTCAATTCTCACCTTGCCGAGTTAATTAGAGAAGCAAGACTCATTATATGGGATGAGGCTCCAATGATGAACAAATATTGTTTCGAAACGTTGGATAGGAGTTTGCGAGATATTATGAAGTGTGATCGGGTTTTTGGAGGTAAGGTTTTTGTTTTGGGGGTTGATTTTAGACAGATTCTACCGGTTGTGCCAGAAGCTGGTAGAGTTGGTACAGTTTTAGCCTCCATAAACTCATCCTTGCTTTGGAATAGTTGTAAAGTACTTCAGCTTACACAAAATATGAGACTCCGTAAGGCTCAAAACAGTATCGATGCAAATGATCTCACTACGTTTTCAAAATGGCTTCTCGATATTGGAGACGGCAAAATCAACAAGCCTTACAATGGTGAGGTAGAAATAGACATACCCAAGGATTTATTGATTACAGAATGTGATAATCCTATACAAGCTATTGTTAAAGAGATATACGGTACATCGTTTGCAACAAGGACCGATGCAAAATTCTTTTGCGAAAGAGATATTCTGGGTCCAAGGAATGATGATGTCAATAAGATAAATCAATATATGCTCTCTCAAATTCCAGGTATATCAATAGTATTTTTTTTTTCATTTTTATTTTAAATTCTAGTGTAAACGGATTCTCATTTTATTTTTTTTATAATTAGGGGAAGAGAGACAATATTTGAGTTCAGATAGTGTCGAGACTTCCGATACAAGTGATTACGATGATATGACATACACTCAGGAATTCTTAAATAGTATTCAAGTTTCTGGATTACCTAACCATGTTCTGACATTGAAAAAGAGAGCACCTATCATGTTGCTTAGGAATATTGATCCTGAGAGAGGTTTATGCAATGGAAGGAGGTTGATTGTTACACAAATGGCTAATCATGTTATCAAAGCAAGGATTGTAACTGGTAAAAAAAACGTCAATGATAGAGTTCTTATTCCTAGGATGTTTGTCTCGCTACCAGATGCAAAGTTTCCCTTTCGTATGAGACGTCGTCAGTTTCCCGTTGCTCTTGCATTTGCGATCACTATAAACAAAAGCCAAGGTCAGACGTTGGAACAAGTTGGATTGTATCTACCCAAGCCCGTTTTTACGCATGGACAACTATACATTGCATTTTCTAGAGTAACAAGCAGAAAAGACTTGAAGATTTTGATTACAGATGAAGAAGGAAAATGTCAGAACAAAACCCTTAATGTGGTTTTCAAAGAAGTCTTTCAAAATATATGATTTCCTTTTAAACATCTAATATCTACTATAATGTTTCATTTCATACTATTGCCATCCGATATTCAGTTTTTCCCCCTTAATAATATTACCTTTATCATATCAATATCTAAGTCTTAAGTTTTTAAAAATGAAAACATGAAAATATCTTCAAGAAGTTAAGATCTTCAAGTGTGACAACCCTTATATTAAACTGTATTTATTTATATAATATTAGCATTTTTAATAAACAAACATAGTTTAGTCGTGACTCTTTGTATTCCTACAAATCAAAAACCCCCTTTTGTTTTTTATAACAGAGAAGAATCAAGAATAAACCTAATTTGAGAAAACTATGAGGTTCGATTATATTGCTGATCTGCTGCCCGAAAGAACTAATTGGTGTGTAAACGCCAAGGTCTTACATTCTTGGAAAGTCAGAGAGTTCGTTACCAAACGAGTTCTGCTTCTTGTGGATGAAAAGGTTAGGGTCGTTAGTTAAATTGATTTTATTGAAATCTGATGTTCTATTAGTTATTGTATATAACATCTCTTACACAATTGTTGAAAAACTGTGAAGGGAGACACAATTAAAGCTCCTTATTTACCTGATACACTCACTAATATCCCGAAATATATTGACGATGGTGAGTGGTACAGTATTAGAAATTTCAAAGTGATCAATCCAACCATGGAGGAAAGGAATACCCATCATCCCTATCATATTAAATTTATGGATGAAACCAAGATGAGGCTGCTCGAATCATTGAGTCCTAAAAACTACTTTCGGTTTGAGGATTTGGATGATATAAAACGTGGAAGAATAGATCATCACATCTCTTTCGGAAAGAATTTCTTAAATAGATTTTATTTTATTTTGTAACAATCCGTCAAACTAGATTCTTTTTAGGATTTATGTAATTTTGTGTAATGGTGCTTCGTAAAAAAACGATTAACACTTTACCAAAAATAGTATAGAAACACTCTGTAAACCTAAATTATTTCTTTTTCCCTTATTAGATGTTTGTGTGTGTATAATGGATGTGGAAGATAGAAGGAAACTTGTGAGTATCATTGATAATGATGAAGTTGTTCTCTATGAATGGCAGGTAAAAGATATTAACTCTACCTTTATGACGTTATGTTTTAATGTTGTCTTGGTTGAAATTTAAATTGATTTGATAAACATGTAGGTGTGAAACTGTGAAGTGTCGTCTCAAAAACAAATACACATTCCAATTCATGACCATATGGCAATCGAGCGGGTGCCATCTCATTTACAAATCCAAACATGTGTTCTGTGTAATGCGATTTATGAGGTTCGGAGAATATGAAGATATGTTACATAAATTTTTCATATCACCACAAAAAAAATTGCTTATAGACACAAATTTTTTTGTAACTACACCCATAACTATGTGGCTATTATGCTAATATCCAAAAAAAGCCATAAAACTGGTAATTGTGTCTATCCGCGGAAGCGTTGCTACGAACTAGCCACAAAATATTTTGGGGCAATTAGCCACAAATTGCAATACAACATTTCGTAGTTATAGTTTTGTAGCTATTTAAAATTTTATCGCTTTTTCTGGTTATTATGGATACGATTAATCACAAATAAAGTCGTGGCTATCTTATTAATTTGTTTAAAAAAAACTAAAACATGAAATACAAAAACAAAATCCATCGCTAAACCATAGCCGCAGGACCACCGCCAACAACCCACCGCTGGACCAAAACCCATCACATGAACTGCTGCCACTAGAACTCCGAGAAAGAGAAGACGAACACGAAGTACCTCCAACCTCAGCCACAAAAGATTTAACCCAACCACCGGGGATAGTCTATAATCCGGCCAAAAGAAGATCTAGGACACTAGATCTAATCCCAAAAGCTTAAGCAATGAAATCGGGGAGCTGGTTTTGCCGTCACCACCCTTAGCTGCGAGATCTATCGCTAGGTATCCATCACAGAGATCACTGGAGCCGTAAACCCAAATATTGTGAAAACCTAACCACCTTCGCCTCAGGCCAGAGAAGAAACTCGGGGAGGTTCATAAGAGCATCTGGCGTCACCTTCTGCATCCTCCAACGATTGGAGATGTGAGGAAATGGGAAGCAAACTGTTTGATTTTCCCATAAGAAGGATGGGTTTGATTTTCTCATATAGATTGTAGAAGAAGGAGGAGACAGATACGAAGAGAAAAGAAGAAAAGCACTAACGAGTTTTAACCAAAAGAAAGAAAAAAAAGAAGGAGGAGATTTCATCCGTTGGATTAAATCTATCAATGGTGGAGAATAAGCCAAAGCTGAATCCTTGTCTCTATGTATTAGCCAATGAGAAGCTTTAGTTTATTTTGTTTATTTATTTATTGGTTTTACAGTTTTTGGTTTACTTTTAAAATTTAAGTTTTAGTGATATTAAATTGGGGTTTTAGCTTTGAATATATACATTATATGTATGTATATTATAACTGATTTGTTGGTTTACAGATTTAAACTTATAAGTAAATAGTATTTAAAAAAGATTTATAGATTTATGTAAAGTAAATATGAAAATGGCTTTAATATTGGTTTTGTGTATATATATTGATTTATATTTTGGTTTAACAATTTATGATTTAATTTCTACTTTTAAGAGTTTTAAAGTTAAACAGGGTTTTAAAATTTGTGGTATATAAATTAATGTGGGGTTATGATTCAAAGTTTGAAAAGTATTTAATTCAAACATGTAGAATTTTTATAAGTGTTAGATCATAGATTTGCATATATTATAATAATTATATATGTTTCTTAGAGTTAAAAGGTTTTATGATTTGTGTTTGTAGTTTAAAGTTCTGTATAGCTAGGGATACATATGTGAAAAATTTGTGGCTATCTTTCTAAAATAAAACAAATTAGATAGCCTCTACAATTTTGTGGTTTTTTGTAGCTATTAGCTACAACTTAGCCATAAATTTGATTCGTAGTTATATAGACACAAATTTGCTACGATATAGCTTCAAACTAGTCACGATAATGTTTTGTGTCTGATTTGTGGCTAACATATGATTGCTACAATTTTTTTGTAGTTAAATTGTGGCTTTGGACAGTTTTTCTTGTATTGAGATATTCAATGAATTCATCTAAAATTATAAATGTTCATAGGTGCACCATGTCTTGAAAACACTTTGGACTCTTCGAAGATCTTTATAAAACTAGAATTCGAAGGACTGGAGCATCACCAGGCTATGTAAGATGTATTGACTTATATGAAATCAAGTTTGGTATTATGTTTAAGTAATTTTTCTTAAAACATTTAATATATTTTCAGGACTGAATTTGCTGGACGTTATTACATAAACCATGTGATCAAGCAGCAAAGTGAAAAATCAGGCACTCAAATATAAAGAATGGGGCGTTGGTCGACAAATTTTATCTTTTATAATGTCTATAAAATTTAGTATGTTTGTATTAACCGCTAATTGAAATCCAACTTTGTATTACTCTTATCTTTGGTTTGTAACTAAGATGATACATTATAATATATAATTTTAAACCATTGGCAATTCCTCACCCTTTTAAAAATTTGGAAATTAGTTATTGAATTTCAATATCTATTTTCTACAGTTTAATAGTTTATTATAAAGACTCGGTTAATATTTCACATTGAAAGTATTACACAAAATTCTTGACAATTCAATAAAACATTTAACACTTTTTAAAAATATAAACTACTATATTTAAATATGTCAATGATTACATATAAATTCATTAAAGTTACTTATCATAAGGTTAAAAAACAGTTCTTATTAAAATCTTAATACCGCACTTTAAGCGCGGGTTCCTCCCTAGTATTATAATATGAATAAAAACTAAAATATTTAAGTTATTTATATTTAATAAGATTTTATATAAATTTTCTTTTGCAAATAATAGACTCAAATTTTAAAAATGTTTTTCTATACAAAAACCTTTAAAATTTTTCTATACGAAAACCTTTAAAATTTTTAAACCAAAATATTAAAATTAGTCAAATTTAACTTTATAATCATTTATCCTATTAATATACAAATTAAATTATTATTAAACTATTTAAATATATATTTTATTTATGGGTTTTGTTAGCTTCCAAGGATCCAAGTGACTGATCCAATCGCAAGATACTTTGGACTATAACGTGGGCAGGTCGTGAATATTTAAATTATTACTAAACTATTTAAATATATATTGTGTTTATTTTGATCATAAATATAAAAGTGTTAAAAGTTCAAGGACCATTTTATAAATTAAAAAGTTCAACTCTATTATAGAAGAAAAAATAGAGTTCCTCTATATATAGAGGAAAAAATAGAGATATCTATTATAGAGGTAGAAATAGAGATGAGTTGAAGTAGATTTTGCTCTAAAATAGAGTTAAAAGGCAAATATAGAGGTGGGTTGGAGAGCCCTAAGTCCTTGAGGAATTTCTGGTAGTGAGGAACAAGTGCGAATGCATCCAGCAATGGCATTCTCAACTCAATTTCCTTGACTTGTTTTTCGAACAAGGCTTTGTACATCTCAGTAAGCTGCTTCTTGAACCTCACTGGGAATGGTAGAGGAGGTTTGTACGGTGGAGGGATGAATCTCACAGGTTTGTCATCATTAACAGCATGTTCCTTAACAGTTTCAGGTTCAGACTGCTTCACTGGTTCAACCGGATCCTTGACTGCTTCGACTGGATCCTTGATCTGAGTTTCATCTTGAACAAAATCCTCCCCATCTAATTCCTCACAGTCCTCAGTGACGTCAGGTACTCCTTGTCTGGGAGGCAATGTTTTCCCACTTCTCATCGTAATGGCATTGGCGAACTCCTTAGGGTTTTGAACAGCTTTCTCTGGGAATTGGCTAGGCTTTGGTGCAGAAGTAGAAGCGGATTGACCTTCCATATAGCTGATCTTCGAATTCAGAGCTTCAAATTTGACGTTCAGATTATTGTATGAACATTTCATCGTCTGACTGAGGTCAGCAAACTTCTTAGCAGTATTCATAGAACCGCTAGCTTGACCCTGAAGAATTTGTTGCATCATTTGTTTCATTTCTTGGTCAGGAGCTTGTGTAGGTGGAAGTTGTGGAAATGGAAATCCTGGTGGGGGTCCTGACGGAGCCTGATAACCATGCTGGAACTGTTTCTTAGGCGCGAATCCCTGATTGTACGGCACAAAAGGTTTTTGTTGACCTTGTTGCTGTTGTTGTGGAGGGTACACCTAATCTTGCGGATTAGCAATGTTCTTAGTTTTGTAAGACAAATTTGGGTTTTCCTTGTATTGGTTGTAACCTTTGTTGTATCTGTATTGGTTGTAACCTTTGTTGTATCCACCATGATTCTGGACATAGTTTATCTCTTCAGACTGCTCACCCTCCCCATCTGGAACTTGGAAAGGCTCATCCTCAGATACGTAGTGGACGCTCCTCTGCTGACTTAGCAAGATACGGTCTAGCTTCTCATTGATGTTCTTGAGGTCTTTCTTGTACTTCTCCTCAGAACTGGCGTCACCTCGAACTGTGCGGTCATAATCTTCATTGTAGTTGTCGTCAGACTGGGCGAGATTCTCAACGAGTTGCCATCCCTCATCCACTTCTTTGTTCAGGAAATTTTCGTTAGAGGCAGTGTCAAGCAGCATGCGGATTTTTGGAAGTACACCACGGTATAGAGTGCTCAGCAGTGACTCGTTGATGAACCCATGGTGAGGACACTGGCTCTGGTAACCCTTGAAACGCTCCCAAGCTTCACAGAATGATTCAGAGCTCTTCTGAGTAAAACCAGAGATGTCATTCCTGAGACGTGCAGTTCTTACATTGGAGAAGAACTTTTCCAAGAATGCCTTCTTGCAGTCATCCTAAGTGTTGATGGATCCCTTGGGGAGGTTTTTCTCCCATTGGTGAGCTTTGTCTCCCAGGGAGAATGGGAAGAGTCGCAACTTGAAACCATCCTCACTCACGCCGTTGATCTTGGTGAGACTGCACAGACGGTCAAATTCATCCAAGTGGTCTAGTGGATTTTCCATAGGCAAACCATGAAACTTGTTTCCTTGGATCATGGAGATCAGACCACTTTTCATCTCCAAGTTATTGTTCTGCACAACGGGAGGGACGATTCCAGCACGTTGAGTATGAGTGTTCGGTGCATCCCCAACACCAATGTTTTGCGGTCTCGGATTTGGTCCACTCGGTTGTTCCATAGTGACTGGTGCGGGATGATTAGTGAGATGACGAGATTGTCTTGGTCTTTGTAACTGATTGATGTCGTCAATAGGCAGAAGGAGATTTTGATGTCCTCTTGATCTCGTGTGCATGCAAGGTTGCAATGAACAGGTTCCTGTGATGCAAAACAAACAAGTAGACAACCAAAACAAGTCAGTACTCAGAGTGACAAATATAACATAACTTAATCTTGCAAAACTTGAAATCTTAAATGTAGCAAAGTAAATCCCAAATGGCAACAGCGCCAAAATGATACTAGGATTTTTGTGTATCCTAGCAGGTTCAATCAACCTTATGCAGTTGTAATACTTAAGGTGTCAATCCAGTTGGAGAACTTTACTAACAATTAAGATGCAATCAAAGAATCACAAGTCAAGCCAATTCAAAGATAGTGTTTGTATAACAGTCCTAAATGCAAAACGGAAATGTGTTCTACGATTAGAAACGAAAATGTGTGACAAGAAGCGAAAATGGATAAAAATCAGAAACGAATCTAAGCATGAACTAAAAGGCAAGAAACGAAACAGTCTCAGGAATGTAATAAAAATCAGAAAGAAAGAGGTCCTAAGGATGGGAGTAATTGATGTCGGTGAAGTCTCCTAGTCTACAGAGTGTTTAACATGCCACAAGCAAACTATCCCTAGACAATGAACATCACGACTTAGCTAATCCAATCTCTTGGCAAAAGCTACTCAGACTCAACCACTTCCATACCTAGCTCTCGCTAGAGAAACATGGTCGAGCAGGCATGACAAACGAGTTCATTCACATCAACAAACATCCTAGACAACTAATCTCTAAGGGTAGGAACGTAAGTCTCTAGCACTAGTTAGTCAGACATTTTATCGAACACCTTTTGGGTACGGAAATGTCTAAAACCTAGTTCCAAATGATCAGAGAGAAACTAGTATTTCTAACTGTAGTCCAGAAGGGAATCATAAAATCAAATCTTAAACACTCTACATCCTAAGTTCCTCCACCTAATCTATCTCATCCTCAAGAACAACCACACTAAAATCATTATCAAGGATGCAAACTCAGAAAACATTGAAACAAACATTATTAGGTGGATAAAAATAAGATGAACAACTTTGTAGATGGAATCCAATGCAAAAACTCAATAATCTCAAAGATATCGGAATACAAAGTTTTAGAACGTATTTGGTGGCTAGGTTAACCTTAAGGAAAAGAAAACGAGATAAAAGATAAGATGTCTCTGCCAAGACTTAGCAAAACTTATTTATAGTAAAAACATGTAAATCCCTAAAACTTAAAGCGACAAGATAGAGCGTCGGTTCGGGAGTCTCCTGAAGCGTGTCAGACGGAGCTTCTTCCTAACATGCACGATTTTGTCTGTGTGCGTCCAGTGGCTCGATTGGTGTCAGTAGGAAAGGCTCGAGCGATGTGAGTGAAATTGGCTCGATTGAGTGCTGGTGACTTGAGAGTGGCTCGATTGAGTGTTCCTGACTGAGTACTTGAGAGTGGCTCGATTGAGTGTTCCCGACTGGGTACTTGATAGTGGCTCGATTGAGTGTTCCCGACGTCTCCTAGATACCTGAAATACTCCGAAATGCACAATGTATGCAAGGATGATGCAAAAACTAACTAGACATGCAAAGTGTACAGAAAAGACTAGAAAATGATGCAAAACAGTCAGTTATCCTAGCTAAATGCATGATAAATACATGCTAAGGAGACGCAAAATATATACATATCATAGCCTGAGAAAATTATCTTCAAAAGACAAGGACCCCGACACATTTAGTCGGACGTATTAGATGATAAGCTGAGGTTATCCGAGATTACTTTGATTTTGCAGTTGGATGAAGCTACTCTAGGAAACTTCTCAAGTATCTTGAATACTTTCATCATTGCATCTTCATCATTTGATGAAAGAAAGCGCAATATCACTTGCTCGAGATTCGGCATTTTATTTATGAAGTGCTTGACTTGCTTTATCTTCTCCGTTAAGCCATGAACAATTCCAACATCTACTTCATAAGTTTCATCAAAGTTCAGTATCTCTAGAACCTTGACCGGACTTGATGATAGGCAAGTACGAGCGACCACTCCCTCATACTCACTACGATATTTGTATAAGCACCAGTCCTCCTTCCTACATCTAAATGTATGTATGTGATGCAGTCCCTAAAATATAAAGCGAAGATTTTCAAAATCTATGTGTGTGTCGAAAAACGTGACACAGTTAATTTAATTAAAGGATTGTGTAAGTATGGTACACTAGATTTGGACAGTTCTTGAGTATAGCTGGCAATGGTTTCCACTGTCTTTCTCGTTTAGTCTCAATAGTTAAATGAATGAGGTTGTTAAATACTGGTACTGTATCAGGGCAACAACAAAACACCTAAGAAAAACAAAACCAAATCAAGAGTCAAGCCTTTAACCATTGTTATGGACTAATCAATATCCATACTGTGTTTTGATATCTAAATTCGATTGATGGAACTGACCTGAAGAATGTCAACAGACAAGTAGAGGATCTTGACATTGTGTACTCCAGTGAGAAAATTTGTTACATTACTCGTTTCCTTGGATGACAAATAACACACATTTTTATAGCCTTGGAGAATGGCCCGCACATCATGTGTCACTCGAAGTCCGATACGAGCTTCAACAAGCGAATCAAAACTCACTTGTTGATACCTAACCGCCATAGTATCAAAATATTCTACGTCGACCAGATGTGGAGTATCAAATGACAATGAAAGAGATTTGTTATCATCACCAGATTGTTCATAACGACGAAAAATAAGTCTCTTGAGGGTTGGGATAGACACGGCCACAAAGCAAGGTTAAGGTTCCAAAGACTTATCCCACATCAAATTAATTAGCTCTAATATAAACTCTGAACAAGTGCCATTTACTCTAATTCTTAACTTAACCCTTTCTTTAATACTCTAGTAATGAGTTCTACAAACCCTTAAAGCTTTTTTCCTCATGATTTAGCTAAACTAATTTGTGTTCATCCCTATTCATTCAGAATCCAAAAAAAAAACAAAAACAAAAATCTTGAGAAATTGTGGATCTAGATCTAGATTGTTGTTTCATGGATCGAGAGATTCCAGATCTGGGTATCCTGAAATTTTAGCTAAACTAATACTTGCTTAACTTTATCCACAACCCAACAAAAAAACAAAACAAAAATCTTGATAAACTGAAAGATTAGATATGAGATTTGTTTACCTTTTTCGAGTAAAACACCGAATGACTCGTCTAGAGATTATTGAGAGCATTTCACAAACATCATCGTCATGTCCTATCGATATTTTGAAAAACAGGGGAGAAAAATATAGGATGCAGAGCAAATGAGTTATCAGATAATATTTTATAATTTTGAGAGGGGACCAATTTTTTTTAGTTCTACGGTTTTCAAAAGATTTTCTTTCATAAATGTAATAAGTCACTCGAAACAAATATTATATAGGATTGATTGAAAATCTTAGACCATTTGGAGGTTCTCATTACTGTTTGAAAAAATATAAAAAATAAAAATAATAAAAAGCAAGAGTGAAAGATGAGAATTGGTTCTCATTTGACAACTCTTGAGATACTAACTTTCCACGTGACAATTTGTAATTGGTTTTGAGTTTTTTAAAAATATATAAAAATAAAATTATATGTATTACAATATTAATTTTGAGAGACCTTGAGAGTTTCTGCTCTTAGTAAATACCTTGGTTTAGTAAAAAATAGAAAACAGATTAGAAAAGTGACCCATGTTATTTCAAATAAGATATTACAAAAAAAACTGGAAAAATTCTCCAAAAGATGTAGAAAATAAAATATTTTAATAAATTTCATCAGATATATTGTAAAAGGAAAAAATGCCAAAAAACCGATGTTATTTTTATTTGGATGTTTAATACCAATTGTTTTGGATTGGAATAATAATACACCAAATAATATAAACGTGTCATTTACAACCTAAAACAATTAGTGTTATTATTTTCATATCCATGAATTTTCAACAAAATCAAAACTCTAATTTTATCCTGGTTATCTAACTAATTATTAATTTTTAATATAAAAACTATCGGTTTTTTGTTAACCATATCAAATCAGAATCAAAACCAAGATTTCCTATTATAACGATTCCGACGACTGTGTTCGATTGAGAAGAAAGTCTTCATATACAAAAGTCGACATTTATCAAAGAGTAGCAGTAGTAGTACACAAGATTTCGTAAGACTTAGGTACTGTAAGCACTGCATCGAACCACTCGACCTTCCCCCAAATCTCTTCATTGTTGCCTTTTTCAAGTGAAATCACTGCACACCAAATCATCTTTTCCTCATACTTACTCGCAAGCACATTCTTGTCCCATGAAACAACCAGCTTACCACCATAATCCACTAATTTAACAGTAGTGAAATTAGGAAACTTAGGTAGCCCTTCTAAACCCCCTAATGGTCTCCAAACTGCTCCCTTTGTGTTAAGTTTAATCCATCTAAACTTTCCACTATGGTCATAACAATAGGCTATGTTCTCTATCACACAAATAGAACTCAAATCCGTATCAAATCCTACTGCTTCCAATGTGCTAGCCTTTGGATTAAAAGCCACAGCTTTCTTAGGACACTCTACATCAAGGTTCATGTAAATAATTCCTTCCATATTTTTGAGTTTGCATATTCGTTTCTTGGACGGGACGGGATTCCATGTTTGAGTGGTAGTGTCGTACACCTCAACACAGTTCAAAGAATCTGGACTTTCAGAGCTTCCTGCTAGATACATATTCCCATCAAAGTCACTATTTGTGTGAGCCATTCGCATTCTTGGAGAATTAAGCCAAGTGTGAGTTCGACAGTCAAGGTACCAAACGTTAGAGTTAGAGCATGGAGAATCATGGATGTCTGCGGTAATGGCGTAAAGATTGTGACCAACAGATATGATAGCTAACCATTCCACAGGCGGAGAGTTGAGAATTGGCGTTGGAGCCCAAAGATACTCCTTCATATTCTTAGTGGTGTACTTGGTTAGGGTTTTATTAGGTTTGTTCCCGTAGAGAGTGAACAAGCGAGGGTTTGCTTCATCATGGAAGCTTAAACACACGTAGAGAAAAGTCTCGGTGCAGCCTAAGAGGGTTCTGGTTTGGTATAGCTCCGGTGAAGCAAGGATCGATCGGAAGCTTTTGGAGACTTAAGGAAAGATTTGGGTAGTACGATCTCGAGATGCGGGCTAAGATGCTCACTATCAAATCATCTGGAAGTGACGGATTTGAGGTCGGCTCTTTCGACGGCTTATGCTTCTGCGGTTGGCCACCCGTGACGGCGGAAGCGGAGGAAGACATCGGTGACTCCGCCATTGAGTTCAATCAAGTTTTACGTGTTAAGACGAATTCAAACAAAGAATGTGCCTTGTCCTATTTTAGAGATTAATGAAAATATATATATATATATATAATGGCTCTGCTAAGCGCATTCTCTAATGCAAAATAATTGCCAACTAGAAAAATTGGCCATTATCGTATTAAATATAAAAACTCTAAAACACATCAAATCTTCTAAAAAATCTCCTAAAATCTTTTTTTTTTTTTTTTTTGTCTTCTAATAATACAAGGAAAAAGTTGGAGTAATAAAAAAACCAAGGAGAGAGGAAACAAAACCAATTAAAAGAAGAGTACACTGCAAGTGCTTGATAATGAAGCCAGATCGCTCTCCAAACACTACTAATTGCAGTAGACCTTCCAATAGAACTTTTTATTCTTCTGCAACAATCTGCTCATGGAGCCATGAGAGACCTCCTAATGCCAAGCACGACTGAAATATTTCATCCCGTGTCACACTCTTGGCAATAGCTGAAGCCACTCGATTAGCAGACCGCCCAACTTGTTGACACTCCCAAGTTACAAACCCAACACATATTTGATGAATCTCCTTTAGCGTAAAACAAAAGTGAGGCCACTCTTGGGATTAGTGATCGCCTCCATTACATGTGCGCTATCAATGGCCACAACCACCCGCTATACATGTAAATTCCGTAAAGCTTCCACTGACCATATATAACACACATCTTAAACCCACCCCACAGGCCGAATCCATTCGCGAAAACGCTTCTCTTGCATGATAACCCACATAACCACAAGCATCTCTCACAATCGAAGCACCACCAAACATAGAGGATGAATTTCTCCATTATAGTACAATATTACATTTGACGAGTGCAATATTACATTTATCCATGATAGTGCAATATTACATTTGATGTCTCCGACACTCTGCCATCCAATGAATGTCGAATACCCTTCCTAGCAAAACGACAACTCAGATCCAAGCCCTTGCTCTCCGAATCTGTGAACCAAAAAGCTTTTCTGAAGTAAAGCAAACTTTAGATCTGATCCGGTGGAAACAAAAAACGGTGGATAGAGAGAGGAAGAAGCTCAACAACCTCTCAATCGCCAGAAACTCCTGTTAGCCATCTAAGATCATCAAAAGGATCTACCGTTAACCACCTAACAATCACTAGAAAATCCACCAATCCGCAAGTGTTTTCCACTGCCGCTGCAGCCTCTAACAAGGCGGTTAAGCCGTGAAAGACTTCTCTGCATCTCCAGCGGCGTCTTCAAACCAAAATGAACCACAACGAAGCCTTTCATCCACTGGGAAGGGGCCACAACCGCAATGCCTGCCAGAAAAAACCATATCGCTCTGATGTGAGAGAAGAGAGCTTACCTCACTCCTGTTACAGTTTGTAATGGAGACCACAATGAAGATCCAGACCAAAAAAAAAAAAAACTAGATCTGAAAATGAACATTTGGAGAGAGAAAAACTACATGAACGATTGTCATTGACTTATTTGAATTAATAGTTTCTTATTTTCATTTTCTTAACTAAAAGTTAAATTTCATTTTCTATAAACAAGAGTAATTGACACTACAAGAAAACAGCTTAAAACTGACGAGCATAACTGTCAGTAAGCCGTCGGAAACACCTATTACCGACAAATTACTAACAGATGGCGTCCGTCGGTTCTAGATTGTCGGAAAAATAAATCTGTCAGAAATCCGTCAGTAATTACCGACGGAATTCCGACAAGCATTTACCGACAGATTACCAACAGTAATAGTAATAGTAAACTGTCGGTAAATCCGTCAGTAACAGCCTGTCGGACAGCCGTCGGAGACATTTCTGTCGGTAATCCCGTCGGTAATTTGCTGTCAGACATCCGTCAGAAATATATTTCTGACGAAATTACCGACAGAACAATATCGGAAAATATCCGTCGAACCGACGGAAAAACTGACGATTCAACGACGGAATTTCGAGAAAGTCCGTCGTTTCCGACAGATTACCGACGGTTTGTTTTCGAGAAAGTCCGTCGTTTCCGACATAATTCCGACAGTTTGTTTTCGAGAAACTCCGTCATTTCTCACAGATTTCAGACAGATTTCCGACGGAAATATATATATATATATATATATATATATATTTATAAATAGCATTATTATACAGATTTTATTATGAAAATATTCATTAAAACTGAAATGCTTATATATTTAAATTCAGAAAGTTATAAGTTTGAGAGAAAATATGTTTTAAGTGAAAAATATTCTAATAACCGAAAACAAATAATTGTTCCAAAAAGAACGCAAAGATTCAAAAAAACCTAAGAAGTGGAATGTCTTGTCCGCATCTCACTCATGAAGGCTGCTAGCTCCATGTCCCTCTTCTTGTACTCCTCGTCCCTTCTTTTGTTCTCTGCTTTTTGTTCTTCCATTTCCGCTTTTTGTTCTTCCATTTCCTTTTCCAAAGTTGCAATCCGAGCATCCTTCTCTTGCATAGCTTGTTGGAACTCTTGGGTGGGAGCAAATGAGAACCCCGATGAACGAGAAACCGAACTTCTTTCGGAGAGATTGCCTAGTCCAAAAACATGTCCCTTGGTTTTAATAGTTTCCTACACATGCATTTTAAAATTATATAAATATTTTAAAACAAAACAAAAGTAAAACAAAAATTTTAAAAATAAATGTTACCTCGAAAAAAATTTCGTTTAATTTCTCTCTTCTAAATTCAACCGTAGACTCCGATCCATCAAGAGATTGTAGCATCTCCTCCTCCCGCTTCCTCGAACTCTCAACAAGCAGCTTAGCTCTACCATCTTGTAATTGGCCGGTCTTTTTGTTGGTGTGCATATCCTCCATCAAAGTAACATAGTCTGGTACCACACCATCCCTAGCAGTCTAAAAGAAACATTTAAATTATGTAAAGATTGTCTAATTAATGATAAAGAAAATAATTATAGAAAATCTTAAAACTTACAAGTTGCTTTTGTCGGGTATGGGCACTTATTGGACCATTGTTATGGGTAGCCATACCCAACCCCCCCACGTTCGCTTCTTCTATTCTGAGAATGTTGGGAGGATGTTGCTTCTGTAGCTGGTTCCCCCCAATATTGAATGAAACCTTTAAAGAGATCCTCGTTCACATTTTTTGGCACCTTTCCTCTCTTCCACAATTGCTTCCACTCATGCAATTGTTTAGAATATCGTAGTGCGGCATACTTCTTGAAAGCTGTTCGAACTTGGCTGGTGACATCTGGTTACCAATTGAAATCTTGCTAAAAATATAAAGAAAATGCATTAACAAAAAATATATAAAACAATGTTATAAAATTAAGTTGTTAAAGTTGAAAACTTTACCGCAAATTGCCGAAACCAAATGTCTTGTTCTTTTGTAGGCATAACTGAAAACTTTGCATATGGTGTTTTGAGGATTCCATACATCATATGCAAATGGATTTTGTGATGCCATTATGAGAATCACAAAACCATGTTATCCCTGGAGCACCATACGGATCTAAGCGGGGGATAAGTGATCGGCCAGGTTGAGAAACGAATTCTTCAATGCTCATCTCCACTGGAACATTTTCTGAACCTTGAGAATCTGGGACGGCGCTACTAGGTGAATGTGAAGCACTAGCTTCTCCATTAGCCTGGTTCATAGAAGTGTTTGCAACATAAGAACCATAGTTCCTTCAACAAAAAAAACAACAAAATTTAGAAATAATCTTCAAGCATAACTAAATTAACAAAAATCAATCAATAACAAAATTCAATTCATCAAACCCAATCTGAAATGCATATCCCCTCGTGCAATACCCCGGACAAGACGTTGCAATATATTTGGGACCGTTTACTAATTCTACTAACCATGTTGGAAATGTTTGTCCTTTTTCCCTTCATCGTTAACCTTAAAAAATATGTTTAAAAAAATTAATGATATTTAATATTAAATTTTTATTAAACCAAGCTAGTAAAACACTTACATAATATTTCAACCAAGGCGCAAAATCCATTTGCTTATGCTCATCAAGCTGCTCCTCGGTATATGTCGGGTAGTAAGAGCGTATTAACGCCATGTAAATCCTATTACAAAACCAAAAAAAAAACCGAATTTTAGAAGATATGAAATTATAAATTTAAGTTTTAATTCATATTAATTTTAAAATGTACCTCTCATATTCCATAATATCCTCACAATTTGTGAGAATATACATATGTAAGTGCGTATAATCTTGCTGCGACAGTTGGCGATTCTTGCTTGTCCCGCTGAGTCTTCCTACTTGTATAAACAAGTTAGGTACGTATACCGAATAACTAGCCACTTCGCCTCCATCATCATGACGAATAGGACGTCGTCTTTTTGTACGAACTTGGGCAGGAAAGTAAAATTCGGCAAAATTTGAGGCTTCTTCGTTTATACTTTGTGCCACAATAGAGCCTTCAACTTTGCTTAAAATTTTGACCTTCTTCTTCAGATGAAACATATACCGCTCAAAAGGATACATCCACCGGTACTGAACAGGACCACCAAGTTTAGCTTCTCGCGGAAGGTGTATTGGGAGATGCTCCATAACATCAAAAAAAGATGGGGGAAATATCTTCTCGAGATTGCATAGGATCATTGGTATGTTTTCTTCCAAGTTACGAATACCGTCAACTGTAAGTGTTCTAGAGCATAAATCCCGAAAAAATGCACCTACCCCTGTAAGTAAAAAGAAGATCGGATTAATACTGTAAAACCTCTATGAATTAATTCTTTGCTGTATATATAAATAAATATGTATATAATTCTTTAAAAAATGGCGATATTTAGAAATGTACCTGCAATTGCTTGGTGGACATTACTTGGTAAAAGATGCTCAAATGCAAATGGAAGAAGTCGCTGCATCACAACATAACAATCATGGCTCTTCATTCCAGTAAACTTTCCTTCAGCCATATAAACACAATTACGTAAATTAGATGCGTATCCGTCAAGAAATTTAATATCGTGGGTAATCTAGTGGAAGAACGCTTCCTTCTTGCGCGTGTCTAACCGAAATGCCGGGACTGGACATCTCCCATTTTCTAGTACATGAAGCGGATCGCGATCACAAATATCTGGCAAATCTAATATAGACTTCAAATTATCTTTTGTCTTTCTCGGGACATTTAGAACAGTGTTCATGAGGTTGTCGAAGACGTTCTTCTCGACGTGCATGACATCTAGATTATGTTTCAACAAAATATCTTTCCAATAAGGCAACACCCAAAAATGCTATGTTTATACCAATTGTGATTGATGCCAGCACCGTAAACAACAACATGTCCATTACTACCACAGGAGGTGGTGCATTAACCACTTGCTTATTCTTCCTAAACAATGTCCTCGAACGCCGATAAAGGTGACGAGCTGGTAGAAATCTTCTATGACAATCAAACCAACTCGTTTTACGTCCGTGCCTCAACTGGAACGCATCTGTGTTATCTTGATAGTACGGACACGCTAACCTTCCATGAGTTGACCATCCAGATAGCATCCCATAAGCTGGAAAGTCACTAATCGTCCACATAAGTGCTGCACGCATCTGGAAATTCTGCTTGGTTGAAACGTCATATGCTGTAACACCATGATCCCATAACATTTACAGCTCATATATCAACGGTTGCAGAAACACATCAAGAGATCTCTTCGGATGATCTGGACCGGGAACCAAAATCGAAAGGAAAAGAAACTCTCGACGCATGCACAAAGATGGTGGTAAGTTATAAGGTGTTATGATTACTGGCCACAGCGAATATTGCCTTCTATGATTTCCAAATGGGTTGAAACCATCTATAGATAATCCTAGGTACACGTTTCTTGGCTCATACGCAAAATCTGGATACACTGATTGGAAATGCCTCCATGCTTCTGCATCTGAAGGATGTGTAATCTCTCCGTTTGATTTATGTTCTGCGTGCCATCTCATTGGACCAGCCGTACGCTCAGATTGATATAATCGCTTCAGCCTTTCTGTGATCGGTAAATACCACATCCGCTTATATGGAACTGGAACCCTACCGCTTGTTTCCTGATATCTTGGTTTTTGACAAAATCGACACCTTGTCCTATCTTCGTCTTCTCTCCAATAGATCATGCAATTATCTTCGCATACATCTATCATTTGATACGGCAAACCAAGACCGGCGACCAATTTCTGAATCTCGTAATATGTACCTGGAAAATGATTATCTTCAGGCAAAATGTCTTTCACAAAATCTGTTATCGCATCCACACATTCCACAGCCAAATTGTAGTCCGTCTTTATGGTCATCAATCTGCTTGCAGATGATAAAGCCGAATGACCTTCCCTACAACCTTCATATAACGGCTGCTTAGCTGCGTCCAACATAGAAAAAAACTTGCATGCCTTTGCATTAGGTTCCTCTAACCTATCAACATTTTGACCCATCGATTGCATATTTTCCCTATATGCATCATTCACCATCTCAACAGTACCCACACCATAATCTACTTCTGTTCTAGGTTCCTCTACGCTATCAACAATATATGGTTCGCTAGAACTAATATACTCTGGTCTTTCACCATGGAGAAACCAAATTTTGTAACCCGGCATAAAACCATTCGAATAAAGATGATCCCATACTAAATCAATCCTAATATTGTGAGAATTCCGGCAAATCGAACATGGACATTTCAACTTACGGGTTTGAAGAACGATCCGTTGTTGACATGCCAACTCCATAAACTCGCCTACACCACGAGCATACTCATCATTCAATAAATTTGATTCTGGATCGAGCATCGGTCCGTCCATCCAAGATCGAAAATAAGAAGAAGAAGACATTTTTTTTTCTAAAAAAATGAGTTAAGAGTATGAGAAAGAGTGGTTCGTTTTTATAGAGAAAGTAAATTTTGTATCCGTCCGTACTCTTTCAGTAATTCGTCAGTAATTTTTGAAATTTTCAACGGCTATATAACGGCTACATTAACGGATATATTTACCGACGAATATCCAATGGATATTTATTTAAACGGCTATAATAAGTTTACGGACGGATTTCCGACGGCTGTAAATTAATACCTGTTGGAAATCTGTCGGTAATTGAATAATATACACACGACAACAACAACGGATATATTTACCGACGAAATTTTGACGAAAAATACTAACGGTAGTATCTGGTCAGTAATCCGTCGGAAATGTTGACAGATTACTGACGGATAATGTTTGTCGGTAAATTTCCGACGGAAAACTGACAAACTTTTATGGTGTTAGAAATCGGTCAGTATACCGTCGGTAATTACCGACAGATAGTTGCCCGTCAGAAGTGCCGTCAGTTATGACCTTGTTTTCTTGTAGTGTGATATACAACTTTAATTGTAAAACAAAAAAAAAACAAACAAAAAAAAATTTAATTAAGAGATGATGATGTGCCATTCATTAGAAAAGTCCCTTAATTTTTATATACTAGTATAGGAGCTTCGTCTCACTACCAAATCTTCAAGTTTTGGGCATATGCTTAGAAGAGCTTTGACAGATTGGTCACTTGAGAAGTCAACCGATAAAAGGTGGAGACGTTTGAGGCAGGTCAAACGAACATTAAGTGGAACACCCATGAGATCTAGTTTCTCTAGTATAAGGGTTTCAAGTTTTGAAGATACATATAAGCTTTTAGGCAACTCGAAGGTATTGTAAACCATCTCGATTCTCAGCTCTCTCAAAGAGAGCTTAACTGCGATGTCAACCACAGCCTTGACGTCTGGTTTCAGGTAATTTCGGTTAAGCCTGAGGTGCAGGCTCCCTATCCTTGATCTTGTGTGCAGAAAAATCGTAAATCTGCGAATAGCTCCAAGGGAGGTTTCAGCATCATACCTCCATGACTTCGTCTCCTTCCATAGAGATCCCCACCGTTTTGATAGGACACCTGTGGCTATGGCAAGTTTACTAGGAAGCAAAGACAATATCTTCAACAGCAGTTCATCTGGAAGCTCACTGATTGTATCCCTCCTACGAATCTTATTCTGCATGCTTTGACAGTGACTTTTGTTGCCAATTTCCATATACGCTAGCTCGACCTGTGAAAATTTCCATATACTAAAAATTTTAGATCAATCCCATTAAGAATATGTAATTGCTGCCAATTTGTTTTTTAGTGTGTTTTGGGTTCTCGATGTGAATCCCATTGAGAATATGTTTTTCTCAATCGTCTTTATACCCACGCCATAAGCGACATTTTAATTTAAAATATTTTCTAACAATTCAAATTTTTGATTTTAAATATCATCAATCAAATTTTTGAGTATAAATCTATATAAACACTAAATTTATTTTACAATACAACATATATATTATTGAAGATAATATTTCTCTGTTATATATACTGTAAAATCTCTATAAATTAATACTCGTTATAAATTAATAAATTTTTCCGGTCCCAAGATAGGCCGGAATAACAAATGACACAATTTGATAAAATAATAAAATAATACTTCTTTTGAGATCCTATGTATAAATTAATAATGATATAAACTAAATATATATATATATATATATATATATCTAAGAAAATTTAGTGAAATATTACTCTATTATTGTTTGCCTATTCTTGAATTTTCATTCTTGTTAGAGCTCATATATAATTTTTGTCATTGTATCAAAAACATTTTGTGTTGTTTTCTCAATTTACATCTAGAAATTATGGAGCATCCTAGATTGTGGATTATAACAAAGATATCTTATTTTTAATAGAAAATATTTAAAACTATATAAAAAAAAGTTTCTTCATAAATTAATATTTTTTTAATTTATCGATAAATTAAAACCTCTATAAATAAATAAAATTTTGTGGTTCCGACTTACTTAATTTATAGAGGTTTTACTGTATTTGTGCGGGATTTTTGTTTAAATTTTATCAATAAAATTATATTATATATATATATATTCATTTGAAGTTTAAAAGATAAATCTATATAAACGCCATAATTATTTTAATAGTCTATATATAACATATATTGTCTATTATCGTAATAATGTTTTCTTGGCAAATCAACAATATATCAAATGGTAACATAAAATAACTTAAGAACTTCACTGGAAGAGTCCTCAATCTTCTAACATTTTATAACTAGAAGAGTTCATTACATATTCATATCCCATGAAAACATATTTTGAAAAGCTCTAACGTCTAATGTCGATCGTTAACCTAATTATCGAGATCATTTAATCATATTGATATCCCACATCAAATACAAATATACAAAGTTTCATGAATTTTTTTAATGCTATGTCACTACCACGGGGTTGTTCAAGTGCATCACCTGCTATAATAGAATTTTCAACAACGTCAAGAATGCTTAGATGCTGAAACAGTTAAACCCGACAATAAATATATGTTCACTAATCCAAGTTACATATTTTTTTAAAACCTCATATGTTATTTTCAGGTGTTAATTTTGTGATTCAACTTCAGTTTCGTCTTCTAAAAGAACATAATGTACTTTAAATATGTTGTTTAAGGTTAAAAGCATTTGATAAAATTAATGAAATCTCAAGCTTGTTTTATAGTTTACATTTTTGTCATGTTATAAAATTGTAGTTTTAGTTGATAATATGCCTTGTAAGATACGCTACACAAATCACATGTCATTTTTTTGTAACAGCTTACATATTATTTTTTCTATATTTTGTGACCATTGATTATTTTTTCAAGAGTCTTTTTCATAGTTTTCTTAAAAAAGTGTGATCCTGACAATGTCTTTATTTTTGATCAAAACATTTAAGTCGAGTTGAGTAATTAATCTTTAATTGAAATTTAATAATAAATTTTTGTAGCATATGTTTCTTAGAAACTTATGTTTTACTTCAATTTTAATTTTATATTTAGAATTTTATAAATACAATTACATAAATTATTTTTTTACTCCACCATGCATTAAAATCTTACTTCCATTCTAAAAATCATTAACCCATTATTACTAAAACAAATTCATAGTCTTGTTTTTACTATTTGAAAATTTAATTAATTTACTTATTTCGTTTTCTATTTATTTTTTACAATTACTAATTATAAGTAATAAATATGCAATGAATGAATATTTAAAATAATAATTTTTAATGCAAAAAAATATATATATAAAATTGCTTAGGTGGATGATGATGTGGAAGAAGGAGAAGAGAGAAAAGTTAACTTTACGTATATACTAGATAAGAACCCGCCCGATGTGCGGGTTTAAACTTTTGTAAAATAAAATAAAATTTAATAAAATTATATTAAAATTTGTTGTACGTTATTTATAAGTTTTATTTTTGCTATAATATACTGATTTATATCCATTTACAAATCTTTTATGTATATTACCATTACCATTAAAAACATATTTTTTACACCTAAATATATTGTATGTTATAAATATATTTTTTACCACCACCTAGAAAATGTCTGTATGAACACATTAAGCCAACTATTTTATGTCTTCGTACTTTCACTTTTTGCATAGTTTTTTTAATTATTAAAATTATTGGCTCAAAAAAGACATATATTACATAGTATACTAATCAATGTATCATCACAATAGTGTATAACCAACCATGGAGAAAACCTCGATTCCGACCACATCCCATATGGAGAGAATCTTGCGTTCAACCTCCTCTACCATGGAGAGAACTTTGGCCCTACCTTCCTTCCTTGGGGAATAACCTTGTGTCCAACCTCCTATACCTTCCTCCCTTGGGAAGATAACCGTGAGTCCAACCTCTTCCACCATAAAAAAAAATCTCGGCTCTGCCTTCCTCATGTGTGGAGACAACATGTTCACGTCTTTTAGCTATCTCAAAAGGCTTGTTCCGACAACCAATGAAACTAAAGACCCTTTTTCTAACGTCACAAAATATTTTGATAGTAACTAATGTTAATTTTTCTATTGTATTTATGGAAGTATCTTTGACACACCATGATGTAGCCTTTGTCTCTGGAACGCTCTGACTGCAAACTTTCTTAGTGAGCCCCATGTCCACTCCCAGTTCATGGGTCACCTTCCTTAGTGGGCCTCTCGTCTACTCCTGGCCAACCCATATTTGGTGGCCGGTTTGTTACATCCAGAAGGCTTAAAATACTTGTTTACCGACCCTACAAATCACTATATGATCTTTTCCCGTTTTTTGTCCTCACTAGCACAGTTCCGATAATCACTTCTCGAAAGGTCACCTATCTTGAAATTACTCCAGCTCAAGCACACTTAACTCTGGAGTTCTCTGAGAACCCTTGATCGAAGAGATAAGTGCACTTTGGTGATATAGGTTACCAAATCAATTCTTTTAAAACTATACGCAAACCATGGTGTCACGGTCTCCGAACTCCTATGGATCTATCAGCAACAATTTATGTTTTTCCAATCTATCTATCTATGTTTGTTGTAAGCTTGTGTTTGATTAGCCTATTTTATCTAACTATTAGGTCGATGAGCTTCTACTCCTCCCTTTTAGGATTGAATAAATGGTAAAAATTATGTTTGCACAAAAAAGAGTCTATGACTACCCAATCAAGGTTGAAAAATTAGAAATTTTTTTTTTTGACATAAATAAAGAAATAATATAAAATTATAAGCACGATAATATATGAATCCCAAATAATTCAAAGGTGAAAAGATAAATTAAATAAAAGAATCTAAAAATATTATATTAAATTTTAAAATACAGTATTAGAAAAGGAAGACACATATGTTTTTGTTAAAAATTTAGCTTTCCATTAAAAACGTTTTACCAATAGAACAAAGTTGAAAGCAATATTTTTGAAAAAATTATCTTGTTAGATGAAAAATATGAGACAATATATGTTTATATAGAAGTGAGTATTTTACAAAATTTAGAATTAATAATTAACTGTAAATTTTCTTTAGAGAAATACCCTTCAATAGCACTAATCTAAGTTTTTCTTCCAAATCTAGCACACACTGTCAAATTTTCCAAAACTAGCATTTATGAATTAACATAATAATTAAGGAAAATCTAAAAGGGAAAAATTGAGATAATTTTTTTGTTCACATCGTCTCTTTCCTCTCAGGAAAGATCTAAAATGGAGATGACCCCAATTTTTGTGTTTTCAATGGAGATTACCCAAATCTCATTGCTAATTCTCACAAGCTCCTCTTTGTCCCCTGCATTTTTGGTTATATCTACTTTTTAAGAATGTCAATTCAGTATATCTCTCGAAATTGTGCTTTGAGGTCGAATTAGAGAGAGGCTAATGGTGCTGAACCGTCAACGGCAACGCTATTGAGTACAGATTCGTCATGCGAGGTTCACAATGGTTTTGTCGGCAGCGGCGCCGGTCATGACAGCGTTAAAAGAGCTGGAGAGAGATAGGAAGAAGGTGGAGAAGGTTAAGCATAATGTTTGGTGATGTGATTAAGATTGTTAGGATCATAAGGCCACTCATAAGGAATTGAGTGGTTTAGTGAGAGAGATCTTGGGGCCTTGTGTTTCTATTGGGTCTACTGTGGATGGTAAAGATCCAAAGGATATTCAACAAGATATTCAAGATGGTGAAGTTGAAGTTCCTGAGAATTGAGATAAGGTTTGTATTTATCCAGTCTTATGTTTATGCTTATTTTGATTCTTATATGAAATGCTTAAACTTATCATAGGAATCTGAATATGGGTTTCTAATATGTTTGTTTGTAGGTGAGAGTTTGTGTAGAGAATTAGATAGAGGCTTTATATACTATCGATGTTGTTTAGGAGATTAGAGAATGGATGGTTTTGTTGGTACATTATTGAAACGTCATCATTTGATGATTGTCATACTCTTCTAGCATAAGGTCCTTCACATGGTCTTATAGATACATAACTTTTGTCCCAAGCTTTGCTACTGTTACATGAATGCTCAGAGTCCAAGGGACCAGTGACATGTGTTCTTCTTGCACTGGTCTGAGTATTTTTTGAAGAAGTTTCAGTCTTAGAACTGTCCCATCCATTTAAGCTAGACAGATTTGGAATGGGTTTTATGAGAATGGTAACTGCTAGTGTTACTGTTAGAGGTCTGTTTGCTTATTAATTTGAAATTTCATTCATATGTTAATCATCATAGAGTTTCTCACAGAAATAATGATTGGAATTAAGCTTTGTCTAAAATTCAGGAAGCATTTTCGAAAATTTAGGACATGATCCATATATATTAGGAAGACCTTCCTGAACAGATTTTATGAAGTATTTTAGTGTTATGCATGTGATGTCTTTAAAATGTTTCTTTACAAAGTAGAATTATCTTATGTCTTGTGTTGTGTTGGAGAAGTGTGTGATATCTTTGATGTGTTTCATTCTAAAGTGGATTTTTTGTTTACATATTGATTTCAGCAAAGAAGAAAGAAACGGTGTAAGGAAGTTGAGTATGTTGTTCCAAAGAAGAAACGTAGAGTTGATGATGAACAAGATGTTCCATGGTCGAGAACCCAACATTTTTAAACGATCCTGAATTTAAGCAAGAACACTTTAAATATGTAATCTTTTTTAACTATTATTTTTATAAATACCATCCTGAATTTCAATAAATCATTCCTAAATATTATTGAATCCTTCATAAATTTAAATTTATGTGTTTCTATATATATATATATAATTGTGTATTTTGGATCAATGTGTCAAATATTAGTAGATTACTCCATTAGTGAAGGATAATGATTTCATTTTTATGCACATTCTGATGTTTGGAAATCTAGACTTTTTTATAAAAGTCATCCTGAAGTTCAAGGTAATCCTTCTTGAATTTCATATAATACTTCCCGAATATCATACAATCCTTCCCGAATTTCCTATAGTCTTTTATGAAGTTCAGTCACAGTTAAGACAAAGTACTAACATATATATATGAGAATGTTATATATCATACATGTACCAAAAAAACTAAAAATGTTTCTCAAGCATTATATATTTCTAAACAACATAGAGTAAAATTGGATAAAAGAACACAATATGTCATCTGCATATATCCAAAGCATACTTGCATCTTGTGTCATCTGTAGATACATCATGTAGCTTAGAGAAACCTTCAACCCTATTTCTTGTGATTAAAATTGAAATCAGTGAATAAGTTACATGAAAGTTTTCATGAATTTATGAAAGTCATCCTGAACTTAAAAGAATCTTTCATGAATTTTGTGCGATCCTTCCTGAATTTTCAAGGACTGTTGGATGTTGGGTGATGATTTTTCAAGCTATAAGAACAGGATAAGGGATTCCAAAAAAACAGAGAACTTAAACAAGAAGGATAAATAGAGTAAAGATCATTGTCTAGAGCACTTCAAACAAATTCAATGGTTTGAACATAAGAAATAGTATATAACAATAAGCTAAAAGGATTACATTATTGTCTTCAAGCCTACAGACTTTCCAAAGACGAAACAGAGCGTTGGAGCTATCCTGAAAAAGTTATAGAAATTCAATTTATCCATCAAGAAAAAGTTATAAACTGAACCAATATACACACACAAAATAACACAACAAGATCAAACCAACTACCTAAGAACGTTAATGCATTTTTACAATGATACACACTTATACCTAAATCTCCAAATACAATCACAGTTTCAAAAATCAACCATCATTAGAGAACAAACAAACTAAACAATTCGAAACATAATCATTGAATTGAGTTCTTCATAAAAGGTTCATTCTAGCAAAATCAATCGCTCACTTGAAGGGCTTTGATAACCGCTCTATCGAAGACGTATAGAGAGATATGACTCGTAAGATTGAATCTCTAAGTCAAATACACACCACAATGCACAAGCAGAAGTGTTCCATCATTGCTGTTGGAGTTCCATTTGATCACTCACCGAAATGAATGTGATGGTGTTCAAGGTCTTTCCGTCACCAACGCCTCAAAAATCTGAAATCGATAACATCTCGGTCCTATGATTCATTGGAAAAAATCTATCCAAACACGTCATCGGAACTCAAAGTGAGATCGGGGAAGATATATCGGTGATGAGAACACGGCTGCGAACAGAGCGGCGAGAACACAACGACAACGACGACAGATCAGAGATGAAAAACGATTGGCGAGAAATCTGTGATTGGGACCTGGTTCTGGAGGAATCGAGACATGAGCTCGCTAGTTGGAGAAGACGACGCCGGTGAAAATAAAATCTTAGAAGTTTCTCCAACACCGATGAAAATAAAATCTCAAAAATCTCATTATTTCAGAGATAAAGATGGAGATTTTTCTATAATATTTAATTAATAATTTTAGTGTTATTTTTCATGTTCTAGTTTTGGAACATTTAAAAATATGTGGAAAAATTTAAAATTGTGTTATTTTTGTCAATTATTCTTTTCTTTAATCCTATTTTTATTTTTTCTTTATAAAATTAATAATTTAAAATTAAAAATAAGTAAATAATATTATAATTTTGAATTTATGAAATATATACATATATATATATGTATAGTCTCTTTATAATTTTTTTTTTTTAATTTTTGTAATTGTTTGATAATTATCTTTTTATATTATTAATATTGTTTAAGACAGAATATTTTGTTTTTTTGTTGTAATCTCAAAATCTCGGGTTGATATAAACTTACAAATATCAAAGTTTTGTTAATGGTTAATTTTTAAAACCCAACCTTATATAATAAGATAGGATGAGGAATTGTCAAATGACCAATAAAAAACACAATCACTGCAACATTCTTCTACTCGGGATAGTTTGTTTACTACTTCTATCGCCTTTTTCACTAAACATGCTACAATTTGTTATCTTAACACATTTATGACAAAATCGTGTTGACCAAAGTGGTGGGGATTTCACATTCATTTGTTGTGAGTGAACTGATATTTCGTTAAACCGAACCGACAAGAGTCCTAAAAAGGGCAAATCTTTTTGGTAAAGAAGACGCCTTAGTTTAATTTTGTGTATGCGTACAAATACAAATATCGGAGAACACGAACGTTGACGGAGATAGCTCTCTCTCTCAGCTTTTTTAATCTTTTTTTTTTTTTTTTTTTTTTTTTGCTTCAAGTCAAAATCAATTTGAATCACCACCCAGTTCTCAGCTCTCTCTAATCCGCGGCAAACGTTTTAAGGTCATCTCAAATTTTCTTGCTTTTTTTCCCCGGAAAAAATCATAAATGTCGAGCCTTTTAGTATCTCGCTTAATCTGGTAAGAGAAATTTCTGAAAAATTCTCAAATTCGGTTTTGTCTTTAATTGTTATCGTGATTTCAAATCTCATTCCTTATTTTCTTGTTTGAAGTTTATTATAATTGATGAGAGGAGAGGGTTTTTGGAAACTTTTTTGATTTGATGATTTTTTAAGCTTATAGAGACGAGAAAAACCCTAGAAAAAAAATGAGTCCTACGACGGCGACGGTGGACGATCCTGGACAGATTAAACGTGCCCTTATTGATGCTTCTGCCGGAGCTATCTCTGGTGGTGTTTCTCGTACCTTTACTTCTCCGCTTGATGTCATTAAGATTAGATTCCAGGTTTCCCTTTTTTTTTTTCCTATTTTTCCTTCACCGGTTTTGAAGTTATTAGCTTAATCTGTGGAGTGAAGCTTCTCTATGTGATGGCAGGTTCAACTAGAACCGACGACTTCATGGGGTATGGTCCGGGGGAACTTGTCTGGTGCATCAAAGTATACTGGAATGGTACAGGCAACTAAAGACATTTTTAGAGAAGAAGGGTTTCGGGTCAGTCTCTTCAACATTTCCATTTCCTGAAACCCACATCTTATGTTTGTTTAGGCTTTATAGTCTATTTGTAGTTTAAGGTCTGTGGCATTAGTTTTTTTTTTGAGGTCTTGTTCTCTGTTCTGATGTTTGATTCTTTGTTTTCTTAGGGGTTTTGGCGGGGTAATGTGCCAGCTTTGCTCATGGTCATGCCTTATACTTCAATTCAGTTTACAGTACTACATAAGTTGAAATCTTTTGCATCTGGTTCTACTAAAACAGGTAATCAGTCTACTGAGTAACATCCATATCTCTTTTGATAGGGTACTTGGTAGTCCCCCCAAAGGCTATCTTAGTGGTTTGGAAAATAGAATTCACTTAGGTTAATTCTGCAGATTGTGTATGTTGAATGGGTGTTTCTTATAAAAGCTCTTGTTAGTGACTCCTATCATTTAGATGTCAATGTGTTATCTTACTTATTAGCTGGTTGTACTCGTTTGCAATGCAGAGGATCATATACATCTGAGCCCTTATCTATCCTTCGTCAGTGGAGCACTAGCAGGATGTGCTGCTACACTAGGATCTTATCCCTTTGATCTTCTAAGAACAATATTGGCATCACAAGGGGAGCCTAAGGTTTATTACTTGACTCATGATAAACCCTGTAGAATAACTTAAATCTCTTGCCCTTGGGTGATTCTTGATTTTCTTCTTTATTCATGCTTAAGTGACATATAGATGACTGATTGATGACTGTCTACAGGTATATCCAACAATGAGGTCTGCGTTTTTCGATATTATTCAGTCTCGAGGCATAAGAGGATTGTATAATGGATTAACACCAACTCTTGTTGAGATTGTGCCATACGCTGGCCTGCAATTTGGCACATATGATATGTTTAAGCGTTGGATGATGGTAAGAGCAGAGCAATATATCTCTTATGTGTGATGTTTTTATAAAAACTCTCTTTTTTTTTTTTTTTTGTTTCTGGTGACAATCAGGTCATTTGATTTTTTTAACAGGACTGGAATCGATATATTTTGTCCTCCAAAAACCCGATCAACATGGACACCAACCTTTCCAGCTTCCAGCTGTTTGTTTGTGGGCTTGGGGCTGGCACTAGCGCCAAGCTTGTCTGCCATCCTCTTGATGTGGTCAAAAAACGTTTCCAGGTCAGTTAATCTTACCTAATGGACTCTATGGAAAGATAATCTGATAGGATCCAAATCTAGTACACTCTTTATTTTCACATCATAGAGACTTGATAAACGAGAGAATCTCCACTAAACTCTAGACAAATCGTGAAAACCTCAGTTCATTCTCCCAAACAGCTAGGGTAATTACAATGCTTCTACACTGAACTAGCCCAAGGACTTATCATGTACACGTGGTTCCATGTTTTTGGTCTATCCTTATGGACTTTATCTCAGACTAGGATATCATATTTGCTGCACTATGGTATTTGCTTGGAGAGTTTACTTATTGTTTGCTGGTTAAATCCCACTTGATCTGTCACTGTAGCTTTAGAAAGAAAATTCAAATTTGTGTGTATATTTAGTAGATTATAAAAGCTTCTAGCACTTCCCAGTAGATCTCCATGGCAATGATAATGGAGTTGCCTTCAAACATGAGATGATAGAAATGTCAAAAAGATTTTGAAAGACTCTTTTTGTTGCAGATTGAAGGTCTACAGAGACATCCAAGATATGGTGCCCGAGTGGAGCGACGTGCATACAGAAACATGTTAGACGGTCTTAGACAGATAATGATATCAGAGGGCTGGCATGGTCTGTACAAAGGCATTGTGCCATCGACTGTGAAAGCTGCTCCTGCTGGTGCTGTTACCTTTGTGGCCTACGAGTTTACCTCCGACTGGTTGGAATCAATTTCTTGGTAGAGAGTTTACTGTGACACTTATATCTTACTGTCTCTAGCATTCATTATAGATTTATAGGCGCAAAGGCCCCCAATCACGGGTGCATTAAGTATATCATATGACCATTGATCATTTTTGGAATTATACAAATAAACTTAAGTGTTGTTGGCAACTATGGAATTTTGTAACAAGTGTGGTGGATTTATACAGATTTCCAATTCAGATGTGACTTAAAATATGCATACAAATTTTTTTTATAAGATTGGGAAGACCATCGAATCAAATACAAGAAAATGTATTGCACAATTGCTGTGAAATCTCCCATCAATTTTGATGCCATTTAGGAATTCGCTTTGGTCTCAACCTGACGGAGATCTTTATCCCTAAAAGATCACACTCCAAAAATTCAACAAACAAGAATTAAATCCAAAAAGTTGGGCAAAATCAGCTATATAAGTTATATAATATAACTATTACTACAATTTGTCCTAACCCTGTCTTCACTCTCTACAAAAACTCTTATCTCTACACTTAAGATACAGCTTTGCAGGTCTTCTTGTTGTGTCCTAAACCCTTGCAGTTGCTACACTGGAGCTGACGCTTGATCATGTCTAGTGGTTCCACCTGCTTACTCTTTGGCCTCCCTGGTGGTGTTCGTCTTGTGGGCGGTGGAGTAACTGAAACAACCCCCTCAACGGGCGGTTCCTCCACCATCATCATCGTCATTGTGGTGTTAGGGACAGGGTTAATGGACTCAGCATACGTTGAACGGTAACTGTCTGAGGTAAAGTATCTGGAGCAGTAATCATAAGGGCTTTTCCCGATACATTCAATCACTGCAACTGCGTGGCTACATGGTAAACCAGTAATTCTCCATACCTTACAGTCGCAATCACACTGATTGATATCAACCAAGTTGAGGGATTCACCATGAACCTCGAATAAGCTATTGTGAGGCGCTGAAACCTGAAGTGACCTTGCAAGTTCTATTTCTTTTTGTAGCTTCTCCTCGTTGGTTGGTGTTAGGGTTGTAACCCATTCCCTAGACTGTACCTGATGGGTATATATCGATTGCATCAACTTTGCTCTAAGTTGGTCTATCATTTGCGTTATGGGCAACTCATGTGCTTCGGAAACCCAGCTGTAGAAATCTAGCCCAAAAGTGGAGTTCATGTGGTTATATCTCTCTCCTTCAAACAAAGCATTTGCCCAATGGAATGGTTCACTTTCTATAACCCAAGTGTAAGCATCAGGTGAAATATTTTTTATATTCTCTAAAGAACGGTAATATGCCTCGGGTTGTGTCGCATAAGCTGCAGCATAGAAATCATTGAGCATAAACCTTCTTGCTTCATGAGAAAACTGAGCCTGCAAGTCCGTATTTAACTTCTCGGCGAGGTGACGCAGACAGTAGGCATGATGCTGTCCTTTTTCAAATACCAGCGGCAATGCATTCTTCTGACCGTTTTGGAAATCTGCGACAAATGTGATTGTCCGGGGCTCGGCCAATGCCAACTTGAGATTCTCCAAAAACCAAACCCAGTTTTCTTCTGTCTCAGAATCCACAACTGCAAAAGCCACTGGAAATATTCCATCTTCGGCGTCAGGAGCTGTAGCAACAAGCATAACCCCTTGGTACTTAGAGTTCAAGACAGCGCTGTCAAGGAAAAGGAGAGGGCGACAACCTTGTCTAAACCCAGATATTGATGCGTAGAACGATATGAAAAGACGATGGAAGCTCGAATCTTCTTTTGTCATGAAAGTGGCGATACTTCCAGGATTTGTCTCCGTGATCTTCTCGCAGAAAGAAGGAAGTTGACTATATGCCTCTTTATAAGAACCCTGAAGCTGCTCTCTAGCAATCTCTTTAGCTCTCCATGCCTGTGAGTAATTCAGTTGAATCCCATACTCTCTTTTTATATCCTCTGCAATATCCTTTGGTTTGTAATCCGGAAAGGCTTTCAACTTCTCCTTGATAATACTTCCAATCCAACCTCTTGTTGCACGGTACCCAGCTTTCACAACCGCTCTCTCACACGTGTGTCTTGAATTCATTTTCTTGATGCAAATCAGCTGAGTAGTCGAAAGCCTCGACGCAGTGATACGCCATGGACAACCTTGAGCTTTGCATTTGACTGAAACACGATGACTATCGTTCTTCTTGTACTTGTAAGTGAACCCATGAGCAATCGAGTACTTGTGCAACACATCTCGGAACTCAGTAAAGCTGTTGAACCTTTGATCAACACCAGTGATTGCGTTTTCCCACTGCTGCGCGGCTTTTATATGCTGTTTCTCGTCAGTCAAAACAAAATTTCCAGGCAAAGGACTGCTTTCTTCAGGCATCATTCCTATTTCAATCTGAAAATCATCTGTTATCATATCATCATCCCCAACGACAATATCTCCTGCGGAAGCTACAGGTACCACTGCTTCCGATGCAGTCGTTCTACTTGATCTGTCAAAAACAAGATGGTGTTCACACATCAGTCATTACCAAACTTAAAACAATGTTAGAGAAACAAGACATGGAAAACAAGAAACACACACCGACTAGCTGGCATGTTGGTGTCATTCCTGGCATCAGCTTCTTCGGGTAAAACGAATATCTCGACATTTGCTGCATCTGAGGAAAAGCTAACCATGCGTTTGAAATCTTTATCCTTAGAGATGGTAATTAAGGTTTTCTTGTTTCCAGGGAGGAAGTACTTAAGTGTCATAGTCTCCCAACTAAACCCGAAATTTTCAGCTAATTCGGATTTGAAATCACTCATGGAAGTGTCTTGATCGATGTCTATGGCATAAGCATCACCACCGGAATAAGCTAATGATCCATCTTTATTAGTCACAAACTCTCCCCCTGACTGACATATAGCTATCACTTTCTTCGTCGCCATAACCAAAAATCTTAAAATTTACAGCAAAAAGGAATCTGATTTGAGCAGAAGAAACGAAATTAAAACAATTGAGTGAATATGAAATTGTCAAATTGGGATTTATAATCATCAGCTAACGCAAGGCTAGAAGATGTATCGAGAAGGAATCTGAAAATTACGGAACCCTAAGATCCAAAATTGAATATTATTTATTACTAAGAACACTAAAAACTAAGCTGGGTTGTAGAAAAGGGTACCTTTTGATAAGGCCAAGGTGAAAGAGATAGACCACAGCACTGAGTTCTCGTTTCAGGCAAATTTGAGTTTTTTTTTTTTTTTTTTTGCTTCGAGGAACAAATCCAGAAGCGAAGAAGAAAGACGAAAATAAAAAGGTCAAAACACAAAACGGGTGCGTTTTTGTACATCAAAGATTTAATTAATTAGGATTAGGGTTTTTGGGAATTTGATGAAGAATGCCATTTTGGTTTGAGTATTTGTGTCAAATGCCAGTTTTTTTTTTGTCCCCAAAAACACCATTTTAGTGGGGCTTGTTCGCTTTGAAATGACGAAAATATCCTCTCGTTTGAGGGACGAAAAACAGGCGGGAGAATTCAAAAAAAAAAGAAATTAATTATGATGGAACATGCATTTATGGCTAGATGGACAGAGATTTACGACACAAAAGTGTGGTAAAATGTGTTTATTGGAGTTAATGCTGCGATTTGTTTAGGACAAAATTTCTCTAACCTAAACAAATTTGAAGAAGATAAGGTTAGGTGAAGAAAGTGGAGTTGGTTGTGGGAATTTGGGAAGTATGTCTTTATGTTCATTTAAGGGATCTCTTTATTTAATATGGTCGGTTATGATAGAAGGATAGTTTTGTATTAAATCTGGGCATCTGCAAATTTTTCTGCATTCATTGTCGTTAAACAATGATTTTCATTAATGATGCAGATGTTCGGGAGAGTGTGTCTCCTGCTGTGTGAATGGACATGTTCAGATATTGGGGTGTGGAAGTTTTCTGTCCGTCATGGGCAAATGGAAAGATTTTTATCTATCGACAAAGATACTTCGTTCGCGGTTTTGAAGGCCAAGATTGGAGAGGTTTTGGGTGTCAAAGAAGAGGAAAGTAGTACGGAGTTAAGCTTTTGGCACCCAGGAGACACAATTGTCTTTACACAAGGTAAGATGCCCCCAGTTTCAGTAGACAGTGATGTTGAGTCTCAACAGTTTAAACTGAAGAATGAAGAGTGTGGTGGACTGTATTTGTATGTTTCACTGAAGAAGAGTACACTATCGTCCATCGTGAAAGGACATCATTTTATGTCCACCGAGAATGAAAAAAACATGAATGGGATGTCGGTCGACCCAGATGGACCAGACGTCGAGAAAGGACATAACACAGTGTCTACCGGTGAAGAAAAAAACACGAGTGGGATGTTGGTCGACCCAGATGGACCAGACGTCGAGAAAGGACATAACAGTGTGTCTACCGGTGGAGAAAAAAACACTCCTGAGATGTTGGTCGACCCAGATGGAGAAGACGATCTGGCATCTGGTGGAGAGCATTTCTAGTCTACTTACTGTGGACATAATAGTAAAAGAAATGGATTGAATGCCCCATCTGTTGCTAACAATGCAGGTCCATCGAGCGGAGAAGTCCCCGATGAATTGTTGCTAGAATGTCTGAGAAATTTTGAAGAAAGCCATCGTGCGGAGATGGTGTGCAAGGAATCAATAGTAGCTGACAAACATGGGAAGAGGAAAGTAGGGGCAGTCGCCAACTCCTCATTCACGATACCTGAAGGAAGTGGTCCATCAGGGAGCTTCAAAGATTTGGCATGTTTTGAAGACTCTCCAGACTATGATTTTGACGAGTGGACAGAACGGATTAACAAAGAATACCCACCAGAATGGGATCCTTGCAAAAGTAGGGTGCATGAGGGCAATGGATCATATTGGTTTTGGGCTAGGAATAGAGTTAGATGGTGAGTTGCCGAATGAGGGCGTCGCCCGGGATTATGTGAGTTCTACTAAAGCGATGGCGATGGGAATAGTGCCACACAACCCATCGATGATATCTGATGTAAATGAGGGCGTCGCACAGGATGATGTAAGTGCTACTACAGAGATGGAAATAGTGCTACACAACCCATCAGTGAGATCTGATGCACCACCAGTGCCTTATGAGGACATCTGATGCACGATGGGTTGGGCGTGAATGACCAAGGGATCGTGGAGCGGGACTATTTCCGGAGTAACAGAGCAGTAATAAGTGAAGACGATCCTCATCTAATGAATGATGCTCCTCCAGTGCATGACAATATGCGAGGGGCCCCCGAGGAAGAAAGGAATATGGATCTAAAAATGGCAACCGACGGACTTTATGTTGGCCGAATATTTGCAAACCGAAAGGAGATGCATAAGATGTTGTCCCTTTATGCAATGACAAGGCTGTTTTGTTTCCGGATAAGTAAGTCAGATACAGGCAGAGTTATAGCCAATTGCATAGACAAGAACTGTGGATGGAGAGTGTATGCAACAACCCATGCCAATTCGACAAACTTGGAAATTAAGACACTGACATTGAAGCACAGTTGCGATGTCGGAGCACGGTCGAGATATGGTGAGAAAGCGACCGCAAAAATTTTGGCAGATCTGCTGAAGGCCAAATTCGCAAATGGCAAGAAAGGACCAAGAGCATGCGAACTCCCTAATATAGTTTTGTCTGAGATGCACGTGACAATTTCTTATACGAAGGCTTGGAATGCGAGAGAGCTTGCCATGGAGCAGGCCAGAGGAAATGAAGAAGACAATTATAGGTTTGTGTCTACATACTTGCACCTTCTGAAGTCAATGAACCCAGGGACGTTGACTGCAATGCACAATATGGTGGACAAAAAAGGGAACGCATTGTTCAAGTACCTGTTTTTTGCTTTTGGGGCTTGCATAGCTGGTTATAAATATTTCAGGAAAGTGATTGTAATTGATGGCACAACAATGAAGGGAAGTATAAATGTTGTTTGGTTGCAGCGAGTGGACAAGATGGGAATATGCAAAATTTCCCCTTGGCATTTGGAGTAGTTGATGGGGAAAATGAAGGAGGATGGGTGTGGTTCTTTGAAAATCTGAAGAAATTTGTGCCAGATGAACAAGAGTTAGTATTTGTCTCAGACAGGCATGCATCAATATATCCAGGTCTGCGTAGAGTGTATCCTTTGGCGCAGCATGGGGCCTGTTCTGTTCATTTATTTAGAAATGTGAAGCACAACTTTCATTGCGAAGGTTTGGCTGCAGTGGTTTCTAAAGCTGTAAGGGCATACACAGTTGGCGATTTCCGTTATTGGTGGAGAGAAATAGAGAAATGTAAACCTGCATGTGCTTCGTATCTTATAGAAATAGGACTACCACACTGGACACTTTCTCACTTCTCCGGAGATCGTTACAATATAATGAGTAGCAACATATCTGAGTCGCTGAATGCAGCAATGCAAACTGTTGTTGATTACCCGATCGTGTCCATGGTAGAGTTCTTACGAGCAATGTTGATGAGGTGGTTTTATTGTAGGAGGAAAGTGGCAAATAAAGCGAAAACACGATGCACCCCGGAAATCGAAGAAATACTTATAGATCACCTACAACACGCGGTGGACTACCGTGTGCTATCAGCAAGCGAGTGGATTTACCAAGTTAACGATGGACGAGGTATTGTTTTCACGGTGGACTTGCAGAATAAAACCTGCACTTGTCGGGTCTTTGATGTATTGAAGGTGCCTTGCTGTCACGCTTTAGCTGCTAGAGGAGTGCTGCAAATTGATATTTACACCCGAATTGGGGAGTTCTACTTTGTTGAGCCATGGAGGAAAAAATATTCACAAATCATTATGCTAGTTCCAAAAGAAAGGGATAGCGATATTGCAGAGGCTGTAACTGAAGAGGCTGTTAATCAACCTCGAACAAAACGCGGTAGTGGGAGGCCGAAGAAGAAAAGAATACCGTCGCAAGGAGAACAACATAAAGTATGATTTCCATGCTAACCTTTGAAGTGTACTAATATGTTTCTTTTGATGTAATTAGAGGAAAAAGAGGAAGACACCAAGCAAGTGTGGAAGATGTTTTGGAGTGGGACACAACAGGAAAACATGCTCAATGTTGATTTGAACGAAAGGTTCCAAAGTAGCAATGTATTTTGTAGGAGGCATCTCATGCATGTGTTTGGGATTGGTACTCTCTTTTTGAAACTGAGACATGGTTGATTATCAACAAAGGCTACATAACTATTTTTCATGTGGCTTCCATGTATGTAGGCTGAAAGAGGCTATGGGTAGACAGGTGTAGCGGTTTGATGATTCCGAGTTCTAATGTCTTTTGTAATGTCTATCATTAGCAATGTCTGTCGGTCGTATTATGTCTATCGAAATTGTAATGACTATTGACTATGTTTCATTTAGGAACATTGGCACTTGGTTTGATTATTGTCTATCTTTCTCAATAAAATTGTCTACCACAATACTTTCTGACAATATAAATTAGAGATAGACAAACAACGGTTTACTATGTCTATCGTAATTATCATGTCTATCAGTAACCTTGGTAGACAGGTTTAAAGGTTTGATGATTGCAAGTTGTAATGTCTACTATGATGTCTATCATTAGAAATGTCTGTCGGTCGTATTATGTATATCCTAATTGTAATGTATCTTGAATTTGTTTTTAGGAACATGCGCAATTTGTTTGTTTATTTTCTATCTTTATTAAAGTGTCTATTGTTGACAATAAAGTTGTCTACCACCATACTTGTTGACAATATAAAGTATATAATAAAGTTGTCTACCACCATACTTGTTGACAATAGAAAGTAGACATAAAAAAATAGACATAAAAACATGATAGATAAAAAGGTGGACTAAAACGGCAACGGAATACAATTTGTCGAGTAAGATAGAGGGGTAGACATTGTTTGAGAAGTAGACAACATTAAACTTTGACCAACAGTCCATCATGGATGGACATTTTCGCCTGATGAGACTCAGTTTCCAAATTTCCTAATGCAAAACCCAAATGGAAAGAGTAGGACAATGGAGGAAATTAGAGTGCACAAAACATAAGCATATGTTGCGCGGTTGCGTTTTGGGTGTGTGCTAGGAGGTGGGAATCGCTGAACAAAAGCCCTGAAGTCCGTGTACCCAGCATTTAACTCTGCGATCATTTCATGGAGGTTGTCGATCTGCTCCGAATTCGTCTTGACACGAGAAATGACAGTGCGAGGATCACATCTCTCACCCTCGTCTGTGTAAGTAATGAACCGCAGCATACGGTCATCTGTCTCCGAAAACCTCGACTTAATGTCGTGTATCTCCTCCATAATGGCTTTGTCCCACCACTTGTTGTAGTGATGTCCACCAGTCTTGCAAAAAAAAAATTTATAGATTAGGAAGTGGTAATGGACAACATATAGAGAGAGAGATCGTTGCCTATGAAATTTGAACAAGTAAAAATCCATACACCACATCTCTTGCATTCATAGACAATACGTCCAAAGCCTGGTTCCTCGGTTTTAGTAGACGTTTTAAGATGACTACCACAAATGCACTTCTGAGGTATGCCATAGGTATGATCTCCATAACGTCGAGACCTAATAGACAAAGCAGATGAAGGAGAAGCCGAGGGTTGAAACTGACATTGATTAGATGAGGCGGATGAAGATGAAGGTTGAGAATAACTATACTGACCCATTTTTTCTCTGAAAATTTTGAGTAGAGAAGAGGGGAAAGAAGTGATAGAGGACTTATGGGCTATGTCGGTATAGAAGGTAGATGAATCCCTTTTAATGACAATTAATAAGGGTAACTTGGCCAACATATTCTTAGTTTCACTTTAAACCCTTATACAAAGGAACTGTCAGATGTTAGACTATGAACACGCAACAGAGACGTGAGTGATTTGGCTCAACTGTAGAAATCATAGAGAAGGGGTAAAGTATGCATCACTTCCACTTAGACATAAAGAAACACGCCTGCATTGGGGCTCCACCCACTTGTTTACATAAAAATCTGGGTTCTCATTAAAATAAGTAAGAAAAGGATAGGGAAAGACTAAAAGTACAATAGGTAACCGATATTATCATAAGGAAAGGAAACAGAAGAGAGAAATGGGGGTTCATAAGGAGACAACAAACTCCTGGTAGACATCTACCGCATAGGACATCCGAATTTGGTCCACCAGTTCTTCTGTAAGGGAATCCGACATTACTACTTGGGCATGGAGCTCGATATACTTGACGGTAAGTGGGCCACAGTCGCCGGTCCTTTCAATCTGGTAAACATTCTCCAACCTCGCCATACTAAAAACCTTTGGCAGAGGGACGTCCGTCGATTCTGGGTTGACAAAAGTTTTGACAATGATCGGGAGCAAATCCATGAAAGGCTTCATAAGGCGCGGGAGCTTCTTGGGACCATTGTTGATAATTAACGGATCAAGGACAAAGATGTGGGCCTTTTTCAGGTTAATAGCTAGTGCGACCCAGTGGCGTTTCCCCTAGTTCATAGGAACGTAAACTGTATCAACATCGGTGTACCATGCCAGTCTTGTAGATCGGTTATGGACAACCCCTTTAACGTAGTTTTTAATAATGCTGTTCCAGAAGAAGGTATCCTTATGTTTGCAATTATGGAAACGCACCAATTCAGTGGTTAACATGTTGGAGAACCAGGTGTCAAGGACAGCTATCCTTGAATCGCAAAACTTATCCCCATAACGCCTCCAGATTAGGCTGAACCAGGTTTGAAAGGTCGGAAGTAACTTACAGGGGTATCAACCCAGTGTTTTGGCGTGTATAACTCAGTGAAGAAACTGTGCTTGACATTGATACCATCGATGATGTACTCTCTGCAAAATATGATCATGTCCATCAATTTATGATCATGTCCATCGTTTTGTTTAATATAGACATAGGGGAAATGTAGACGAAAATGAGTGTGACTTGGTCTATACTTTTTGGCGTAAGCTTTGAGCTGGGCCAGAAACTTCCGCTGAACTGACGGTTTGATGGCTTTTAGAGGAAGGAATTCATTGTCTTCTAAGCTTGATTCTGAAGCTTGTTGTCCCCTCGGGGGAGTAGAACACTGGCCATAACGCCTAGGAACTGTCCTACTTCTTTTCGTCGGAAGTGGAGTTAGATATTGGCCGGCAATAGGGTTACGACGTTTCCTAGTAGCTTTAGCGGGTACCTGTAAGATACGAATGCCATTAGGAAGGACATACGAATGTGAATAATTTTCAAAAACCATTGGTTGCACATAAAAAATACCTCAACAACTGTTGCATTTGTTTCAGATGGACATACTTCTAAAGCCTGTCCATCTCCATTTCCATCTGAACCTCCATGTCCATGTCCATCTCCATCTCCATCTGCATCTCCATCTGCATCTCCATCTGCATTTGTATCACTTCCAGTAATGTTCTCCTGGTCACACACAATCTCTTTCTCATCGTCAGAATGGTCACGACCAGACATGCTTGTTTCTTGGTCACCCGTTGAGTCAACTGTATCATGCTCCTGAAAATATCGGTGGACATAAGTGCATGACAGTGGACAAGTTGTGTTAAACAGCATGATTTGTCCTACGGATGTTTACTTGATCCTCTATGTCGATGTGTGGTGGCTCATGTGTATCATTGGGTTGCTTCGACAATACCGGCTTTTCAGGCTCATCATCAGGTGTCCAGTGAGAGTCTTCATGTTGATCCGGAAGCAGTGATTACGTTGCGTTGTCCTCCTCATCAGCTGATGCATCCTTCTCCTGCTGAATAAATAATTGTACTAGATGTAGGGTGTTAATATGTTAAATAAGAAAGATAATGCATTTGTGATTATGTCAAACCTCATCCGTAGAGGACTTGCCCAGATCAACAATATATGTCCTATGAGCGTCCTCATTTAGTCCATCATTCCCCTCCTAATTTACGATGGCAGAGCATGTTAGACATGGAGAGTAAAAACAGGTAAAGACATATATTTAGTAGATCCCTAGTTGCTAACCTTTGAGTCTTCAATCTTGTTTTTGATAGTTACAATGTTTTCGATGTCCACCCCATAATTATCCCATCTTGACTTGTTGAAGTTTTCGACCGAGTTTGGCTCCTTGGTAGGTGGTGAGCTATAGAAAACACATTTTCTCCTCAAAGTGTTGAGTATATCATCATAAATCTCGACCTTTAAAAGACTTTTTTCGGCAGGCCACATCTCCTGAATTTTGGCAAAGTGTTCATTGTTTTTCCGGTCAACCTCAAGGAGAAGTTCTTGTGCAGTGTAAGAATCCAAAGGAACATTTTCTTCTCCCACAGACGCACTCGGTTTACGTTTGCCTTTGTTTTGTTTGTGGTATTCGGTAGGGTAGACTTAGTTGCCGGTTTGGAATCTAGTTCCACCGGTTGGTTAGGTCCATCGTGTACTATACCCATAAGTGGAAGAGTCGCAAGTCCTCCGTGCCAGACATGAAGCTTAAACTCGTGGCCGTCATTGAGTTTTTGGCAAATGTAATCAACTCGATGATCTTCAACCTCGTCATTCCAAGAAATTGCCATTATGTCTATTGGGTCGTTAGAGTGGATAATCCATTCGACGTCAAGCTGTTTAAGACAAAGTAAAAATGAGATGACATAAAGACAAGATTTAACAAAGCTCGCAGTTTGGATAACATACAGAAGAACTTACATTTTCTGCCATTTCTGTTTTGAGGATGTTAGAATTTTGGAATGACCTCAGCTTTGTATGATGCTGAACTGAGTGGTCCGTAAAATTTAGCCCATCATCAGCTTCACGAAGATAACTCTCCAACATGGGGATAGCATTTAGTATCAACAACTGGAAACCAAGGGTGAAGCCATGTGTGGCAGTATGGGACCGCATCATCTTTTTGCGTAAAACTTCAGGAGTGCGGTTGAATTTGCCAACCATAACTATCTATATCGTTCGTTCAAAGGATTTCCTTCCCCATGGGTAGTTGACAAAACTCTGCAAGTCCTTCAGCATCTCTGCTACTTCCTTTGATGCTCTAATCTTTGAGGAGTCGCAAACCAGTATACCTTCTACTATAACAATGAGTGCAAGCCGTATCCTATGTTGGCCGTCCATTCTATCTTTTTTATGCAACAACTTATCCCGCTTAAGCATGTAAACAATGTCACGGATTGAGTAAAAGTCTTTTGGACCAACAAGAGTATACCAATAAGGCTGACAACCTTCGTCTGGTGTTTGCAACTTCCTCGTCTCCAACTCAGAAGGGTAAGGTGTACATTTCAGGCCTGTTAGGAGACCAAACTCACAGAGGGAAAACCGAATAGGTTGGCTGCCAAATACAAACCACATTTCGTGTAGCTTGCGGGTTACAAGGGAACGATAGAGAATCTGGTGGACAAGTTTACCAGACAGTGAGCTTTTGCGGACCGGTAGTTGAAACAGATGTCCAAAGGGAGATGCTTTCAGCCATTGAAACTCCGGAGTTCCCTGAAAAACTTCAACAATGTCCAGCAGATACTCGGGCGTTGAGTATGAATTGATGCGACCTCTAGCAGGATAGCGATTAGTCGCGAATAAACTAGGAGGGAGTAAGGAGACGTCAATATCCTTATGGATCGAGATGGATTTTCCAAAAAAAATAAAAAAAAACAAGCCAAAAGTTATCTCTAATACCAAGGGTCGGGTTCGGAAGTAGGTTTCTCTGTATCGCCGACTTTGGCGGTAAGAGGCGGAAGAAGGGGAGGATTCGACCGGCGAATTGACTGTAGGAAGTAATTGATCATTACACTGATGTTGAGTTTCAGCAACAAGATTAGACGAAGAAGAAAGAAGGGAAACTGTTCTCTGAAAAGAGAAGTCGAACGGGTTGCGTTTTACGAAGAAGAAAGAGATTTTTTGTTTTTTTCTTAATTCATTTAATTTTTCAGATATATGAGAGGGAGGGTAAAAATGTCTTCATTTAGTGAGCTTATGGCAGGCGGAAGAAGCCCAAAATGAAAGTGGCAATTGGTAATAAGTTGTTTACTGTTCATGGCAGGAGAGACAATATTCTCTTTTCAAAACGGTGGTTATGATAAATTTTTTTACTGAGCAGATTTTAATGGTGTTTTAGAGGATTTTCCTTTAAAATTTTTGTATTTTTTCAAATTTTCAGAAGAGAAAAAAAGCATTAATCAGCCAAAATTGTGTTTTGTTTTATTTTTTTTTATTTGTTTGGCTAAAGTTTTGTGTTTTTTTTTAAAATTAATAATGAAATATAAATATGGACCGGTCATGTAATGTAACTATGTAAAATTTACCTAAAAACTATATAACCTTTTATATTCAAACGATGAACGATATTACTGTATAACAATGACTCCAACCTATTATTGCCCAAACTTTAGGAGTAGCGACACACCAAACGAAAAGAAAAACTCACAACAAGTAGGAAAACTAACACTTATGGGGCAAACCAGTTAAAAGCCCAAACTCAACCGAACCTAAATTAAACTATCGAACCGTAATTAAATAGCCGCCGTCACATGAATCTCCTTTCTCTTCCGGCCTCATCATCTGTCCACCGTTAATCAAATCTTGAGGTCTTCACATCACCAATCCAAGTCTAGCATATTCTTCCATCACGTTGTCCATTATGGAGGGAGGAAACCTTAAGAAGGGATACGGAGGCATCTCTGTCAATATTGGAACAGTACTGTATTGTTGCGCAAGAAACGGATGATTCAATAGCTCTGCTGCGGTAGCCCTACGTGACGGCTGCAAAGCCAAGCACCGCATCAAGAAGTCGTCTGCCACCGGAGATACAAGTATTGGAAGCCTCCACATGTAACGGTCTCCCATATTCAATGCACAACCTCCAAACATCTCAATAACCATACACCCTAGAGACCATATATCAACGGTCGACGAACCCATCTCTCCGTCGGGTCCAAGAGATTCTGGCGGCATGTACTGCTCCGTACCATGAAACAACGACCTAGAATCCGTACAAGGCTCTTTAGAGAAACCGAAATCAGCAAGCTTAAGATCCCATGGCTCTCCAACAGTGGTGGAAGGGAAGACGAGGACGTTGGCTGGCTTGAGGTCGCAGTGAACGTAGCCGTTTGAGTGAAGAGCGTGGAGTCCTTGTAGGATCATCAAAGCGGCGCGTCGGATCATATTCTCAGGCATCGGCTTCCCACGAAACCGGGAGATCATATTGAAGAGAGTGCCTTTGGAGGCATACTCCATATAGATGTGACATCCTTCTTCTTCTGGTGGGGCGGATAAGTGAACAAAAGAGCTTAAGGCTTGGACGATGCGTGGATGATTGCGCAAACGAAGCATGATCCTAACCTCTTTATGGAAATCCTTCACTTGATTGAACGAAGAAGATGACTTCATTGCATAGAGTCGGAAGTTAGAATCGCGTTGGAGAGAGACACAGCCAAAGCTTCCTCTGCCAAGAACACAGACATGCTTCATTGAAGACTCGTCTACTCGCAGAGGTTCTCTCATCATCCTATCCATGGTTATTAACACTCTTTAAATCTAGGTTTTGTTTCGATCTCTGAGTTTTCTTCTACTTGGGACAAATAAGAAAGCGAAACAATTGTAGTAATGGTTCAATAATAGAGTGCGATACCAATCTATATATTTATAAGACCTAATTAATTATGTCCGTGGTTTCACTCCTGACTCCTGTTTCGACTTGGGAAAGGAAAAGCGTCTAACGATACGTGTAAGATTAATCTATATTATGTTGAATTATTCTATAATACATTTACTTAGTAAAAATTGTGATTTTTCCAGCATAATGTAATACAAATTTTTTAAAACAGACATATATTACTCAATTTACGGATACAATATCCCACCCGCCTAAAAAAAGTGGGCAATAGTTCAGAGTCATACTATAAAAGACACCAAAATGATTCATAATACAAAAGCTTGATTTTACGAGGCATTCAAACTTTTTAAAAAAACTTTTATTTGGTTTATTTCAGTTCTTTATTAATAATTTTTAAAAAGTTAAATATTATAAATATTTATATTTTATAAAAAGTAGAATTATTATAAATCTTTATTTTTTTAGAAAGTTAAACTTTATAAAATGTTAAAAATATTAATAATATTTAAACGTTCATGAAGTTTCAAATTTATAAAGTTTAAATATTATAAATATTTCAACTTTTAATAAAGTTAAATGACCTTTAAAATATTAATAATATATTTCAAATTTTACGAAACCTCAAAGATGAGAAATACTCAACCGTTTTATGAATTCTAAGTATTATAAATATTTAAACTTTATTAAAAGCGTCAATCTTATAAAATGTAAATGGTTACAAACTTAATAAATAACATAGCAACTCAAGCTAATATTCATAATACAAAACAATAAATAAAAAAAATTCAGATGATATAGTGCAAATTAAAATATCTCGGGACAGAGTTATATAGCGGGACGGGTTTGTCGATATTTATATAAATTTAGAAATATCATTAATTTGGTGTTACACGGGTAAAACATCATTTCATTATTTTGTTAACATTATCGGTATCAGATAATGGACATATCTAATTAAATTGATTAAATAAATATTATGTAAAAAACAAATTATATTGCGGTATTATATGGTTTAAACTTTAAATCATAAAATTTAAAACTATTATAATTTATAATTTAAATGTTTTAGTTATAAATAATTTTCACTGCGGTGTACCGCAAGTACTAATCAAGTATCTGATATATTATCAGGAAAAAAAAAACACAAGGTTAAATATTTATATCTTATATTATTAAAAATCTAATTCGATAGCGATTATAAGATTTAATTACTCAAGACGAATATATTATTATATTCTTTCTTCTATATGATTCATAATATATTTTTCTAAATGGAAAACTTGTTACAACAAATAAAAAGTGATATCTTGAAACAGTTTATGGATTTCAAAAGCGGTTGAGACATTACAAATTATCCAATTTATATTGTATTCATTTATTACTTTTATTTCTTAGTATCTATATTATTATTTTTCAAGTACATTTTGGTTTATGCCCTTTTGATTTTACTTATTTAATTTTTATTTTTACAACATTAACCCCTAAAACAATTCCATAAATAACATTGCAGAGAAACATACTAAACTTTCTTAAATTGACCAACATTTGTTACATTTATTGCCAAAAAATCTTAACAACATCTACACATTATGATTTTTCCAAAAACAACTCTACCCATTAAAGTTTCTCGAAAACTATTTTTATGGATGCTAGAATCTCTCAAATTTAAATGATATACAACAGATTTGTCAAAAAAAAAAAAGTTACAACCTTCATAATTATATTAACAGTAATAAATTTCCTAAACCGAAAATCCAATTATAAAATAATTAGAAAAACCAATATTCACAAATATTTAACTTTAGCAAGAGGACATACATTTAATTCAGTATATATTTTATTTAGAAACTGAATATCTATATATACATGATGGTTTGAATTAACGTTAGTATAAATATAAAATATAATTAATTCGGTCTTGAAACACAGGTTAAATCCTCATTTAATTATTTGGCCAATACTACTAATATTAGAATATGAGAAATATTAAATCAGGTAATTTAACTAAAATTTTGTAAAACAATTGAATCATTGGTAATAATATTGTGACTCAATGAGACAATAGCTTATAAATTACATATTTATGTATTTAATTCCCTTATTATTTTTATAATAATTAACAATCCAAACAAAATTAATTAAACAAAACAAAATAAATATAATTAAAAAATATTATTTTAAAAAAAATTGTCGCGCGGTGTACCGCGGGTTAAAATCTAGTCTAACTTACAAATTTCAAACACACAATTGTAGATTTATCTTTTTTTGTAAAAGATTGAACTACTTAGATGATAAAATTTATGAAAGATGATAAATATTGAAATGGCAAGATGTTGATTGGATGAACTTGAATATCTTCAGCAGTTGACAACCTCGTAGTTAATAATTAAGTGCCCATGAGCTTATCCCTAATTGTTTGTATCAAGCCACCTGAAAACGCCGTCGTCTAAGTGTAAACCGATGTTACTACACTTATTAACGATTATCATGGTTGCTTGTTTTCGCGTCGGAGTATTCGTCAGTCGTCATCTGCGTTTGCATCTGTTCTTTTTTCTTTCTTTTTTGCTTATTTTTTGTCACCTGTGTTTGCATGACACTGTAAAAATTTAATAATTTGGCTTTATAATAATATGTGGTAATTGGCTTTATAATAATTTCTTATGCTTGGTGTATCATTCTACTTGCAAGAAGCTTTTCGTACTGCCGAAGATATATGTGGATTAATGTGCATGGTCAAGGAAAAGCCATGTTTTTAAAAGCGGTACAAATTATCCGGTTTATACTCTATTCATTTAATATTTTTATTTCTTAGTATGTAAATTACAAATTTCAAACACACAATTGTAGATCCCCTACATATTAAAAGAGAATCATTCTGGAAAAAAAATTGACGTGTCGTTGTCAGAGAGCTCCGTACGCAATTTATTGTACACATAAAATTACATAAATCTGTCACTGCTATATATACTAGAGATGGACTCGTGCGTTGCAAGGGTTTTGTTTATTTTAAATCAGTATATTATATATAATTATAGAATATATATATATATATATATATATATATATATATATATATATATATGTGTTTATTAGAGGTCATCCATTCTTATATTTTAGTGATGTGTGCATTGTTTATGTATGCTTGGTTTTAAATTACATATACGTTATATTATTAATTTTATTTAAATTAAATAATATATCCTTAGGATATATTCTTTAAATAACTATTAACCTAACATTCATGAAATCCAAACTTTTGTATCACTTATTTTATTTGGTATAATAAAAATAAAACATATCCTAAGGATGAGTTAAAACCAAATTAAAATAACTGTATAAAAACCTAACTTTATGCATAGACTTATAAAAAAAAAATCAAATTCATTCCTCAAATAAGTATTTCCAACAATTGAATGGGAACATCTTCTAATTCTTTTTCGCCCAAATTACCTTTTTATCTATATGAACAACATAATAACAGTTAATTGAATTTCAAGTCTATATATATTAATTCATACAATAAAACAATTTTCTATAAAATTTGTAGCTCTTACGATTTCTGCAGTTTTCCGGTGAAATTTTACGCATCCTTATCAAATATAACAAAAGATAATATCTGGTAATAAATTATATTTGTACCTGCTGTAATATGGCCGTAAAAGACTCCATCTTGTATGTCTTTCAGGAGTTCTTCCAATTTCATTTTAAATACATGACATTTAATATCAGGTCTGTCATTTGCAATCTCATTTTATATCTTCGTTCACTTCTTCCCATTTTGGATTTGCTGTTCTAGTAATGAAAAGGTTTGGATTTCCATACCGTCTACATATTGCCATTGCGTCTCAATACTTATCTACCATGTATAGCGGTCCGCCTGTGAACAAATATAATAAATTATTTTTTGGCCTATTTTTTTTGAATCTGCATCCCCTTGTTCAACTGGATCACATACATTATTGTAAAGATCTGCTCTAAGTTTTTTCTGATTATACAGATAAAAGTTTCTACGTTCTTGCTCAATAGCAGTGTATGCATCAACTACATATTGATGGAAAAGACGGGCTGAACGAATTATTGTTCTTGGAGATGTCAATCTTGAATGTATTTGGTATGCATAATACTCGCACATTGTAACATATGGCCTCTTCATAGTATATCCTTCTCTATATTGAAAGGTTTTTCCTTATAACCTTGTTCACCATATATGGAAACAATAAAGGACATTGTAGATACATGTACCATGGATGTAAAGAGTTGATTTATTGTGGTTTGTCCATTTTTGGATGCACTATTTTATCTCTCACACAATTTGGAATACATGTCATCCACAATAAGTCCAGCTATCTCGTCTCCTTGTGGAAGGTCAAATTGTCTACCATGTTTTTTATTTTTTACTAATCTGATTAAGTATTCTTCAATTGTTCCGGATTTGTATCTATCTCTAGCAATTCTGAACACTTAAGCTAACTCGTTGTATTCGTCAAGCATGTCAATCAATTAATCCGCTGAGAATACTTTCATTCAACTCATTGTTTTTTCTTTTGGCAAGTGCATTAAGACAATTTTGTAGTTTATGAGCGATATCATATACGTATAGCTACGCAAAACGTGGTAGAGCTCCTTCGTCTGGTAGTAGAGATCCAATTTTGTGATAATTCTGACCATGCATACGAAAAGTGAAGGGACCATTTCCTGAATTGATATCGTAATCAATTTTTCCACCCATTGATGTAAAAGCAAGCGTTGAATTATATGTTCATATATTGTTCCGAACGATGTTGACCGTGACAATAAGTCATCTAAGTAAGTTGGAGGTTGTCGAGATGGTTGTAGCACAACTCGTCCTTGTTGACAACAAATCAAAAATTTCAACTTTTTTCCACTTTGTTTAAGACTTTTAGATTTCCACACCAAAGCCTCAAGATAATTACATGTCAATAAGTCATTGTCTTCTCCTTTATTGTTTTCTGAATAAAGAACAATAACACTTTTATAAGATAATGTTATTTTGTTTGACAAAAAAATGTTATTTTATGCAATTTTATTTAACTGTATAATTATTATATTAAAGAATATTGAATTTCATAATATAGAATAGAATTGTTACCGGGCTTGTTTGACGCTTTATTCCGGAGACATCTTCATTTTTGTTTTAGAGCATGATTATCTTTATTGTTATCAATACATCCTCTAGTAGATGGATTGACATCAAAAATATCTTCAATTATCCTTTTTTGTCAGATTCCCTTCCAGATATATGTGGTTAAATTTAATGAGTTTGAATTTTTCTTAGTTGCATAGTTGTAAGCTGGGATCCTATATTTTGTAAAATAATATTAGTCAATGATAAAAAAATATGTATGTGAAGCTGAATATGAGTTTTATACTTACTCATTGATTTAGTTTGTTGACTCAGACCTCTAGTGTAGCTAGTTTCATCCACATATGAGTTTTATACTTACTCATTAATTTAGTTTGTTGACTCATGCATCTATTGTAGCTAGTTTCAGCCGCATATGAGGTTCACCTCTAGGCGTCTTCTCCATCATAACAATCTGATAATTATTCGTAATAGTTATATTTCTTTTGTTAGGTGACTTTTCATTCTTTTCACAGTTTCAGTTTCGATCTCTAGTGCTCATGTTTAAAAATTCTATTTGAGTTTGATACATTGGAATAACCTCTTCCTCTCTCTTTATATGACAAATATTTGAGAGACTACATATATTAATAGTTTTTTTTTTTTAGGATTAGGCCAAAAATTCAATATAACATAGGATTGTTTTGAATAAATATAATTATTGTAGAAGGATTTTCTTTAGAAACTATATTTATCTTTATCGTAAAGTTATATTTATAATTTATTTTATGATTAGTAATTTTTTTATTTCTTGATTTTTTACAAAGATTTTTTTAAAAAAATTGGAAATTTGTGTAACATTGACACTTGTCACAATCTGAAGAGTTAATAACTTTGAAATTGACACTTGTCACGATCTAGTGAGTTAGTAAGATTTTTTCTTTTAAAATTAGAAATTGTGTAAAATTGACACTTGTCACGATCTGATGATTTAGTAACTTTTGAAATTGACATGTGTAACGATCTGGTGAGTTAGTAACTTTTGAAACCATGCTTTATATAATAAGATATATATATATTTATATATATATATATATATATTTCAACTGCTATTCTATTTATTTTTATGCTCCTATAAATTCTAAAATTAGTAAATATTATTCAAAAATTGATAAATATTATCCCCTACAAATTTTCAAAATTAAATTAATTTCACTATGTATTGTAATATAATAATATATTTTATTTTTGTGTCATCCTCTCTTATCCTTGTATCCAAACAAGTCTCAACTAAATTCTCTACGATCCTTACAACCAAACACAATCATTTCTTTATTTGATAATATTAATTTCCTAAAAACTATCTACCTAATTTATATCAATATGTTAGACTAAAATATAATTCTCCTTGCACTTTTATTTGATCTTATATTTAATTATTTTTATTACTATTTAATACATAAAGTTAATAAAATTATAGATTTTTTTCCAGCATATGATGTGATTTGAATTTTTATAAACAGATATATATTTTGAAATTTTTCTTAGGATATTTATAACCAAACAAATATATCCACATATAGATGTCGAAATACATTTTTAAAGTACAATAGGGTGCCATCACTTTTTGGCTTTTTGCCAACTTCGGGTCAGACTTTTAACTAAAATTATAACTGATTCAATTATCCGGATTCTCCTTAAGATTACCGAATATTTTGGACCGGTTTTTAATCCATAGCGTACTTATTTATACCCAGTTAATGTCAATTAATGCCTATTATTGTTAGGAAATATCTAATTTACATGCCAAATTTTTAGGGCTGAGTTTGACAAAAAGAATTGATAACACAAATTATGTAATCACATCCCTATAATATAGCAACTAATTCAAGATGAATACATCTTAGGAAATATCTAATTTGCGTTTAATAAACGATTACATATTTGCTAAGTTCTTATTAGCTTTAAATGTACACTATTAATCCAATAATATCAATTGAGAATCAAAATAAGAATATGTCATATCATTCATTCCTAAATCATAACCAAATCATAAAATATATATTCTCAACTTGCGAATCAAGAGTTTATACAAAACCTATCTACAACCGTTAACAGTATATATATATATATATATATATATATATATATATATATATGCAATTCACCATCGACTACAAGCACCACTAAACTATTACATTATCATATCAACAAAATAATAGACCTGTGGTGTACCACGGGGTATAACCTAGTATAATGTTAACTATTATGCTTAATAGTAGGGATTCCATTTTTGCCTTATATTAAAAAAATTTGTAACCAAAACAAAACAAAAATTATGGAAATGTGATTTAAGCAAGGATAAAACACTACAAGAAAAAACTGTCATTGTGACGTTAGTTTGAGACTAAATTTTTTTGTCACAAATTTGTGACCGTTTAGATACTTTATTGTGACAAAACTTTTCAGTCATAAATTCGTAATTATTTTGTCACAATATTAGTACGAAATAAATCGTCATAAAAAATTGTCTCTATTAGCGACTAAACAGTGTCGATATTATTAATTGTAACAAGTGTGACGGTTTTACTACAATCATGTAGTCACAAATAGTGACATTTATTTGAGACAAAATTATTTGTCACACATTTGTGACCTTTTAATATGGAGAATGTTCATTGTATTGTATTAAGGAAAATATAGATTAATAAGTAAAAAAAATTATACTCTTTTAAAGTAGATAACTATTTTAACTTATAGTTAAACATTCATCTTAGGGTTGAAAAAAAAAAAGCATTCATCTTAGGCTTGCTTCATGTCCATCTATCTCATGTTCACCTTTTTAATTCCTGAAACAGCATGAATATAAATAAAAGAATGTTAATCTCATGTCTATTGTCCACCACTTAATGATTTTCTAAATATAAACAAAATACATAGTCAACATAATGTACCTTTGATATCAAAGAGTTAATAAGATCATGCAATTTTTTTACTTCGTCTTCTAGGTAATTGACTCGTCTTTTCAAAGAAATCACTTCTGATTCAATGGTTGTTGTTGTAGTGCTATTCTGATTATCTTTTCTTATTCTATAATCTTGCTTCCTCGCAGGTTTTCGAAAAATACTTGACGTATTATCTTCCTCTATGTCACTCTCGTCAACTATAAGGTGATCTAGTTCTGTAATCTACAAGAAAAATAATATGTCAGCTGGATAGAGATAAAAATTGGTTCAAAAGTATTTAGCAATATTGTTGTAGGACAAACATCGTATGCACTTTCAAATCTTGTGGTGTCTGTCTTCATTTATGTTTCCTCTATACATTCACTTCTTTCAGGAATTAAAGAATCAAAACAAGGATCACTTGAATCCAACATTGGCGATTCATACACATAGTCTGGAAACCATATACGTATATCAGGAGGTTCTAAAAAAAAAAAAAAAATTGATCAACATAAATTAGTACCAAATATATTAAAATAAGAAAACAAGGTCTACAAGAGGATAAGTGAACAAGTATTTACCAGAAAGTGGTTCAAGACTATCATCTGGAATCTGCATAGAAGTACTAAACAATAAAAGATGGTTTTAACAAATCAAAAACTCAAAATCTACAATAGTGAGATAGAGTACCTATGTCATCTTGTTACCCTTCAGTAAAAACAGAGGTGAAATCTGTATGGAAACATTAACATTAATTAATTATTAGTTAGTCAAATTATTAAGAGACTCACGAGAAGAAAACGAGAAGCATGTTTAATTAATTATAAAATATAAAAACAGAGCACCGTAAGATGTTAAAAAAAAAACAAAGCACCATCGGAAGCTTTGTAGCTACAATGAAAAAAAACAAATTTGCGCAAACTATTGTATAATTCTAAATTGCCAAACACCATGTTTCATAAGTGACTGAAACAAGGAACAAATCTACAAGAGTACTGTAATCAAATAATAAATAATTGACATGAACAAGGAACAATTCATAAATGGAGAGGAAAATAACTCGATTTGTGCAGTAGAGAGATCGATTTGTGGTATAGAGAGATCAAACAAACAGAGTAACGGAGGCTAGTTTGATTAGGGAGTTTTTCAAGAAGTATTCCCTGACTTTGCATCCGAGCCAAGAAATGTGTACCTTGGGTTATGCACAGACGGTTTTAGTCCATTTGGCATGTCAGGACATAACTATTCATTATGGCATGTGATCTTGACTCCGTATAATCTGCCACCAGAGGTATGTATGAAACAAGAATAATGTTTTTAACAGTTTTGGTTCCTGGTCCAAATCATCCTAAGAGAAGTCTCGATATTTTTCTTCAACCGCTAATAGAGGAGCTAAAAGATTTGTGGTATAACGGCGTGAATGCATATGATATTTATACGAAGCAGAACTTTCTCTTACGAGCTGTACTTATGTGGAAAATAAGTGACTTTCCTGCTTATGCTATGCTATCTGGGTGGACTACTCATGGTCGGTTGGCATGTCCTTATTGTTTGGATAAGACAAATGCATTTCAGCTAAAGAATGGCAGGAAAACGAGTTGGTTTGATTGTCATCGCTGTTTTCTACCAATAGATCACAGCTTTCGATGGAACAAAATAAATTTCAAGAAAGGTAGGATTGTAACTGATACTCCGCCTGAACTGCTTACAAGTGAAGAGCTCTTGAAAGAAGTTGAATGTTTTCCCAAAACAGTTGTGTGTGGAGGGAACTACGGAAAATTACAAGGATATGGTGAAAATCACAACTGGCATAAGCAGAGTATTTTATAGGAGTTACCTTATTGGAAAGATCTTAAACTACGCCACAATCTAGATGTGATGCACATCGAAAAGAACTTTTTAGATAATACCATTAATACTTTACTGAATGTGCAGGGAAGGACAAAAGATAATGTGAAATCGCGACTTGATTTAGAAGAGTATTGTAATCGAAAGCAGCTACACTTAACACCCGATGGAAAGGAACCAACTCCAATTTTCAGACTCCAAGGAAACGTGAAAACTGCATTTTTACAATGGCTCGAAAAGGATGTTAAATTCTATGATGGATATGCATCAAGTTTATCTAACTGTGTTGATCTTAGTGGAGGAAAATTAACAGGAATAAAAAGTCATGATTGCCATGTTTTGATGCAACGACTAATTCCAGTTGCGTTTGCGGAGCTTTTGAATAAATCGGTACATGAAGCATTTTCTAGTAAGTGATTTAGAGCTTTTGATGTGATTCTTTGGATGTTTAGTGACGTATCTGTTTTGTTTTACAAAACTACAGAATTCTTGGTAGTGATCTGTTTTTTTATATATTACGGTGCTTTGTTTTTTTCTTTAATTTTTGGTAGTTAGATAAATGGTATAATGTAGCTAATAACCGTGCTCTGTTTTTTTAAAGGTGCTCTGTTTTTTAAACGATGCTTTGTTTTAATTTTTTTTTTTACATCTTTCGGTGCTATGTATTTTTAAAATTTTTTGTTTGGTAGTTAGATAAAGGATAAATGGTATAACATGTGAAGCATTTTTTGTATTACTCTCGTTTGGTATAAACTTTTTAGATAATACCATTAATACTTTACTGAATATATTACGATCGGTGTGCTGTATTATGTGATTATATAATAAGCATTTTTCTGTTTCTAGGTATCAGCTTATTTTTTCGGGATCTTTGTGCAAGAAATTTGAACAAAGATAACATCGCAATATTACAACAGAACATTTGTATAGTTCTTTGTAATTTGGAGAAAATTTTTCCGCCCTCCTTTTTTGATGTCATGGAGCATTTACCAATTCATTTACCCTATGAAGCTCGGTTAGGAGGACCTGTGCAATTTAGATAGATGTATCCATTTGAAAGACATATGGGTCATTTAAAGAAAAAAGTTAAAAATAAAGCAAAAGTAGAAGGTTCCATTATCGAACAATACATCAATGAAGAAATTTCTACCTTTGGTAGTTATTATTTTGAGTCGCACATTAAGACAAAAAGTCGATTAGGAGCTCGACATTTTGATGGCGATGATGGAGGTACACACCCATCTGCTGAAATTCCAGAAATTTTTTCTCAACATGGGAGGGCCGGTGGTAAACCAAAAGAATTTTGGTTACAAGATAAAGACTACCATATTGCACATACATATATTCTCCTGAACAGTGATGAAATATTATTAAAATCATTCGAAAGGTACGCATAAGACATGTCATGTTTCCAGTATTGGCTAAACATTAAATAGTGTTATGTTTCATAATTATTAATTTTTTATGTAGGTTGTTCGATGAAACCATGGTTGTTGCTAATCCTAACATAAGTGGAGATGATCTTACCTTGCTTAGAGAAAAAGTTTTCGCGCGTTGGTTAAAAGAACATGTAAGGAATCATACAATTTAAAAGTCAATAACTCACTTGCTTTATATAAACGTTTTCTTTTATTGATTAAATCAGGTGGAAAAAAATTGGAGTGATAGTTTATACCCAAAGTGGTTACGATCACTTGCCCATGGTCCGATGCTCAAAGTCACTGTGGATATATATTTCACACATATGACTATGGGAAAGACAAGAAAAATGCTAACTATGGAGTTTGTGTAAAAGGTACATCATCTTCGGGTTCAAATGACGAACATGATTTCTATGGAGTATTGAGAGAGATTATAGAGCTTCAGTATCCTGGGCCAGATCATCTTAAAATTGTGGTTTTCAAGTGTGATTGGTATGATTCAACCATTGGCAAAGGTGTAAGAGTAAATAGGTCAGGGATTATTGATGTTAATGCTGCAAGGGCTTATGGAAAATATGATCCTTTTATATTGGCTGCACAAGCAGATCAAGTGTGTTATGTACCATATCCACGGGTGACTCAGAAAAAAAATCAACAATGGAAAGCAGCGATCGTTATACAACCTAGGGGAAAAGTGAGGCTCAATCAAAATTTGGATTTGACTGCAATTCAATCTGAAAACAGTAATTTGGTTGTTGATGTTGATCCATTGGAAGTTGAGACATTAATATATCTAGGTTTAGAAGTAGAAGATCTTGATGATATAGAAGAAGAAGAACGGACTTTTGAATCAGATGGTGAAGACGAAAACTCTAATCCAGAGCTAAGTGATGAAGAGTGGATTTAATTTTATCACAATTTTGTTATGTCATTGGCTTTATATAATTTTCATGAACATTGCAACCTTATTATTATTACTATTTTATCAAATATATATATATATATATATATATTTCCCCTCATTTGTGTCGCTCGCTCTTTCCCTCATTTGGATTTGCTGCCCTTAGAATTCAAGCGCTTAAAAATTTCCCAAGCACTTAAAAATTTCCCAAATATTTCAATAATTTTTGGACATTTCCCTCTTAAATATATCATACCTTAAACCTTCACTAGTATTTAAAGAAATATAGGTGACCTCTAAATTTTAACCCTAATTAAAAATTCTATATTTTTCTTTGTAGCCGCTTCTTCTCTCTCGCTCTCACCTATCACTCTTGCAAGGTTAGTGGCCATCTTCTTCCATTAAATTATTAGATCTGTATTGTAGAGTGATTCCCATTTGACTTTTTGGTAGTGCTCTGTTTTTTTACATCTTTTGGTGCTCTGTTTTTTACCATGGTATAGCTGGTCAAAAGTGCCTGGTTTTTTCAAAGATTCGTGGTTTACAACATTTAAAGTTTGCTTTTGTTATTAAACATTTGAATAATACTTTCATCATTTATTTAATTAATGTTTTGACATAATTTATATTCTAGACATACTTCGAGTGGGATGCCTCAATCGAGCATCTTGTTAAAGCCAACTTTGATCAGGTTGCTGCTACTCGTCTTAAAGGAATGGTTAGCTTTGCAATGTCCAATGCAGCAAAACCCAATGGAGAAAAACCTGATTGGATTCTCTCTGAACATTGGAGTGTAATGTCAGATTATTGGAGGACACCAAAAGCCAAAGGTAAAAGTGAGAAAGCTCGTACTTCGCGACTATCTACTCGTGATGGTTTAGGTGTCCATCGACACAGAGCAGGTTCACGCAGTTATGTCAAAGTGCAAGATGCTTTGGTAATGTTTATGTTTATTATTATTCCTATTTTTTCCACCAAAACTTCTCTATTTGTAATTGAAGATTTATATTATTTCTCACATTGACTATTTTTCCCTTATAGGTTGCCAACAACGAAGACTCTTCTTTCATTGCTGTAATGAAAAAAACACACCAGAAATCTGATGGAACATATGTTGATGAAAAAGCACGACTCATTGCAGAAAATTTTGATGAAAAAGCACGACTCATTGCAGAAAATTTTGATGAACATGTGGAAGAACTCTTGTCACAGAGAGAGTCTTCAAATGGTGAGGGTTTAACCCAAGAGGAGAAAAACGAAATTTATGTTAAGGTAAGAGTTCTAGATTAAATTATGCATAGCTACATATGTTTTGTTGAGTTATAAATTTACTACTCTTTTTTGTGTTTGAAAATACATATCATTGTTTACAAATGTGTGTTTTTTTAATAGATTGCTGGAATATCAAAACAAGGTCGTGTATTTGGAATTGGGTCACTGCACAATGGAATTTCTATGTCTTTGGGTGATCTATCTGTCCCACAACCTACCGAAGAAGAAGTGGGTACATTAACCCATCGACTTGAAGAACTTGAAAATGAATTGAAAAAGAGTCGTGATGGAAACTTACTCCTCGAGAAACGTGTCCAAACACTAGAGGACAACTATGTTTCCACAAGTTCCCCTGGAATTTCTATGTAATCGAGTTTGGTTTGGCTTTATTTCTAGTTGCTACTTAATTAAGTTTGGTTTGGCTTTATTTAGTTTATTCATAATACTATGGTTTTTATTTCTATTTTATATGATGTTATTTTATTTTTCATAAATTTGATTTGGATTAGCACGTTGTTGGATATTGGTGTCTTTATTTTAAAATATTATTTTAATTATTAATATATAAATTATGTATCATTGTAACAATAATTTAAAAAAAAACAGGGGATGATGGTTTAGGTCATAATTGCAACGATTTTGGCAAAAATAGCTGGTGTTCATGAGTTAAAATTATAACGTAATAATAGTAACAAAATGTAACACTTTGTGACAGTTAGGTGAAGATGTTTAGTCGTCATTTGTAACATTATGAAACTACGATTTTGTTATAATTAGTGACTTATTTAAAACGGTTATACTGGTCACAACATATGATGGTTTTGAGACGAAGTTTTAGTTTATATTTTTGACTAATTAGCAACGATTTTTTGTAATCATCAGAGACGGTTTGAGACTAAAGTTTTGTCATAATGAATGACAGTTTTGATACATGTTCTTAGTTAGTAACCGTGACGGAAAAGTGACATTTAACATGTCACTAAGTGTGACGTTTTGAGACTACAACTGCGTCATAAATAGTGACTAACTTGATACGTGATTTCGGTCATGAAATAAAACGTATTTGGGACGATAATTTTAGTAAAAAATTGTGACATTTTAGATACGTTTACAAATCGTTACATTTGGTGACGAAATAGATAGTATGATTTAGTCGCAACTTTTGTGACGTTTTAGTGACTAAAACAAATTTGTGACCAGCGTATTGTAACCATTCACCAATCGTCACAGATTCGTAACAATATTTTTATTGTGACGAAAAAATAATTATTGTGACGGAATATTACGTGACAATGGACTCACTTTCTTTTAGTGAAAATCGTAAAGTGGTTGCTATATTTGTATCCCGATTTATACCAAAAATTCCAATTTGAATAATTCCCTAGAAACAACTTAATCATATAACGTTAAGGCACTCTTGGAGACTATGTGTCAAGTAAAGTTCATATAATAACTTAAAAACATTTATAAAGTTCACACATAAGCCACATCCCACATATCTTTGCTTGTGGAGACACTCTTGGAGACTATGCGTTGACACTGGTAAGCTACTTTGATCTTTGCTTGTTGCAACAACTTTGCTGATTCTATTTCCTACAGGGGCTTTAGAGTCACCAAAAGTAATAGCACTCCAGTCAACATGTAAATCTACATCTGGTACTGATGGTACATTGGATGAAAATGAATCAATGATGTTTTTGGCTTATATTCTGTGGGCGTTCATATCTCTGGAATCCCAGAGGATATGTTATTGGGTCATGATTGGAAAAAAATACCGCGTAAGAATCACAGAGGAAGCTCCATGCTGATTTAAAGTCAGAAATGGCAAAACTTGGCAAAATTTTGCATCTTTCAGCAAGTGCCTTTCTTCACCTCCATAACTTATTTTAGCTTTTGCATATGCATATACAATGGGTTGTAACTGGAATTGTTAACTGAATTCATGTAACAGCCAGACGTGAAATACTTAATGTTGAGTTAGATACTATTTATTTCTCATATCTGGCTTCGTTTGATAAATATTGAGCAATTGCTGTACAAAACAGTAGGTAGTTAATGTGCCTCTTGTCGGCCATTGTTTGTTGAAGCAGAAACAAATTTTTTTCTACGTTCCATCATGATCCATTCATAGTAGATACTAGATATTCACCCGCGGTACACCACAAAACTAAATTTGTTAAAAAAAATGCAAAATATATTTTGTTTGGTAGATTAACTAATTTAAAACTATATAATAAGCGCTTATTATTCCGAAAAGAATATGAAATAATAAGTGCTTTAAAACTATATACATACAATTGTTTTACTATATCCAAAATATGAAACTCTAATAATATAGACAAAATCAAATTTACGCTAATAACCATACTACACCAACAAAGTTACGATTATCAATAGATGAGAAGCCTTGCTTTTATTGAATTTTGTATTAAACTAATAACCATACTACACCATTATACACAATTTACATTAATAACCATATTATACAAACAAAGTATACTAATACATAGTACATCAAATATTAATTTATTAATAGTTGTGGTGACCTATGTTTTTCTAATTTTTTGAATTTTACTGCTGTTGTAAACTAGAGAATCGAAAGATGTAATTCTCTTGTTCTTATTCATTAATCAAACTCGAGGTTACATCTATATAGTCAAGGGCAAAGCCCAATTACATTAGGAATACTAAACCGATCTAGATAAAAGGATGTGGCCGATGGGCCTTATGGCCTTGGAAGGACACGGGCCATGAACGGGCCGTGTATGGGCCTGGTTATGGAGTCCATCCATAAAGTGGTTTATAAAATTCCCCTTCGATGACATAACCATGCTGATGCTAAGGGATCGATGCAATACGCTAGGGGGTACTGCCTGATTAAAACCTTACCAGGAAAACCCAATGGGACAAAACCATGGTGAAGGAAAAAGAGTACAACACGCATTGCTCCCCCTGTTCCAAGCATCACTCTAAGTCCTTAAGCCTCCGCTTTCCAATCTGGTGCATGAGATTCTTGAACGTTATTGTCGGTAATGCCTTAGTGAAGAGATCGGCTGAGTTATCGCATGATTGCACTTGCACCACTCGAACTTCTCCGGCCTTTTGTAGTTCATGTGTGAAGAAGAACTTCGGTAAGATGTGCTTCGTCCCATCTCCCTTGATGTAATCTTCCTTGAGCTGTGCGATGCAGGCGGTATTGTCTTCATAGATTAAGGTTGGTTCCTTGTCCTCGACCATACCGCAATTCGCCCTGATGTGTTGAGTCATCGACCTCAACCATACACTTTCTCGTCCGACTTCATGAATTTCTAGGATTTCCGCATGGTTAGACGAAGTGGCCACAATACTTTGCTTCATAGAACGCCACGAGATCGCCGTACCATCATGTGTAAACACGTACCCGGTTTGAGACCTAGAGTTGTGCGGATCCGATAAGTAACCTGCATCAGCAAAACCAACTTAATCTTCTTTGTTATGGTTAGTATAATATAAACCCAAATCTGTTGTCCCTTGTAGGTAACGAAGTAAACGCTTAATTCCATTCCAGTGCCTTTTGGTCGGACAAGAACTAAATCTTGCTAGGAGGTTCACGGCAAAACATATGTCCGGTCTAGTGTGGCTAGCCAAGAACATTAACGCTCCTATAGCACTGAGGTATGGCACTTCAGGTCCGAGAACTTCTTCATCGGCCTTCTTTGGACCAAATGGATCTTTATCCAATTCTAAGCTTCTAACAACCATTGGGCTGGTCAATGGGTGAGCTTGGTCCATTTTAAACCTCTTGAGTACCTTTTCTGTGTATGCCTTTTGATGCACAAGGATTCCATTACCAATGTACTCAAGCTGTAATCCCAAACAGAATTTTGTCTTGCCTAGGCCTTTCATTTCAAATTATTTCTTTAGATATTTGACTGTTTAGGCGATTTCCCCAGAGGTCCCAAGGATGTTTAAATCATCCACATAAACTGCTATAATTACAAACCCTTTGTTTGCAAACTTCTTTATAAATATACATGGACTGATTAGGTCATTCTTATAGCCTTCTTTAGCTAAATATTCACTTAACCGGTTATACCACATTCGACCACTCTGTTTCAGTCCATAAAGGGATTTGTTCAGCCTAATGCAGTACTGTTCTCGAGAACCACTCTTATCTTTGAGCTCAAAACCCTCTGGTAATCTCATATATATTTCATTATCCAGTGGACCATATAAGTATGCGGTTACAACATCCATTAACCGCAAATCCAGTTTTTCTCTTATAGCCAGACTTATTAAGTACCTAAATGTTGTTGCATCCATCACAGGGGAGTATGTCTCCTCATAGTCTATTCCTGGTCTTTGAGAGAATCCTTGTGCTACAAGCCGTGCTTTATATCTCACGATTTCATTCTTCTCATTTCTCTTTCTTACAAAGACCCACTTATGTCCAACTGGCTTTATTTCAGGTGTTGTCCTTAAGATCAGACCAAACACACTTCTCTTCTTTAAAGAGTTTAACTCCACATCAATGGCTTCTTTCCACTTTATCCAATCTTTACTTTGAGTGCACACTAATATAGACGTGGATTCATGATCCTCATTTATCTCAAGTGCTACCTTGTATGCAAATATTTCATCGATGTCGACATCTTTACGGTTCTATTGAATTCCAGACATGATATAATTTATTGAGATCTCATTATTATCAATACCTTCAGGATCTTGAGGTTCAGCGTCCCAAACCTCATTTGGTACCTTAGGCTTTGCCGCGGCTATGTCTGTATTTTCTGTAATTCCCTTAACCTCGGTCTGTTTTGCACCTTTAGACTTCCGAGGGTTCTTATCTTTGGAACCTAATGGTCTACCTCGTTTCAAACGTGGCTTAGACTCTGTAGCAACTTGATTATTGTGTTCCTTCTGAACATCAATACGTACTAGTGCATTATAAGCTGGTATGTACGATTTTGTTACTCTCTTTGGGTCAGCAAAGGAAACTGGCAATTGTATAGCTAGCTTTTGCAAATGTATAAATTTTCTGGACCTCTGCATCACAGGCTAGAGTCCGAGGATCTTGCCAATTCAAGGATGTTTGATTTCATGTTAATTCTTTAACCAGCTTGCTAGTATCTCCACCCAACATAGGGAATTCAGATTCTGTAAATTGACAGTCCGCGTATCTGGCCTTAAATAAATCTCCTGTGGTTGGCTCAAGATACTTTATAATGGTGGGAGACTCATATCCAACATATATTCCCATCCTCCTTTGAGGTCCCATCTTAGTTCTCTGTGGTGGAGCAATAGGTACATAAACGGCACAACCAAATGTTTTGAGATGGGATATGTCTGGCTCATGATCCGTTAAATAATTGGGATGGTGAATATTTGTGTTCACTATATGGCCTGATGCGTATAAGTTCTGCTGCATGTAAAACTGCGTGTCCCCAAGCCGACACAGGAAGCTTCGATCTCATTAGCAATGGTCAAGCAATTAATTGTATTCGTTTAATGAAGGATTCAGCTAATCCGTTTTGTGTATGGACATGTGCCACAGGATGTTCCACACTCACCCCCATGGACATACAGTAATCATTAAACGCTTGGGATGTAAATTCACCAGCATTGTCTATTCGTATAGTCTTAAGTGGAGAATCTGGAAAATGTGCTCATAGTCTTATAATTTGAGCTAACATCCTAGCAAATGCTAGGTTCCTTGTGGATAACAAGCAAACGTGTGACCATCTGGTTGATGGATCGACCATAACCATAAAATATCTAAACGTCCCACAGGGTGGGTGTATTGGTCCACATATATCACTTTGTATCCTTTCCAGAAAGTTTAAAGTCTCTTTATTGACTTTGGCTGGTGATGGTCGTATAATAAGTTTCCCTTGTGCACATGCTACACACGTGAGATTTTTAGGGATAACTTTTCTCTCTTTAAGGTTGTGCCCATTTGAACTATTAATCAGTTTACGCATCATGTTCGTACCCGGATGGCCAAGCCTGTCATGCCATAGAGTGAACTGTTCATTGAACATTTTGTGCTTTGCCAAGTTAGCTTCTATCATGTTAATCTTAGCATGGTATAAACCAGTGGCTAGTGCAGGTATAGTCTCTAGGACCTTCTTATGTCCACTTACAATTTCAGTAATGTATAGAAATTCTTTGCTACCTTCACCCTTTGTTTCAATATGATAACCATTCAACCGAATGTCTTTAAAGCTCAATAAGATTCTCTTAGAGCTGGGTGATTACAAGGCATCACTTAGTTCAATATGTGTGCCATTAGGTAATAATATATGAGCTTGGCCGTAGCCTTCTATACCCGCAATTGTACTAACATTGACACTTTTCATTATGAGGTTTATGAAATATCTTTTGTCTTTCAATATTGTGTGGCTGGATCCACTGTCCACCACTAGTACACTCATATCCTCGACCATTTCTATAATGACAATAATTTTGTTTTAATTTTTAACAAAACAAGCAAATACATATTGAAATAAAATCATTGAATTTAAAGCAAAATAATTATCCAATACATTACCATAAATTCATAAAATTAAACCAAAATAAAACCGAAATTTAGTCATCATCTTTAAGGCAATCGTAAGTCTCATATGCTAGTGAATCATCGTTCTCATGGTCGAAGTCATCTTCACCATCGAGATGCACATAGTTGGCTTATGGGTTCTTTTTCAAGACTTCTTGATATGCATCAATAAGATGCTTAGGTGTTCTGCAATTCTTGGCCCAATGGTTGGATATACCACATCGGTGACAAACAGATTTAGCCTTGGATTGTGGTTTAAAGGACCCACGGCCCCTACCACCACATCCGCGGCCTCCACGGCCATTACCGTCAAAGCGGCTAGCCTGGAATTTTCCACGACCACCACGTCCTCTACCACCATGGCCACGACCATAGTGTCTTTCTCTGTGGACATAGTTGGTCTCCTTGGACTCTTTAGGCTCATTAGAATTTTGCTTTGCCACATCTACCTTGTGTGCTTCTGGTAATCGGGCTTTACCAGGAGGTCTCATAGCACTATTCATCAACAACAGCTCATTGTTCTGCTCAGCTAGTAGCAAACATGAGATTAGGGCCCCATAGGTTTTAAAACCTTTTTCACGGTACTGTTGTTGAAGTAGTATGTTGTAAGTGCTAAAAGTAGACAATGTCTTCTCTAGCAACTCTTTCTCTGTCACCTCAGTACCACACAACCTAAGGAGTGAGACAATACTAAAAAGCTCTGAGTTATACTCATCCACGGATTTGTAGTCCTGGATCCTTAGGTTTTTCCAATCGAATTGAGCCTTTGGTAGGAGCACCGTTTGTTGGTGTCCGTATCTGCGTTTAAGCTCTGTCCAAAGGTCAAGAGGATTCTCTATTGTAAGGTGCTGATTCTTGAGACTCTCAGCAAGGTGATGGCGCATATGCATAATGGCCTTGTACTTTTGCTTGTCAGTACAGTTAAAATCTTCCTCAATGCATTCAAACAAGTCCTTTGACTTTAGCATGATTTTAGTGTCTAATGCCCATTGCAGATAGTTGTCTCCAGAAGCATTCAATGCAGCATAGTCTAAGTTGTTTAGTCTTGCCATCTGCATAAAATAGACAACCGAACATTAGCATGCGGTGTTTGAGACTGAGCCATGCAATCAATCAATAGGTCATGCGGTATTTGAGACTGAAACAAGCAGTAGGCCATGCGGTATTTAAGACCGAACCATGCCTTGCCTTTACTCATAATTTTCGGTTTTGGTATGCATGGAAAACAAACAAAACTAGATAGAAACTAGCATGCAACAATTTCCTTTTTATTAGATAGAATTTTCTTTTCTTAAGTTTTCCTTTTCTTAGGTTGAAATTTCCTTTTCTAATTAGGATTTTTTTTTTTTAGGAAATATTTTTAAGTTTAAGGATAATTACTAAATTTTATTTGGAAGTTATCCTAATAATTTTAACAACTTAGAACAAGTCTATGTGTTCGAGTTTATGGTTCATGCAGCCGAAATTTTACAAGAACAATTTGTGTTATAAGCAATTCAAATTTCTATCTATACAAGATTCAAGTTTAATCTTAAAGATGCATGCAACATATGAAACAATCAAGCAATAACAACCAACCGAATTTTAATCGTGATCAATAGGTTCAATTCACAATCAATCTAAGCAACCCTAAACACCACATAATCCTATTTTAAAGTTTTGTAGTTTAGGGATCTTAAGCTTTTGTTAGTTGGTTTGTTTGCTTGTAGATTTTTAAGGTTCCAATAGATTTAATTAGATCAAGTTCGATTATGGTTCTAAGAGGGTTCCAGATCTTATTTACCTTTCACCGATTGGGGTCTGACTGGTTATGAACCGGGAGCTAAAAGACCTCGGTTGTACCTCTCTCTCTCGATCACGAACCTCGGACAGGAATCAAACAGAACTCGGTCACGAAAACGAGCAGGAACCGAACAAGTCTCGATCAGAAACCGAACAGAACTCACCCCGGACAGGAACAAACTATGAACTCGGATGTATCTCGAGCAAGAACTGATCGTCGATAGTAACCACGAACAAGGGAAGGAGGCGGAGGCGGTTTAGGGTTTTGATGGGGGAAGAAAGATGAACGGCGGCAGTTAGGGTTTTAGGGTTTTACTCAGCTGGATCTTTAGAAACGATCATGCTGATAACGTGTTGTAAATTAGAGAATCGAAAGATGTAATTCTCTTGTTCTTATTCATCAATCAAACTCGAGGTTAAATATATATAGTCAAGGGAAAAGCCCAATTACATTAGGAATACTAAACCTACCTAGATAAAAGGATGTGGCCGATGGGCCTTATGGCCTTGGACGGACACGGGCTATGAACGGGCCGTGTATGGGTCTGGTTATGGAGTCCATCCATAAAATGGTTTATAACAACTGCTAATATGTTGTAGACAATTTTTGGGTTTGAACTGAACATTCAATTCTTTTATATGACTATTTGTTTAATTATATTCTCAAATTATATATAACTCTTAAAAAACTAAATTTAATTACGTAGTGTATTATACATATTATTTGTTTCTTGTTGCTACCACTCGATTTGTTTATCTGTACATACAAAATATACCTGTCAAATTTTAAAAAGATGTTTGTCGTTCTACCTAATAATTGTAATATTAAAAATAAATATTGTCTCAAACAAAATAAACATTTAATCAAACTTTGTAAGACATTTGATCAAACAACATGTATGCAAAATCTAAAAACACATGTTGAACACTACAAACTAATCAGTAGATTAAACCCTAATACTAGCTTATCAACTCTATGTTAATTACTTGAAGAGTAAGAGTAATTCATGATGTACTTTTCTTGTACAGCATTATAATGTATTTTTGTCGATTCTCTTGGCCTTTTTTTGTTTTTCTCTTCTAACATACTCTTGAAATTGAATTGTTTGTTTTGTTTATTACATGGTCAGTTTATTGTCAATTATTTTTGGTAATCAAATTTTGTAACATATACACACAATAGGTAAACCATTTAACAAGCTTCAACATAAAAGACTTTGTGACCATTGTATTATTTTGGGCTAATTAACATTGTGTGTGGTTAATTCCATAGGTGATCGCACTGAAGAACCAAAGCTGTTAGCGGTTGGATTCTTGGATGGTTCCATCAAAGTGATTGAACCAATGCAAGACTTCTATGAGATGGGATGTTGGATTTGAATTCTAAAAAGATAACTTTTTTTTTTAAGTTTTTAAATATTGTAATAACGAAGTGATGTTTTTGGTGTTTTAATCAAACTAGTTTTGGATTAATTTGATAAATTTACAAGTGAACATATGCATAAAATTTTGTTCTCCAGTTGTTGATAAATGCTTGCTTTATCATCTCTTAAAATAAATTTAGTTATTTGAAGAACTATATATTACAGTGCAATCATCTCCAAATACCTTTTGTCATGTCAATCAAAAAATATAGAGGAATTGAAGTTTAGTTCAAACAAAAAATTGTCTACTACATAGTAGCAATAAAATTTAAAAAAAAAAAAAAAAAATAGAAGTCATCACAACTATTGGTAAACTAATATTTGATGTTTATTAGTATATAATCATAACTTTGTTGGTATAGTATAGTTATTAGTGTAAAATTGATTTAGTCCATATTATTAGAGTTTCATTTTGGATATGGCGAACTAATTGTATATATATAATTTTAATTTGTTTGATGTATACTATAATTTTATTTTGTTTGTTTGTTGTATTTGCATTATAATTTTGTGAAATATTTTAAGTAGTAATTATAATATTGTAATTATTGAACAAGTCATATTTTTTTTGTTTATTGTATTTGCATTGAGCACACATTTCAAATCACATCATTTTTTTTTTTTTTTTGATCAAAGAGGTGTTATCATTCCATTAGATAGAAAATAACATACAAGGCCAGGATTGTTTAGAGCACAACAGAGGGTAAGCTAAAACAAAGCATAAAGCAATACAAGTACAAGGATAGATGGGAGCATTCGATGTGAAGAGCTTGAGAGCTATGAGCCATATGCTAGAAAGCAGCATGGAACCTGTGAGATCAAGACAAACCGATGCAGACTCCATGAACAAGTCAAAGGAGTAGGAAGCCACTGTCTTGAAACTTCGAAGACTTGGCGGAAATGAGAATAGCAAAGCTGTGTTGCCAAAGCGTCGAGCAGGGGAGCTGATGCTCTGATAACCGGTTACTACAGATGTAGTTGATGGTCCAAGGTTGATAGAGCGGGACTTGGAGAGGTTGTGGTAACCACTCCTCCTTGGAGAGAGGGTCATAATGCCACTAGTCTTCAAGAAATTAGGCAAGGACTTCATAAAGTAGTTGAGTTGCGGTTTAAAGATCTTTGGAATTTGGTGAGGTATAGGTAGAGAGTTGGTGAAACATCGGTAACCCCACTCCATAGAGTTGGGATCATAGTACCAAGCTTCACCAAACAAACTCCAACAGCGGGATCATCCATAGGGTAACCGATTAGCAAGGTTTTCAAAGGACTCTTGAGCCATTCTAGTAACAGTGGTGGTATAAAGTTCAAAAGCTGTCTTCGGACTAATGAAACCAATAAACTAACCAAGGTTTGCTTAGGGTGGGACATAGTAGAGTTTCGACCAATCCCGGGTAAACACTGGTCTCGACACAAATGGGTTTCAATCAACCTAGAGAGGTCAGGTATTCTGCTAACGAGATGAACTCGACTTGACCAAACAGAAACCATCAAAACTAACAGGATTGATCGGAATATATCTTTCACGAAATGGGGTCGGATTAGGTACCAGTTCAGGGATGTGCCATAGTTTAACCTAAGTAAACTATCTTCCAGGGTTTGAATATAAGATTGAGAATATACCTGGGACAGAGGATCACCAAGAGAGAAGCAGAGGCCACCAAGGAGGGGGGTTTCTTCGTCAAGTGGTTCACCGGTGCCGGCGTCAATACAGAGCTTTCGTCCAGCTACAGCCAAGCAAAGTACTTGGTGAGAGGATTTGGATCCAAGGAGCAGTAAGATGTGATAATTGACGGCTTAAGGGGGTGGTGAGATAGATGGAGACCGAGCCTAGGGGGACACTGGAGGATCTCTCGATCAATACCAAAGCGGTGAGAACTCGATGTAAAGGATTCACCGAGGGGAGTAGCCAGATGCGGAGGCGGAAGGGATGGTTGAAACTGATGCAAAAGGGGAGATGAGATCTGGAATCTCAGTATATCTCTGGGAGGACTGAAATTGAAAGCGAGTAGACTACAAAGAAAGAGGAGGCCGATCGGGTTCGGTGCCGCCGAGAGAGCAAATCTCAGTGGTTGTGCCAGAGAGAAAAAGGGGGCTAGGGCGAACTCTTTAGATCTTCAAATCACATCATAACATGAGTATAATGTGTTGCAAATATACTTAGACATCAGAGTAAGTCTATAAGTAAACAAAAAAAATTTGGAATTTGGCTTGGTTAGGTTTGGTTTATTCAGGTACGAAATAGTAATTGAAATTTCTTCGTTCGTGTGTCAATTGTTCGTTTCTCTTGACCATCTTCAATTGGAGGCAAACCACTAAAATCAAAATCCCAAGTCATAGAGTAGCGGTTATATCCGGTTTAGTTGTTTTACTGGCGACGATTGAATTAGAAACGAAACCCAAAGGGAAAGAGAGATTATGACGACGGTACGACGATCGGAGCGGAGGGTGAAATCAAAAAACCCTAAGTGACGATACTCGGAATCCAACGACGCCGATGCCGGAGCTTCCAAAGGATTTGGTAGAGGAGATACCCTGCGACATCTCTGAATCGGCTACGAACTACTTGCAACAGCCTGGAATCGATTGTTCGAAGATGATCGGAGATTCGCGAGGAAGCATTTGGATAAAGCCGCGAAGGAGTTTATCCCTCACATGTTAACCGCGTAAGACTACGAGGTTCGTTCGTTTGGCGTGGATCTCCATGTAAGCGATCCCATCTGTCGAGACATGAGAAGCTTTCATTGTTCACCAAGAGTCTTGGTCCAAGACTGAGATATGGGTGACAAATGAGATTCATGAGACTAAATTAAGCTGTGTCCTGGAGCAAGGTCTTAGCATTGGAGTTAGGCAGAGATCTTCAAATTACTGATCTTGGAAGTTTCTTTCTTTGCTCAACGAGGAGAAGAAAGAAGTCCAAATTTGCCAGAGATGGTTCGACAAAGCACAGGACGACCAGAGCCTCAACAGTGACATGCTATACGGTTTTTTGGGTTAAGTCCTTGGTCTGAGATATGTGACATTGGTTATTGGATTATGTCATTGGATTTTTATTGGTTAATAGAATTGTTTGAATATTCGATGTTTGTTATTAAGTTGCTAGTGGATATGAGACTTATTATTTTTATTATTATTATTAAAAAAAATCGGGAAAGGTTGTTTTAATAAATTCATGATTTTTATCAGATTTGAATTTTTAAAAAAGTATAACGTTTAAGTATAACGTGATATATTTTTAAAATTGTGTGTTTGAAATATTTTTTTTTGTCTTAATGGTAATTTAAAGGTATTTATAAGATAATATTTCATATTTAAATGAAAATCTCTTCTGAAGTCATATTCAAATTAAAATGACCAAACATGTAAACACGTATGATTCAACTCATTCAACTTTTTTTTTCTTCAAAATAGTTGAATAAACCATACGTATGTAGAAAATATTATGTAAAATAGAAAATAATAATATTTCACATTTATGTTAATTATGGTTTTCAAAAAATAGTCAAAAGATTAATTGATAGTCTTGAATACATTGAATAGAAACAAATCTATGACTTTTTAATGACTAAATCTTTATGTCTACACGGTTATTAATCCATATCGTTATATGATTATAAATAGAGGATTATCTCTCTATTCACCACAATTTCACATATCCAAAGAACTACTTCAACCATTTTTCATTCGTAAATTTCTCCTTTCCGTTTGTCTCCTCTTATCTCTACCCTGCTACTTGTTTTTTGTAAACTATCTATCTCATTTCTTAGATTGTAAAGGTATGTTATGCTGATTTGATCTGCAGTGTCACTATTTAACTGTTTTATATACAATTTTTGTTGAAGATTATATATATATATATATATATATATATATATATATTACTTTAATTTTATATTCAAGCTATGATTATTTTATGTTTTATTTTATTTAATTGATTTGTTGAGAGGAAAGGTCAGAGTAAGATAATTTTCTATTTTTTTTTGTTCTTGTTGATGTCAAAATGAAATTATATTTATATGATATTTGATTAAAGAGTATGATATTTCTACACGATATATGTTTTCTCTGTCCCATTGTTTGTGAAGGATCCAATTTGATTAAAGAGTTCTTCTTAATCCAGGGGATGCTATCACTATAAAATTCAGATCTGAACATAGTGTTATGCAATTGACTTATAATATGTGGTTTGAATATCGTCATACAATAGTTTTAAACATCTCCTTTTACACAGCTCAAGTCATTCATTTTTTTGTTGCTTGATAAGAATAATTTCAAGTCTCGGAATCGAGTCTCCAAATACATTTTACCCTTGTTGCCTTTGAGTGATTAAAAAAAATACTTAAGCGCATCATCGAGTGCTACATAGTTGATTATTATTTTAGGGTTCCCTTAAATCTCAGTTTTACGGAGGACCAATAGTGAGTGGACTCTTTCACTTATTAGTGTTGCACAAAAAAAATGTTTCATTCATTCTTTTTTTTTTTGTTTATCATTATAAGAAAAGGAACGAAGGTCTTTTTGTTTGTATAAATGTTATCCACAACCATATTTTTGTAAACCTCTCGCATTTTGACTAATCTATGACTTCTTACTTTTGTATACTGATAGGATTTGCAATGGATAACCTCATCAACATCCCGAAAAACCCATCACCATCAACCTTCGGCCTTCCTCCTCTAGATGTCACACCACTACGAACCGTTAGACCATATGATGAATTCAACAACTACACCTATGGTATTGGTCCAAGTACTGCTCCAAAAAAACAAGGACGTGGTCGACCAAAGGGTTCCACAAACTTGAGGACCCCGGTGGAGAAGCCAAAAACATAAAGGTTCTCTCTCTCCAAAACTTTGATTCAAGGATAACCGAAGCAGAAAGGGAAACTGGAAACCAGGAGATAGTTAAGTTGGTTTTGAAGCGGTTTGATGCGGTAAGACGGAGATTTTGCCAATGAGGTAGAGGCGACCCCAATGATGACACTAGAAAGGTATACATTTACGATGGACTTTATCAAGTTTCTGAGACGTATTATGTGATAGGAAAAAGCGGGCGTAAAGAGTTCAAGTTTAAAATGGTGAGGAAACCAAACCAACCTAATTCTGGTTATGCAGACTGGAAATTAGCTGAAGAATTAAGGACGCACGACCCGAGGCAGAGTTTTATACTTCAAGATCTTTCTTTTGGAAAAAAGGATTTACGAGTGCTGCTGGTTAACGATGTAATGAAGATGACAAAACAATTCCTGAAGAATTTGAATACATCACATCTCAGGATCACTCAAGAATGATGCTTGATTTAAACATCGATCCCCAAGAACTTGGATGCCAGAATTGTCAAGATCAGCCATGCTTTCATCAAATTTGCATGTGCATGCAAGGAAACAGTGGCGACTTACCGTACCATAACTCCATTTTGGTTTGTCGTAAACCATTGATTTATGAGTGCAGTGAATCTTGTTCATGCCCCAACGACTGTAAAAACCGATTGGTTCAAAACGGTTTGAAGTTACACATGGAAGTGTTCAAGACGACAAATTGTGCTTGGGGTTTACGTTCTTGGGATCCAATCCGAGCCGGGACTTTTATCTGCGAGTTTACTGGTGTGAGGAAGACAAAAGATGAAGTACAAGAAAACGATAATTTGTTGTTCGACTCAGCTTGATTTTATATGAGGTTTAAGTGGAACTACAAACCTGAGCTTGTGTGTGAGGATGTATGGGAAAGTGTCCCCGAGGTTTTCAATCTTACGACGCAAGTCTTGATAAGCGCCAAGGAAAAAAGAAATGTTGCTTGATTCATGAATCACAACTGTAAGCCTAATGTTTTTTTGGCAGCCTATTGAATATGATACATACGTTCACATTGGGCTCTTTGCGATGAAGCATATTCCTTCAATGACAGAGTTAACATATGACTATGGAGTTTCTTATGTAAAGCGTATTGGAGAAGATGAGAATATTTACACAGGCAACAAGATTTGTCTTTGTGGTTCTGTCAACTGTAGTGGTTCTTTCAGCTGATTTGTACTTTATATATCATAATTTGGTTCTTTTGTAATTAGTTTCTTCTAATTTTCTTGTTTTTGTCATTTGATTTCTTTGTTTTCTCTGATAACAAAAAAAAAAAAAATGTCTTTTGTTTTTTTTCCTACAATTTATTTTTACCATGTTCAACAATTGAACTGAAGTTTAGAATAACCATGAGAATACTTAATAAATAAGAAAGTCTCAGTCACTTTGAAACTTGGATAATTTGAACTTAACTTTATTAATTGGAACGTAGAACTTGGACTTAAGTTATCTCACCTAAGGGCTTGGTAATCGTGTCATGGGATTATACATTCGAAGTTTTGTTTCATCATCTTTATTGCTTTTGCTAACTCTGAATGGCTAGACTATATTTTAATCTAGTACCACATCTTTTAATAGACCCATGTCTTCTCTCCGTCAGTGAGCCCACCCTTAATTGACGGTTGGTTCGTTATTTTCATACGCTTTAATTAGATATATTTTTTTATCCACCTTACAAACCACTACATAAACTTTTGTATTTTTTCTTGCTAGCACGGTACACACAATCATTTCTCGATATGTTACATATTCTGAATGAATATTTGGCGATCTAAGATGTGTTGGTATCAATGATGACTCATTATTTCGATGAATCATTTCTTCGGACAGAAGACTATTATGTAAAGACTTACTCGAAATAATACTTCTCAAATTTTTTTGTGGAAGAAACAACTTTTTTAGAGAATTTGCGAGGAGCTGACTTCCTTGACAAAAATTTTCTTGCAAGTTTGGTCAATGTTGCAAATCCCTTGCAATATTTGCGAGGAATAAAATTTCGTCTAAAAATAAGTACAAATCGGGAGGAACTAAATTAATAACAGATTTTTTGAAATTTCGTTTCTAGTATATGATAAGGATACTGATATATGGAGAAACATTATTGTCATTTTAATAAGTGAAAAAAACGTGTGGAGTGGAATCGTGTGATTAGGCATATCCGGAGCTGGGCTGTGGGCATTGGTCTTGTCGTTTTAAGTAACACAGTTCCGGTAAGTGAAAACGTGGATCATGTGATTAGGCATTTCGTATCCTCATCATTAGGCATTTTCAGAAGAATTGGTTGTAAAAAAAAATTGAAATTGAATTGAATTGAGAGAATCTGCCATCTTCTTACCCATCTGCTGCTGCCTTTTTCATCTGAGTATTGAAAATGGAAACTCCGGCGAAGAGAGTGTTGATGACATCCAACGGCGACGAGGTTTCCAGAAACATCTCTTTCCATCTAGCCAAACACGGTTGCAAGTGAGTAGACTTCTCCAATTTTGTTTTTTTTTTCTTCTTAAGTTAGTTGAACTGGTGTGTTTAGTTTTATAACTCATTCTTTGTGATGGGTTAGGTTGGTTATGTTGGGAAACGTGGCTTCTCTAAGGAGCATTGTAGACAAGATTAAAGATTCCATTCGAGGATCATTCCCTGTCGAGCTGATTGGACTCGACATGGAATCTGATTCTGAACAAGTTTTCGATGCCGCTGTCCAAAAGGCATGGGCTTGCTCCGGGAATTTCGATGCTTTTGTCAACTCTTATACCTACCAAGGGAAGATACAAGACATTCTTCAAGTGTCTCAAGATGAGTTCAAGAAAACCACAAAGATCAATCTCACCGCGTCTTGGTTTCTACTGAAGGCTGTAGCCTCAAGGATGAAAGACCATGGTTCTGGAGGCTCTATTGTTTTCATGGCCACTATCGCTAGCGGACAGAGAGGTCTTTACCCTGGAGCTGATGCCTACACTACTACCTCTGCTGCTATTCATCAACTCGTTCGGGTATATACTACATCCTTCTTAAGTTACGTCAACTAATATTTCAATGTTTTTTTTGAAAATTCTAATGTTAGTTGTTGATGAATTGGGGTTTTACAGGCGTCAGCCATTAGTCTAGGGAAGCACAAGATACGGGTCAACATGATCTCTAGAGGGCTGCATCTGGACGATGAATATCCAGCTTCTGTTGGAAGAGATCGAGCGATCAAGATGGTCAAGGATGCTGCACCGCTAGGCCAGTGGCTTAACCCCAGTACGGACCTCTACTCCACTGTTATCTACTTGATCAGTGACGGCTCACGCTTCATCACTGGCACCACTGTTTTGGTCGATGGAGCACAGTCTCTTACGCGACCCCGTCTCAAATCCTATATGTGATCTCATTTTGATCAGTATCTAATACAATACCATCTTTGTTTGATCAGTATCTACTATTGTAATTCCATGTTAATTGTGTGTGTTTCCTGGAAAAGTGACTTTGGGATAAAGTTTGTATGACTTTGGAGGGATGAATAATTTGTCTAGGCAATGATTTTTATTTTAATACTTTTTTGTCAAAATCATTGCCTAGAAGAAGCAAATAGCCAAATTAGTCAATAACCTCAACATCATTCGAGCCCATTGTTTCGTTCAATACTAGATACTTGTATCCAATCAACTTTGGTAGGTGAACTTCTGATACACGTGATTTGGATATAAGAGATTAAAAAACATCCCACCTTGCTAAACCCATGCAAGCCTCAATTTAAATTGTTTAGCAAATAATAAAAGAACGTTACTCTCTGAGATCTAGAAGCTATTTTATTTTTGACCAATAATAGTTTGAAAGTTAGATCCATTGAACCAAAAGTTTGGAAGTCCAAAGGAGTTGCATATACATTTAAAAATAATAACAGAGTGAATTAGAAGTCCTAATCAGAATGATGAGGCCGCCACACCTTTTTAAAAGTAATTCCCACCAAACTCTTTTCTCTGATGGATCCGCTAATGTAGCCATTTTCCATCGATCTCACTTTCTCTGGCATCTTCGTTGCCGTCTACGTCTCTCTCCCTCTCTCTTTCTTCACCTCTCTTGCCTTTCACACAGACTGACAGACACATATATACCCACACAGGGCATGTGTGTGTACTTTTTGGAGTTTTTTCAAGTTCCCACCATAAACGCATAGGGAAGTAAGAAATGGAGGATAGGTATCAAATGTTCTTTCCATGTTCATCATCGGTGACCAAGGTTGACAACTCCACACAGTGTGGAGCTCAGCCGACAGCATCATCATCATCGTCACACCAGAACATCAACACTAATGAAGCAGAGAAACCCAAGAGTAAGATGAAGAAAGAGAGAGAATCCAGGTTTTCCTTTCAGACAAGAAGCCAGGTTGATATTCTCGATGATGGATACAGGTGGAGGAAGTACGGCCAAAAAGCTGTCAAGAACAATATATTTCCCAGGTACTGTACGTACCTAATAATAGGCTTTTATGCATCTTGGTCATAGCTAATATATAGACTTATATATGTATAGGAGTTATTATAAGTGCACACAAGAAGGCTGTAGAGTGAAGAAGCAAGTACAGAGGTTATTAGGAGACGAAGGAGTGGTGGTTACCACTTACCAAGGTGTTCATACCCATCCTGTTGATAAACCCTCTGATAATTTCCACCACATCTTGACCCAAATGCACATCTTCCCTTCCTTTTAGTTATACTTTTTGCTCTCATATATACTTTTTCATTTCTTATATAATACTACCGCATAAATCTTCGGTCCATATAGGATTAGTAGGTTAGGAGTTGATGAATGATGAATGATGAATTAGTAGAGGAACGGGATGTAATAATCAAAAACGTTGGGAAAGAATGCTAAACTCAAGTGTTGAGACCATTACTTCAAAAGATCATATTTTGGGTCGTACTCAGCTCTGCAGTACAATAATAACAGATTGACAATCTTCTGATGGATTTTTATAATCTCTCTTACGTAGGTACATTTCTATCTAACCTTGTGTCAGACGTTTTAAGCCATTTGTTCTGTTCATGTAATGTTTAAGGCTTCACTAGTAATAATAAAAGTTTAAAGAAATTAAGTATCATAACAGAATTAAGTAAGAGTGGTAGCTCGATGATGTTGTAACAATTGAGACCTTATTATATGAGTTCTGAATCTTTTGAAAATTTTCCTTTAACCCTTATCACCTACATACATGAGTCTTGAAACTGAGAAAGGCTTTTTGATTCGACTTTGATAATTTATTTGGTTTTCTTTGTGTTTGTGTGGTTGTAATGATTTTAGTTAATCGTGTGTTGGAAGTCTAATTAGGGTTTCACTTATGATTTAGATTTCACCTTTGTCGTAGTCTTTCTCTCATTGTCAAATTACTGATGATCTCGTTACCTTTTAATTAGTTGACAACTTAATAATGAAAACACTGTGTATTTCGAGAGTCAAGGAACCGGTGTTATGAACCGGGTTTTAGCATCAGCTGGGTCAATGCTGAGCCATGAGAATAATTCGAAAGATAGAAGATGCCAGAGAAAGTGAGATCGATGTTTTGTATTTCCCTCTTAATTTCGTTAGGAACAAGAAAGACAATTTCCAAAAGGGAAAATAAAATTCAAATCCTATTTCTAATTAATTAGAAAAGGTGGTCTTAACTCTTAAACGTTTATACAAAGAGAGCCAAGAGCTCACAATCCATCATCACAACTTACATAAGCATTTCGATTATGAGGTTTTTTTAGAGGTTTTGACTTTGACTCTTTGTTCCAAATGAACTAATTAAGAACATTGTAATTTTTGTTTTCTTTTCATTTTCATCTATTATTATAGCAAAAATTAATTACACTGTTAAGAAAGATACTCTGTTTTCCATTTGTTTGGTTGAATAATTAAGTTATAAACCACATACGAAGCCGGAAAACAATAGGAAATCTGATTTGGTTTTAGCAACCAGCAAAAGAGGAAATACAACATTAAATAAAGGGCTAATTTGTGTACTAGCCAAAATAGCAAAAACAATAAAGAATATAGCCAACTAATTGATGAAATTGGGTGACTAGCCAAAGGTCATACTGAAATTACCATAATACACTTAAATGTCATTCACGCGTTGGTGTAGTAGTGATGGGTAAGAAAAAATAGTTTTTTTCAATTTATATTTTTTATATTCAGAAATAAGGAAAAAAGCATGGGATCGTCAGAGTGTGGACTGAGGAGAGAGACAATGATATAATTTTTTTATGATATTTTTCTCTTTACCCCTTTTGATTTGTATTTTTGTTTTATGTTTACAGCAATTAATTCAGATTTTATAAATTTTCTAAAATAATGTATCTCTTTTCTCTACATAGAACATAATTTGACTTTTGGGAAACTGAGATAAACTTATTAAAAGTAAAAATTATGTCTACATAAAATATAAATGAAATAGTATAGAATAAAATAAAATAGTACGGAATGCAATATAATGATTAAAATTTGCGGTTAAAATTATGGTAGTGATGACTAAAAATCGAGGATTGTTATGTTGGAGATGTTGGTAGTAGTAATAATTTGTAGTATATCTTAGGATATACTATATAAGAAATCTAAATACTAAAATTAAACACAAATCAAACAATTTTTCTTATATAAGAATACAATAAAAAAAATCTATACTACCCTAAAGGATACAACATAAGGAACCCAAACGGTCAAGTTAAACGTACAGCCAAATAAGAAATGAAATAAAAAGTATGTTTTGGAACACATAGATGGAATAGTATAAAATGAAATGAAAAGTATGAAACAAGTCATTTAGTAAGAAAGATACAACAAATGAAACGTAATTTGTCGAGTTGAATATTTTCCTAATAAAAACACTATACCCTAAAAGATACAACAAACAGAACCCACACATTGAATCAAACTTTAGGGTATAATATTGTCAACCCAACAACCAAATTAAACGCTAAAAAACAATAACATATAAATTGTTTACATATTTCTAATTATAATTTAAATTTTTGTAATTATGCAATATAAATATAACTCAAAAATTGAGAATGATATTAAAAAAAACATGGAATAGAATGTTGGTGTGTTCTGTATATTACAAATAGTTTTATTACTTAGTTATATAGTGAGTTAAAATTATTCGTTTTAAAAAATAAAAGATTAGAGAAATTAAAAAATTATTTTTAGAGTGAGAGTGTGAAATCCAAAAATGAATAAATTTTATTGCAAAGTATAAACAGATAGATAGAAATAGAATAAGAAAGTCAAATGCAGAGCCGTGACTTATGTTTTGCAAAAAAGGCATTTGCCTTAGACCACACAAAAAAAATAATCAAAAACATGCCATATTTTTTATTTGTAAACTAGATTGGGCATTTTTTATGTAGTACTTTAGGAAACTTTTGGAAACAAAATTCAACATTCATATAAATTTTGTTTCTTTTTTTCCTTACATAAGCTATAATATCTAATATCTTACTCTTTAAAGTTTTTTTTTAAATTAATAATATTTTTTTCTTTTTATAACTAAAAAAAAATCTCTCATAAAAATAAAATATATGAAGTTTCATTTTAAATTTTTGCCTTAGGCTTTTACGGATCTTGGCACGGCACTGGTCAAATGATAAAGAAAGAAAAAAGAAGAGAAAGGAGAAAATTATGTGTACATATATAATAGAAATGAGGGTGCCCGTGAATAGAGGGTGAGAGGTAAAATGTGTTAACAACTGTTAATTATGTACTAGGGATAGAATTGTTATTATTATAGAAAATATACAGAATATGAGAGAGTTATAGTTAGAATAGTTAGCCAATTAATTAAAGATTTCTTTTGGGTTATATATGCTAATTTCCCTTAAATAATAAATGAACGTTAATCAAAAATATTTTAAAGAAAAAAAAGAAAAATGGAAAAAAAGAAAAAAGGAAATTACATAAACGCGTTAGGAGTCCGAATAAATTATATAAACAGAGTTTTGCTTCTATAAATAAGGACAATCTCATCTAATCTTTTACGACTCATCTTTTCACTCTGTCCTAAGTTTCCTTTTTTTTTTTTTTTTCTGATTTCACTCCGACAATGGATACCGAATCAATCAGACTCGAGGTTAATGTATCAGCTACGTCTCAAGATCCGTCGTTAGGGTTATTAAGCACGGTGAAAATCACTGTAGAGAGAGGGTACTTCGAGGAGTTTAACATAGAGAAGAACGACGATCATCATAGCATCAAGAGTGTCGGATCTTACCGGGATTCTCCACCAGGTCCAGACTCAGAATTCATTCTGAATCTCCCAACCTTCGAGCCTAAGGACGTCTATCGAACCCTCCATAGCCAACTCCACGATAATCTCTTGTCCGAATACATAGCTGATGAGATTGTAGTCCAAGCCCTACGACAAAGAAGCCAAAGTTCTAACTTGGCACCACAACCTTTATTCATGACAGGTACTATCAAACTGACACAGAAGGTGTACAACGTTGTGCCTTGTTACTCTGCTCCGTCGGCAACAAATTTGGAGAGTACTTGTGCCATCTGTTTGGATGATCTGGATCTGTCTAGAACCGAGGTTTACTGCCAGATGCCTCACTACTCGCATTGTTATCATGAATATTGTTTCAATAAGTGGAGAGATCGACATAATCAGCAAGATTGCTCATGCCCTCTCTGTCGCAAACTAGTTGATGAACGAATCTAATTAGGGTTTCAATGTATTATTTTGTGGTCTTAATGATTTTTACTAATTTGTGTTTTTTTTTATATGTAATGATATTGATAATGTTTTTGTTTGCAACATGCAATGTTCGAGAAATCGCCCTGGGCGGCCGCCTAGGCGGCGCTTAAACGCTAGGCGGCACATACCCGTCCCGATTTCACTGTAAACGGTTGTATTAGGCGGGTGGTTTAGTATGGCGGGTGGAACGGCGATTAGGCGGGGTAAATCGGTTTAGTCCGCTTAGAGTCCCTTTATTTAACGACACCGTTTTAAGGTTTTTAGTGAAATATTTAAGCTGCGTTGTTTTGAGCTAACCTAGATGGAGAAAAAAAGCCGCACAAATATAGAAGCTACTGTTCATCTTCTTTGATTTTGAAGTTCTCGTAAAGCGATCCTAACTGCTTCTCAATCTCCAATACTTAGTGCTCCAAAAACAATTCTCGTGTAAGTTCAAGTTGTGATTCTAATTATATTTTAAAAATTAATTATTTAGTCATCAAATTGTCGAATTTTAGTGTGCTTATGGTGATGGAATATGATGTGAACGTGCTTCCTGTTGATCGTGAACCGTGACACTTAAGTTTACTAGTTTAGTAGTTTAGTAATAATAATTCTGTATGAATATTTAATTGTCAAGTTTGTTGTTGTGACTCTTTTGTTTAATTGTTTTGTTTCTTTCCAAAATAGATAATGGCTTCGTCATCAACATCAGATTCTACTACAGTTCCTGAGACTACAAATTTGCAGAGAAAATCAAATGATGTTGGCTGGGAGTTTGGAATGTTGGTAAATCCCAAAAATTTGGACAAAATGAAATGCAAATTATGTGGAAAGGAGTTTTCTGGAGGAATACATAGACTGAAGCAACATGTTGCTAGAATACAAGGGAATGTTGCACCTTGCCCAAAATCTAAAAAAGAATACCAGGAAAAGTGCAAGTTAGCAATTCTAGAAGCAAAAAATAAGAAGAAAAGAGTTCGAATGGCAGATCTGGAAACTAGAAAGACGGTAAATATTGATGAAAACCAAGAGGGGGATGAAGAAGTTATTGAGGTAGAAGGGATGGGAGCAAACAAAAGTGCTCGCATGCTTGGTCCTATAGATAGATTTACTTCAAGCATCAATCCTGAAACTCCTAAAGGTCCAATATTGACACAACAACAACAGCATATCAAGAATGTTATTGCAAAGGATAGATTACATGTGGTGCATCAATATGTTGCTAGATGGGTGTATTCTCATGGCATTCCTTTTAATGCTATTGCAAATGATGATTTTAAGAGAATGCTTGAGGCTGATGGACAATTTGGACCAGGTGTTACTCCACCTAGTCAATATCAGTTGAGGGAGCCTTTGTTAAAGGAAGAGGTTGATCGAGTGAAAGGTTTGATGAAAGAACAAGAAGATGAGTGGAAAGTGAACGGCTGTTCCATTATGACAGATTCTTGGTCAGACAGAAAAAGAAGATCAATCATGAATTTGTGTATCAACTGCAAAGAAGGTGCCATGTTTCTCTCCTCTAAAGATTGCTCTGATGATTCCCATACAGGTGAATATATATTTGCGTATGTCAATGAGTGCATCGAAAAATTAGGTGGAGATCATGTAGTTCAAGTAGTAACAGACAATGCCACTAACAACATGGCTGCTGCAAAGTTGTTAAAAGAGGTGAGACCCACCATATTTTGGACCTCTTGTGCAACGCATACAATTAATCTCATGGTGGAAGGCATTTCTAAACTTCCTGTGTTTGAAGAAACAATTAAAATGGCGAAGGCATTTACCATTTTTATATACGCTCATCACCAGACCTTGTCCATGATGAGAAAATTTACTAAGAGAAAAGACATTGTTAGGCCTGGAGTAACTAGATTTGCATCTGCATTTCTTACTTTGCAAAGTTTGGTAGAGAAGGAAGAAAGTTTAAAGATGATGTTTGAAGGAAACAAAGAAACAATCCAACAATACCAGAGTTTCAGAATTGAACTAGACGTGATCCTAGGTCCTAGATATTGAAAACATCTCTCAAATCACCAGACAATACTAATGACTCTATATCTACGGATTAACCAAACTCTAGATGACTTTTAGATAAGATCAGAGCTTGACGTGTTTGAAGTGATACTCATCGATTGTCGAGTACTATATTAGACCATCTCCTTTCAGTGATTGGATAACGCCCCTATACATACACCAGAAAGAAAACAAAGCAAACTCATGAACTCAACAACTTTGACAGTAAAGAGACATAGAGGTTATAAGGAGAAAGGAGAAAAGAGAATACTCTAGCTTGTTCTTTGGGATCTTCAATTGCTGAGCAATTTCATCAATGTGTATCCCCTATTGTCTTGCACTGCAATGAACAAGTAACAATTATCAGACCGACTTTAGGTGGTGCAATGTGCGCAGCAGACTCAAAGTTACATGCAAGCTAACTGAGTTTTGATTCGAAGTAGTGCAAGGTGAAGCAAACTCAAACTCACGTGCAAGCAGGTTACTTTAGATAGTCAAAAATCATGTCATCTAAGTTCTTGCGACCATTCCCATCGATTTGAGAGGACACCACCTAAAAAGAGAGCAATAACAATAATATTTTAAGCAAGCATATCTCAAAAACAGCTAAAATTAAATCTATCTAACCAGACTAAAAAAACAAAAACACTCTTTTTTCTCTAACCACTAACCCTTATCTTCGGGGTTCAGAAGCGCCCTTTCTCGGACCTTTACAATCCATCTCCTTTGGTCTCCGCGACAGCTGCTTTAGCCGCAAATTAATGCGCATAGCAAAATTAAACAGACATACATATGCTATTGTTCTTTATATCATTATATGTTTGTTATTTAAACATATGTTGTGGTGTTGTCAAAGATGGACGAACAAATATAGGGGAATTGTTGTTTTCTTATGAACAAATTGCTGTACCAAAAAGTTTGTCACATTCCTGTTCGGAACTAATACTTCTTTTCAAATTATTATGTTCATAACTTAGTGTGGCGTTCGCTCAATTTAACCAGGGAATGTAACAAAACCCTGAAAGCTCCTAAGAGGTGATGACGATGAATCGGCCATTGTCACTCAACTGATACCTCGTGGTGGAAATAACGGTCATCATAATCATGGTCATAACGTTTATATAAAAATAGTCATTTGCACAAACTGCTTCTAATGTCAGACTGAAAAACACGTACAAGATAAGACATTAAGAAAAACAACAGCAACGTACCAACCAAGGCCAGCTTCAACTTTAATTCAGATATTAGAAATACAAATTTTATACATCACTTTGAGCTTAAGAATTGCCTATTGTTACATTTCTATCCACAGTTTTTCATCCGAAAATATTACAACACACAACTGAGTTGCCTCAAGTTTGGGCACAATCGCTAGTTTTCCATACCCGCATCCTGAAGCGGAGAATCGTGAGCCAGTGACTGCAGAGGAGAGAAACAAAATAAGTGAGTTTAATTAGCATCTACCTTCGTTTGTACCTATAATGATAAATCTGATTTAACCCCTTACCTGCTCTTGTGAGCGGAAATACATGAAAGGTGTGTAGTTGAGGAAGTTGGAGACTCTTGATGTGTATATATCAGCATACCTGAAATCATTTTTGAGGGAAGTGTAAGTGAATGTAAAATGCGTGCTTGGTTTGAGCTTACAAGTTGCTCAGAAATGCAAAGAAGAGGAATAAATACTTTTCGATTTGTCTCATCAAGTGGCTTTTATCCCACAAACCCGCGCGTGAGAGGAAGCCCCACCTGGAAAACAGCCCAAGAAATATAGGTCAGACAGATCCTTTTCTACGTTTCCCCGACTCACCTAACTACGATTTGTTTTTCTACCTTTTGTTGAAGAGCTCGCCGTCTGATTCCAGCATTAGACCAATCTTGTCATCAAGTCTTTGCATTACAATAAGAAGCTTCTGCATGGTCTCTGTCAGTTCTTGATCATCCAAGTTGGTAGCAGCGAGTGTCTAGGATGAAAAGATAAAGGGACAACTTCATGAGAACCTTCCATCACGAAACTCTAATCTTATAGCTGAACATACTACCCACTGTATCTAACACAAGATATAAACCATGAAATCTGAATCTTGTAAGGATATATATAAACAAACCTGAGCAGGACGGCCTTTGCTTCGTCTTTGAAGAGCAAGCCGGAGCTGGTTAAATAGATCTCCAACAACCTCTTTTTGATTTATAAGCTCTATTAGCTCTTCTCGGTGACCACGACTGCCAATTAGAGCCTTATACTGTAAAGAAACAAGACCAAATCTTTTATTTTCTTTTCTAATACTTTAACGAATGAAAGGCGAAAGCCCTCCAACCTCTGTCATCTATTGATTGTAGTTCATAGCAATTATCCAAACCTCTTCTTCCAGTTCACGGCAAATCAGTGCAGTTCGCCACCTGAGATGGACTTTGGATACACTGACATCAGTGTAGATGTGGTCACCAACATACAAAATCTCATCTCCATGAACGTTTAGTGAACTCTCTATCATTTGAGCACTTCCTCCCGAGTACAAACCTCCTAGGGGAGATAAGAAGTGAGAGAAAAAAGTTAAGAATTTTTCCACAGCAAAATTATCTACTTACATTCAGTAGAAACAATGAGAAATAACCTGTTTCAGCCTTGAAGCATGGACGCATCAAACCCTCTCCAGTCACAACCTCGTACAGAGGGTGTGACATCTGGAAGAACTCTGGCTTCCTAGCAGAAACTATAACCTACGTAGAAACATGAATGTAAAAGTAGGAAATTCTAATGCAAACTAGTCTCTGGAAAAACAACTGCTTTACAATTCTAAATGCGAAAACAAATTTGTGTTTGCTCACCATGTCAAAAAGATCTCGCCAGTCCATGTCATTGGGAAGGAATTTGTTAAATGAGTGCTTCATCATTTTGTCTGTGTAGTGATAATCCGAGTTTGTGATAAGCAAGAGCTTTTTACCAGCCTATGAGCGAACAGGACGATATTAACAACTAAAACCATCATGATTATATATCTTGTGTGAAAACTGAAACATTACCTCCTTTTGATCTAAAAGAGCTAAAGGTAATTCTGGGTCTGGCTCTACAAATAGTTCTGGCTTGGACATGATCTCACTCTGCAAAGAAACTGTCATTCACAATGGGCCTGAGAAAACTGATTTTTAAGAAAATGATTCAAGGATGGACAAACTAATCAACCTTGAGTTGTCCTTCAACATGTGCTCTGAAAAGAGCTTTTGCAACAGCCTGAAAACATTAATTAGAGATAAAGAATACGCAAACCTTTCAGTTTAATGAAATTTAGGTGCTATGAAACACAAAACCTTGTAAAGTCCTTTATAGTCAAGCGTGCCAAGATCTGCCGAAATACATCCATCATCCAATCTATCCACCATCTGAAATAGTTTGAATTATAATTACTCAGCAGAAACCCGTGAGGAAAGTTTTACAAGCGACATTCTTGGCGGTGAAGAAGCATTGAGAAACGAATATGAATATGCACTATGAATCAAGAAAGTAAATCATGTCACAATTAAGTGGGAGTTATTCAGCAACCATTATTTGTAAGAAAAGAACGTACCTGTGCATAAGCCAGAGCCTCTGAAACAGAAAAAAATGTATTGAGAAACTCCCATCGACTCTGGTTCCGCAGGTCAACTAACTCCCTTCCATAGATCTCACTTTCATACAAACAAAGACAATAAGAGAATGAGACTTCCTTCAAATAAAGAACAAGGACTCTGAAACTGTCTTTTTTTATATTTCACGTTACCAACGGTGTTAAAAAGCCAAATATACCTGACAGCTTTATTTGATAACATCTTTGTACCGTGCATGGCTCTCTTCACATACCCAAATCTATCGGCCTTGACCAAATTACCTTTCTCTTTGTCAATCATGAGACCCCTGATAACCTATAATAAGGGAAGACATATTTTGGTCTCAGTACAGAGAGAATACTACAATGTAGAACCTTTCAACTATCACAAGAATAAACACATCACCAATTCCGGATCAAAAGCAAGTCCATCAACAGGGAAACCCATGCTCTTTAGATTCTCCATGCAATAGTCATAAGCTTTTCCTTCCCAAGCCTAAACAAGACCATACACTGGCGTCAGTTACGAGTTTCTTTTCTAAATACATCTTTCCTACTTATGAACAATTAAAAAAGAACTCACCATGACATTGTAGTGCATCAAAGTATAATCCATATCATATCCAATTGCACTAATGGACCGTAGATTCAAGGTACGACTACAAAATATACCACGAGGAGAGTGTTGCGCAGAGAAAGGACCCTACAATATCAAACATTAAAATTTTGAGACACCAGAAAGCAGACACAAAGAACTCGGTACATTTATGTCTTTAAAAACAACAGTGCTCCTCAAACTCCAAATACAGTAAAAAAAAGTACAACACAACATTATAAGGATTAGATAACGAACTTGGATACCCAACTCTCTAATCAGGTTTTCAGCGGCTTGAGCCTCTGTTCTCGCTACCTCCTCAATTGGACCTTCCAATGTAGCTTGCCCATCTCCTACATGGATACATCACAGTTACATTTTCTAATCATGAGACTGCATAACAGAAAAATGTAAGCTTTCTACTCGTACAACGTGACAGACACAACAAAGGTTCGACCTTTTTAACTCTTATTCATCTCAATCAACAAACACCAACCAAAATCAAGTTCCCTTAACTAAAGACCAAATCTTTATTCAAACTTTTCACTAAAAACCCAAATTGAATTTTTGAAAACTAGCAAAAGATGATGGAAGATTGTATACCAAAGGACTGAAGTGGGTCAAGTTTGAGGTTCAAATCTCCCTTAGTGCTCTGACCCAGGTAGTCAACTTCATACTTGGACGAAGTAGTAACCGAGAAAACGTCGTCACCAACAGCCACGCGTCCACCGTCAGCTCCGGCGGCTCTGCAACTAACCATCCTTCTACTAGATCTCCTCTTGTTACTTCTCCTGAAATCAGACAATTCCGCAGCAGGAAAAGAAGGAAACTTCATCTTCGTTGTCATATCTCTCCACAGAAGCATTTTGTCGAACACTTGATCGGCACATAGATTCATTCTCGTCGTGGCTACTCGTTTCACTTTTGGTGTCCTGTAAAGGGATGAGAGTTGGGGAACGTTAACTGAGAAATTAGGCATCTCCTAAACTCAAGAAAAAACGACAGAACATTGACGTTTGAATTCGTAAAATGGCGTGATGTTTTTAACTTTTTGTAGATGAGTGTGAGAGGGAGAGATGTTGATCCTCTCGGATAAAAAAGGACACGACACAATCCAAATTTGGTATCAGAATCTATTCGCATGAATAGCGCCGATAAAATCTCTTCCTCTCATTTTCTTATTTCATGAAATATTAATTTACAAAACCAGATTAAAAAAATACTCATGAAATTACTTTTGAACATTTTGACAATAATAAATTACTTTTGAATATTTTGACAATAATAAATTTGGAACTTGACTATTTCTTTAGGAATATATTATCAATTAGGCTTGGCTGAATTCCATACGTGTGTAACTTTACATTAAACGTGACAGGTTCTAAAGATTCTGGGGTGTGAGTATTTTGGTTCTTATTTACTGCCAAAAATAGTCTCAAATTTTGACGTTCGTTTTTTTTTTTTGAAATTTCTTTTGTTGTAGATAATGTTGGTGGGCTTCAAAAATGTTGTAAAAATCCAATAATAAAGCAGATTCACTCGACAAGTTTTTATAACGTTTTGAATAGTTTCCTGCTTGATTTCTTATGTGGATGTAAGCTTAAAATCTCCTCTTACGCTCATCATCTGTAATACGTGATCTGACCTGCGATCTGTGAACCAGTTCCTTGATTGGCAACACTATATTAATCCACGTTTGAGTATGGTGTAATTTATGATTGATTGTCTATAGAAAACAAAAGCAAGTTTACGTCATATTTAAGATGGACAAAAAACACCTTGTTAGCATTATTGAGGAGATCAAATATCATATGATCTCGTGCATAAGGTTGAAAGTCGTATTAAATTGGAGGAATTTGATGCAAAGAGTGATTTTGATATCTAGAAAATATAAGATATTGTGTCAACTAGAGATTGTGGGATTAGATTCAGTTTTAATGGTAGATGATAAGAACTATTACATACCCACAAATCTAAAGTTATCTAAAAAATAAAGATCCTACAAAGCACGAGAAAGACAAACAAGAATTTGCTAAGCATGACGGTGGGTTAAGTTCTTCACAAGGTGATGAAGACTGAATCTTCTCTTGCTATGTAGAATGCATTAGAGAGGGATTATTAACCTAAGTTCACGCCAAAAGTAATTTACGTGAAGTCGAATTCTGTAATTTACAAGAAAGTGGAGATGAAAGAAAAAAAGTATGTTTTCGAAGTCAAAGTCGTCGAATTGGGAAAGATATACTGTTTTGACCTACAAAATAAGATTTTGATATGGACTCATCTAACAACATGTATAATAAACGAGTATAAAAAGGCTGGTCCATTTAAGTTTGATAACTAAACGTTTTAGTCTAAAGTCTAAACAAACATAAATGGGTAGCCTTTTTTATTTTTATGATAATTATAGAAAGATGTATTTATATGTATTCCAAATTAGATAATATTATCAGAATAGATAAAAAATTTTATTAATAGGATATTTTAGATATTTTCAAAATATCTAGCGTGTTGTTGTTTTATGTTAAAGAAAAAAACGTAATTACAAAAAAAACAATTTCCACATCAGACGTCACGTCAGAAATCGCTGACGTGTATTAAATAATTCAGTTATATCGTGTTACAGAGGTAATGACGGCTGAGTTACAGTATGTTGCAGCTGATTTATGGAAAAAACATTTGAGTAAGAGCGGACGACTGACTTAGAGCATAACTCAGCTAAACGTTACGACTGACTTAAAGAAATCTGGCTGAGTTACACCCGATGATTGGGTTGTCAAAATTTTGGCTGAGTTATCACTAAGACACGGCTGAAATAACATTTTCCAGCTGGCTGAGTTATGAACAACGGCTGACTTATGAGATATCATTAGAGTTATGGTTAAACACTATAATTTAGCCGTCATAAGCTGACTTATCGAACAACTCGACCATTTTACGGCTCGCTTACTAGCAAAAGATTAATTACTAGAATATCATTCAGTTATGGCTGACTTGTTAAACGATATGGCTGAGTTATGACATTAAGCGGCTGAATTTTGCAGCCATTTTTTTGTTTTTTTAATTTTGTAATAGTATTCATGTTGCGGCTGAGTTATAATTTTTTTGATGGCTGATTTAATTAGGCTGATTTACATGTTTGTTTGGTGGATGACTTGCCACATCAGACACATCATCCATGTCAGCATTCCATGTCATCTTCTCCGGAAATACGAAACGTCGTTCCTTCCACTATTGTTCTTGTGATAAATCAGCCACAAACCATTATAACTCAGCAGTCATATGAATTGACGAGATCTTTTTTTCCGTAAATACTATAACTCAGCCGTCACATACCGAAACTCTAAAACGAGGGCAGCTTAGACGGAAACGAACAAGACAGCGATGACAAAGAGAGAGAAAGAGAGAGAGCGAGAGAGGGTATCAAGCGAGGACGGCAAGAGAGTAGAGAAAGACAGAGTATCACCAGCGGAACTGGGGTTCGGCGACGAGAAAGAGAGTTTTTTTTCTTGGGTTGTGAATAGTAACCCTTTGAGTATCCCTCTTTTTTGAAATAAACAAGAAAAAAAACTGTCGATTCCGGAAAAAAAACAATCTAGTGACGGGGATTATGGAAGATGATGTGTATTTTAATTTAATGATGTGTATTATTTAATTATTTTTAATCAAAAACCGAAAAAAAAACCCAAGAGGTAAATTGTAATTATACCCAAAGCCCTAAACATATGAGATATTTTTAGTAAATTTTTAGATATCAGTAATAAACCAACTTTTGTAGTATATCTGAGTAATTCTTTCATAATTGTATCTAAAGCTAAAATGACACTATTTTAGGCTTAGACTATTGTTTTCATCTATCCACGTTGTTCTGTGCATTAATTGTATTTTCAAAATTTACTAGTCTTTAGAAACATTTTATCAATATTTTTTCTACCACATTCAAAAACAAATATTTGAATAAAAATACTTTAGTTACATGTTATGTTTGACACAAACGGATATTGGTTTTATAACTATAACTTTACTCATTATAATTTTATTTAGATTAATTTATTCTACACATAGTATGAGTTTTTACCTAGTTACGTTTATTATTTAGTGAGCTAAAAATTAGTATATTTCGTAATCTCCATCCATTTTAAAACATAGGATGTTTTAAGTAAAAATACGTAGATTAAGAAATATATACTTTTAAAAAGTTCAACCAATCATAAATAAGACTGCATAATAAAAAGTATTCAAGTAATCTAAAAATTACATAGAAAGTTGAAAACATCATTTATTATGAAACAAAATAACTGCTTTAACACATCTTATATTATGAAACAGATGGAGTAATAATTATTTGAGTAGTTTTCTTTAGATAATATATTATTTATAAGTTGTTTTTCCTTTTGTAAGAATAATTATTTGAGTAATTTTCTTTAGATAATATATTATTTATTGAGAAAAGCTCATATATACCATCAAACCGAATTTAGTTTCTAATCTACCACACACTCCTTAATTTTACACTAATACCAGTATTTATTACCCAAAGAGGCCATTTTGTCCATGTTTTGTATATGTTGATGATCCAAATATTAGTTTCTAATCTACCACACACTCTTTAATTTTCTACTAATATATGTTTTTATTAAATAATTGGACCGTTAAGTGAGTTAAGTTTGTGAAATGACTTTAGTGCAGTGGCCAATGATATGTCCAATGTAGAAGACATCATCACACCAGGGATCGAGTCCCGCTCTATAGGGATTTGGCTAATGGGTCTGCCTGTTGTGGCCCATTGGTTGGAAACAAAAAATTTGATTTAAGTTTCTATATGATTTTGATGATATATGCAAATTGATATGATTTATTGTAACATCCTTGAAAACTCCACCTAAAACTAAGTGATTTGGATTTCTGTATTTTTAATTAAGAAAACTATTTCAAATTCTTCAAAATCATTAAAATACAAATCCACATACTGCTTTCAGTAACAGTAGATTTTAAGATAGGTTTTAAAATCATTAGGTTTGTAACACATGATTACAAAATCCTTGATTGAATAACATAGGATTTGGGAGGTGGGGTGTAATGAACTTAGTATGTGAAATTATTTGAGTTTTTATATGATTTATTATAAAATTCTTTCAAATCTCACTAAAATCATGAGATTTTGATTTATGTATTTTTATTTTAAAAAATCTTCTATAATTTTCCAGAATCCCTAATATAATAAAAACTGGATCTTAAACTAGATTTTCAAATCACTAGTTCAATAACATTGAATTTCAAAAAACTTTTTAAAATCTATGATTGAATAATATGATTTCTTAATTTTATATGAATCACTTAAAATGTTGGACTGAATACGTCCCATTGTAGATTTTTTTACAAATCACTAAATATACTAGTTTGAATACCCCTTTAGTGTTATTAGGTTGTGTTTGTAAAAAGTCATTTAAAATATTAATAAATGTGGGATTCTTAGATACATAATTTTAGAAAGTAAGAAAAAGTTTTTTGTAATGCAACTAAAACAAAATAATCTAGGATTGTTAATGAATTTAATTATTATGTTACTGTTTTTTTTATATATGTCAACAACTTTAATAGATTAGCTCAAAAGACCCAATTTGAGGGAACATTGTTTACAAACATAATGCGGTATGGTACGAACACGTCGTGCCGATAAATCCATTTTTTGCATTTGCACTACGTGGAATAAGAGAAAGTGAGAAGGTTGAAAACTCCTCTCTGTCGATTACAATATCCTCAAGGTAGACAGAAAAGGCTGGCCACTCTGAAGGTGAAGACACCATCTCCACCAAATCCGAACAGTCAGTAAGGAAAGCTACATCATGATTGTCGATGCCAATCATACACCGCATAGCCCAGACGCAAGCTTTAACTTCAGCGTGTAGAGGGGAGAGATTCCAGCGTAAATTTACAAGCTTACCCTTTGCAGAAGATCAACTTCCACAGATCCAGGAGGATTCGATGAAGCTTCTAACTGGGCTAATTGCCAAGCTTTCGCCTTAGCCTCCGCCATGCGGAGCACCTCGAGAGCATTAATATTAGTATTTTCAAAAATCTTTCCGTTGGGCTTTCCAAATATACCATATAATCCAAGGGAAAGATAAGCCATAAAATACAGTTGGTAATCTCCAAAAGAAGTGATTCATATTAGCATATAAAGAAGACATCGGAAAAAAACCAGGGAGTGAAGGAATCTGGGAAAGACCCACCTGGTATCGATCAACACCGACTCCGCAAACACATTCTGCTTGAAGCCGATCATCAAATCTTCGATTCTATTCGTTTCCATTCTGTCCCAAACTCTCCCAAAAGCTTCAGGAACCTATAGAAACCATAACAAAACCAACCCAAACAAGAAAAACACCACAAACAACATAGATCAAGCCAAACAAAAGAGATCTCAGGCTTAGATCTGCCATGGTCAAGCACTCACCTCTTTTTCAGGAATATTTGGCTCAAAAACGATGGAATTAACACCTTAAGAAGCTTCTCCTTCGTTCCCAGCACATCACACCCTTCCACAGCAACAGATCTCACCAAGAACAAGCCAAAAACCTTTCAACTCATTCTTCTCTCTTTTCTCTTTGTTTCTTTTTTAAGCGGCCACCAATACACCAAAAACTCTCGACTTGGGTTGCTTCTTCGCTTATATCCGTGGTTTGGGCAACCCAATTAAATCAAACATACCCAAAATCACGAATTAAAATAATCTGGTCGAACTAGAAATTGCTGGTGTCGATCAACACCCCTAGTGTCGATTGACACACACCCCCAAGATGCACATTTTGGTTCGCGGATGTTACAATGCCAGCCCAAAGCGACTTAACCGTGTATTTACCTGACATAGTAAAATGCTACCCCAAAGCGTCTGGTTTGGAAGGATCTCCCAAAGGTAAGGCAGAAATAAAAACAACATCTTCGGGATCAAAGGTATAATTAAGCAGAGCAACGTTCCATGAATTTGTCAGCTCATCTACCAAAATATTAACTTGTAACGAAGGATCTTGAGAAGATCCATGATTTAAGGCTGTTCTCGGGAATTGAGCTGGTATCCAGGGGTTATTCCATACTGAAATGGAATTTCCAGAGACAACTCATTTATTAAGCCTTTATTTACCAGAGAGGTAGTGAAGGATTTTGAGAAGATCCATGATTTAAGGCTGTTCTCGGGAACTGAGCTGGGTTATTCCATACTGAAATAGAATTCCCAGAGACAACTCATTTAATAAGCCTTTCTCTACCAGAGAGCTAGCCGATGGTTAAAGGATGTAAAATCCGCGAACAAAATCGGATGGTTAAAGGATGTGTGCCGATTGACACAAGCATATGTGGTTTGGCCGATTTCAGTTTAAGTCATCGGTTTAATGCGGTTTACTTAGGAAAACCTTAAGGTCCAGTTTAAAAATGGAACAATTGATGAATTTGAGAGTTTTAGCCTCTATTGTCGTTCCCAGAGAGTTTAGAAAAGGATAATAGTTGTTCTTGAGAGTTTTCGAGATTTTGGTGTATGTTCTTGAGAGATTCTTCCTGTGGAGTGAAGATCTGAGGCTAGGATCGTGATAGAATCTTGCTAGGAGTGTCTTCTCGTTAGGCCTGGGCAAAATACCCGAACATGAAAACCCGACCCGAACCCGATCCGAAATTTTAAAATACCCGAATGGGTCTAAGATTTATTGAAATCGGGTACCCGAACCCGATCGGGTATTATCCGATATCCGAACGGGTACCCGAGTTAACCCAAACATGTATAAATTAAGTGCAAAAATAGTCATTAGTGAGATTTGAACCCATGACCTAAAGCATTTAAAGGGTGCATTCTAACTATTTTGCCACTTTAATATCTTTGATTAATTATAAAACCTCTAGTATTTATATATTATATGTACAACTTTCATCAAACCACTAATTCCTGATTATTGAATGAAATTGAGTTTGGTTTACTTAATTTCGGATTGAAATCGGGTACCCGAACCCGACCCAAACCCGATGGGTGTTTACCCAAACCCGACCGAATACTAAAAATACCCGAATAGGTCTAGAACCCTTTTACCGAAATACCCAAAAATCCGAAATACCCGACCCAAACCCGAACGGGTACCCGAATGCCCAGGGCTACTTCTCGTCGTTTGTTGGTCAGAATCTTCTTGTTGCAAAGGTTAGTGCATGACCATGTTTTATTTAAGCTTGAGATTCTCTGATTTTCGTGTTTATGTGTTGTGTGGTTGATTCCTTTGTATGTTTGATGATATTCGTAGTTATTGAGTCTTTGTGAGACTTATGTATGATCCTGGTTTTGACTTGGTGATACGCCTAAAATTCGAGGATCACTCAGCCGGACTAAAAAGGATAGAAATTTGCCAAGGTGCAAGGTGCAACAAGGGAGATTTGATGGATTGAGGGGTCGCACAGCAGTTGCGGAAGGCTGCTGATATTCCCAACTCCAATCACTGCTAGATATGACACACTAGTCCAGCAAAAGGAGGTTGTTGCTTGGATATTACACACCAAGAAACAAAGAAATGTTCTAGACAAAGAACAAAGAGATAGACTCTAAAATGAAAAGGAAAATTGGTTGATTATTCTCAAATGAGATTACATGAGTTTATATAGAGATAGAAAACTTGGTCACAAAGCCAAGTATTATTCTTGAAACTAAAACACAATAAAAATAGATAGTTGAATGAAGATTCAACCCTTTGAAGTTTGTCTTCCCAAGGTGTCCTTCCCAAGGTGAGTTGAACTCCATTTTCGTCATCCCTCTTTGACCACAAAACAAAGTGATTATTCTGGGCTTTCTTGGACATGAATTAGGCTCAAAGTGGGGTGGAATTGATAGGTATCATACCCAATAGTTTTTCCAATGCTCTCTTTGACCATAAGCTCTTGAATTGACCCATTAAGAGTTTCCTTGATCTTTTCTCTCTTTGACTCTTTGATCCAACTTGCTGATGAGAAACAACATGGGCTGTACGATTTCTTCACCTTAGGCTTAGTAGAAACAACACCTGGTTGCCATACATAATTCTGGAAGCTCTTAAACCAGTTGGACCTAAAACTCTTCAAGTGAACAACTAGATTAACCTCCTTTGACTAATGGAATGTATTGCAAATGGTTGTTTGGCTGGAAGAATTGATCTTCAAATTTGTTCGTGTTGAACAAGGCTCAAGGATCTTCTTGGATGGTCTCATGATCATATCATACCCCTCCTCTTGAAAAAGTTTCGTCCTCGAAACTGTAAGGCCATAGGTTGGAGAGTGTTGAAGTGATTCTGGTGGTTTTTCTTTGAGGGAATATATGACTCCATATTTTTGACCATGAGGCAGAAGTGCAGCCCTTTCTGTGAGACCTTTCTTTATTCCTTCAAAATCCACAACTCCCTTCATCTTACTTGACCAGAAGTGTACCGTTGACTTTTCTCTCTTTGTTGGTGCATTAGCTGAATCATTCATACTACCAGGGTTGTTGATGATAATGCCTTCATTCGCAACTTCCTCACTATGATCTTTGTTGATCTCTTTATATGCTGGTTCTTTGGTTTCTGTTTGCTCACTCGGTGATTTTGTTCTTTCTAACAGATTATCCTGAACTAGCAACTCCTTATGCTCCTTTGGTGATGGTAAGAAAACAAAAGCAACTTCCTCTTCCTTAGAAACAAAAGACGTCCTTTCTTGTGGGTAACTTGGTGTGACAGTAGACGCTCCATCAGTTGGTCTAGAAGTCTTCAAAATATGAGTTGAACCACGATGGTGATGGTGGGGAACAAATCGTTTCCTCAAAATATTCTTCATTTCTGCCCAAGTTTCAATGGGGTGTTCTCCATTTCTCCTCCTGCTTACCACCAACTGATCCCACCACGTAATAGCATAATCACAAAATCCAGTGGCTGCAACACGTACCTTCTTCATCTCGCAATAGTTTTGACAACTAAAAATTGACTCAATCTTTTTCTCCCACTCTAGATATGAATCTGGGTCGTTCTTGCCTCGAAAGGTAGGAATCTTCAACTTCAAAATACCCATGTTAACATCCACTCTTCCTCTTGCTTCTCTAGCACTTCTTGGTTTCATGTGGCTCCCTCTTGATGATTGACTATTGTAATAATCGTCAGACCTTGCTACTCTAGGTTGATCTATTTCTCTTCTATGATGCAACATTTGTGGTTGTCTCTGTTGTGCCTCTGCTTCAACTACATCCAACCTCTCGTAGAGGACATTCATCTTAACCCTCAACAACTGTTGCGTCTCTCTCATAAGTGCTTGAAATTGTAGATTTGGAATCCCAAGCCCTCCGTCTTCGATGATCTCACGTTCTCGACGATCATTATACATTTTTTTTTCTTTTTCTTTTTTTTTGCTTTTTTTTCTTTTTTTTCCTCTTTTTGTGTTTTTTTTATCTTTTTTTTCCTGTTTCTGTTCTTTGTTTTCTCTCTTTTTTTTTTTTTTGAAATAAGATGAATAGATGAAAGAAAGAAAAATATAGAAGATGAAAAGATAGAAGAAAAAAGAAAAATATGAAAAGATGGATAGATGAGAAGATGAAAAGACAAATACCGGTTGAGTGGCTCTGATACCACTTGATATGCCCAAAATTCGAGGATCACTCAGCCGGACTAAAAAGGATAGAAACTTGCCAATGTGCAAGGTGCAACAAGGGAGATTTGCTGGATTGAAGGGTCGCACAGCAGTTGCGGAAGGCTGCTGAAATTCCCAACTCCAATCACTGCTAGATATGACACACTAATCCAGCAAAAGGAGGTTGTTGCTTGGATATTACACACCAAGAAACAAAGAAATGTTCTAGACAAAGAACAAAGAGATAGACTCTAAAATGAAAAGGAAAATTGGTTGATTATTCTCAAATGAGATTACATGAGTTTATATAGAGATAGAAAACTTGGTCACAAAGCCAAGTATTATTCTTGAAACTAAAACACAATCAAAATAGATAGTTGAATGAAGATTCAACCCTTTGAAGTTTGTCTTCCCAAGGTGTCCTTCCCAAGGTGAGTTGAACTCCATTTTCGTCATCTCTCTTTGACCACAAAACAAAGTGATTATTTTGGGCTTTCTTGGACATGAATTAGGCTCAAAGTGGGGTGGAATTGATAGGTATCATACCCAATAGTTTTTCCCATGCTCTATTTGGCCATAAGCTCTTGAATTGACCCATTAAGAGTTTCCTTGATCTTTTCTCTCTTTGACTCTTTGATCCAACTTGCTGATGAGAAACAACATGGGCTGTACCATTTCTTCACCTTGGGCTTAGTAGAAACAACACCTGGTTGCCATACATAATTCTGGAAGCTCTTAAACCAGTTGGACCTAAAACTCTTCAAGTGAACAATTAGATTAACCTCCTTTGACAAATGGAATGTATTGCAAATGGTTGTTTGGCTGGAAGAATTGATCTTCAAATTTGTTCGTGTTGAACAAGGCTCAAGGATCTTCTTGGATGGTCTCATGATCATATCACTTGGTGTGTTGGGAAAAGGAGGAATGGCTTGGAGTTTCGAGGAACACGATGCTCGACATCTATGTCGATCAACGCAAGGAGTGTGTCGGTCGACACAAATGCGAGGACGGCGCAAGAAACCTAACGAGCATCGATCTACGCATGTGGAGGTGTCGGTAGATGCGAATTAGGGTTTTGGGAAATTTCGAGCATGTGTCGGGCGAAAACAGGTGGCCGAGTTGATCGATACAAGGGGTGTGTCGGTCAACGCAAACCTTTCCCAGGTGTTAGTGTCGATCGACACCAAGAGGGTCTCGGCTGACACCAACCTTCAGTAGCGCCTGAACATTGTTTGTTATCTGGTAAGATTGTGTTATTTGTTGTTTGTTGAATGGAGATTCTCAATTGCTTGTGTGTATAGACCAATAGATGAGAGAACTGCCTCACTGAGTATTTGTGATAATACTCATGCGCCTCAATTGTTGTTTGTGATGTAGGTAAAGACAAAATATGATCATGGAATTAAGGCAATGAAGAGAAGGATGTTCTAGTGGCTCGATTGGTTGTTGTCTGTCTTCTGTTCGGTTGCTGGAGCCTGGAGTTGAGTCGTTAGAATTTTTCTAGGCTGCTGGTTAATGTTTAATGACTTGTTGGTTGATGTATTACTGGTTTAAGTTGGAATGATTATTTCTTTAGTTGTTATTGGTTTGATTGAAGTATTTCTGGTTTGATGTTGTTATTGATTATTTCCGCTGTTGTATTGATTGGAGTTAGGATGTTAGTGAGTATGAGATCACTTGCTTAATATTATATTAAAAAATGGGTCGGGTTGTCTCAGACTGTAAGATTTGATGATGCCTAAGAGGATTCGAGTTCCGATAATACCGTCCCTTGAAAACCTTAGCAAAAAGGGAATCAGGAACGATAATTAAACGCCAAAGTTGCTTTGCAAGTAGGGCGGTTTTGAAATCATCGACATTCCAAAAACCAAGACCACCAACTAAATTATTGCGGCAAAGTTTATCCCATTTCATCGAGTGCAACCCCTGTGACTGCCCATCAGCACTCCACCAATAATTAGCCACCACACATATAAGTTTTGAAGTAAGTGAAAACAAGACATAACATGAGTAGGTAATGCAGTCGCTACGGATTTTATCATGACCTCCTTCCCTCCCTTCGACAATAATTTTGCGGACGAACCATTAACTCTTGCATTTAAGCGTTCCCAGACGAGGGAGAAAACCTTCATTTTAACCCTGTCGATACTCTCTGATAAACCAAGATAAGACCCCATACTCCCAAGATTCGAGATACCCGAAACATCATGAAGCTCTCTGCGTAAGTCGGCGTTAACCTTGCTGAGAATTTTAAGAAATTGATTTGTTGACCTTACACCAATTCATACTGCTTTAAAATGCGGAGGACAACCTCGAGCTGATCTTTATTAGCCTTACAAAAAAAAGACGATCGTCGGCAACCAGAAGATGCGAGATTGGGGGACACTTATTTGCAACCTTGATACTCGTAATGAGCTTATCCCGTTCTGCCTTCCTAATATTTGCAATTAAAGCCTCCGTATACAAAATGAAAAGATAAAGAGATATCGTAACCCCGTCCCGGCAAGATAAAGTTATGTTATTGGTTTATGATTTTATACATTTTTTTTTACAAGATAAAGTTATAGAAAAGGAAATTTGTCAATTCTACCACATTTGTTTAAACTTTCGAGTTATACCACAAAGGAAAACATATTTTCTGATCTACCACAAAGGAAAACACATTTTCTGATCTACCACATTGGATAGATAAATTGACTAAACTGCCTTACATATAATGGGTTGGAAATAACACTTGAATAAGCAAGTGTAAAATTAATAATTTGTGTTGGAAATAGCAAAGTGTAAAAAAAATTGTGAATCATGTAGTACATGACATGACTAATAGTGGACAAGTAGAGATTTTAGACAAGTGTAAATTACTCTATCGAGTAAATAAATGATTGTTTTCGTAAAATAATTTGTCCACCACAAGATTAATGGTGGACACTCTGGTTTGTTTAATTATTCCACCAAATCAATAGCCCCGACGGTGGCGTCAGTGAATGTCATGGGAAAGAAAACAGAGGTGAGATTCTGAAAGAGTTGACGAAGAGCAAAAAAAAAAATCAGAGATGGTATTTTTGGAAAGAAAAGTTAGAAAAATTATAAACAACAAAGGTTTTTTTTGTGTTTATATTTTGTGGATTTGGAGAGATGTAGAGATAATTAATGGAAAAAGAGGAAAGAGATGAGAAAACAAAAAGAATAAGATAAGTGTCCGTAAAAATTAAAAATGTGTGGAAATATTTAATGAAAGAAGAAAGAAATGAGAAAATTGAAAAGACAGGACAGTAAAACAAATTGAAAAAAAAAATTATTTTTGTTTTGAGGAAGGATATGAGGAAAGTTATTTTAGTATTTATTTGTTATGCTTATGGTATTTCTGAAAAAGAGTTAGCAAATGTGATAAAGATGATGAGTTTAGTTTTAGAATGTGGTAGAATTGTTAGAAAACTCTATCAAAAATATCATCAAAATAAAAAGAATTTTTTTTTAACAAGTGATAAAATAGAGAGATGGTTTAGAATACCTTACAAGATTACATAAAAAACTAATCAACAAGATTATACAAAATTCTCTAGTCCTTTAAAATCTTTCATTTATTTACTTTCTATGATTTTTCTGCATTCATTAATTTTTTTTGTTTTGAAGTAGAATTCAATAATCCCTAAGTGGGATATAAAGCTAAAGATTAACATTACCAAAGAATAGAATAAAATCTAGCTCTTATTTATTCATTTGATTTGTAAAAAAATCATACCCTATATATAAGAGCAATTTTATCTTCATAGATACATCTAAACAAAGAGAAAAAAAAAATACTTCTAGCAATATCTAGTGACACCTCAAAACAATGCAGGACAAGAAACATTTACATATTTTCATTGCCATAGCAATTGTTCTCTTAATTGCGATGGCAGGTAACTCACTTACAACCCCAAGAAACTGATTTGAGTTCCATTATATATATATATAATTTTTAATTTATTGGGATATTATATATTTTCGGGATCTAATTAAAACTAAAATAATACCTTTTAATTAAATAAATATATATGATTGTATTAATTAAATAAATATATATGATTGTACACAATCAGAAAAATACACCACCTTGCTGGTTTTTGTGAATTTTTAGTGTTTAATCATGCTTGACGTAAAGCTATCTAAATATAAACATGAATGAGCTATTAATTAGTCTAGACAATTCCGTGATAGAGAACTAACTAGAGAGATTTTCAAAAATACTGTTTTTGCTATGTCAATTTTTAAAAATATTTGTTATGTTGTTTATTTTCAAATATACTTTTTCTACGTATAAATTAAAACAGCTAAATTCTAAACCCTAAACTCTTAATACTAAACTTTAACCCCTCAAAACTATATACTAAATATAAAATAGAGAAGTTAAACGTAACAAAAAAAATTCTAAAAATTAATTAAACATATTGTAATTGTGTAAAAAATGGTAAAAATAAAAATGTTAAAAAAAAAGAATATTTTTAAAAAGGAATATTCCAAAATAGGTATTTCTAACAAATTTTCAACTATAACTTTAACTAGAGTTTACAAATTAAGACTAAGTAATCAAAAAGAACGGACATACTACGAGAGTGGTTTGTGTAACATATTATGATCATACATTAATTAAAAATACTTTCTTGTAAAACTTCTATTTTCATCAACCATACTAGATTTTCATGATATCTTTTACAGGTAATATAAACGCTATTGACGTTCATGATGCTGTTTGTTTTCGGTCAACGTGTACAAGCGTATGTGATGAGATTTGCTTAAGCAAAGGGTTTGAAAATGGATGGTATTGTGGAACATTTAGACTCCACACTGGATGTTGTTGTCTAAAAAATAAGGAACTCTACAAAAAAATGTCTTCATCAGAAAACTAAACATCTATCTTGACTTTCTTCTTTCTAAGAATTTTTTAATGTTATGGTATTAATAAAATTTTACATTATGTGAAGAAACATCTTATATTTTACCTTTCGGTTTTACAAATACGCTAGATGCGTGTAGACTGTGATAATTGTATATGGAAACGACATTGCATTTTTGCAAATGCATAGTCCCAATTCCACTTTTTAGTTACTTTTTTTTCGAGTCAAAATGTTAAAAGTCCCTAAAAAATTTCTCACAATCTCAAAACTCTCTTCTTTAAAACTATTTTCTTTTTCAATTATTTTTAATTCCAGAAACTGGTATTTTACTATGATACCCTAAAAAAACAAAACAATTACGTTGAAAACCTGGGTTTAATCCACCCACCCAAGTTCTATTGGATTTAATCCAATATATATATAAAAATATACTTAAAAGAAAAAAATATAAAATTAAACTAGATAAATTTTTTAATTTCATCGTCTTCTTCCTTTTCTCAAACTCTTTTCGCTTTCTTCGATTTCAACGGTAGCGGCAATGAACAACGACGGCGAAAACGAGCGATCTTTGGAACCAACCTAGAAAGAAGAAACGATGGCTCCATTCTTCTCTTTCAGAACTCGATCCAATCCCTAAAATCTGAGAAATTTTTGAAATTAAAACTGCAATCTCAAAATTGATTTTGTGAAACTTGAGAAAATAGGTATTTTGCTATGGTGTTCAATTAATAAGGTAGATGGGTCTAAAATACAAGTTTTGGAATTATAATTGGTGAATTCTGGGTTTATGTTCGTATTTGAATTTTTGGATATAACTAGTATAACTAAGTAAAACTAGTATAACTAATTAAAACTAGTGTGATCTTGAAATATTAGTAAAACTAGATAAAAATAGTAAGATAAAATGGTTTCAGCAGCATTCACACCGAATGACTCAACGACGATGAACAACTCAACAACGATATGTAAAAACAACGGCGGCGATGACAGACTCAACGACGATGAACAACTCAACTGCGAGTGATCTCTATAACCAATTCAGGAAGAAGAAACGGTGGTGATTAACGACTCAACGACGATGAACAAATCAACGACGAGCAATCTCTGTAACCAATTTCGGGAAGAAGAAACGGTGGTGATGAACGACTCAACGACGATGAACAACTCAACGGCGAGTGATCTCTGTAACCAATTTCGGGAAGAAGAAATGGCGGTGATGAGCGACTCAACAATAAGAAGAAAATCCGGAGTGACGGCGGCGATAAACCAAATCGTGAAGAAGTACAAGCCAACCGTGAGTGACTCCATCGACTCAATGATAAGTAGTTGGATTTGGTTGAACAAGTAGAACTAAAACTCATTCGTTTTGGTTACGAAGAGATTCATGATTTTTTTGTTCTTATTCAGAATTGAATTTTTGGGTGTTAAGTAATACTAGTATATATAGGTACAACTAGTATGTTTTTGTAATGCTGATAAAACTAGATAAAACTAGTCGTATTTTATTTGTAATTAACCGTTTGTTGCAGATACAAAAAATAAAACCACACGTGCAGCTGAAAAAAAAAGTTAAAAAAAATCTGAGAAATTGTAACGTGTATAATATATGTGTTCACACTTAGTGTTCACATTTAGTGTTCACACATAGTTACTTCTTACATAACAACCCAAAATTCATATATTTTAAAAACTTTCGTTCTTAGTAAACATTTAAACATTACTTTTGACGTTAACTTGTACACATATTATTATATTATCTTTAAAATCATTTTATGGATGTTCAATTCAGTTTTATCAGTTTTACCAGTTTTATCATTTTTATTTTTGTTATAGTTGTTTTACTCTGTTATGACAGAGCAAATATACACACCAAGGGAAAGGAAAATCAAACATTACTAGATTTTAAAAATAAGTTTTATGATAGTTGTGACATAACCAAGAAAATAGTAGTACAAACTAAAAGATCAAACATGAATCAAACAAGGGTGTTAGATGCAATTTCATCATCCTTTGAATGTTGCTCAACTGTGACTTTCAACAAACTTAAGTTTCTTGTAAATCTTTGCTTTTAACATCAACAAAGTTATATTCGTCACATATGTTTTGAGCATTATACTATATATGTGACATTCACACTTAAAATGTATATTGACGTTCTCTCCCACTGTATTCTGCCAAAAAATTCTAAAAAAACTCAATTAATAATACTACTAGTTTTACTGGTTGTAAAACATTAATCAGTATTACCAGTTTTACTAGTTATTCTACATTTACTAATATTACCAGTTTTATCAATTTTACCCAGTCGAGATAGCTGAAAATTGAATGGTTTGAGGTTCTAATCTCTACAATTCACAACGATTCAACAGTAAAATTTATTTCTTATCAACTAAATAGCTCAATCGACCCATAACCCATGGTAAAACACCCAATTTGCTAAACATCTCAAGCAAAATCTAAACTAAATTTCCAAATTCAAAACCTAGCCCTATTCATCAAAAATTTTATTTTTATGTTGAAGAACGCACTTGTATTTTGAAGGAAAGCTTGATACAACTCGAAAAAGTTGAAAAACGGTGGCAATGAAAAGTTCCGATAAAATATCGGCGGCAATGGAGAGCTTCGGCGAAGAACGACGGCGACTAAGGAAGAGAAGAGATCGGGAATGATTTTTTTTTTGTTTTTTGTTTTTATTTTTGTTTTAAAAATAAAAATAAAAATAAAATAAAAAATTGAAAAAGAAAAGAAAGGTATTTTAGTCTCAACAAATTTTACTAAATGAGAAAGGGGTATGGAGTATAGAGAAAGATAAGAGATTTGTAAAAAATTTATAGGGACTTTTGACATAGATTCTCCTTTTTTTTCTTTGTATTTTGCATTTGAGGGTCTTATTTCAAATAATCTAGGTTATAACTTTTAAAATTTTCAATATAGCACATGGCCCAATAATTTTTGAGCGTGATCTGATTGTATTATCTATCTAGTAATTCATAAGTCTTATATATATAAAAATATTAAATCAGTATGTTGCATTATTATATAATATATTTTAAAGAAAATTTGGAAAAAGCCACTATTTAGGTGGAGGCATTGTCTGATATGCTTATGGATTTAGACACTTTCATAAACATATGAAGACTACTTTGTCGTCTTCTTAAGTTTGAAATTAATTTTATTATTTTAACGAAATTGATTATATATAGATATATAGGTTAAACTGTAAAAGATTTTTTTTTTTTTTTTTAACCAAAAAGTTCCTTTTATATTTGATATTAAACAGCTACATCCATCAAACGGAGAAACCATGTTGGAAAGGCAAGTTATTACAACAAGCTTGATAACATAACAACATTACATTACAGCATAGCCACTAAGATTAGGTAGATGATAGCGAAGTAAGCCTGTCTTCATCACTCTCTCAGTAAGACCAACCTTGCAATGAGATCATTGTCGCTAGTCTTACAGCATACATCATAAGCATGAGGAATGTCAGAGACTTACTTATCACCACATCATCATCAAAAGGATTTCACCAAGTTCTTCTTGAATTTCTTCCACGACCTTGAATCTTCAACAAAATAGCCAGCAGGCCCAGCACCAAGACACCACCAAGTGTAGCAAGCATCAACTGTTAATCTAAAGAAACGATAAGATTTTTAAGCAACCTAAAAACTTAAACCAAAAAGTAAACTCTCAGAGATGAGAGACAGATAATTCTCTGAGAGTCAAGCTTTGTTATTAGATATTCATGGAGGTTCATGATCCACTGGATAGAACCTCACTCCTGGGTCCTTTCTGCAGTGACGAGTGTTCCTTTAAGGCTCCACTTGAATTTGTTTCCCTTTCTTGCGTTTAGAGCTCTCACCAATTTCATATTTTCCTTTTGATGTCCTTCCTTTAGGTAAAAGTGAAACTGGTGAAACCTTGATGGAGGCTAAGCTTGGTGAAGGGAAATTTTGGAGAGGATTAACAGCTAAGAACTCCTCCAGATTGGGTCCAGAAGCAGAAGGTCTCGGCGGCTGTGAGATAGGGGAGTAGGAGGAAATCGCCAAACTCTGATCTGAATGATTTTCTGCCTGATAGTCGTTATGAATGGAGAACTCTTCTTCTTCCCAACCAGGAGCCAGTGGAACGTCTAGGAAATCATCATTAAAAGCCGGGGGAGCCAGATACGGGCAGTGATCAGAGTCATGATTGAAGCGACAACAGTTAGTGCAAACCTTTTTGAGTTTTTCATCCTCAAATCCGATCATGGCTCTTTCCCCTGATTCAAATCTTACTTTTCTAAAAAACCGAAGGCGGTTTGTTATGTCAATTCTTATCTTAACCCTGCGAAAAGCAATCTGGATAGTAGTCTCCTCATTAAAATCCTGAGTAACAACCTCATCAAGAGTATTAGCGATGAACCTAACAGTTGTCTCAGAAACATAAGGCAAGGGAATACCTCTAACTTGAACCCAAAGGTCAATATAGGTAAGGAAATCCTCTCCAGGAAAGTCTTCCCACCTTTGAAGAGCAACTACCCAGTTATCAACCACCCAAGGGCACCTTCAGAGAACTTCAACTAAATCAACCTCTGATCTGAACCGGAGCTGGATATAACAGTCATCCAAAACACGTCCATGAACCCTATCAGATAGACCCCATTGAGCAGGTAAGGACGATATGACACGCCGAAGGTCTTGGATAATGGGGTTAAGAGGACGACCAATTAGGCTCAGTCTGTTTCTAGCTAAAGCTCCAGCATATGCAACTACTGATAATTTAAACTTATATTGTCTTTCACCTTTTTTTTTTTTTTTTTTTTTTTTTCGCGATACCGTTTTATATTTATAATAATAACACATACAAGAGAACTAGTGTTTTTTGGAGCCAAGGAGTGAGAATGAAAACAAGCATGATCCAAACATGATCCAAGATAATCAGCAATTATAAGAGAAGTTTATTGCTAAGGAGCTTGAAAGTGTGAGAACCAGTGGTGAAGATACGTTTGTTGAGCTAGTGTTGTCGAGTTCGTTGCTCTTTCAGCATTATCCAAACCTATGAGGCGTTGCCTTAATAGTAGTTGAACGTCCTTCTTTAGCCTGTCTACGGACCAGTAGGATGAAAAGTGGAGTCGTGCATTGCGTTGTGACCAGATGTTGTAGAGCAGTGCCTGGAATAGAATATTACATATCAAGTTGAGTTTCCTGCCGGTGGTGGGGGATTTTATCCAGTTTATATATCCTTGGAAGGTGGTAGGGGCTGGCGGATGAAGATGAACATAGAAATCCAACCATAGGACCGCCTGTACCACAACCACACCATTCTATGCAGACACGGTCAAAGAATAATATTCATAGGCCTAACACCAAGTTTAGTCTGGTTGCTACATCATCCCCATCGATTCCAACTATGGTGGCGGAAGCACTCGTGATCCGAATTGGCGAGCTGCAATGGTTGAGGAAATTAATGCCCAACTCCGAGAACACTCTTTGGATCTCACACCTCCAGCTTCTAATCGGAATGTTATAACCTGTAAGTGGATCTTCACTCTTAAATATCATGCGGATGGATCTATTGCTATGTACAAAGCGCGTCTCGTTGCACGAGGGTTTAAACATGAATATGGGATTGACTACTCATAAACTTTTAGTCCGGTGATTAAATCAACTACAATTAGCCTTGTTGTGGAGATTGCTGTGAAGAAAAATTGGGTGATTCATCAAGTTGATATCAATAATTCCTTCCTACAAGGCACTCTACATGATGAGGTTTATGTCTCACAGCCTTCCGGTTTTGTTGATCGTGATCGTCCTCATCATGTCTGCAGATTACGGAAGGCTCTCCATGGGTTGAAACAGGCACCACGTGCTTGGTATCAAGAATTGCGTCACTTCTTGCTTCAATCTGGTTACAAGACGTCGGTTAGGGATAATAGCTTGTTCGTCTATAAACATGCCCCCTCTCATGTTTATGTTTTGGTGTACGTAGACGATATCATAATCACGGGCCCTACTTCGCTGGTTAGTGCTTTTAATTCCTCTCTTGCTCATCGTTTTTCTCTCAAATACCTTGGTCCTTTGAGCTATTTTCTGGGAATTGAAGCAACACGCACGTCCTCTGGTCTCCATTTGATGCAACGGAAGTATATTACGGATCTTCTGGTCAAAACAAAGATGCAAGATGCCAAACGTGTTCCCACGCCAATGTCGTCGTCCTCTCAGATCACGGTTCTTTCTGGTACACCTCTTGCAGATGCAAAAGAATACTGCATGGTTGTGGGAAGCTTGCAGTATCTGGCTTTTACAAGACCTGATATTGCATTTCCTATGAATCGGCTTTCACAGTTTATGCATCGACCTACAAATGCGCATTGGCAAGCCGTGAAAAGAGTACTACGTTATCTTGCTGGAACATGGTCTCATGGTATTTTCCTGCGTCGTGATGCTCCTCTCACAATACATGCTTTCTCTAATGCGGATTGGGGACGTGACAAGGCCAATTATGTTTCCATGAACGCTTACCTCCTCTACTTTGGTGGTAGTCTTGTGTCATGGTCCTCCAAGAAACAGCGAAGTGTCTCCCGCTCTTCCATAGAGGCGGAATATAGGGCCATTGCCAACACGACATCAGAACTCAAGTGGATTTGCTCGCTATTGACGGAATTAGGTATTGAAATACCAATGGCGCCGGTAATATATTGCGACAACATTGGAGCAACATATCTTTGCGCCAACCCGGTTTTTCATTCGAAGATGAAACATGTTGCCATCGACTACCATTTTGTTCGGGAAAACATTCAATCTGGGACACTCTAGGTGGCTCATATTTCAGGGGATGACCAGATTGCTGATGCTCTCACCAAACTGCTTCCACCACCACCGTTTCTGGACTTGAATTTCAAGATTGGAGTCAAGAAACTTCTTTCTTGAAGGGGCGTATATAGAAGAGAAGTAAAACAGAGGATATATGTGTAATTATGATTGTACAAAACCAAAACGTAAATGACTATATATAGTGTAAAAATCTCTATCAATGGAATTAGGCTTTCCTTACAAAGATAGTGTTTAAGTTTAACTACCTCTAATTAAGTCCAAAATGTTAAGTTTAGTCAAAATGCATATTTAAAAAGTGCTATACAATTCAGCCCCATTATATTCTTGAATAGCCTTCGATAGAAAAAGGGAATCTCATGTTTTGATTTTTAGAAAGTTGTTTCCATAGTAACAGAAATATTAGTTATATGACCCCATACCTATACGATTTGGACCTTTCAACAAGATAGTTTATTATTACTAAAAGTACGTTATCAAAATCATATACAAAATCAAACACATAATAACGTATCAGTTTTTAAAAATAATCTTATAGTCATGTCTGATACATCAATTTATTTAATAAAACTTGAATAATTGAATTACAACTTGGATACAAACTTCTTCAACTGGTCTGGAGCATCTTTAACATGGTCTGGTATAGGTAAACCGCAAAAGAGAGTAACCCGGGATGTTGATACCATTATTTTCTCTTCCGATTTCTTGGTCTTCTTGGTTTTCCATAACCGGACCTCCCATACCTACAGTTACATACAAATTATTTCATTCTATATTATAAGCTTCTCGTTAATTTGAATACTTGTTTGATTATATTCGTATAGTAATTAATATACACACCAATCTCGTGTTATATTATATTAGGTTGTATATTCAATATATGAAATAAAAACAAATATTTGCGTTGGTTGAGTCAAGTGCATGCTAAAAAAAATAAAAGTAACCCGACATCTTGGTACACCTGCTTGTCAGTTTTCGGGCCGGAATAGTTTACAACTCAAACTCTTTAGTTATGTCATTTCACTAATATTAAGTTTTTTTTTTTTTTCATTTTTGGTGAAAAAACTAAGATTTTACCGAGTTTAGGCTCATAATATTAATCTTTAATTTTCTTAATGTTTCTACCATTTCATCAAAAACAGATTTCAAATTTTAAAATTAAATTGTTTAATGAAAAATATATATTGACTTTATGGATGAACAAACAACTTATCTCTCTTTAGGTACTTAATTTTTTTTATTTATCAAAGAAAATTCTCTTATTGTGAAATTGCAAAATTACATTATCATAACTGCCAATTTTTTTATAATATAAATAAATATACACAATGTATGTATATACGTGTGATCAGTATATGTATAGGTTACCTGAATATTTTTGCCAACGTTGACCGGATAAGATTCGGCGAAAACCAAATCACCGAGAACAGCAGGTCGGAGGTGGTGAATGGAGAGATGGATACCGGCAACACGTTTATAACCAGATGCGATTCCGGCGCCGAGACTGGCGAGTCCCTCGGCGATCAGAGCTGATACGCCGCCGTGCAAGACTTTGAACGGCTGGCAACATTTGTCAGTTACGGTGAGGTGGCCGGAGACTCTGGTGGCTGAGAGCTCTTCATATACAAATCCTAAGATTTTAAGCGGCTGATCAATGATATATTCCGGCGAATTTGGATCCATTTCTTAGGTTTTAACTTTTAATGATCGATCAAAGCTTTTTTCTTTCTTTTTTCTTTTTGGAGGTTCGGCGTCGTCTGATTTTTTTGTTGTTGTTTATTTGCTATTTTAAGAACTTATTATTGGGCTTACTACTGGGCTTATTGACAAAAGGCTTACTATTTTGTTAATTTGAATTTAAGTATAATTTGATATTTGTCAATCAATTAAGAAATTTTAATTTTTTTTTGAGTTATTCATTGGAATCTCCCCTCATTTACTAAAATATGGATCTTATCCAACACTAATAAACTTTGAAAATCTTGGTATATTAATTTAATTTGATATGACTTGACTTGCAATAAGAAACAAAAAATTCAAGATATAAACCATATATGATCAACACACATATACTCTATGGAAATTTTAATTTTTGAAGAATCTAAACCACTTAAAATTGATTTTTAAATCATTTATCAATAAATCTTCTTTTGACTTTTTTAAGTCTTCTGCAAAAACACTATATGGTAGCAAAAATAATATCTAGCGTTTCTTTTTCTAAATAATTAAAAGAAACTTGACTTCAGAAGGATGTAAAGCTCACATGGTGATATACATAATGTTTAATTTCACATGGTGATATACATAATGTTCAAAGCTAACAAACAATAATGTTTAATTTTTACTTTTTTTTCTTTCATCGAGATTTATTATTTATTACAAATTATAAGAAATGTTACATAGACGATTGTACCATGAACAATTTATTTGGATCATCTTAAATTCACTACCTAAAATGCTTCCTTCTCTATGTTCATGTTTGACATATTGAATGATCCATGATGGACGACTCTTCATTGTGTATGTGAAATCATGGCGAAAGTCTCTACCTGCACATTACTCGAAATCTCACGTAAATTTACTTCCATTAATCTGCATAATTGCATTATCTGGAATTCGAACTCGAATCCTAGATCTCTTAGAATAGAACCATTGATTAATAATTTTTAGTCAATCATTGGATAAAAAGGCTTACACAAACAATTTTTATTTTAATATTAGAATTCATATTTTCTTATTTTTCTAATGTATGTAAAGTACACATATGTATTATTGTATTAACTTACATGTTGGGGATACATCGGTCAATTCAAGGTTAATTCTATCAACAAATTATTCTAACTGTTAGTTGAGTGGTTAGTAGAATATGTTATTTGAATATATCAATGGGAAAATTGAGTTGCATACTAAATTACTCTATATAGAACCCATGCCGAAACATATAAAAGATATTTGAATAATATTTTTATTTATATATATAATAAAAATTACACATATAAAATTAGGGATTAATTAGTAATGAAGACATTGGTATGGGAAGAATCATGAGATTGAAATCTAACTTTGCAGCAACAAGCAGCAGTCTTTGAGCCAACGTCCATACGTACACAAGCCCCTCCTTTGTATCCTTTCGATTTGCAAGCTGCATCGCACGTCTTTGTGTTTGTACATTCCCCCGGTAGACAAGGTATCATTTGTCCTGTTTAGTTTAATACACAAATACTGTCAAAATTCTATAAAAATAGTAAACACACGCCCAAAAAAAATTCACAAAAAAATACGACAAAAATGATAGATCCACGAGAGAATTTTGGTTTTCTTGGTTTTACGATTTTATATAAAATAAATTATAAATGTCTAGACCTAAGCATGACCAAAATTAAATAATCGTATTTCGGACCGTATCTAAACCATAATCGAATAAAAGCCATAAATGTTAATTGAAAATATATGGTTAAATTATTTTAATTATAACCGTTAATTAACCGTAACCGTATCAAAATTATTGGTTGACCGCATAGTTAAACTGTAATTTTTTTTAAACGTAACTATGTTTAAAAAATAATAAAAAATACTAATTATTATTTATTTAATTGGATTATATGATATATAGAAATATGAGTACACTAAAATAACATATTAATCAAAATAAATAATATCAATCATATCATATCATCAAATAATATCAACTGTATCATATTATCAAATAACCATAACCGTACATAACCATAACCATTTTAACCGGAACCGTGTTTAACCGTAACCGTTTAAATGGTTACAGTTAAGCTTAGACAAAATTTCTAACTGTAACCGGTGGTTAATAAACCGTAACCGTAGCCATGCCTCTAGACCCAACAAATAAAATAAAATCTACACGAAAATTAAATATATTTTTTCCAACTGACATTGTCTTTTAGTGGATAGTTATTAAAATATCCAAAAACTTATAATTTGTAGCATATATTGAATATGTCATCTAATTGAAAATACTTAATAAATTTTAATGAACATATAATAACATTATTTAACAACTAATTAAAATACTAATCTTATAATGGAAACTTTGTTGGAAAAATTTGTATTTTTCTTAAAATGTGAACACAATATTTAAACATGTAAATATAATACGCCTACCTTTTTCTTACAAAAAAAGAAATAATACGCCTACTTTTTTTTCGGAAGGAGATAATTTACAACTACAACTACAAACACAAACACATTGCTTTTTGGTATCTAGATAGTTTGACCTAAAACGTAAAATTAACATCCAAAATGTCTTCAGAAACTTCAACATAGAAAATCACAGTGATATGTTGAATGATGATTTTAAAATGATTTAATTATAAATAACTAAGTAACCTGAAATCATTGGCAGAAGAATGAGAGGAAACACCATTAACGAAAATGGCAAACAAGATGAAATTTTTTTTGTCACCATTATATACAAACAATGGGAAGTGTGACGCTAGTGTTTGAGAATGTTCTTATATTATTATTATATGACAGTTTGATATATATATATATATATAAATAAATCGTAGTCTTTTTAATTAAAACTTTCAACATTTCTTTCACATTTGACATAACTAATATATATATGTATATATCTATAGCTATATATACATATATCAATATAACTTTTAAAACCTTTTCTTTAATTTATGAAATTTAGTTACTTTCTAAAAAAAAGGACTCAGAAAAAGATGCTTTTAAAAACATGATTTTGTCTTCTTTTTTTTTGGGACAAAACTATCTTTTCTTTAAATAATTAAATTTCATATATTTTCATATTAATAAATGAATGTAACATCTATATATTTTCATAAAGCTTTAAGAAAAAAAGAATTTTGTGTGCTATATATTCTACTTAAATCTTCATGTATTCATGTTGAACCGGTTTATTTAATTTTCCTAATTAATCAGATAAATTAAAAAAGATAGAATTAGTTCATTTTAATACCTAATATTAAATACAATTAAATCTATATTTATATTTAGTTAATTTTATTAGAAAAGTTCAAACATAGTAAAATAGAAACCAAATGAAACTAACAACAGATAAGATCACATATATACAATTTTATTATATTATTAATTAACTAATTTACTAAACACATTAGGTTACCGAACCAAACCGTTTGGGTCGAGAGATAACATAAATGAATGGTTGGAAAGTAGAATTGGGTCGGTTTGAATTATGTTGGTTCAGTTTGGTTTGATTCAGTTTGGTTTAAATGCCCACCCCTAATTGAAAGAACAAAGAATGAGAAGTAAATAAATTTATATATGTACTTAACATGAATATCATGCACATGCTTTATTGATGTAAAAGAGATTTTGATTTCCACATCAAACATATTTGAATATAGGTTTTTATTCATATAATAAAAAGCACATAGATCTACTGATAAGCTAATTAGTAATGAGGACATTATCAGATTTGAAAGATTCTTGAGATTTAAAATTAGGATTGCAGCAGCAAGCACCAGTCGTTGAGCTAAAGTCCATGCGTACACAAACCCCTCCTTTGTATCCTTTTGATATGCAAGCTACATTGCATGGTGTTGAGTCCGTACATATCCCCGATATACATGGTATCATTTGTCCTGTTTGGTGCATAAATATACACATTGATAAGATTTTAAGTGTAAACCTATTAATTGTTGAAATGACTTTTTTTTTTTTTTTTTTAACTTAGCAATGCATGTACTATATGTTTCTAATTATTATTTTTGTTTTCTTCTTCTTCTTAATATTATTATTAAAATAACGAACATTAGACAGCCTTTAAAATCAGAAATTGCTACCTCCAAAAAAAATACACAAAAGTGACATTTGAAATATTTTTCACATCAAAATAAATAGTACATGCATTGACACCACAACTTTTGTGTGTACAAGACAAATACTTTATTTTGAAAACCACAAAAGTGACATCTGAAATAGTTTTCACAACAAAATAAATATACAAAAATAAAACTTTATTTTGTTTGACATTTTTTTTAGACCCAAGATTTAAATCTTCAATAGAGAATTCATTTTAGGGAATTTTTCAGAAAAATACAATTTTCATAAGAAATATTGCCAAGTTCATTACAATATCAATGATTACTGAGGAAAAACTCAAATTTTTAAAAGTACACAAGTAAGATTTCCAGTCAAAGTATACATCAAAACATTGACACCACAACTTTTTTTTTACAATAAAACTTATAATTTGATTGTAATTTGTATTTTTTTTTATGAATTGATAGTTTTTTTTTTTTTGATGCAAGCATAATATTGAAAACGTAATTACATTTTTCTTTTTTTTTGTGTCAAGCTTAATTTTTCTGCATGATATTGTCAAGACCTATGAATTTTGCATATGAAATCATCAAACTTTTAGTAAATAAATGTGTTACCTGAAATAATTGGCAGCAAAGAGGGAGTAAACACAATCAACAAAAGTAATGAAAGATATGAAAATTTATTTGTTGCCATTGTTTGTGTTGGGAGAGGCTCGTTGTTGGAATAAGCTTTACTTTTTTTTCTCTTTTTGTCAACGAATAAGCTTTACTCTCACTTTGAAAAGAAAAAGAAAAAAACTAAAGAGGAACAATCTTCAAAATAAATGGTAGAAGAGATTATTATATCATACAAAAATGAATACAAGTTAATATATAGATAAAAACTATTAGGTATGATATAATTGTAAATCTTATTTTATGGTAAGAATTAATTGAGGGATTCCTTCAGGATTTTAAGCTTTTAAAGTTTTGTTGAATTTTTGAAAAGAAAAGTTTCAACATTCAAACGTATTAACATATACAGATTTATGACCTTTTCTAATATAAATGATAAGATACTTATAAATGATTGTGTATATGGGTCTATATATATATATATATACTAGAATTTGTCCCGTGCACATGCGAGAATTTAATTTAAAAAAATTTCTATAAATATAAATTTTTAACTTTAAATATAATCATTCAAACTTTTGAGAATAAAACTATACAAACGCTAAAATTACTTTACTAAATGGTATGAATTCCTTAGTACTAATAGCTTGAAAGTGGTATGTATGAAAGTAAGGCGGTATGGCTCAAATGTTGCGATCTAAGAGTGAGATCGAGGGTATGGATTCCCTGTTGTGCGAGGTTGTTTTGGTCGCTAACACCAAAGGTGGTTTTAGTTAATTAATCGACACCAATCCCCTATTGTCAAGGTTGTTTTGGATGCATACTTTAGTTTTGTAAATAAAGTGGTGTAGAGATATTAATATTACTTCACCAACATAATTGGAAATAAAGTAAAATGTTTAAAAGAAAAACATTATTAAAACTAAAGTGTTGTAATGTCCAGACCGCCATCTTTTAGTGGGCCCCTATGTACAATCCCAGTCCATGGTCCACTTTTCTTAACGGGTTTCACGTTCTTTCACTAGGTCCGTGAGCTTATCTATATCTGACGGTCGGTTTGCTACGTTCGGGAGGTTTAAAGACTTGTTACCATCCCTACAAATCACCACAAGATCTTTCCCTGTGTTTTGTCCTCACTCGCACAATTCCGACAGTCATTTCTCTGAAAGTCACCCATCCTAAGATGGGTTTGGCTCTGTAACCACTTGTAATGCTCATACCGCCACTTTTTAGTGGATCCCATGTCCAATCCCAGTCCATAGACCCACATTCCTTAATGGGCATCACGTCTTCTCACTAGGCCTGTGAGCCCATCCATATATGACGGTCGGTTTGCTACGTCCGGGAGGTTTAAAACTTGTTATTGTCCCTACAAATCACCAGATGATCTTTCCCTCTGTTTTGTTCTCACTCGCACAGTTCCGACAGTCACTTTCGCGGAAGGTTACCCATCATAAGACTACTCCAGCTCAAGCACGCTTAACTCTAGAGTTCCCTCAGGACCCCTGACCAAAATGATAAGTGCACTTTGGTAACATAAATGGCTAAATCAATTCTTTTAAACCTCTACGCAAGTCTCTGAAACCGGGGTGTCACAAGTATCATCAAAGATTCATTTTAAAAAACACATGCATAATTTATACTACTTATATATATATATATATATATATATATATATATATAAACATAATTCTCAGATGAATCACCAAAATTATGAAAATGTCATCCATCCATTTTGCAAATAGAAAAGAATTAGTTGTTTAATTATTGCTATTACTCTATTAGAATCACTTTAAAATAATGAGAATATTTTCATTGTATAAAGACTCTTTTTTTTTTAAGGGTTAATAAAGACTATGTCTTATTATTTTGTTTATTATATTAAGGTAGAAAAATTTATTGTACAAAAAGTCGAAGTTATCTTACTATTCTTACATTGCCAAAACAAAATTATATACTAATTATTTTTTTCACCTAAACATGAATGACTTAGATTTGAACTTGACTAAACGGTTAATAAAGACTCTTTCTTATAACATTGTATTTATTATAAGGCAGAAAAATTTATTGTACAAAAGCCAAAGTTATCTTACTATTTCTTACATTGCCAAAACAAATTATATACTAATTAATTTTCCACCTAAACATGCTTGACTTAGATTTGAACTTGACTATATCAAGAGCTTCAAATCTCTAGAACTATTACTACAAAAAAACTGATAAAAAGCATTCACTCTCATTTCACCAAGATTATTATTTTTTTAAAATGGAATTCCGGAGATCTCCATACAATTTCACTGGAGTTTTTATCATTGTCTTATTTTTCGTCACAGGTGAGTTAACTATACAAAATAATATTAGTGCTTCTTATTTTCAAGATATAATCTAAAATTATTTACAAGTAGAATATCAAATTTAGGAAATATTATTTCTTCCCCCCCACACACACACACAAAATAATTACATTTTTGTGCATGCTTGTTTTTTCCTTCAATATAAATTTTAGTAGGTTTATAATAGTAATTAAAATATGTTTGCGGCATATTGATGATATATAATGGTTGATTTTTGTGTTATGGATATAATATTTACAGGATTAGACTCAAGATCAGAAATATATGATCCAAAGTGTCCGGGTATATGTTCACCTGGAGTTGAACCAGACTGCAACACACTTTGCACTGGCATGGGGTTTCCTGGAGGCTACTGTAAAGGACTAACGTGTTGCTGCAAACCTAAATCCTCTAAACTCTCAAATATCCTCCCTCCTTAATTTTTATATTTTGTAATCTCAATTACTCTATTATATCTTTGAATAAATTCTAATAAAACTTTAAGCTTCGGTATAAAACAACTAATATTCAATAGAAAATTGCGACATCACTAGGATTGGGTAGACAGACTTTCCCCAAAATTTTATTATTATTTACAACTTTTGCATTCACATGGGAAGCATGGGAAACTGCTTAAAAAATATAACATTTTTTGGTGTGAGTTTATATATTTTGCACAAATATATATATATATATATATACGAAATATATCAGAAACATTATATACAACTAGATTTTTCTGTAATATTATACGAAATAATTTTGTATTTCGAATCAACAAAAAAAAATTACTTCAAAATAATAAATGTCACCAAGTGGGTGGCGTTCTAGTGGCTTTGGGAGAGTTAATTTACGCCTTAAGCATGGTATTATCAACTACTGACCTCGATTGACGGGAGATTATATATGGGCAATGGTGCCGAACTTCCATCTATATTATTATTTTTGAAGTAAATTTTGTGTTATGTTCTTGAAGTTTTGGTTATTTAATTTGTTTTATTTATAACATTAATCTCTAACTATTTTTCTGAAACAACAATTCCTGAAAACTCATTTAATGAAACTAATAAAATTGACCTTATTTGATACGTTTATTGTCATACAAAGCTTGACAAAATCTACATGTCGATTGTTCCAAAAACAGCTATACGCATTCAATTTTTAATCTCATAAAATTTTCAAAATCTATTTTAATCCCCTTCAATTTTAAATGACACAACCGAATATATATATATATATATATATATATATATATATATATATATATATATATATATATATTTTGAATTATATTTTGGGTTTTACTCTTAAAATTATCCATATTTGCGTAGTTAATCCTTACAATTATGTCAAAATAGCAATAACTAAATTATTCTTAAAATCGCGAAAAAAAATATTTCTAACATCTATATTATTATTTTTGAAGTACATTTTGTGTTATGCCCTTGAAGTTTTGGTTATTTAATTTATTTTATTTACAATATTAACCCCTAACTATTTTCCTAAAATAACAATTCCTAGAAACTTATTTAATGGAACTATATTAATCGAACAAATTTATTTACACTTATTACCATAATAAGCTTGACACCATCTATACTTTCTGATGTTTCAAAACATAATTCTACGCATTAAACTTTTAATCCCATAAAAATCTTCAAACCTATTTTAGTAGATCTTTATAGACTGTATGATCTCTTAAATTTAAATGACACAACCGAGTTTGAGTAACAAATGATTACAATCACAATAATTATTATAACGTTAATAAAGTTCATAAACACGAGAACCCAACTTTTAAAAACTCAATAATCGGGTATATTTAACTTTAGCATCAAGAAAAACATTTAATATAGTATATACCGTGTTAAGAAACTGAATATTATTCTGCGATAATGTTATCAACTCAAATAGGAAAACACTAAAATCTCTCTTTTATTGCTACGGATCGTAAACTCCTTGCTCATCATGCATTTTCCATATATAAATATCAACTTCACAAACGAAACATAACACACAACCAAAACCACTAATATGACGGTTTTGAAACACGGGTTAAACCACTAATATGACGGTTTGTTGTTATATAGTGGGACATGTTATTAACATGACGATTTGAATTAACATTAGTATAAATATAAAATATTATTAATTCGGTTTTGAAACACGGGTTAAATCTTCATTTAATTATTTGGTCAATACCACTAATATAAAAAAATAAACATATTAAATCAGGGTAATTTAACTAAAATTTTATAAAACAATTAAATCATTGATAAAATTGTGACTTAATTCGACAATAGCTTATAATTTACATATTTATGTATTTATTTCCCCTATTATTGTTCTAATAATTGACAATCCAAACAAAATTATTATTTAATTAAACAAAACAAACTAAATATAGAAAACAAAAGAATTAAAATGTTATTATATTTAAAAAAATTGTCCTGCGGTGTACCGCGGGTTAAAATCTAGTGATTTATCAATAAGTTAAAAAAAATTGGGGTTTTATTTTTTATATCACAAGCAAATGTCTTGTTTATATTTAAGAAGAAAAGAGAAATAACTATTGTAAATTTAAAATGGATTAACCATCACATATTGTTTCTTTAAAGATAACCACATTTATAAATTTCAGAGATGCCAAAATATCCAAGGCGAAGTTTGGTAGGAGTTAAGATGAGAGGCTAAGATTCCTGCAAACTGAAATACATCAGAAGATGATGCAACGTATAAGTTGTAGTAAGTTCTAATGAATCCTATCTATTTCACAAAATTGGTTGAACTCCATGGATGTAAACTCTCCTCCTATTTCTACACAATTACCTTAAACTTCTTAAACATCACGAATGATTCTTCTTTAAATTCTCCTCTTTATGTTTACAACCTATCATCCAAGACTCATTAGTTAGATGATTGGACTAAGTGCAAGTGAAAGTACGCAATGATCCTTGGATCGAGCATCCATCTTGGTTCCTTTCAAAACTGGTTGTAGCTATTAAGGATGATGATAACTAAAAAGATCACAAAACAGCATTGTTGTTAGCATTTTCTGGTCGCCAGAAAACAAAAAGATGGTTGCAATGAAAACTTGATTAGTAAAAACTAATTAATGAAACATTCTTGAAATAAATTAGAAATATAGTCTCAACAATTTGTAAGAAATAGAGGTTCGTTTGAGATGTCCTATTCAAGTTGTCTCTTTCTGTGTGGGAAGTTTACATCTTCCTGAGTTTTCCTGACTCTGAAAAGTAACTGCTTTGAATCCCACTGTCTAATCCGATTGCTTGAGGATTGCACAACTCTAGTCCTTGCACAAGACTGAAAGCCAAACTTGATGTCCTCAAACTAGAGGTAGTAGCACCACCTGTGTTCGGTCGCTTTTTAGCATTAAGTTTAAGCTTCCTTGAAACACGCAGCCTATTGCTCCTAGCCTGACCAAGCATTCCATATCCATCACCGTATCCATCACCAAGAGAGCTCTCTTCGGGTGTACCAAAGGCCACCCTGTTGGTTAACTTTCTCATGTCTGTCACTTGATACCTTTCTTTCCTTTTTCTTAGACGGATACCACCCCTTCTCTTTTTAGGCTCAGAATAAGGAACAAGAAGTGGCTTAGGTTGCCTTGCAGGAGAAGGTTCTTGCCACTTACCAATAGTCTTGCTGATTACTTCCTTCAAAGCTTTCCCTTTTGTTCCAGATGGATCTCCTCTAGTAGCGTCAACTCTAGCCGCCAAAGTCGATTTTGAAGCCAAGAGCCTGCTAGCGCGACTTCGAAGTCCAGGAGGCGTGCTTTGGAATATTTCTGTCTGCTCTAGACAACCCACACGAGACTGTGACGTTGCAGTAGAGAATCCAACTAGGTTCTTCCTCTTGTGGCCAAGAAGTAGAACATTACAGGCAGGCATTTTTGCAAGTGATGATAAACCTCCAGCAGTTCCCATGAGCTTGGCTGCAACAGCACTCCCGACAATGGCCGAGAGATTTGGTGCGATATGTCCCATCTTGGTTTCAACAAACTCAAGAGCCTTCTTTCTTGCGGAGTCAAGATCAAGAACCCGATCACAAGCGTCTAACGTCTTACGTAGGACATCACCTGGCAGTGGGTTCCCTTTTGTGGTTAAAGAAGCAAGTGAAAGAGCAATAACAGTCGCTGGTCGAAGATCAAGGTCATCCAGATCAACAAGGGTTGTTAAATCTATCTCATTCCCAATTTTTTTCACAACACGGGCATAATCGATTGGGTCATGTACCAGCGTCTCAAGCTCTTGGAACTTAACTTTGTACTTGTCGAGGATAAAGTTGTGGATGATGACAATCTCATTCTCAATATCAACCAAGAGCTTATTGCAATCCACAATTAGTTTGTTGTATTCAAGATCATCTTCGAATATCTCTAAATCCTTTCCGAGAGCCGCCTGTTCCACTTTCTTCATTGTATCAGCGTATCTCTGAGTTTTCTGTAGCTTAGAAACGCTCTCGAGATCATCATAGTTAAGGATTTCTTCTAACTCTGCCATGTCCATATCAATATTTTCTTCCTTGTCTCTTCCATCTTCTAGTTCGGTTTCGTTATCAGATAAGTCGTCCAGATCTGTGTAAAAACAATCTTCAAGAGTTGTCATATACTCGGAACGCAGAAGAAGCTTTAGTGATTCTCTTGTGGATTAATCAAAAAGCACCTTGTAAAAGCTTCTTTAATCTCTCTCTCACGTCTATGCTTAGGTCTAGCCGTCTGCGGCCTTAGGTTTGGTTTTCTATCAAAACCTAGGACCCACGATCCAAAGGAAATTTCTTTTTATTAATTAATATTTATTTCCTTTTCTCCATTTTTATGTCCTAATCTTTTTTTTCCAAGTAAAAGAAGATTTATTATGTCTATATTGTTTTATGATTTTGAAATCGACCGTAACCCGATTTGTTTCACTTTTTTTTTTTCGATAAAAGGAGACATTTTATCTCAAGTTTCACATTCTCATGTTGTTATCAAGTTTCAGTGATGTCTTTTTTGTCTCACTGAAACATGTTTTGTAGAGATGCTTTTGTACAGTACATTATTAATTTTGATTTCCCGGACCTTAGACAAGACAATTTCTTCAAGTTATCCAGCTGTTGCATAGCCAGTAGCGAACCAATCGAATCGAATGAATGGCCTTAGATGTTCTTTGTGATCGGAATCATGATTGCTTTCGGTAGTAAAAAACGAAGATACTAAATAAGAAAGAACGAGTTTGTTTATTTACTTTGCAGGGGACGAATTGAAAAGATTAGAGACAGAAATGGGAATCATTATGCGATTTATCTATCATAGGTCACAGGTAAAATTTGACATTGTCTTTGGCTTCAAACATTTAATGTTCCTGGAGGAGTCTTGGACCACACCACTGATGTACCGATATTTAGATTTCGCTTGGTAGATTTTCTCCCCACATTGTCATCTTGCTTTATACGTCTCATCTGCTATTGCAAAATGGGATACAGCCATGCAGGCTTCTACATCAAAGTGTACGATGACGATGCTCACGTAAATCTCGGTCAGTTACGTAAAGCATTCATGTCTTTCAAGTTTCAAATCAAAGTAACTTGTCATATCATCTAGGAAAGTAAGTTACCACTCTCTTTTTTTTTTTCATATTTGTAAATCCTATCTAACACATTGTTAAGCATTGGTAATACGAACTCCCTAGGATGAAACTCTGATGGAGGCTGATGACAGGTAAGAGGCGACGTGAATTGATGGTGATGATGCACAAGTGGATTGCGAGTGACGGCAGGTGATGTTCGAGAGAGAAAAGCAATGATTCGATGGTGAGAAGTGTTAGATGGTTATATGGATTCGAAAATAAAGTGAAGAGTTTCTTAATCACAAAGTGTTTAGAAACTCGGAATCATGAACGCATTCACGAGTTCGGATTGAGAGAAGAAATATTCAACAATACTTGTTACATAAAACTTCTTCGCTCCCAAACAAGGAGGCGTCGCTTTTGGGTTTTATAATCAACCCTAGGGTTCGACACTCCAAACAATAGGAAGTTCAAAATAAAACAACAAGGCGTGTAAAGGAAATAAGAAAACAACGAAGCGTCTAGGTGATCTGTAGTAGTACAGAAGTCACTTGTATTAGTACAGAAGTCATGGTGACTTGTACATTATCCCCATTGGTAATGACTTCTAGATAACTCGACGTAGTGATCCATTTGCCTCATTAAAAACCATACCGAGAAAACCCATTGGGACAAAACTCAGCTATGGGAAAAAGAGTACAAACTTCACACCTAAGTTATCTAGTTATCATTACCGGGTGAAGTCTTCAGGGTGGATATGTTGAAGAATTGGATCCTCGGTAGATTGAATGACCCGTCAGCTATGAGTGCATGAGCTTCCTTGGCCATCTCCTTAGCTCTTGAACGAGTGATCCTTCCCACGATCTCCGGTTTCTCTGCAACTTCTGTCTCCTTGTTGGCCACGATCATATAATCCTCCCCCTCTTCAAAAGGATTTGTCCTCAAATCGGGATCTGCATAATAAGGAAGCAAGTCAGAAACATTGAATGTTGAAGATATATTATACTTACCTTTCTTGATGACTTCAAATGGACCATCAGCTCGTGGTAGAAGTTTGCTTTTCCTCTCTTCTGGGAACTTATCCTTGCGTAGATAAATCCACACCAAGTCTCCTTCTTCGAAAACGATCTCCTTTCTGCCCTTGTTCGCATGTTTCTCGTACTGCTTGGTTCTTTTCTCTATGTTCTCCTTAGCTTTAGCATGTATCCTCCTGACCTGTTCAGCCTTTTCTTTGCCATCAAAGTTACACTTCACACTTAAAGGTAAAGGAATCAAGTCTAGAGGTGATTGTGGATTAAAACCATAAACAATTTCAAAAGGAGAGAATAGAGTAGCAGAATGCTTAGCGTGATTATATGCGAACTCTACGTGTGGTAAACATTATTCCCATGACTTGAGATTGCTTTTCACTAAGGTCCTGAGGAGTGTAGATAGCGTCCTGTTCACCACTTTGGTTTGCCCATCTGTTTGCGGATGACATGTGGTTGAGAATGATAGCTTGGTTCCGAGTTTAGCCCATAGCGTTCTCCAGAAGTGTCCTAGAAACTTAGTATCTCGGTCTGAAACTATTACTTGAGGTATTCCATGCAGGCGTACTACTTCCCTGAAAAACAAGTTAGCTACAATAACAGCATCATCGTCTTGTGACTGGCAATGAAGTGAGCCATTTTGCTAAACCTGTCAACCACAACGAAAATCGAATCTCTACCATTCTGGTTCGAGGTAAGCCAAGAACAAAATCCATAGAAATATGAGTCCAAGGTTGAGAAGGGATAGGGAGAGGAGTGTACAAGCCGTTGGGTTGTACTTTACCCTTGGCCATTTTGCAGATATGGCACCTAGAACAGACTTTCTCAACGTCTTTCTTCATTTGAGGCCAATAGAAGTGTTCTTGCAGTCCAAGTAGAGTCTTTGACACTCCGAAATGTCCAACTAGTCCACCTCCGTAAGCTTCTCTAATCAACAGTTCCCTTATGGATCCTCTTGGTATGCACAATCGATCCTTATAAAATAGATATCCATCCTGCCTATAGTAGTTTTCAAAAACAAACTTATGGCATTTGCCATAGCTCTCAGCAAAATCGATGTCAGTCTCATAAAGTTCTACTATTTTATCAAAACCTTCAAGCTTAGAAGACAAGGTAGAAACGAGAGTGTACCTCCTGGATAATGCATCTGCGACTACATTATCCTTACTTTTCTTGTTTTTAACCGTGTAGGGAAAAGTCTCTATGAACTCCATCCATCTGGCATGTCTCTTGTTGAGCTTATGTTGTCCTTTGAGATGCTTCAAGGACTCATGATTAGTATGAATAACAAACTCCTTTGGCCACAGGTAATGCTGCCACGTTTGAAGAGCCCGAACCAAGGCGTACAGCTCCTTGTCATATGTAGGATATTTTAGCGTCGATCCTCCTAGCTTCTCACTGAAGTAAGCTACTGGCTTCCTATCCTGCATCAAAACAGCACCTATACCCACTCCGGAGGCATCACATTCAATCTCAAAAATTTTCATAAAATCAGGAAGTAAGAGAATAGGGGCAGTGATAAGCTTCTCTTTTAAGGCTGAAAACACCTTCTCTTGTGCTTCCTCCCATCTGAATCCTACATCCTTCTTGATAACTTCTGTAAGTGGCGCTGCAATAGTACTGAAGTCTTGGATAAATCGCCTGTAGAATCCTGCTAGTCCATGAAAGCTCCTGACTTCTGCCACGTTTTTGGGTGTTGGCCACTCCTTAATAGCCTTGACCTTCTCATCGTTCACTCTAACTCCTTCTGCACTAACAACAAAGCCTAGAAAGACAACCTCAGTAGTACAGAACGAACATTTAGAAAATTAGCAAAGAGGGATTGAGAACGAAGAACATTTAGAACTTGGCGAATGTGTTCTAAGTGTCTTCTAGACCTTTGCTGTAGATGAGGATGTCGTCGAAGTACACAACCACGAAGACGCCAATGAAAGGTCAGAGAGCATGATTCATTAAACGCATGAAGGTGCTAGGAGCATTGGTGAGACCAAATGGCATGACTAGCCATTCGTAGAGCCCTTGCTTGGTCTTGAAAGCTGTTTTCCATTCATCTCCTTCCTTCATTCTGATCTGATGATACCCACTCTTCAAATCGATCTTTGAGAAGACTGTTGACCCACATAGCTCGTCCAGCATGTCATCTAATCTCGGGATAGGATGTCTGTACTTCACTGTGATATTGTTAATAGCTCTGCAGTCAACACACATCCTCCATGAACCATGTTTCTTTGGTACGAGCAAGACTGGTACTGCGCATGGACTGAGGCTCTCTCTGATGTGTCCCTTGTTCATCAACTCTTCTACTTGTTTCTGCAGCTCTTTAGTCTCTACAGGATTGGTTCTGTAAGCTGGTCTGTTCGGTAGAGCTGAACCTGGTACCAAATCGATCTAATGCTCTATCCCACGTATTGGAGGCAAGCCTGGAGGTATCTCTTCTGGAAATACATCCTTGTACTCCTCTATAATCTCTATCATCTCGCGTGGAAGCTCTCCTGCTGGCTTGGTACTAGCGAGTGTCTCTTTGAACTCAAATGACTGCCTGTTGGTGTAGCCATCATGAAACACTCTTCTGTCAAACTGCCATGGTCTTCCCAAAAGAATATGACTGGACTTCATCGGAATCACATCACAAAGCAGCTCATCTTCATATTTCCCAATTGTGAGTTTCACTACCACTTGCTGTGAAACTGTTAAAGCTCCTTTGTTATTCAACCACTGTAGCTGATAAAGTCTTGGATGTGAAGTGGTCTTGAGATTAAGCTTATGTACCATCTCTTTACTAGCAGCATTAGTACAGCTACCACCATCAACGATCAAGGTGCAGACCTTGTCTTGAACCATACACCGGGTGTGGAAGAGATTCTCACGCTGCCCTAGATCATCTGGATGAGTCTCAACACTTAAAGCTCTGCGTGCTACTAACATCTCTCCCATGACTGCTGGTTCACCTTCTTCACCTAAATCAGACTCTGGTTCACTCTTTGAACTGTCTACAGGCACAATCTCTCCTCCTTCTTGAAGAAGAAACATCTTCTTTTAGGACAGTCTCTGGAATAATGCCCCATCCCTTGGCATTTGAAACACCTGATATGACTTGTAGAGGTGCTACTTTTGGGCTTGAAATCGATCTTAACTTCCTCTTTGACTGTGTCTGTCGCGGGTTTGCTGTCCTTGGTGAAGGCGGGTTTACGGAACTCTCTTGGCTTGGGAATGTTAGGCGTAAACGTTGACCTCACTCCCTTTCTCTTGATCTGTGATTCAATTAGCTCTGCCTTATGTACCATTTCTTGCACATCTTCATAGTTCTGCAGCTCTATCTTGTCTTGAATCTCTCTGTTCAAACCTCCAAGAAACCTAGACATAACCATGTCTTCACTTTCTCTCAGATCAGCCCTGATCATAAGCGTTTCCAGCTCCTGATAGTAGTCTCTTACAGACTTAGTGCCTTGAGTGAGACGCCTCAGCTTGTTAAGAATCTCTCTCTAGTAGTGTGTAGGCACAAACTTCTTTCTCATCTGCGTGACTAACTGTTCCCATGTAGTAATAGCAGGCTCTCTCTGTCGATGTCTAGTGAGTCCCAACTGCTCCCACCACAACAAAGCATAGCCATTGAATTCAGATATGGCTATCTTCACCTTGTTCAACTCATAGGTACCATGAACTTGAAAGTTCAACTCCATCTTCCTTTCCCAGTCTAGATAAGTCTCTGGATCATTGGTACCATGGAACGAAGGATACTGAATCTTGAGATGATTCAGCTGCTGCCTCAAACGATCATAATCCCTGCCGTGATCTCTGTTTCTGTTTCTCCTCATTGTCTCTTGGCTATGATCTGAGGCTTCCTCTTCTTCTGAATACTCTCTATCTGTATCAAAGTATATTCGATGCCCAGCTACTTGTTCAGCTCGTCGTGGGCGTGTAGGATCTCTACCAGTTCTTCGATGCTCTCTTTCTGTGCTTTGAGTGTTCCTTCTCTGATTGAAACAAGTCTCTCTTCCCCCAGTAGGTGACTTAGCTGTTCTGATCCATGTATGTTTGGAAGAAGCTCCCACGTGTGCCTTTCCTTTAGCTAAGAGGAGAGCCTCATTAGGACTAGGCGGTTCTGAAGAACTCTGATCTGAAGCGCTAGTTGCTTGAGCTATATCTTTGATCTGCTTCTCAAACTTGTTACTGAGCTGCTCCATCTGTTGCTGGAACTGAGTAGACATTGTCTTGTTTGCTTCTGTTATTTGCTTAGCCATGGCTTGGTTCAAAGCTTCCATAGCTTCTGGAGAAAGCTCCATTGTACCTGCAAAATAAAGAAGAAAACTCGAAGTAAAACGTTCATTGAGTGAAAGAACAAAATAAACTCTAAGACTCGTAATCTAGACACAAACGAACAACAAAAAAAAACAAATCCTAAAACTAAACAAGACTCACAACGAAAGCTAAAACAGCAGAGACTAACACAACAAAGAATTAAACAAATGACAAAATCAAAACAACACAAAACGAGATTAGGGTTTAGAATCGCTCAGCCTTTGGCACAGAGTTGGCTCTGATACCACATAATACGAACTCCCTAGGATGAAACTCTGATGGACGCTGATGACAGGTAAGAGGCGACGTGAATTGATGGTGATGATGCACAAGTGGATTGCGAGTGACGGCAGGTGATGTTCGAGAGAGAAAAGCAATGGTTCGATGGTGAGAAGTGTTAGATGGTTATATGGATTCGAAAATAAAGTGAAGAGTTTCTTAATCACAAAGTGTTTAGAAACTCGGAATCATGAACGCATTCACGAGTTTGGATTGAGAGAAGAAAGATTCAACAATACTTATTACATAAAACTTCTTCGCTCCCAAACAAGGAGGCGTCGCTTTTGGGTTTTATAATCAACCCTAGGGTTCGACACTCCAAACAATAGGAAGTTCAAAATAAAACAACAAGGCGTGTAAAGGAAATAAGAAAACAACGAAGCGTCTAGGTGATCTGTAGTAGTACAGAAGTCACTTGTATTAGTACAGAAGTCATGGTGACTTGTACATTATCCCCATTGGTAATGACTTCTAGATAACTCGACGTAGTGATCCATTTGCCTCATTAAAAACCATACCGAAAAAACCCATTGGGACAAAACTCAGCTATGGGAAAAAGAATACAAACTTCACACCTAAGTTATCTAGTTATCATTACCGGGTGAAGTCTTCAGGGTGGATATGTTGAAGAATTGGATCCTCGGTAGATTGAATGACCCGTCAGCTATGAGTGCATGAGCTTCCTTGGCCATCTCCTTAGCTCTTGAACGAGTGATTCTTCCCATGATCTCCGGTTTCTCTGCAGCTTCTGTCTCCTTGCTGGCCACGATCATATCAATTGATCTCACCCCCTCTGTTATTTGTAAATTTTAGGGTCATGGAAGATATCATAGTCCCTTTCTTAGGACCTATAAACGCAATAGCAAGTCACTGTAATAATTCCGTTCTTGGTCTTTTGCAGTTTCTTGCAAAAACCGTGTCCCATACACTTCTCCATACAATTGGATCGACATTCGTCTAAATCACAATGACCCTTTACCATTTGACCAATTAGTATGATAATTATCTTATTGGCGCAGACACTCCTGTAATAGATACATCAGACGTTGACTCTCCTATATACATCAAGATTTTAGTAGTTTTAATTTTAAGTTTGTTTTTTGTATTTGGAACATAAAATTCGAAAAAAAACTCCTTTTAATTCATTGATTGTTCTTCAAAGAAAAATATAACAGAGATGAAAATATTTTTGTATGGTCAAAAATAATTTTGACACATTATTTTACATAAGAGCTGATCAATTGATACCTTGGTAAATGATTCTTTTAGAACGACAGTGTATAATTTATTTATACGATTCTACATGTTAATAAGAATGGTTAGCGAGACTTGCAAGAATTTCCTCATCCTGGACTATAAAAATGAATTTTTGGTGTCTTAAGATTACAAAACAAACATTTTCTTATACAACAGTTAAACTTAAGCACAGATAATCTAAGCAATCTCCATTAATTTTCAATTTAGAAACAAAAAAATAGAAAATTCGTACTTTTATGAAAAAATCAAAAATGAAAAATCAACGTGACCGAAGACAATAAAAGTTAAGACGAGATTAGTCTCCGTTAATACTCCTTGGTTGAAAAGAAAGAGTTCATCTCAACGTTATATATAGATTAAAAAAAAAACATAAGACGTAGAAGCTTGTTCACTTAGAAACATAATTACCCATCTATTTAAGATTTGGTCTAGCATTGGAAGTAGCAGAAGAAGAAGAAGAGTAAAGCAAAGAAGACGCCGAAAAACTCGTGCTACTACTTCTCAAATACTTAGCCGTTTGTTGCATTACCGATGAAGTAGAATCATCTCTGCGACGCTCTCCTCCATTGTTACAACTTCCCGAGGAACCATCAACTTTCATCGATTCCTCTCTTTCTTGACGTATCTCACTAAGCATAGCAGCCACATCTTTCATTGTAGGCCTCTCTTCGGGTATTGGATTAACGCATAGAAGCGCGACTCCTAGCGTTTGAATCATCTCTTCGACCCCTGACTCTGGTCTCGCTTGTAATGATTGGTCGATTACTTGTATATCTCTGACTTTCTTGACCCAGTCCACTATATGGAGACCGTCTTGTATCGTTGGATCGATCGGTTGCTTACCCGTTAGTACCTCTAGAACCACGACTCCGTAGCTATACACGTCGCTTTTCTCTGTTATCTTCATTGAGTATCCGTATTCTGCATATGAGAATATATAAGATTATTACCAATTGATATTTTCTGCTAGTAACTAGGAATGGATTGGACATACAACAAATTAATGAACCAATTAAGTCCCCTAATACTACTACAAATTTCTACAAAATTGATTAGAATCCTAGTAACTATGATCTCTCAAGTCAATTTATTAATTAGTAGGCAAAATAGAAAATGAGGAAAGTACCTGGAGCTATGTAACCATATGAACCAGCGATGGTGTTGGAGGACCGAGCGAAGTCCCCATCATCAACAAGCTTAGCAAGCCCGAAATCTCCAATGTAAGGTTCAAAATCTGGACCAATCAGAATATTATTAGCCTTGATGTCTCTATGAACAATGGGAGGAGCACAGTCATGGTGCAAGTAAGCCAAACCCTGAGCTGCACCCAGTATAATCCGATACCTAACCTCCCATCCTAGGCTGCATACTCCATTTCTCTCGTGAAGCAAACTTCCCAAACTCCCATTTGACATATAATCATACATAAGAAGTCTAGTGTTCTTGTTCCAACAACATCCCAAGAACCTTACAATGTTCTTGTGTCTGATCGATCCAAGTGTTTTGACTTCAGCTGAGAATGAATCTCGAACTCCAGATGTTTTAATCTTCTCGTTCATATTAGGCAATGTCACCGTCACTGGCCAGAGTTTTTTCACAGCGATGACTTCTCTGTTAGGCATTTCAGCTTTGTACACTATCCCGGAACAACCTTTTCCTATAACATTACCTTCTACCAAGCACTTGAGTACGTGTTCAACTGTGAAGTTGAGTTTCTGAAAAGGTGTGAATTGCCATGTCCACAGATTTTCTCCAGTCTCTGAATCGTTACCGTCACGAATCATTTGTCTTGCCCGTAAAACAGCTAACACGCCTAATACCGCTAGAACCGCTGTCACGCTGATTAGCAATCCAATGGCTATCTTTAGTCTCTGTGAGTGGAGACTCCGCTGTGTACTGAACTGTGTACTGTTACTGACGAAACAAGACCTTATACCTTTGGAACAGAGTCCATTATTTCCTTCCATCTCTGCTCCTATCAGCTGTCTAAACACTTTACTGTCTGGGAGATAACCTGAGAATCTGTTGTGAGAGATGTTCAGAGAGACCAAGTTTTCTAAACCGAATAGCGCGAAGAGGTCACCCGAAAGCATGTTATGCGAAATATCCAGCACGGATAAGCGGTTAAGCGCTGAGATCCTTGCTGGGATAAAGCCATCTAATGAGTTCCAGCTCAAGTTTAAGGCAATGTCTAGATCTTCAATGTCAAAGAGTTCCTCTGGTATGGTTCCAGAGATGTTATTACTGCTGAGATCAAGAAGCTGAAGATTTGTGCAGTGACCGAGAGACGAAGGGATGACACCACTGAAGGAATTCTTACTAAGAATGAGCCGATTGAGCGAAACGAGATGACCTAGACTATCAGGTATCTTACCAGTCAAGTCATTTGAAGAGACATCAAGTACCTGAAGCTTTGTTAAAGAAGACAAAGAGAGAGGGAGATAACCTCGAAGAGTGTTGTTGCTCAAGTTCAGCATCTGGAGTTGTCTGCAGTTGCTTATCTCCGAAGGAACTTGACCTGAGAGATTGTTTTCTGACAAGTCGAGGAAGCTAAGGTTCTGAAGAAACCCTATTCCTTTAGGGATTTCTCCTGTGATTCTGTTATTGACAAGCCTTAATCTGACAAGCGAAGTGCAGTTTCCTATCTCCTGTGGGATAACACCGGAGATGGCATTGGATATAAGCAAGAGCTTAGTCAGATTACGAAGCTGAAACAATCCAGCAGGTATAGCTCCTGTGAGAAAATTCTGAGACAAGTCAAGAGCTTGAAGATTCTGACAACCCGCTAGCTCTGCCGGAATATTCCCTTCTAGCTTATTCTGCCATCCCAAGAAGATGTTGAGCTCCTTAAGCAATCCAATCTCCGGCGGAATCAAACCCGAAATCTGATTGGCGTCAATCTGCAACTGAACAAGCTGTGTGCAGTTACTTAGAACCGAAGGTATTGACCCGGTGATGTTGTTGCTACTAAGCATAAGCTCTTGGAGATTTGACAAGTTACCAAACGATTCAGGGATGGTTCCTGAGAAATAGTTCATAGAGAGATCAATTGCATTTAAGCTTTTAATAAATCCAATCTCCTCAGGGATAGGTCCGTGTAGATTATTTTGCCATAGAAGCATCTTCTCTAGGTTTTTAAGCTTTCCAAGCTCTTTTGGTAGCGTGCCGGACAAGTCATTGTCGTATAGAAACAGATTGATAAGTTCAGAGCAGTTTCCAAGCTCTTTAGGGATGTCACCTGAGAGCATTGTGGAATACACCGATAAAGACTGAAGCTTACTTAGTTTACCCAACGAAACAGGTAAAGAACCGGTTATTTTCGTAGCGGCGAGCCCTAAAACCGTCAGATTCAGACAGTTTCCAATCTCCTCTGGGATCTTCCCTGAAAGCTCTGAGTTTCCTCCGGCTCTTATGCTCTCCAGAGTCGAGATCTTTCCAAGCTCCAGCGGTAGATTCCCGGATAAGTAATTGTCGAATATCTCAATATTCTTGAGAGCAATGCAGACACCAAGTTCCGGTGGGATCTTTCCAGTGAGGCCATTGGAGTTTAAACTGAGTTCTTGGAGATTCTTGAGCTTACCAAGACTTGAAGGTATTTCACCAACAAGACTGTTTGAGCTCAAATCAATAACTCTAAGCTCAGAACAATCTCCTATCTCAGAAGATATACTTCCAGTGAGATTAGTGTTGGAGATAACGAGTTTCTGAAGTGAGGTAAACGAAGAGATGTTAGGAGGGAAAGGTAAAGCTAATTGAACAGAGACGACATTGATCTCTGTAACGAGTTTGTTCTCGGAGGAGGAGCAAGTAATGTAAGGCCATTGACATGGGTCTGAGTCAGAAGGATTCCAACCGGAGAATACTGACGGAGGCGGCGAGATCGTCGAGCTGTGAAGCCAAGAAATTAAAGCTGCAACTTCATTGGTCGATGCGGAGGTCGAGGAGATGAAGAAAGCTAAAAACAGAGAGAAGGTAATGGGAAAATGAGAAACAACAGTTAAGGCTTTTCTTGGAATCGGCATTTTCAAAGACAAGGAGATTTTTTTTTTTTTTTTGCATTTGGCTCTCATATCCAAAACCAGCCTTCTTGGTTCTGCATCGATTTGAGTCTCTCTCTCTTTCTCTCTCTCTCTTTGGCGTAGGGTTTAGGGAAGTTTTGCTTTAGAAATAAGCAAGAAGAAGAAAGAAAGATTATAAATGAAAAGTATATATTATGAAAGTACTAAACTTCATATGCTCTGTCTTTTTCTTTTACCTCGGGGTGTTGTTCTTTGTCTTTTAGATTAATTTAATTACAGTCATTAGCTTTTTCTTCGTAATCTGTTTGCACAGACACTATCCATAAATGAAAAAAAGTCAATAGTTATATACATAGAATATCTCAAAAGAAAAAAAAATGAATTGTTCAAATATATAAATAGTGGTGAATCAAGGACTTAAACCAATATAATATTCTAAGTACTTAAAACATTAATATTGGCCAACAATAGTTGATAATGAAAAAATTCGAACCCTATATAGTTCTCCAATTTTAGAATGAATTGATCAGTTCATAAACAATCCATGAACTAGCCGTCATATACTAGAATTTATCAGTTCATGTACTACTTAATTTAGTTAAACTTACCGTTGATATTTGATACTATAATACAATGTGAAAGCGTTTTTTGACTCCAAAAAAAAATGTTAGAGTGAGATAAAAATGTCACAAGGGCATGAATAACTAAGTACTTACCATTATGTGCTTTGATATATGAGCAAATATTTTAGAATAAATATACAAAAATCGAAACTTGAAATATAATTACTACAAGAATACGATAGGAAATGAGAGCATGTGTTTTGCATTGTTTTCCTCAATTAAGTCAGGATTGTGAGTTGGTTTGTTTTCGAGACCTGAGCCGAGCGTTTAAGATTCTTCCTCGTTTCAAGTAATCTCCGTGTATTACTGACTTAATTTCCTTAACTTACCTTGGCGCAGAAAAAAAAAATGATTCATTTCTTGTAATAAGCAATATTAATAAAAATATTAATTTGTCTCAATTTTGTTTTTAAATATCAAAAATGATATCATCTATTTAAATTGAATAATTGATGTTAAGTAACATGTTTTATATCATTTATCATTAAGTAATTACATAAATTTATTAGTATTTCATTAATATAGAGTTATATCATTATTAATATTTTGAAAGTGATGAAAGAAATATGTCGGTTTATTGAAATCTGTTGAAGGTGGGAGGGGGCACCCCTATGTGTATATGAGTTCCTTGATTACAAGATATATAAATCTATTTTTCTTAAATTTCAGATTGAATATAAGGAAAATTTTGCTTTTAATGATCAGGTCGGATTCGGAGGCGGCCACGAAGGTCTGTTGGCTAAATTCGGTGGGCTTCCGCTTACAGGTCTGTTTAGCCGGCCCAAAAGGGAGATCCCCCGGTCTAGTTGATCTTTAAAACTGATCGGTTTACCTTTGGTTTAGATCGGTATGTTGTGGGTGCTAAATCTGCACCAACAAAATCACTTTTAAAAACCAACTTTATAATTTTTGAAATGATGGGAATGAAGTTAGTTTACTCGAATCAATATCATTTTTTTCTTTTTTGGACAAACTGTTGATTTCATTCATCCAAAAAAAATATTACAAGTAGAGGACGACAAAATCCCAAAATTCAAAAGGTTAATAGGGTTACAAGGATAGACTTTCTCCAAAGCTACAAACAAAGAGAAAAAAACATCAAGCAAGGGTCCATGAGAGCTGTGAAATGCTAAGAAACAGCTTGAGACATGTGAGATTATGGTTGCAAGACTGATCATTATCGAAGAACTCGACAGATGACAAAGTAGTTACGGTCGTAGGACACTGTGAAGTTGATAGAGGAATCAGGGCCAAGAATCTCATCGGAGCGGGGAGCAATAGCAGAAGCAATGCATTGGCAGGGATTCGGGCTGCAGTCCGGATGGTGGTGATGATGCTGAAAGTGGTTTGCTTAGACTCGTCAGATAAAACTGTTGGAGTCCAGGGTAATAGACCATAGGGCAGCAAACTGCATAATCAGAACATACAAGGGAAGCAAAGACAAACAAAAGCCAAAGACATATCACAAGCCATAGCAATACAGGTGGGTTCTCTCTCATATGGCGCCCTTTGCCAAAGATATTAAGAAATCCAAACAAAGCATGCAGTCAGATTGACAATGTAACATGTGATACAGGCTTGGTCTTTTGTGTTGTCGTTAACACAAACATGGTGCGGTTAAAGGGGTTTGGTTGAGAACTAGAATCGCTAGATAGAGTAGAGATACATATGACTTGATTCTTCCAGTTTAGAAACCCATCAGACAATGTCACAAATTGAGCAATAACCAAGGATCTACCAAACACTATGTTAATCCAAAACATTCTAGGTAAGTGGATTCTCAGATGCAGTCTTTGTACACTGAGTTCTACCAAATAACCTATATAATGTCTACCAGATTACAAAAGAATAGATAGAGTAGACCTGGGATTTTTGAAGTTGGTCAAGACCATTTGGAATGCTAGCAGGCCGAATTCAGGTTCAGAGCTCATCCACAGTAATTCTATGGATATTTTGGATAGCCAGGGGATTGATTTGCATCTCCGGTGGAAGGACACATGGATCTGCGAAGCTTAGAGGCTGACATGTTTTTGAAACGGGAGTCCAATCACAGAGGATAGACGCAACTCTGAAGGATTCCTCGCCAAATATTGATTCCATCTCCGCCTAGCAAGGCTGCGCGAAAACAAATGAGGATGGGTTTGCCGGACTCCACATCCTTCTATAGACGATGAAGAGCAAGCTTTCGTCTAGATCTGGGATGATAATCAGGGGTTTGGGGAGGTTACAAATGGGGGAAAAATGGGGAATAAAACTAGAGAAACAAAGGGAGCAACAAAGGAGCGTAGAGGTTGAGATCCCCCGATGCCAGCAAGATAAAATCCTACAAAAGGAGCGTCGAAGAAAATTAGTGGTAGTGGCACCTCGATAATAGTGTATCGGAGATAAAAGTATTAGGGTTTTTGCTACATTTGAATCATTATCTAAAATATGTATTTTCGATACAAGTTTTATGAAATTTTTTTTGGCTACATCGACGATGAAAAAAACAATGAGCCAATTATTGCTTCAATTAAGTTTTTTTCCGTTACCAAAACTTTTTAAGATATTTCAACAATGTTCTTGAGTGTTTACTTATTTGGATTCAAGTTTAGAGTAAGAAAAATTCAACGTTTACCCTCACATTAATTTTAGTGTATTGAGAATTTGTTGTGATAAAAGGAAGGAAAATCACTGGTCACTAATTCTTAAGCTTTTTATCCTTAAGTATTAAATCTAAGACCATCTCCATTGATCATTTTTTGTTGAAATTAATTTTCATGTTATTTAATAAAATGTGTTTTTAGAGTGTCTAAAAAGGAGCAAAAATATCTCCAAATATACATTTAAGACATTATTTTGACTCTCTAAAGACATTTACTATTAAATATTATTAAAATTAATTATAAAGAAATATGTAGATATCATCTAAAGATAACCAATGGAGATGCTCTTAGTACCATATTTCAAATATTTATATATTTTGGATATTAAAAATAACGTTTCATAATTTACTGCTTATATAAAATTCAGTTCTAGTTTCTAGTATTAAATCTATGTCTATTCTAAGTTGAATCATATATTTTTTTTAAATTAAGGTAACAAAATTATCTCTCTATATTTGCATATATTCTAAAAAAAAGTTATAGTTTTGTGTTTTTCTTAATCTCAACTTCTCTTATTAGATAATAGTTATATATATATATATATATATATATTTTTGGTTAGTTAGTAAAGTATAAATAATAGACCGAAAAAGGTCTTTAGTGGTGGACTTACTAGTTATTACCATGCGGTAGCAATAAGATTTCACTTGGTCTCTTAGATGTTTGAATCTCTGGCTATTTTGGTCTATGCCTCGAATAGCTTTTCGAAAACAATATGATTTTTGTGGTTTAAGAATACATTCTAGTTGCAAATATCAGTTTTGAGTTAAAATGTTTTATCACTTAAATGAAATTTTATAAGTGGAAATATTGCATTGATAATTTGCTCAAATTTTGTAAATTGATTTTTTTGGTTTCACTATATTATATTTTTTTGGTTTCACTAAATTTATATTTTGTCTATTTAGAAACTTAGTAGTAGTTGATCTCTTCAAACTATGCACTATAATTTGGAAACACTATAATTTTGCACTTATTGCAATTTATAGAGAGCTTTTAATTGCATTCCCTCATGCCTAGCCCTGAGACTTATTGTCCAGGATCCAACATCCGATCTGGGATCCGCTCCACTATGCTCCGAAAAACCGGATATCCAGCACAGATGGATCTGAATACAAATATTAGATTTATGGATCGAGACGGATACTGATCCGGATCCGGATAGTAAAATAACTAGAAACGGATATCTGGTAGATATGTTGCATGTCGGGCTTTGGACCTTTGGTCAATGAGTTTATTAAGGACAACAAACAACAAACATATTTTAAAGTCCATCTATTTTATTAGAGCCCATAAGCCCAATTAACATTGTTTTAGAATTAGGTTACGCTGCTATCAAGAAAATAACAGTTATGAATCGATCTATTTTTTCTCTCCTGTAAACAAACACTAACCCAGAAAGAAACCTAGAGAGAACTTCAGCCGCCATAGATCATGTTCATTGACAACGAGCTATAAGATCCAGCATGAAGAAATCATTGCTCCTCTACCCATCACCAGCTTCTCAAGTTATCCACAGATTCTGGTCATAGTCCTCAAAGCAAACCAGATCTAGACGATTTCCGGCGGAAGCAAACCAAGAACCAAACTGCCACAGATCTCGGCTCCACGACTTCAGGGATACGTTGACACTGTAAATCGACCACAAATCTTGACTCTGCCATGAAACCCTAGACTCTTCCGACGATCACGACAAGAAAACCCAGTTTTCGAAGACAATCGAAGCTCACGCGAAATACTTTTTTGAAACCACATTGGATCTGCTTATCCGCAGATACTCGGGTTTTCTCACAGATATCCGGGTTAACCAGAGGCGGAGGCGGATAACAAACCTAATTATCCACCAGATTCGGAGGCGGATCCGGATACCCCTAAAAACACCGGATATCCGGATCCGTCTCAGGCCTACATGCCCACGAAAAAAATCATTAATACTGATAAATTTTCTAAAAAGAAACTAAATTAATTGTATTGAATCTTGTTGCTTATTCACTGTCATAGTTTTCATCTTTATCTCGGGCTGACGAATACCATTAAAAACATACATTAACTAATACATCCCAAGGCACTATTATTTCTCGAAATCAAAGAGAGAAGAGACGAGCATTGCTTCCAAGTCGTAATTGGTGAAGCCAGAGAATCCAAGTTACTCAAAAAATCAAAATTTTGGTTCTAAATTCTTCTCAGCCTTAAAGACTTCTGGACGAGCTCGAATCGTGTTTTAGATCTGGGTTTTGGAAAAATTATGGTTTTTGAGTATCTGAATCATGAATCGAGATCAATTATAGGCAAGCCCGGCCCTTCACACCCTCCAAAATGTTTAAGGTTTTTACTAACAAACATAAGCCCCAAAATATTTTTGTTACTGCAAAAATAGGGCTCAGTTTTATAAAATTTTTAGATTTGACCTCATTTTTTAAATTTTGTTTATTTTGTTATTGCAAAAATAGGTTTTTTCCGAAATTTTAAGATTTGGTTTCAGTTTTAAAAATTTCATTTATAAGAGAAAAAAAATTGTTTTGTATAGGACCACAAATTTCACACGGTCGGCCTTGGTTATAGGCATTTGACGTTAGGGAGATAAATTGTGATAAATGTTGTTTGAGCTTTATGAACTCATTGTCTCTGAGAAGATTGATGAATTTATTAGAGTTTGAGCTTTCTAGAATCACATACGAGAAGTAGCGATGGAGAGATGAAGACAAAGTTCATTTGAAAATTTCTGAGATGGAAAACGAACAAATATAGAAATCTTTTTGGAATCTGAGTGATTGGGTTTAGATCGCTTGAATTTCCGTGGGAGAGATTGGTTGTAACAAAGTGTAGAGCGGCGTTTCGGAATGATTGTCTGAGTAACCAATTTATTGACGCTATGAAGTTGAAGTGTATCAACGGTTTAATTGTTCACACCTTTTATCTTTTTTTTTGGCTAAACAAAACAGAGTAGAAGGAGATAATGTGTGGGATTGGTTGGATTGTGGAGATGTTTTAGTTGCAGAATATTGATTAGAACAGTAAGTAGTTACATATGATACTATGATTATCAGACTAAAGTTTAAAACCCATATGCCAATTTTTTTCTTTTTTACTACTCTTTCTGAGAAAAACAGGGAGTGAATGGTAGCAACGGTTGGGATGGATAAATCCATCTGCAGATTAGATCGTTTTTTTAATAATTCATAAGGTATAGTCCATAATGATGCAGTTCAAATAAAATAAAAAGAAAACCGCCACGGAACAACTTCAGGCAACTTTTATGTACAAATAGAGTTTGGTTAGTGGCAATTTGATGTTCTCCCTAAAAACAGCATAACATTGTCCCTTGTATAGGTGTCACTATGTCCCAATAACATAAATTATCATAACATAATCCATTAATTCTCAGTACCAAAAAATAAAAACCTAACTTTTGATTCACGCAACCGAAAACTATAAATATTTGAAACAAATTGTTACCTCATTGTGGTGTGTGAAGTAATTTTTGGATATAGTAATAGCAGTATAAGCCATAACAGCATCAATAAAAGCATTATTATGTGAGCAATATTTTAGCAAATTTTCTATTGATTGTTAATATGTATATATATATATTCAAAATTAGATACTTTAACATATATGATTATATAATTTGTTGTAAGATGACGATAATTTGTATTGAAGTTAATGTGCAAAATACAAAACTATATTCCATAGTTTATTTTCAAAGTTGTTAAACTACAACACTGAAATTATAACATATATGATATAATATATATATATCTATGTTATGTTTAACATTTTTAGCTAATCTTACTTTTAGATTTTTTTTTGATATTTTATTAGAAGGTCGGTTGCATGTAATTATTGATATTCTTTTTTTGTGCAAGTAATTATTAATATTCAATGTTAGACATTTGAAATGCAGGTAAATTAGCTTCATGAAACATCTTTTACATGATGGTTTTTAGAATTATCTCTAGTAGTTTAGTAGAAAATGATGTAATGAAGAATAGCACAAAGTAATATACAGTATGTGTGGTATGATTAGTTAAATTGGGTTGTTGTAAACTATTTTACAACGTACAATGGTTTGTTGTAATCGAAAAGTAAGTGAGGTAGCAAATTTTATGTTGATAAATATCAACATCCCTAAAAGTAGAAGGGAGAAGATAAGAGTGACAAGTGTTATATTCTGATTGGTTGCTTTGATTCTATGTTTTTCTTCATCTCAATTATATAACTTCAATTATTTCATAATATTTCTATCAAAATTTATAACTTTTCATTCTCTATAAATAGAGGATACTTTCATTTGATTTGGACACAGAAAAAAAAACCCGTCTTAAACAAAAAAAAGTTTAGTCTGCAATAAACTTTGGTTTTAGCTTTAAATATCATTTTATCTAAACAGATCCAAACAATAATCCTTTCAACACCCAAAATTATTCTAATTACCCTTTTAACTACCCAAATCTAAACAATTATCAGTTTCAAAATCAATCTCCCAACCAAACCCAACAAATACCAAATTATGGTTATCCACTGAATTTCTTCATACCGCTAGCCGTTCCAAACTATCATCCATATCATGGATCGATGATATCTTATTCATCTCAAGCACCCCTCCCCCCATTATTCTTCTTCTTCAAAGGGTAATGAAATTGATTCGAATGTTGTAGCAACTGATTTTCTCGAGTTTTCTACACAAATAGCTCTTGGTGGTATTAGCAGTATTCATGAAGCCATTCTAGATGCAGATGATTCAACTCCTGCTCTTCGGAGAAGTCCCAAATTGACCACTGAGCAAAATTTGGTTCTAATGACTGGGTGGATTAAATTTAGAACATACAACATTATTGACAAAAACCAAAAAGGTGAGTCATACTGGGGTAAAATTGCTGAATATTGTAATTAATATTGCTCATTTGATCCTCTACGTGATGATGAAGCATGAAGAAATCACTATAACAACGTGAACAAAAGCGTGAACAAATGGGTTGGCGCTTATGATAACGCTAAACGTATGCAGCAAAGCAGGTGGTCATAGGATGATGTTTTGGCGAAAGCACATGAATTATATTCAAGTGCTGGTTAAGGAAGTTTCAAATATAAAAAGGAATGGCTCGCTATACATGATCAACCACGTTATGGTAGTCAGGTAGGAGGAAATAATGGTTCTGGAAGCAGTGGATCTAAAAGGATACACAAGAGTGATGCTAGTGACTCAACAACCATTCTCGACCGAAGTGCTACCCGTATTTGGAAATTGAAACATATCTTTTTGTATGATGTGTGGTAATATGATGATGGAAGTGGAAGATAGAGATGATGAATGAACGGTGGATGCAAGGTATTTCAATTACCCTTATGTTGTTGTAGCATAAAGGATGTCAATCCATAATGAGTGTGATGCAAGCAATCAGGATATGAATACTTATCTAAGTCAAGCCAAATGTGATGAGTGTTTTTAACTAACAACCTAATGATAATGATAAAATGCAGAATGTAAAGCTACTAAGACAAGATACTAAATGCAATGTAAACAAGGCAATAATGATACTAAACAAGAACAGGAACTATACTAATGCAAGACAAGTAATGAAACAAGATTAGCAAAAATGAAATGAATGCAACAGGAATGAAACTAGAATTAAACAGGAAATAAAACAGAAAGTTGCAGAACATAAACAACAAACTCTGGAACGAGCTTGAGCAAGCACTCAATCGAATGTGCGATCGAGTGGGAGGTCAAGTTGACAAACGAAGAACAGAAACTGAGCAAACAATGAAAACAAAGCAAAACAAAAGCAAATCAAACAACAAGCAATTAACAGGATTTAAACAGGGAAATCAATAGACAAAGAAAGGTCCTAAGGATGGATTCATGGGCTGGACTCAAGCTATGGTTATCTAGACTGGTCAACAAACCTCATTCAAACATGAGCTATCTCTAGACAATGATCTTCTAATACTTGCTAATCCATTCTCATGGCAATAACAATCAAGCTTAGATACTCCTAGACCTAGCTCTCACTAGCTAAGAACATATAAAAGCAGACAATAAACAACCAGATCATTAATGTCAAAAATCAGACAAAACATCTAATCTCTTAGCATGCTTCATGATAATCTCTAGTATTAGCCTTATCTAGCAACTTAGACATTGGTATGATGCTAAGGAGCTTAAGATCTACCCTTACCTTCTCAATATAAGAATAGCATAGAGTGTATCTAACCTAGAAGAGGTCTATAAACATAAAGCTTGATCAATCTAAACAACCATAACTCTAATCCAACCTAATCCATCCTTAAGATCTCTACACACTACTCACAATCACTAAACATGATGAACAAAATCATAAACCCATAAATCAATGAAACTTGCATGATTAGATAGATGAGATGAAGATCTATAATATTGAAGAAGAAATCAAACTCAAATTCTCAATACTTAGAAAGTTATAGAACCAACAAGTATCAAAGATTTCTCTTGAGAAATACAAAAGTGGCTAATGATCTAAGCAAAAGAAAGCAAAAAGTAGATAATTTCCAAAAGGGTAAATACTAGGTATAGATATTATTTCTCTAAAAAGTGATCTCTTTGCGGCCATGAGGTACAAGGACTTTATATAGGAGAGAGGGGAAGCCCTAAAATGGCTAGAAGACAAAATAGGAAGGCGGCTCGGTCAACTCGACCAGGTGCTCGGTCGAGTGCTTGGTCGAGTGACCTCTTCTTCTGCTTCTTCTAGCCGGTCGAGTCCCTCTCCGCACACGGTCGATTGTCTGGTCGAGTGGACTTCCGGACTTGGTTCCTTCTGCTCTAACTCCTTGATCTTTTTCACTTGAAAGCTCAAATCCTTCTCAGCATCCTTCCATGCTCCTTAGGATCCAAAATCATTTGTTTATGCAAGAAACTATGCAAATGCAATGCAAATCTACTCTAATACATAAACAGTCCTAAAGCTCTTCAATAATAGCCAAATTAGATAGTAAATCATGCAAAAGATGTGAATATACTAAGGTAAAACAAGGTGAAATATATGAACATCAATAATACAGAACACAAAAATAAAATATATATACAAGTAACAATGGAATATACAATTGACTAATCTATCATATAATCAAAAAATATATATATATATATATATATATATATATATACTAATGTCTCATAGGTTCCTAATTTGTAAACATAATTTAAGTGAAAAAATTTAATGTTTTTTTTTGCATTAATTTTATTTTGTTATTTGAAAATAGTGAAATCAATGTTTTTAAAACCGAACCGGAAGTCTTTCGGGTCATTGGGTCAACCGGTCGGACCGGTTGAACCATAGGTCAATTAGTTTATTGGTTTGTTTACATTTTATAAATATAACATCTACTTTTCTATAAATATATGACTAAAACATATATAATGAAGTAAACAACTAAAATTCAACTTTTAAATGATTAGATAAAATAACTAAGTGATTTTTTATAATAACAACATTTAATTTTAATTTGGTTTGAGTTTGAAGTGTGATAAAAATAAAATATTTTAATTTTGATACTGACCCGTTGGTCCGACCCGCTGGTTCCACCACCGGTTCACAGGTTTTTAGCGGGGTTTTCCGATTTTTTGCGTGTTTTTAGTTGTCCGGTTTTTAGTTGTGAAATGTATTTCAAGACTGAACCATACACCCTTAATGGTTTAGGGTTAAGGGTATAGGGTATAGGGTATATGGTTTAAAGTTTAGAGTTCAAACTTGAAACATAATTCATTATTTATAAATTAACAAAATAAAATGTACTAAAAAATTATTTTGTAATAATAGTAACATACAATATGAATAAAAATAATATTAAAAATATACAAATTAATTATAAAAATCAGTTAGGTGTATGGAACATATATAGATATATATATATATTAATACATTTTCAATCTTTTTTAAATACTAGTTACTTATATATTTAAATCTCTAAATTATCAATTCAATTATCATATACAGTCAAACCTCTATAAATTAATAAGATCGGGACAATGAAATTTTATTAATTTATAGAGGTTTATCGATAAATTAATAATTATTATCAATAATTATTAATTTATCAATAAATTAATATTTTTTAATTTATCAATAAATTAATATTTTTTAATTTATCAAGAGATTTTCTCATTTTCATAATTTTGAAATTTTTTCTATTACAAAATAAGATACTTTTGTTATAATTCATATTTTAAAAGATTTTTTTTTAATTTATAATATTTGCTATCGTATTAGGATGAACATCAATTGTTTAGTAGATTAGAACTTTATTAGAAGTTTAGAGTTTTGAAGAAATTGCTATTACTATCCTTCATAGTAATGATGAAGTAGAAGAAGATGTTGCGATATGTTTAGAACCAGTTACTAAAGAAGCAATTATTGAATCTAAAACTTTCCATAATTTTTGGATGCGATTTGAGAGGAGAACAATGAAAAATATTAGAGATGAGCTCTAATAAGAATGCAAATTAAAGAATATCCATACAAGAATAGATTCATATTTCACTATATTTTTTTAGATATATATATATATATATATATTAGTTTATTTGATTATTAATTTATGATATTGATGGAACTATATTTTTACATAGGATTTTCAAAAAAAATATTATTTTATTATTTTATCGAAGTGTGTCATTTTTTACACCGGCCCAACTCGAGACCGAAGAAATTTATGAATTTATAGCAAGTATTAATTTAAAAAGTATTAATTTATAAATGTTCTACATTATAGAGGTTCTAGTGTATATTCAAAACTAAAATTCTCAATTCCTAAAACTTAAAAATTCCAAACCCTATATTATAAAGTCTAAACCTTTAATTTTATACTCATACATAAAAAATATAAAACTAAATAAAAACCAAAATAAACGAGAAAGCCTCTTATTGGCTAATCCATAGAGACGTTGATTGGACTTTGGCTTATCCTCCACCGTTGATGAATTATATCTAAGGGCTAAAATCTTCTCCTTTTTTATTTTCTTTTGGTTAGTTAAAACTCCTTCCACTCAGTCTTCCCTTTATCCTCTCTTTCATCTTCTTCTTCTTCTTCGAAATTCTTCGAAACCCTATCCAGAACCAAAAACCAAGCGACCTAAAACCTCATATCACGATGGGCTTCCACCAACCCACACAGCAGCAAGAGACGGATTCGCTGTGACCCACGTTGGCGGGAGCAGACCTAGTTTCATTGAAACATCAACGGGAAACCCTTTGAGCCACGCGTGAGACTTTTCACCTTCTTATTTCAACAGATCTGATGGTTTGTCTGCACTTAATTCTACCTTCTTCCTTGAACTTTTATCTTCCATTCTGATTTCGTTTTTGGTGTAATATACATATAGGTTGTCTTCGATCTCAAACCACTTGATTCGAGTCTCTCTAGCTCTTGATCTCTCTCAAGGTATTATAGGTTTCTTCTGAACTGTTTTATTTGATCAAATTTTAGGCTAGGGTTTCTAAAATGCTTCTTCTGATTTGTGCTTGCTTCTTCTGTCTATAATCAATCTCCTGAAATTTATATATATATATATATATTATTGCATAAGTAAGTAAGAAAGATTAATTGATGTTCTTTTCCTATGATGAAGATTGAAGATTGAACAATTTTGGAGCTAATGTGAATATAGTAAAATCATCGTTTTATTCGTTTATGTGTTTCATGCATGCATGTCTCATAAAGTCATAAAACATAAATATTACCGAATACTAAGTACGTAGGCCAGCTAATGTAAAGGCTAGATTCTAGATACATACCAGACACACCCGCCTACCCTGAAACGACGAGATTGGTATTTTTCATTGTTAAGGTGTGTGAGGTTCTCAATCTTGACCAGAGTAGGAAGAAGGAGGATGTTCCGTTAAGCTGTTCACAACCGTAGAAGTTGGATTTGACCATGTTGTTTCGCCGAATGAGTACGCTGTTGCATACGAAATTGAGTTGCCCATTCTTTCATGAACCTTAGAAAGCATGAAGAATGTTTTGATAGATATATAGAATAAACACAATCTCTAATAATATATATATATTTTTTTGAACTTTTTAATGTGATTTAATCAAAGATTCATCGTAATCACTTTGTTATTTAATTTATATTTCAACATGGAATTCTTGCTCTACCTTTTTTTTTATATAAAAACAATACAATCTTGTGATATCATTATCTAACTAAAAAAGTTATTGCCAATATTTTTGTGGGTAATTTAATCATATATAGGTCATATATAGGTCAATTTCATATCTTGGCTTAAAATTGGAAGTTGATCCAATGGTAAAAAGTATATCATCCAGTATCATAGTTTATTGTGTATTTGTGTTTATGTGATCTTTCATCTTCAATCTTCAATTGCTTGACCGTGATTGTATTCAAAGAACCCCAAATGACATTAACTGGCGAAGACCACAATCATATAATCAAATCAGTGTAGTTATTTATCTAATTTGGAGCTCTTGCTAGCTTTCCTGTTTTGAAAATTAAGGCTTCATTGTTTTGCTTTTTTTGTCTGACAAATTTTAATCTCAACCAAACCGCAAACCTACTTCGACTTGAATTTCTCGCCGAGTTTCCCAACTCTGTCCTTAAACTCTTCTACAGTCTCCTTAGCCTTCACTATAGAGAGAGACACTTCTGATCTCATCAACCCTCAAGCTCGTCTGTCTCCACACTTCCTCTGCTTTAGACTTGGTTTTCATTTTCAGGTTTTTGGTTTTGTTCTCCAATCCATGAACTTGTTGTTTCAAGGCTGATATCAGAAGGCTTATTTTCTCAATGATCAAGTAGATTACTTCTCTGGATTTCTCTCCTACATCTTTCGCCATCTTTTTGAGCTTAGCAATCAGACTTCCAGCTCTTTTCATGGTTCCTTCAACAGGATTTTGCTTTCCTACGTTCCGCCAAGTAGATTCCGTTGTTGTCTGTTCATGGAGGCCACTGTCAACAATCACTTTTATGCCATACTTCTCCCAACGTCCTCTAGCTTCTATTTGCACTTTTGCTTGTTCTCTTGCTCTTCTCGCTTCATCCTCAGCCCAATCCCTTTAAAACCAAAACTCAAAACCGTAAATGACCTGAAAGAGCTAAACTCTCATATGTTTGACTTGTCACATTTCTCAATATAAAAGCTTTTGAGTGTGACTAATCAATATAGAGAGGCTATGTCATTTAACAATTACAATTTTTTTTGCTTCTACCTAGAGCGGAAAGTACAGTCCATTCCTCATTCGCTTCTATCTCACTGTGTAAAGATCTATTCATGCTCAAAGAAACAAGAAATTTCAAGATAATGTATTCTATACCTGGCTATAGATAAAGCGTTCCTTTCAACTTCAAGCTCGTTTTGCAACCGGAGTATCTCTTGGTTCTCATCCTCCACTTGCTTCTGAAGTCTTTCAAACCTCTCTTTCTCGTACGACATCTCGGCCTTGTTACTCGCAAGGCTTTGAAGTTGTTCCTCCAGCTCATTTCGTATCCTTGCAAGAGCCTCCATTTCTGTTTCAGTCGATGTGTGTTCCTTCTCCAATGCAAGAGTCTCCTCTTCTTTCTCATCTCTAATTCTCGCCAGCTCCGACTTTGCTTCTTCAGCCATTTTCTCCACTGCATCTACTACTACTTTTTCTCTTAAAAGCTCTTTCTCGAAGCTAGCATTTATATCCTTCTCGACCTGAGCAACCAGTGCGTTATGTGCAGAAACAACGTTTTCAGCCATAGCCTCTGCTTCGATACGAGCTAGCTCCTCACCAACTAGTTCAAAAGCGTCACCGATGGCAAGAGACACAGCTGTTTGGGCTTTTGTAACCGCTTTAGACGGCTGAAACAATCTGGTACGCCCTAGAGGGACACAAGACTATTAAAAACAAAACGCGGTTGTAAAACTCTGATGATATGATTACTTAAGAGAAGCAAGAATCCCACTCACCAAAAGCAAGTGCTGTTATTCCATGTTCTCCAGCGGATAAGTCAGCTAAAAGGGGAGGCCACGCTTCAGGGTTTATTTTATCAATGTCAAGATAACCAGATAGTTGGTATAGCTTCTGAAAAAGGAAAAGTAGTTGTGTAAGGTTTACGACACCCTTATGACTAAATGTGGAAAAGGCGAAAGAAAGGAATAGAAAAAGAACCTTGCTATCAGCTTCTGGGAGCTGTCGGTATTCCAAAGCCATCTTCCAGCTCAGAAGATCCTGACGTGTTAGAGGGCTATAGAGAAAAAAAATAGCTAAGAAGAGTGGAAATCACATAGCAGTAGCTAAGCTTTTATAGCTTATATGGTTGGATGAAAATAAATAGCATTTCTACCTTTCTGGAGAGAACGTGAACCGACTGCTCTCAGTAGAAGGCACGTTTTGGTTAGAGAGGTTGCTTGAGATAACTCCTGCCTCTGCCAAACCTAAACTATCCAATTAAAAATGAAGAAATCAGATCAAATATAACTAACTTCGTTGACTCAGAGTAAACATAACTTCATTGCTCAGTATGAAGGTAAAAAAGATAGTCTAATGATCACCTTGAATGAATGGAAAATCAGGATCTTCAGGTTTGATATCATCAAATGCAAGTTCAGTAACATTCTCTATGTACATGGCAGGATATACTTTTGATGCTGAGTTCCTGTAATGGATGAAGGTAAAATTTCACGAGGTGAGGCATGAAAACATTTTAATGATGTTTCAAGAGAAAATTTTGAGAATTACCTCGACAGAGCATTGCTTGCAGAAACCACCCAACGAGCAAATTCACGGCGTGTACATAAATCATAAGGCAGAGCATCGGATTCAATAACCTGGATTAGCAATCAGTTCTTAACAAATCATAAAACAGTTGCATTGCTAGATAGTTCAAAATAATCTGAAAGTTAAAAAGCAGTACCTTGAAAGCTTGTAAAGCTGAAAACATTTGACTTTGAACTGGATCCACAACCGTCGGAAATAGACGCGGACATGGCGTTGCCAATAGACGCGGGTTTCAACACCACATCTTTGCGGGAAAAGGATCATTTCATACATGTACATTTTCAAAAGTGCGAATTTCTACCTATACAAACTACTAGTGTCAATTTATACATATACTTTAATAAAATTCAAAATTCATACATATACTTTCAAAATTGAGCCAAATTCCAAAGTCCACATTAACGGATGCTGACTCGGACTCAAATTGTATAATGATGTGGCATTGTCTGCTCCAAACGACGTGGTTTGCTCTTTTTATTGCAAAAAAATGTTCAAAATGGCCAAACACTAGGTTCGAACCCTTAATCTGTACGATGGATTAGGTTTGCTTGTAACCAATTGATCCAACAACCCTATATAAAACTAACATACACTTTTGTACTTATAAACCTAAATAATACCTAGTTTTAGATAATATAAATCAACATCGTTTGGAATTAGGGGAAAAATAAGAAATCTGGGGTTCATGGTTTGATTTTCGTTTTTAGAATTCATTTGTTCTTCCTCTTCCCTGAAATTAAGAAATCAAGGGTTCTTCTTTTTCTGGACATGGCGTTGCCACAGGAAGAGAAGGGGCGATGCCTTGCTTGAAGCAGGCAGCTCCGTCGCCATTACGCGTGAGAGCGTCGTAGTATGCCGTCGATTTTTTCCTCTTCCATAACTTATGGACCTGAGATGCAGAAATCTGTAATCCATTGTTTAATAATCCATCGTCTAACTAAACATTCAGTTGGTAACAAAACTTTAATAATCCATTGTTTTCATTTAAATCTTTAAAAATTAATTAACACAAAATTACTAGAAAAGATGAACGTATAAGTGATAAATTGATTGTGTTTATCGAGGAGCTACAAAGATTCGAGTGAGCCATGTATATGGTTGTCGGATCATGTATGTGAACGATGGATTAAATAGGTCAATTTTTTAGGTTTACAATTATAAAAGTGTGTGTTACTTTCGTATACGGTTGTCGGATCAACTGGTTTAAAGCAGAGTTAAAACGACATAGAGGTCGTGGGTTCGAATAAAGGGAGTTGCTATTTTGGACATTTTTTCGAAATAAAAGGAGCAAAACGACGTAGTTTGGAGAAGACGATGCCACATCAGAACACACGTGGATTATGAGTCAGCGTGGACTTTGAATTTGGCTTAATTTCAAAAGTATAGGTATGAATTTTGAATTTTGTTAGAGTATATGTCTAAATTGGCACTAGTAGTTTGTACAGGTAGAAATTCGCACTTCTGAGAATGTACATATATGAAATGGCCCTTTTCCCACATCTTTGCCATCCCGAGATAAAACAGAAGAATCTAAACTAAACAGGCGAGTAACATTGAGAGGTGAGATAATGAAACATTGGTTGCAAGACTTATCAAGCTTGGTACATTCGTGTCCACACCTCTAGAGCTTTCCTGGTTATCTTGCTCAATTACATTACTTCCCTCATCCCCAACATCGCTGATTTGATCACTTGAACTTTCACCAATAGTATTCACTAAAACTTCTACTTTTGGTCCTAAACATTCACCAAAAATTCGAACTTTACAAGTTGGAAACAGCTACATTGTATATCAATTCCCACACAAAATAAAGACTGAAACACATACTAAAACCATTGCGCTTATAAGATAAAGCTGCGTAAGTTAACCCAACAAAGAGAACCATCCCAGCCACTCCAGATAATAAAGTTCCTGACGAAAAAAAAAAAAAAAATTCAAAACTTGAATATGAATCTACCAAATTAACCATCACAATTCACAACATCTAGTCAAAAAAGAAAAAAGAAAAATCGTACCTATAAACCAATCTGCAGTGTTTTCGTCGTCATCTGAATCATCCCAGCCACCAAATTGATCCGACCCACCCAAATCGCGACCCGGTTCAGCGTTCTATGCAACGCTTGAAGATGATGATATCCGGAGACGGCGACTTAGCTTTGTCATCTTCGCTCTTGTTAGAACTGTCAATTGGGCTCTCAGCCCATGGTCGTTGGACATGTCCATTACGGGCGGGCTATGGACATGTCCAATAATCAAATGGTCCGGTTAATCCAACGACCAAATTTGACCCATGACCAAATGGGTAAAACCGTGTGGACATTGGACATGCCCAATTCTCTAACAATCTAGGGTTATCAAAATTTGGGGAAAAATTGGATTTTTGACAATCGATGTCTTCTTCGATTCAATCTTCTCTCTTCTTCTAAAATCTAGGGTTCTAAAATCAATCGGCTCTTCTTCTTCTCTCTCGTGTTCGTCTTCTCTGTCGAGCTCAGTCACCTTCTCTATCGCCTCTTCCTCTGTCAATCTCATCGCAACCATGGTAGGCATCTCTGCTCTCTAAATCACTTGTTACCTTAATCCAATACTGATTCCAAATGCTGAATATAAAGCAAACTGACCCTTGTTTCTTCTATTTGCAGATCATATCAGAGAAGAATCGCCGTGAGATCTCCAAGTACCTCTACAAAGGTACAAACTTGATTTGAGCTTATGAATCTAGTGGTCTTCTTAGTAAATGGGTTTATGCATAGAGAGACAATATCAAGCATTGATTGAGTGATTGATTGATCCTTTGAACTTGATTTGAGCTTATGAATCTAGTGGTCTTCTTAGTAAATGGGTTTATGAATCTAGTGGTCTTCTTAGTAAATGGGTTTATATATGCATTAGGAATCTAGTTTCTGAGTTTTGTTGCCTTGTTGGTGAGGTTTGATACTTTGATCGGATTGAGAAGCACCCGTTTTACTCTTTGTCTCTTTCTAAAGCTCTAAGCTTGTAAAGATTTGAGTTGTATATCGAATACAAATTTCTGATTGATTCATTCATCTTTCTCATATAGCATTGTTTCTGAAATTTGCAATGCTTAACATCATAAACATGTAATTCAGGTGTTTGAATTACATGCACTCTTGCTCTGGTAATCAATCTCTCTCTCTCTTTTGTAAGAGTTCATCATCATAGAATCTGGTCATGAGACATCTTTTTTATTTACTCTAATTCTTCCTTTGTAATGTGAATCAGTTTCTCATGATACGGATTGAGGTTTTTTTTTGTGTTCTGATGAGTTGTTTTTGGTTTCTCTGATTGAAGAGATTTGGTGATTCTGTAATTTGTGAAAGACAAATCCGATCAAAACAAGAAAAAGAGATTTGCTGAATAATGCTCTATTTATTAATCGGATAACAGAGGTACTTAAATAGACCCTTACAAGCTTAACTAAGTGACCGATTCTAACGGACCTAATCAACGAAACAAACTCTCAACTCCTACAGATCAGGAGGACTTATTCTAATCAAAATACATTCGACTTAAACAAAACGACATAGCTTTTATTCTTCATATTCATTGAGCAGCGGAAGATTGAGTGAGTGAGTGAGGAAGCGTTTGTAGCAGTGAGACGGAGGAGGCTCGTTTGTAGCAGTGAGGCGGATTTCACAAGGTCTCGAACGAGGAAGCGTTTATCATTCTTCTTCTGGTAATTTACATTATTATTTCATCATCACTCTTTTTTTTTTTCTCTCTTCTAACAAACGCGTTTTTCATCTCTCTCTCTATCTCATGTCATTGGTTTCGTTTGGTTTTATACAACTAATCGATTGGGTTTACAAAATAAGTCAGATTTTATAAAAATAAACATGTTTGGTTTAGTAAAAAAGTTTTGAACAGCAAACACAAAATAAAAGAAACCTCAAAAATGAAAAAATTGTCCAAGAGGCATGTCCAAATGGACTTAGGCATATTTGGGACCATTGTCCAAATGGACCACTGTCCATTGTGGACCGCTCAAACATAACCCATAAACAGAAATATCCATATGGACACAACCATTGGACAATGGACAACCTTTTCATTTGACACTTATAGTGAGAACTCTTACGCCGGGAAATTAATTTAAAATCTGATGAACGTGGCGGAATTTGATTTATTTCCTCTACAATCTAAACAAGGTCCTCTGTTTCGTTTCCGGAACTTGTAGGTTTTTTTTTTTTGGATTCATTCTGTTTTTTTAATTCGTCTCTTTGCTTGGATCTGATTATTTCATTGCTGTTGTCAAATATAGGGATGAGCAAAACGGAGATCAATTTGCGGAGATTGCTTTCCGTTGCACCTAATCAGCAAAATCAGTCAAAGCTTATTCATGTATGTTCCTTTTGGATCTTCTTCAATTAGATGTCGAAGCTTAGAAGTAAGTTTTGATGTTCATATGTGTATTATTGTATGAAACATGTGTAACACAGTATGTTGCTACTTTGAGGGAACTATTAGAACAACTCTCCCTAGAGAAGACGACACCTCAATGCCTTCCCAGGTGTGATTACTTAACTCTCTTTTATTGATTCAGCATTGCTATTTAGAAATCTTTCAGTTGAAATCTTGATTTGATTAAAAGATTTCTGCTTTGGTATATTCTAATGTCGACAAGAGCTATTATATATCTCTTTCTAGGATTATGTGTTATAAGTTATTCGAATTGAATTACTTATCTTCTCCTTTTGATCTCTTGTTGTCCAGTGTTACAAAGGCTAGTCAGGTGAATGAATACTATGAAAAGATTGAAGCAATAGTTGTTCAAGTCGTAAGTCATCTAAACAGGATTAGCTGTTCTTTTCTATTTCTAGAGCTAATACTTCAGGAGAGTAACGTGTGTTAATATACATTTATGCTCTTGCTATTATGATGCATTTGGTCTTGAGGAATTGTTTCAAGTTTCGTTCTTTCTTTCTTCCCCATGAGTTTAGTTTTAGGAATCCACAGTTTTGCTTGTTCCTGCAACTTAGTATCAAATTATTTTCCCTAAATTTACAGCCCGACGCAGAGGTACCTGATGAGCCTTTTGCAAACGACTTTACCAACGAAAGCTCTCCAAAGATAGGAGACGATTTTCCAAGCCCCACTTCGCCACAACTGAGAAGAAGATTAGTGTAAGATTTTAATACTTAATTCACATGCCTTCTCAACTTGTAAGTTCTTTTGGCCTTTATTTCTTTACGACCTTCCTTGATTGATGCAGGTCTACAAGTTCAAAACCAATAAAACTAGACTCTGCAGCTCAAGCGCACACTGACAAGCAGAGGTATACAGTATATTCATCTATGAACGAGAAACTTAGGAACTTAATTGATCAGTCTATGCACTTTCCTTGTTAGAACAAAAGTTATCGCTATGAGTAAAGCTGTAATCTTTTGAATTCAAGTTGAATTTGCCACTTGATGTTCACGTTGGTGATTATGACAGAAAGCTTCAAGAGGATCTAACTGATGAAATGGTGGGACTTGCAAGACAACTCAAGGAGACAAGTCAAGCGATAAGCCAATCTGTGCAAACTACAGAAAAGGTGTCATGTTAACCTCTTCCGTACGGTACCCCATTATGTGACATTGCATACTATCAACATCAATGGGATAAGAGAAGAATTTATATTTTTGGTTCATATGTTTTTTTAACTGGCTTCATTGGTGACCTCAAAGACAGGAAGGCAATTGGAAAAGTGATGATTGCTCTCGACCACAAGACTGGCCTGTCTTCAAAACTATAGACTCTCTGTGACCATAGGAGAACACTGGTGCTTTATTCTAGTAATAAGGTTATTGTAATGGCCATGTATGCTGCACCATCTTACATTTTATGTACGGTCTATAATCCCCTGTCTTTGTAATTTATCAGACCACATTCTGACGTGAAATTTAATAATCATACTTGGTTCGCAGTTTGATTTCCAGAAATTAGTGTAGATAGAAATCCTTTGTATATACAATGTTTCAATCAAGAATACAATTCCTTCAATCAAGTAAAGCTTGGAAGTATCAAACCGTAATGCAGTTTCACCAAATCTATATACCGAGCCAATGCTTTATGTACATAAAAATCGAAGCAAGCACGTGTTCTGACTATCTCGCGCTCTACGAGTTCAGGAACCGGGAATGTTCAAGCTGAGTCATCTCTCCTCCATTCACTGGATCGAAATTGCACCTGTAGAAACTGTAAGGCCGATGAATCAGATGTGTGGTTCTTAGTTATTTTATGTTTTTTTGATATTCTAACTTGTGTGGTGGAAGCACATATATGACTACTTGTGGATGATGATGTGAATATATTCAAAGAGATTTAGAAAGTCTTCGTTACCTTCCGTCCATGCCGATAATCGCAATTGTGTTCTGAGCGCCAAATGCTGCAAAGTATTGAGTGACTTTTGGTACATGGAACTGACAGAATGACCATTCCGAGCTGAAATATTTTGGTAGAACACAAAATATTAAATAAACATATATGTTATGGCTGAGTTATGTACTTCCACGGCTGAGTTATAAGTAAATATTAAATAAACATATATGTTATGGCTGAGTTATGTACTTCGTACGGCCGAGTTATGGCTGAGTTATGTACTTGGTACGGCTTCGTTTGGTCTTTCGTGCTGTGCCTCGATATTACAAAAGTGTTGTTGGGGAAACCCAAACAATAATCATGTGTCTGCTCAGATCCACACGCGTAATAAATTCATAAAGTTAGCTTTTTCACAATGTATTATACAAAATAATTAAAAAAATTGAATTCAAAATTCGAATAAAAAATAAATGTACAATTGAAATATGAAATATTTGCAAATTTACATTATTATAACTCAAAATTTAAATGTACAATTGAAATATGAATATTACAATTATTATAACCAATAAAAAGTAATAATTATAGAGAAAGATTGATTTTTACACATTCTCATCGGAATGTGTAAAACATACAACACATGACGTTTAGGGGTTAGGGTTAGGGTTGACGTTTAGGGTTTGAGATGTAGGGTTCAGATGAGTAACATTATTTGTTTTTTGGTTTTGGTTCTAATGTGTTTTAATGTGTCTGGTTTAAGGTGGTAATATGAATATACTAATATGAGTACCATTTGAATATATTTTTACAAAATTTTAAAATTTTGTGGTTATTTCCGGTTATGGGTCGGTTAGATTAATATATAACCATAAATAACCCAAAATATATTGTAATTAAGTAGATTTGCCTAATATAACCGAAAGTAAGCCGAATATAACCGAAATTAACCAAACATACCAATACAAAAATACCAAATTGGAAAAAATTATTTTTTCGGTTTGGTTCCGTTTGGTCGGTTATTTAGTCATTCTAATTTGAGGGTTGGCTGAGATATCGTTTATTACAGCTGAGTTATTATTAATCATGATTGAGTTATTAAAATAGATTGATAAAACACCACAACATAGAAAGTTCATGTCAATTCCAATAAAAAATAAAACAACGGAGCTTGACTAATCTCATAGATACTTGTTCAAGCTCTCAAACTTCTTCTCCAGTGCGTCATAGATTGAGAGGGCATGGACAGGAGACTTACATGTGCAATGATCGAAGGAAATGCAATATAATGATAGATGAGATTTGAAGGTAAACTGATTGACGAAGATGCAATATTTATAGTTGGAATGAGCGGAGAAGAATAAACTGAAACGATACAATGAATAATATGAATATAAAGGAAAGATCGCGTCTATTATTAGGTTAACTTATGGTTTTCCGCCAAAATATTGTTTGACGGCTGAGTTATAGTTTTACGGGAAAACGAAAGGTCTCGTCGATTCATGTGACGGCTGAGTTATAGTGAATAACGGCTGAGTTATCAAAATGAACAATCTATAATGGCTGAGTTATCAAAAGAAAAGTCGTGTCTGTTATTAGGTTAACCTATGGTTTCCCGCCAAAATATTGCTTAACGGCTGAGTTATAGTTTTACGGGAAAACGAAAGGTCTCGTCGATTCATGTGACGGTTGAGTTATAGTGAATAACGGCTGAGTTATCAAAATGAAAAATCTATAATGGCTGAGTTATTAAAAGAAAGGTCGCGTCTATTATCATGCCTCATTAGTTTCAGTGCCTTGTTCGAGAACATGTAGCTCAGCTTTAGCTCATGGCTAAACGCGTCCAATCCGTAGTCTTCAAGAACAAGCTCCATAAGCTTGTCGTGTGTTGTGCCTCCATATATCTGCACAAGTATACACCCTCTGTCGTCGGTGTTAAACACATGTCTCTGTTTCTTTACCCAATCACCGGAAACAACTAGTACCGGAACTGGATCCATGAAAGGTGAAGAAGAAGGTGAAGAAGAAAGTGAAGAAGAAGTATAAGAACAAGGTGAAGAAGAAGGTAAAAACCATGTAAATAGTTCACTTAATAACGAGTTGAAGAATCCAAGGAGCGACGTTTCGTATTTCCAGAGAAGAAAGATGATGACATGGAATGCTGACATGGATGATGCGTCCGACGTGACAAGTCAGCCATCAAACAAATAATAACTCAGCCTTAATATAACTGAGCTATCAAACTAATTATAACTCAGTCACAACATGAATAACATTACGGTAATTAAAAAACAGAAAAATTGCTGCCAAATTCAGCTGCTTCATCAACTGAAATTATGTAATTCAGTCGTATCGTTTAATAAACCAGCCGTAACTGAATAACATTCTAGTAATTAATCTGTTGCTATTAAGTCAGCCGTCAAATGGCCGAATTTTACGATAAGTCAGCCTACAACGGCTGAGTTATAGTTTTTAACCATAACTCAGCTGTAACTACATCTCATAAGTCAGCCGTTTTTCATAACTCAGCCAGCCAAAAATACGATAACTCAGCCGTGTTGTATTGATAACTCAGCCAAAATTTTGACAACTCAACCATCGGGTGATAACTCAGCTTTAAGGACGAATGAGTTATGCTCTAACTCAGCCAAAATTTTGACAACTCAACCATCCGGTGAAAACTCAGCCATAAGGACGGCTGAGTTAGAGCATAACTCAGCCAAATTTTGATAACTCAGCCATAACGTGTGGCTGAGTTATGCTTTAAGTCAGCCGTCCGCTCTTACTCAAATGTTTTTTCTATAAATTCGCCGTAACATACCTATAACTCAGCCGTCATTACCTCTATAACGTGTTACGGCTGAGTTATTTAATACACGTCAACGATTTCTGACTTGGCGTCTGATGTGGCAATGACATTTTTGTAATAACATTTTTTTCCGGAAACATAAAACAAGGGCACGCTGGGTATTTTGAAAATACCCGAAATATTCTAGTAATAAAATCTTTTTTTGTAGATTGTGGTAATATTACCTAAAATGTATAACATCTCAGTAAAGTTCCCTAGAATAAATCTCGAATTTCCTCTGCTTTCATGTTTGTGATGTGATCTGCAACGGTCTCGCAAATTGAGATAATTAGCAATGTTAATGAGGTTGAAGATCTTATCAAGATCAAGATAATTCATGAACTCTGCCGAATCAAGTGGATTGTGGCGAGAGGGACAAAGTTCATGGTGACAGTGACAAATAATCTTATCATTACTCCTTCAACTCAAGTTTTATTTAATGGAATAGTTAGGTTATAGTTAGGATGAGTTGAGACGATGGAGTCAAATTTTATTTGTTTGTGTTGTCAAATATTCTAAAATCACTCAAAGTTTAATACTAAAATCTAACGGAATCACATTTCAATTTTTTAATTAAAATAGAAAAACTCAAAACACAATCAAATCTCCTAAAATCTCACCTACATCTTCCAAAATCCTAAAATGTTAAAATCCTATCAAATCTTTTAAATTATAAGTTGAATACCCCCTCTTAAACTGGTCATCTTCCAATTCTTAATCAACACTTTTTTCATTAACACTTTTTCTTTTAGTATATACATATTATATTTATCCATTTCCATTTTTTAAATTGTTTAAATTTATAATATTCTTATAATTATCTTTTTACATTTTTTAAATATTTCAAAACAGTTTTTTTGGTTTATATAAAATTTTCTAAAATTGTTTAAATTGATCTATATATATATATATATATATATATATATTATCATCTTTTATCTTTTATTACCAAAAAGTGTGATCCTCATTGAGGAAACTTACAAGGAATTCAAGGATATAATAGAACTGTTAAAAGAAACATTGTTTGGAAGTGATTCTTTGGCAAGTCGATCTGCTGCTTTATTATTGTGTCTTTCTTGTCCAAACATATATCACCTCTTTTATCCAATTGTGAACTTGAAAGTTCTGTGATTTTATTTTAGCCAGCTTTTTGACCGTGTAGTTTTCCCCTTCAAAGATGACTTTCTTGTATCCCTTTATCCATGCTTGTTGCATGCCAATGACCAAAGATTGAAAGTCTGCTTCAAAAACATTAGTACATAAAACTCGTTTGCTATGCCCTGCACTGACATAGAAGCCTCCATGATCTATGATGATCCAACCCGCTTGAGGCTTAATACCATCCTGTGAAAATTGTTGATCACAATTGCACTTGATAAATCCATCTTTTGGCCGTGTCCAATTTGAATCCCTTGACTGATGTTGGTGAAGAGTCTGACCTACATGTGGTGTATCTAAAAAGCAATCAACCCATTTATTTGCTTCATTAACAGCTTTGACAAGATCTTGCTGCCATGTACTACCTTCCGTTGATAAACCATGAGATTCCCACTCTTCCAGATTCTCCACAATGTCCAAATAGGAAGTTGACGTACGCTCCAGAATTGTAAGGTTTTGATTATTATAAAAATCCACAATACATTGAAACTTAGCTTCGAAAGAGCTTGTTAAGAAAGTGATGTTTTGATGAAGATTCTGACTTTCCCGCCAGATTGCTTGTGCATAAGGACAAGTAAAAAACAGATGCTCAATGGTTTCATCAGCTTGACAATCTCGTTTGCATTGGCCGTCTGTAGTAATTTGTCGGCGTATCAATTATGTTCCTGTTGGTAATGCTCTTGAAAGCATCTGCCAAAGAAAGTGTTTCAGCTTAGTGGCTATATCCAATTTCCATATAGCTTTTTCGAATTCTTGTGACATCGGGGGCGGTTGTATGACATCACTATTTGGGAGATGAATGGCTTACCAATATCCAGATATAACAGTGTAGAAACCATCATGAGTGTAATGCCAACCAAGTAATCCGACGTAGGAGTTGAACTCAAATGTATTCTTCTAATGATTTCCACATCTTCTTCAACATTGAGATTACGTAGCAGAGTCAAGTTTCATGTTCTTTGACCTTCCAAGATGAGATCTTTAACCTAAGAAATACTTATATCAACACCGTCTATACCTCGAGGTGGTCTTAGGTAGATGTGTAAGCAAATAGCATCCAGTTGTTAGTACTGATTCCATCACCAATCAAAAATCGCATTCCTTGTCGTAGCAACTCTCTGCCTTCTAAAAATGATTTCCAAATGAAAGAAAGTTTATTCCCACATCCAACAGTAAAAACATTAGCATCTTGGAAATACGTAGCTTTTGAAAAACGGGCAATGAGAATAATTATAATTTTCTTATAACTATTTTTTTACATTGCAAAAATAAAAGCTTTATTTTTAACACTTGCCAAAATTTCTAATCAACAAAAGCGATTACATAAGTTACCAATTTTGAAAATCAAGTTTTACATAAGATTTTGTTTTTACATTTTGTCATAAAAGCATTCCAGAATAGAAAGAAAGAAAGAAAGAAAAAAAAAAAAAAAAGCATTAAGACTGTTGCCACTCTATCCTCATATCTTGTTATGAGTCTTATTAGAGAGAGCCACACGATCCCTTCATGTTCTTGATTCTCAATGAACCCAACACAGACCCTTTACTCTCCCGGCGGGAACTCCCCGGCGACACACCCATCTTCACTCTTCCCTCAAATCAACAGATGCAGAACTATAAGAGACCTCTCTCAAATCCATGCCGCATTCATCAAATCGGGTCAAATGCGAGACACTCTCGCCGCCGCAGAGATACTCCGATTCTGTGCTACCTCCGATCTCCATCACCGTGACCTCGATTACGCCCACAAGATCTTTAACCAGATGCCTCAACGAAATTGCTTCTCTTGGAATACTATAATCAGAGGTTTCAGTGAGAGCGATGAAGAAGACAAAGCTGTGATCGCAATCGCATTGTTCTGTGAGATGATGAGTGACGAGTTCGTTGAACCGAACCGGTTCACGTTTCCTTCTGTGCTTAAGGCTTGTGCGAAAACAGGGAAGTTTCAACAAGGTAAGCAGATTCATGGGTTGGCTTTGAAGCTTGGGTTGAGCTGTGATGAGTTTGTGATGAGTAATCTCGTTAGAATGTATGTGATCTGTGGTTTGATGAAAGATGCTTGTGTGTTGTTTTATAAGAACATTATAGAAAAAGATATGGTGGTGATGGTTGATAGAAGAAAGAGAGATGGTGAGGTTGTGTTATGGAATGTTATGATTGATGGTTACATGAGACTTGGTGATTGTAAAGCTGCACGGATGTTGTTCGATAAAATGCGTCAGAGAAGCGTTGTTTCTTGGAACACGATGATATCAGGTTATTCGCAGAACGGGTTTTTTAAAGATGCTGTTGAGGTTTTCTGTGAGATGAAGAAGAAAGGAGATGGTTTTGATATCCGTCCGAATTATGTTACTTTGGTTAGTGTTCTTCCTGCGATTTCACGGCTCGGGTCGTTAGAGTTAGGAGAATGGTTGCATTGTTATGCGGTGAATAATGGTGGTATCAGGATTGATGATGTGCTTGGCTCTGCTTTGATTGATATGTACTCGAAATGTGGGATTGTTGAGAAAGCGGTTAAGGTGTTTGAGAGATTACCTCGAGAGAATGTGATTACTTGGAGTGCGATGATAAACGGGTTTGCTATACATGGACTGGCAGGTGATGCTATTGAGTGTTTTTGTAAAATGAGGCGGGCTGGAGTTCAGCCTAGTGATGTTGCTTACATCAATCTTTTGACTGCTTGTAGCCATGGTGGGTTAATAGAAGAAGGAAGGAAGTATTTTAGTGAAATGGTGAGTGTGGATGGGTTAGAGCCTAGGATTGAACACTACGGGTGTATGGTTGATCTATTGGGTCGTTCTGGTCTTCTTGATGAGGCTGAGGAGTTCATACTTAATATGCCGATTAAACCAGATGATGTGATATGGAAAGCACTTTTGGGTGCTTGCAGAATGCACGGAAATGTCGAGATGGGCAAGCGTGTTGCGGACATTCTGATGGATATGGTTCCTCATGACAGTGGAGCTTATGTGGCCCTCTCAAACATGTATGCTTCACAAGGAAACTGGTTAGAGGTTTCAGAGATGAGGCTGAGAATGAAGGAGATGGATATAAGAAAAGATCCCGGGTGTAGTTGGATCGACATTGATGGCGTGCTTCATGAGTTTCTTGTGGAAGATGATTCTCACCCGAGAGCCAAAGAAATCAACTCAATGCTCGTAGAAATCTCAGAAAAACTGAGGGTGGCCGGGTATAGACCAATCACCACACAGGTTTTGTTAAACTTGGAGGAAGAGGATAAAGAAAACGCACTTCATTACCACAGCGAGAAGATCGCTACAGCGTTTGGGTTGATAAGTACGAGTCCTGGCAAACCAATACGCATAGTTAAGAACCTACGCATCTGTGAGGACTGTCATTCATCCCTCAAACTCATCTCAAAAGTTTACAAGAGAAAGATAACAGTACGAGACCGCAAACGTTTTCACCATTTCCACGACGGTTCATGCTCGTGCATGGATTATTGGTGAAAGTAAAAACAGAAAGACGTTTTTTCTCTGTAGATACAGCACACAAGGTCTGTTGTTTCTTTGCTGGTTCAGCATTGATAAGAATTGAACTTTTTTAGTCTGTAGTTTAGAATCTGATGAAACAAAAATCTTGATAACATCATTTCATTTCAAGATGAGGAGTGCATTCATATATAATTTGAAGATTGCATTTCGTAACCATAAAAATTATGATAATGTTTAACTAAGTTTACGTTATCCAACACTCTAGGAGATCATTGTGCACCACAACTGTAGAAACAGTTACATATGTACCGATCAGAGCCTGTTGGCTTCTCAACACAACTTCCGAATCCATTTAAATTCTTGAAGCACCGTTCTCTACACTTTGCCAACCAACATTGTTTCCCCGGCTCTAGTTCTTGTCTGCATCTCTTTTGTGCCTCAGTTTTAGGAACAATCGACAATACTGCAACCAATAGTGAGTATATAAGTTCATAGATATGTATTAATTGAATAGATTAAAAACTGTATATAAGTTATAACATTATTATGCTTCCTTAGCTTAATATTTCAAAACTCATTCTGTATTGACATATTAGATCGTTGAGTATATACAATAATATGAAATTATAACTTACAAGTATAAAGTTAATTACCTGAGAAGAGAACCACAAAAACTATGAAATAGGAAAGTAATTGTTTGTTCATGGTGCGAGACTTATTAATATTTGAAAAATGTCAGAGAAAGAGATCGAGTGAACTGTGAATTTTTTGATGAGAATCATGAGCTCATGGCCAACAATTATATACATCACTCTAGCTTAGAAGACGCAATCATCATTCAATATTAATTATAACACAGTTTACTGCCAGAAGAACAAACTTAGTATGGCAAGTATATAAGTAAAATTTGGGAGATTTGATTTTAAATAATTGTTTATTACAAATTTTTGTATTAAAATTTTGTAAAAGCCATCATTTGATTAACTCAATGACTGCATAATTGCCAACTGTAGCCGTTAATTATGGATGGTTTAGGCCTAAATTCTCTGCGATTACCACCAGTTCTACCGCCAACATAGACAAGGAGCAATGGAACCTTTGAGCAAGAGCTGAACCTTGAGATTCCGCTTGGTGGTTCTCAATCGCTGGTAAGTACCAGAAGCAACTCAGGAAATGTGCTTTTCCACAGCCGCTCTGATTTAAAGACAACATTCAGACAGTGAGATGATTAGAAGTCAGATTCCCTCTTAGTATCTACCACAGAAACAGGAGTAAAAAATGTTTGTTCGAGTCCTGTATTGGTTAAATTTCAAAGTGTTACGATAATAAGCTTTTAGGTGTGAACAGAACTAAATAGCTTGATAATAATTATGTCCAGAAGATGATATAAATTTAACTAACATGAAATGGTTATAACAACAATCAAATGGCTATGTCTGTCAGTTGCAGCCATCCAAACGCACACCTTAGAGCCATGGATGCACCATCACTATGCCTTTGTAGTACATTGACACAAACCCATCAATCTGCCTTTTCATCTGAGAAATTCATGATAATAAGTGAATTACCAAAGCATTTGTTCTACCGGCCAAATCAGAAGGATACAAAATAATTTTAATTCGAGAAACGTATTTTCAACAAAGCTTTGCCTACCTGGTTCGCTATCATTGCACCTTTTGCTTCGCATTTCAGGCAATGCAGTTTAAGCCAGAATACAGAATCAGATTCCTCTGTTTCAGAATTGTTACCGATCGACGCACAAACACTGAGCTAGTAAATCGATGGACAGTTGAAAGCAGCTGACCAGCTAAGGCATGCTAATGCTAACGGCTCACAGCTTTTATATCTGCGTTTTTAACATGTAAATTACGTTGTTGCAGATATTGAATTCTAAGAATAACGCAAATCCTGGTGAAAAATTTATTATAGGAAGGAAGCATGAAAGCAAACTACAAATGGGATAAGATATTATTACTCTTTCTTCATCGCTTGTAGCAAAGAAGAGGGATGTAGAAGGATCACTGCCCGTAGTAACGTTTGATCTGCTTCGATACTATAGAAAAACAAAACAAAAAGAAAAAAGATATCACATTATTTCCAATCATTATATATGGAATTGGAAACTTAACTAATCGACTAAATTGACATAGCGGGCACACATAGTTTAACTAAGAAGCATACAAAGGACCAGTAAATGCAAATTTTAAACTAATCGACTGTCAAAAAACAGGGAAAGGTAAATAAACTCAGCAGTTAACTGTGTGTAATTTCCAGTTAACAGGGAGATGCTTCTTTTATAACAATACTAGATGAGGACCCGACCCGCCCGATGTGCGGATTTAAATTATTATAAATGAAATTAAATTTATTAAAAAATTTGTTGTATGTTATATATAAATCTTATTTTTGTTATAATACACTGATTTATATCCATTTACAAATCTTTTATGTATATTACTATTAAAAGTATATTTTTTTATACTTAAATGTACTCTTGTATGTTACAAAAATATTCTTTATCACCATCTAGAAACTGTTTATATAAACACATTAAGCCAAATATATTACTTTCACTTCTGTATACTTTTTTAATTACTAAATTTGTTGGCTCAAAAAACATTTTGAATAAAAGATATATTACATAATATACTAATCAATGATGTATCATCACAATAATGTATGACCACCATAGAGAAAACATCGGCTCCGCCTTCATCCTTTATGGAGAGAACCTTGCGTCCAACCTCCTCCACCATGGAGAGAACTTTGGCTCCGCCTTTCTCCCTTAAAGAGATAAACTTGCGTCCAATCTCCTCCACTTTCCTCCCCTGCGGAGATATCTTTGTGTCCAACCTTCTCTACCATAGGGAGAACCTCGGCTCTGCCCTCCTCCTATGTGGAGAAAATATGTTCACGTCTTTTTGCTATCTCAAAATGGCTTGTTCCGACAACCAATGAAAGTAAAAACAATTTTCTAACTTCACAAAAAAATCTTTTGATAGTAACTAATGTTAAATTTCTGAATGTATTCGTGATAGTAACTATGCCGAAGTGAAAGTAAAATAATTGGCTTAATGTGTTTATAAATAACATAATATACTAATCAATGATGTATCATCATAATAATGTATGACTGCCATGGAAAAAATCGCGGCTCCGCCCTCATCCCTTATGGAGAGAACCTTGCGTCCAACTTCCTCCATCATGGAGAGAACCTTGGCTCCGTCTTTCTCCCTTGGAGAGATAACCTTGCGTCCAACTTCCTCCACCTTCCGCAAACCAGGGTGTCAGAGTCTTTGAGCTCCTACGGATCTATCAACAACGATTTATTTTTTTCCAATCTATCTATCTATGTTTGTTGTACGCTTGTGTTTGATTAGCCTATTTTATCAATTCATTAGGTTGATCAGCTTCTATTCGTTATCTCCCTTTGGGATTGAATGAATAATGGTAACAGTTATGTTTGCAAAAAAAAAAAAAAAAAAGGTTTATGACCAACCAATCAAGGTTGAGAAATTGAAAAAAAAAAATTGGCATAATTAAAGAAAGAATAGAAAATTATAAGCATGCTAATATATGAATCCCAAATCATTCAAAGATTAAAATACAAATTAAAACAATCTAAAAATACTACAATAAATTTTAAAATACAGTATTAGAAAAAGAAGACTCATATATTAATCTTTTTTTTGGTCAACAGATTAATCTTACCTATTTCCAACTGAAATAGGAGAAAGTAGTAGAAAATTTTGGTTTAAGAAAATAAGAAAAAATTACCTTCCCATTAAAATACATTCCCAATTAAACAAAGTTGAAAGCAATGTTTTTGAATAAATTATTTAAATATGAGGCGATCTTGATTATATAGAAGTGAGTACAAAATTTAGAATAAATAATTAAAAGTGTATTTTCCTTAATCCTTGTTTCTATTTTTTTAATAATTAATCACTTAAAATTAAAAATAAGTAAATAATATTATAATTTCGAATTTTATGAAATATATATATATATATATAATCTCCTTATAATTATTTTTAAAAACTTTGTTTTTTTCTAAATTCTGAAATTTTTTATGATTATATTTTTACTTTATTAATATTTTTAAAAACAAAATATTTTCTTTTTATTGTAATCAAATTCTTCCTATTAAATATTTACACATGTTAAAATCTCAGACTGATAACTTGACACATGTCAAAATATAAGACTTATAACTTGACACATGTCAAAATCTTGTTAATGACTAACTTTCAAAATCCAACTATATATAATAAGATTTGCATCCCCGGCGATATTAGAACCAACCCCCTAAGCCTCAGAAGAAGCTTCCGATTAACTATGTGTAATTTCTAGTTGGACCCGATTTGGGCCGAATTTAATTTGGTCCAGATCCAATGATAAAATATGGGAAATTTGCAAAACTTCAAACAATACATAAATATGGGAACTTATATTATACTTAGCCATGGGCATTTGGATTTTCGGTTCGGATCGGATCGGATTTTTTGGATTGGGGTATATAAAATCTGTTTAGAATCCGGTTGTTTATCGGATCAGATCGGTTCGGATTCGGATCGGTTTTCATTTTTTTTTAAAATCCGAACTTAAACCGAAACCTTTATATATGTCATTTGGAAAGTAAAATCAATAAGTCAGAATAGCTCAGATGGTTATAGAGTGTGTTCCTTAGCCTCAAGGTCATTGGTTCGATTCCTCCTTCTGGTGATTTGACTTTAAATTTTTATAAGTGATCCATTTATAGTTAATGGATTTCTAACAGGCCCGAAAATAACACCAATTAAATCCAAATGTATAGAAAAATTAAATATGTATTCGGTTTAGCGGATAACCAATCGAATTTTGGTTCGGATCGGTTTATATCCGAAATCCGATTCACGATCAAGACAGAAACCGATCGGTTTTTAGACAGTATCCGAATCCGATCAAAATTGCTTTTTTCGGATAGGTTCGGATAGGTTTAATCGGATTCGGTTTATTTGCCTAGCGCTAATTATACTTCAAACAATACAGTTCATACATATGTATCAACTTATATACTCAAACAATACAAACCTCAGAAGAAACTTCAAACAATACATTTGTATGTATGGCAAGTATATAAGTAAAATTAGGGATATTTGATCCAATTTACTTACTTTGAGTATTATTAGCCAAACTTGTATCATTTGCTTTAATCAATGTGTTATTTTGATCCTCAAACATGTACTCAAAAGATCTAAGATTGAAGCTGCATGTGAAAATTTTAGTAATGTCAGTGGATCTTACACCGTTGGGAAATTGTTCAAAGGAGACTCTATGAAGTGGTGTGGAGAGAGCTGTTGCTTCATTTGCTACTACATATGTTAAAGACAGATGCTCACTTTAGGAAGAAGATGTATGGTTTTTTTCCCATTTTTCGATTTTTTTACAGCAACAATATATAGTGGACTTAGAGTGTTATGTTTTATTTCGTACAACAATTTGTATGGTATTTATAAGATCTTATAAGGTATTTATAAAGTTTAACATACGTGTAAAGGTAATTTGTATCTTTTATAACAATATTAGGTATTTAAAACGTTTTATAAAGTGATTTGAGTAGATATCAGTAAACTTTTCAAAAAAAAAAAATTACAGAATGGTCATTTATGAAAAGAAGCATTTTTCGCATTTCCTCCAAGAAAATATTCCTTTTAAAAACAATTTAAATTAATTAAGATAATACATGTGACATGTTAAGAGAATAGGAAGGAGAGATTAGCATAACAGAGTGTTGCTGAAACAAATATTTAAGGGCAATTGTCATAAATACCACTAAAATTGGTTTTTATTCCAAAATACTACAATTTAGTTTTTTTTCCCAAAAATATCACTAAAATGTATTTTTTTCCAAAAATACCACATAATTGAACTAAAGTTTTAATACTAAAAACTAATTCCTAAATTTTAAATACTAAACCCTGCTCCTAAAAACTATACTCTAAAACTAAATGTGTCAACCCAAACCTAAAACAAAAATTATACATCCTTAAAAATCAATTTTTTTGTGTTTGTGGTAATTTTGGAAAAAAAAACTTTTGTGGTATTTTTGGAAAAAAAAACTAAAATGTGGTATTTTTGGAAAAAAAAACTTTTTAGTGGTATTTAAAGGAATTTTTCAATAATATTTAATGAAGGAGGAACAAGCCATTGGCCAAATCTATCTTATGAATATCAACAACATAACATGACAATGATATTAAGACCCTTTCTTTTACTTCCTCATATGCTCTCATGTGGTTCTTGTCTCCTCTCACGTGGTTCCACCTTCACATCCCCTCTTATTCCCATTGACACCATACCCCACAATTCTCCATCATTAATAAGGATGTTATCATCGACTAAGCAGGCTTAGTGTGGCTCTCACCCCATTTTAATTTCAGTCATAGGTTAGTCGGGTGTACTATAGCCTTGCTTAACCAACATGTAGCTTGCTTAGCCTAAACACACGAAATGGGCTACTCAAATTTACAAACACTATGAATTCATTTCAAAGCATCTCCAAAGAAGTGCTACGTTTTGTTGTCCTCGATATAAGAAGAAACTAAGATGAGAGACTAAAGGAAGAGTTCCAACTTTGTTTGCTTTTATAAATACATCAATAATTGGCGGTGAAACAAATCATACAGCTTTATAATACAGTTGAGGCAGCTTTTAAATCAAGCCTCTGACATTTTGAATAGTGCTATTGCCATGTATAATGCAAGAACCCAAAACAAGATTAAAATTCTTAGTAAACTATTAACACCGGCGACCACCTCTGCAATTAAGCGCACCGGCATTGTAGGTGATGACACCAACAAGGGATGACGATTTGGCTGCTAAACTTGAAGCTCTAGCGTAGCTAGCTCCAAGTCCTGATCCAGAACGTGTAAAGAAAGCTCCGTTTAAGAATAGATCTCCTTCTGATCTCCAATTCCAATGCCTCCATTGCCATTGCCCTGCATAGTCTCTCTTTGTCACCTGAAACATGCATCCCATCAGTTATTTTGTTGTACGAATTTGAATGAAACCATAAAGATCTGTCCTTTGAGCTAGTCAACCTACCTCTTTCGCAAACCGGTTTCTCGGGGCGAGATATCTGTTTCCCTGACTGTTAATGGTAGGACTCGCACTGCCACCGATCGCATACATTTCCCAATGCGTGTAGTCATTGTTAACTACATGAAAATATCCATGCCTACACCTACAATTAATGAAAAAAACGTTTATTTTGTCGAGTTTTCTGAAGATAAAGCTCATAAGTTAGGCCAAAATACCTTGGCATTCTCTGAATAAGACCTTCACCAAAGTGGTTATAAGCGATTGTAACTTGCATAACCCTGTCCCTTGTATAGGTATCACTATGCCCCAATAACATAACCTGTCACAACGCAATCCATTAATGATTAATCCTCACAACCAAAAAAACAAAAACCTAACTTTCGATTCAAGCAACCAAAAACTATAAAAATTTGAACCAATTACCTCATTGTGGTGTGTGAAGTAATTGTTGGAGATGGTAATGGCAGTGGAAGCCATAACAGCATCAATAAGCCCATCAGCACAATTCGAAAGCGAATTATGATCAATCCAAATATGACTAGACCCAAAAATCGAGATCCCATCTCCATCAGCCATAGTTCTCCAACCATAATGCGAAGGAGAGCTTCTAACCATAGCGTTACCAGTAGGTCTACAATCATGAATATGAATCCCATGGATGATAATGTTAGTCACGAACTGAATCGTGAGACATGCACCATTAGCTATGTGAACATTAACGCCACGACCATCGATTGTTTTGAAACTGTTCATGATCAGCTCTTGTTTTAATGTAATGACCATGTCACGTTTAAAGACAATCCAAAGTGGCTCTTCTTGAATCACTGCATGACGTAACGTTCCCGGTCTAGGGTTAACCGGGTTATCGTCGTTTGGGTCACTTACTACGTAGTAACGACCGTCTCGGCCTCCGATTGCGTTGCGACCGAACCCGATTGCACAATTGGCTAGACGTTTTCGCCTGAATTGCCATTTCCGGTCACAACGCCAACAATCGTCTATTGGGTTTCCGGTAGAGCATGAGAAGTATCCTAGTCTTCTTCTCGCTGTGCTGTTCTTAATGCTCCTGTGAACCATTAAAACCGGTTATTCAATGCAATGTTCCATCAAAACCGGATTTATCGAACCAAATAAAATTTAATTTGAACTAATTGGGTCGGCCACTTAATGTAAATTGTAAAAGCGTAAGGGTCATTTGGAACAATAATTGCGTCGGTGGGAACATATATTGCACAATCAGGAATGTTCAATTTCTGTTGACAAAAAGAAAAAGAAAAATCCCCATATTTCTTACCAAAAAAAATAAAAAAATAAAAGCAAATTGCTAAAAATAAAAGCAAATTGCTAAAAATCTTATAAATGACGTGAAATGTTAGAAGTTGTCTTTTAAGTAACAATCCGACATATTATGCGTTTATTTTTCGGTTTCTTCGTAAGAACAATTATAGAATTTATTTAAAGTAATAAATCTATTTTCCTGACAACATTTATTTGATGTAATATAATTAGGCTCTAATTTACTATATGCATAAAGAACAAAATTTAATCGGGGGCATATTTAGACTGTTTCACTTACACATGGTAAATGAATAGTATGTCGGATAACATTACTCAAAAGCATTTTCAACTATTACCACCTTCACTATAATATTTTATTTTATTTTATTTTAGGACAGCATAAGAAATTTGTTTTAAAAATTATTTTGAAAGACAAAAACAAATCAACAAATGTGCATATCCTCAAAAACTATTGCAATTAGTAATAACGAGATAAGACCGAAACTACTGTTACCAAAGAAAGAATTGGGGAGAACACAGCACGAGGCAGATGCATGGGGGCTGGTGGGCAAACCACTGTTCTAAAGATTAGGTGTTGGAACATTTACACATGTTTTCTCTTTAAAAACAAAAACAAGAACATTACACGTGTTTTTGGACCAATGTCTACAATAATTCCATAAGATTTTTTTTTAAACGAAAATACTTTATTTCATCTACTATATAAGAACTGGTGGCATTGCATTAAATGAAGAATCCCATCCAAATCCAACTCAACTAAATGAAACCATGTTATGCATGATGTTTCATGTCTGCTCCTCCACCCATAACTCTGAATCGCTCAGTAAAGAATAAGCATAAACAACTCATTCTTTACTACTTTATCAGAATAAGATAACATATTAACTAATTATTATTTACTCACACCCATTTGATTTTTCATTTTAAATATGAAAACCAAATTTTCCACTTTTTTCTCATGAAAAAATATTCCATGTTCGACTTTCTAAAAAAATTATATCTTTAATATTACATGTATTTATCAATGATAAATGTGAAATCATAATATAGATCAGTTTATTTTAGAGTCACTAAAAGATTTTCTCGTTGAAAAAGTCTGCGCGGGAACCAAGAAAATACTTTAGTTAAAAACGGTTAACTTTGTTACTATAAGAGAAAATATTTATCATATCATATAAATTATAAAGTATTATTATATATAGGAGAAAAGTAGAAAATAAATACAACAAAGAAAGAAAAAAAAAACTAAAGTACGGAAAAAAAAACAGAATCGAGGTGTAGTGTTTAGCCCTATGGATTTTGACCCTTTGACCAGAATGTATAAAAGGTTCTTACAGAAACACCATGTGAGCCCTGCTCCACATAAATACAACTTTCACCAGTTTTTTCTGATTTTTTATTTTCTTAAAGTAATTTATAAAAGAAGATCACATGAATTTATCCAACCAAAAAGAAAAACGTAAAGAGAAACTAGGCGTTAGAGTTTTAGTGAATTTTTTTTTTTTTTCACTAATAACTAACCAATCGCATTAAACGAAATAGAATACTTACACCACTTGATTAGAGTACAAACAATAACCATGATCATTATTGTTGTAATAAAGCTAAAACACAAAATTTAAGCAACATAGAAACTCACATGTCCACCATTGCAGCTACTTCATCTGGATTCTCAACTGCATGTTCATGCCATGTTTCATTAGACCTGAAAATAACAATTTAATTAATTCATTGATCAAACAAAACTGCAATTACTATCTCTAAACCCGAAATGAAACAACTCAATTATATAATAGCAATATACTAAACCTCACATAAACAATATACAGTGCAAGAAAACTCTAATAACAGACTGTTGTTAGCAAATAGATCTGTACATGCATGATCAATTTTAGAAAAAAATAAAATATAGAATTTCCTTTCAATGTTTGGATCTATAAATCTATAATACAAAAATACAAACTATGATGATCAGTAAGAAAAAAAATGTTTCCTTGTTCCACCATAGATTGAGTAGTTGGAACTTCAATGCTTCCATGAACCAGATCACGTAAAAGATTTGACTCAAAAACATTTCGATTATAATTGATGATACCTTGTGGAATCAACACCAGAGAAGAACATTGATAGGAGTAATGCAGAAGCGAGGAAGACAAGTACTTGCGTGGAAGCCATTGTTATTGCTGCTGCTCTGTTTCTTTGTCTCTGTCTGAGACAGAGGCTTGTGTCGGTCTATTGTGTAAGAAGAGAGAAGAAGAGAGAAGAAGAGAGTTAAAGAAAGGCTTCAGGGAATGAGTCAATATATAAGAGAAAAAAAAATTGGGTTGTGACATTTTTCACTAGAATAATGTTTTGCCTAATTAAACTATTTAGAATAGATTATTCAATTTCTTCATTATTGTTTCTTTTGTTAAAATCCTGTCATGAACATTGTTACATCGAAATGGGCCAATGCAGATATGTATGTTTATTTACCATTATTATTATTTTGGGTATTTATAACATCCAATGCTGAAAATGTAGGTGATACGACAAGAGACAAATTATACAAACAGGAGGCAAATAGAAGAGAAATTGTACTAACTCAGTTTTTTCCAATAAAAGTGGATATACTAATGAGAATTGATGATATAATTGCATATCGCTCACATTTTTCATGCTTTGTAATGGTAAAACATTAATATATTTGTCACATAAAATATGAATTAACAATAACTTAAAAATTGAAAATATAGTCACAATCCTACATCCAAGTATAACCATAACAGAGAAATAGTTTTTTTTTTTTTGTCAAACACAGAGAAATAGTTTAGTGGCGATTTTTACACCTTCATTCCACTCACCTTTAAATTTATTGGATAAAATCTCAACAATCGAGTTTATATGTTGGTAAAAAACTTATTGTAAACCATAAAATTAATATATTTTTTGCATAATTAACGAAATAAAACTCTAACTTCATCATGCAGTGTTAAAAATTATAAAATTTTCACTGGATAGATCATTTGAGATATAAAAGAAATCAATGTATACAAAAATACAATGTCTTTAATGTCCTTTCTGTTTTTAAATTAGAAATTTTTAGATTCATTCATAAATCTTAACTTCACTAAAAGTATCTAATTTGACGAAGATGAATCATAAGTAGCAAATGTAATTTCAATCAAGTTGAATGTTTTGTCATTTCAAGTAGATTCTCAAACCCTTCATCAAACAAGACACGTAATATTTGGAGTAGATAAAAATTTTCAATTTGCCGGCATGATACTTCGTGAGAATTATCTAATTTTTAAAGATAATTAAAAAAGAAAATTATTGTTGCTCACAATATAATTAACGTTATTTTTCCCATAGTTTAGTCAATTTAAATTTGTAATTTCAGTGTGCTATAAACTTGAGCTTTATCTAGTGACTTAAATCAATTTTTTTTTTTTGTCACACGCTTAGATTAATAAAAGGAAAAGTCAACCTCCACAAAGGGAGGAAAGAGGTACATATGATAACAAAGAAGTAGAAAAAGCAAGATTTAGCTAAAAGCATCAACTGCAATATTGCTCAAGCGAGGAATAAAACTGAAAACGATAAAGGAACCGACATTCTTTAGACACGAAATGTCATAGAGAATTCCTTTAAGCTCTTTGAGACTACGAGAGGAATTGAGTAGTTTGATGAGGACTTGAGAGTCCGAACAGATCTTGAACGATCGGATTTGAGAGATATGAGCGAGTGAAGAGATGTGAGTCAGAGCACTTCGAATCGCCAAGGCTTCTGCTACTAGAGCAGAAGGTACAAAAGAGCGCGATGAGGTCGCCTGTGAGATGGTTAAGCCATATGCATCCTCGATAATCCATCCTGCCTCACTATTGCTTGTAATTGGAGACCAAGCTGCATCAACAAAGCAAACGTGAGCATCGGTTGAGGTTGATGGAATCACAGGAGGGGGAAGGTAGGATTGTTGCGGAGGGAATTACAGTTGGGCGTTCTGCCACTATTTTGCATCAACAATTGTCTTCAGAATCACCTCATTTGCAGAATAAAGGCGTCTTTCGAAGAGGTTGAGGTTCCGAGCTTTCCAGAGATTCCACAAAATCCAGGGGGCTAATGGAGTCAGAGCCACACCCGACGGAGGGAGGGAAATGAGTAGAGCTAGCTTTTGCAACAGGAGTTGGGGGTGGACAGTGGTAGAGGATTTAGATGGGATGTGAAAGGTGCTAAGTTCCAAACATCCCCTGCAAAACTGCAGTGCAAAAACACATGCAGTTCGTCCTCGAAAGCACCACATCTCTTACACCTTGCGGTATCAGTAAGGCCTCTCTTCGCCAGGTTGGAGCCGACTGCAAGTGCACCAGCTACAACTTTCCATAGGAACGTCCTTAGTTTGGGAGGCAACCTTGCGTTCCAAATAAGTTTAGACCAGTTAAATCTGTCTCCGATAGGCTGTGGGGGAATTGTTTTGCCGGAACATAACCTGTTTTGGAAGAGTAAGATCCTGACTTTTTAGGTAACCAAACCAGAGAGTCTGTTAAGGAACCAGAGCTGGGAATTAAATTACGGATTTCAGCCTCATATTGAGGTAAGAGGTGACGAATAACAGCGACATTCCAGTCATTGGAGTCTTGACAAATAAGATCACAAACCTTAAGTTCTGCAGTTGCTTCAGTTAGGGGGCCAAAGGGACGTTTAGGTTGGGAGAGAGACAACCATGGATCTTTCCAGACATTGAAAGTAGCACCATCCCCCACAGCCCATCCTAAACCCTTGACTAAAAGGTCTCTACCTACGAGGATACTACGCCAACCGTGGGAAGCTACTCGTGGGGAAGAGGAACAGGTCAGAAAGGTAGATGAGCTGCAGTATTTATTTAAGAGAACCTTAGCCAACAACGAGTCTGGTTCGTTGAGTAACCTCCATCCTATTTTGGCAAGTAAGGCATCATTAAACTGTGCTACTTCACAAAAACCTAAACCACCAGCATATTTGGGCGGTGTGAGAGTGCCCATGTGACCCAACACATTTTCCTCTTGTCGGGCTTATCATCCCACCAGAAGCGGGTGAAGACGAATTGAATTTGTTTGCAGAGCGAAACAGGGAGTTTGAAGCAGGACATGGAGTACACAGGGAGAGCAGTGAGGACAGTTTGGAGGAGATTTTGTTTTCCTGCTCCAGAAAGGCAACGAGAGGACCAATTGTGTGCTCGTTGTCGGATTCTATCAACATTGGATGTAAAAATACCCCTTTTCTTGCTACCAAAGTTCTCTGGGAGTCCTAGATAGTTGTCGAGGCCTCCCTCTTGTGAGATGTTAAGAGTAGACCTAACACGGACTTTAGTGTGAGCTGGCGTTTTTGAGGAGAAGGTTATTTTAGACTTGTTGAGATTGATGCATTGCCCTGAAGCTTTTTCATAGGTCCTCAGAATCTTTAGCAAGTTCTTGCAACACACATCATTTGATTTGCAAAAGAACATAGTATCATCTGCAAATAAGAGATGGTTAATCGGAGGACTTGCTCTACAGACTTTGATATCGGGGAGTAAACCTTGATTTTGAGCTTGAACGTATAATCCGGAGAGAACCTCAGTATACAGTATGAAGAGGTATGGGGAGAGGGGATCTCCTTGACGAAGACCGCGGGTGGGGATGACTGATCCTTGCGGAGTTCCATTGATGAGGAAAGAGTAGAAGACCGAGGTAACACAAGTGAGAATCCAAGATATCAGTTTATCATTAAAACCAAGTTTCTTTAGAACTGCTTTGAGAAAACCCCATTCGATGCGGTCATAAGCTTTGTTCATGTCCGTTTTAACCACCATAGAGCAATATTTCTTGGCCTCTGATGTCCAAGAAAATGAAGGATCACATGCATGATGAGAACGTTATCTGAGATGGCTCGATTTGGAACAAAGGCGGATTGGAAGGGTGAAATGAGTTGAGGTGACTTAATCAATCTATCTTTTTTTAAATACATTTTCCTATCTTTTTTTTTGTCAAAACATGGTTTCATTCATTCAAATCAAACCAATACAAGAAAGGGAGCAGAATCCCAAAGTTTTAAAAAGGTTACAAATAATGGCTTTCCCCAAAGCCTTAAACAAATATATGAAAACATAAAACATCAAGTCAATATCAATGAGAGCTGTGATACAAGCACACAAAGGCAGCTTGGAACATGTGAGGTCACGGTTACTTGATTGCTCATCCTCAAGAGAGTCAACAGATGGCATAATAGTCTTGGTCATAAGACACTTCGACGTTGAAGAAAGAAACAGAGCCAAGAGTCTCACCGGATTAAGGTGTACAGACAAAGCATTGGAACTGATTCGGTGGGTTACTGATCGGGTTGTTGATGGCATAGATAGGGTTCGGTTGATGGATGAGTTGCTGGAAGCAGGTTGCTTAGTTTCGTCAGATGAAAACATTGGAGTACAGGGCACAAGACCATAGAACTGTAAGCCTATACCAACACACCATACCTATATATAGATCCAACTCAGAATAAAAACTGCCAAAGCTGATGATCTAGGCCCCCAATAATATCATCAATTTAAAGGGGCTATTCCCAATTAAATTCATTAACCAATATAGCTATCCCATTTTAAACCGTTTTTAACTTTTCATGCAAAGTATCTATTTTTATTACTAACTGAGTAAATAAATTCAGAATTTTGGTCTATGAAATATGAATCTTTTGGAACTTCAATTGTTTTCATGAAAAGTATCAACCGTTTTACGTTGCAATTTTGTTCTTTGATAAAGATTGGTTATTAACTTATTATGTTTAAACCTATGGATGAACTACTTTTCTTTATTGCATTAAGCTTCTCGTAACTCATCAGGGTCCACCATATAGATACTTATTTTTTTATTGATAGTCTCTAAAATATGGAATCCTTAATTCAGTTCCATTCAAGAATTCAATTGATGAGTTTACCAATAAAACTACAAAGGATACCTAACATAATTGCATTCGAAATACTAGGAGGCTGTTTGATGATATGATAACAAAGGTATATTTACCAAATGCATATTATTTCTGTTTTTCAGTTACTTATCACCGTTCATTGATGACTCTTAATTAGTATATAAATACTGTTCTTGCAATTGACAAGCCACAAAAACTAATTTCCATCAGTTATTTATCATTGATCTATGTTTATAGAGAAATTTTAGAATGAATTTTAACTAGTCTTTATATTACTCAATTAACATCACTAGCTACGGATATGAGACACTGTACGGTTAAAAAAGATTCTTAAAAATAAAATAAAAGTTTGTTCATATTTAAACCTGAAATAACAAACTAAAAATCATGCAGGAATTCGTTTAAAAATTGAAAAAAGTTGTGATTTCAGTTGCTTTTATCCAGTTGAGGTATATGTAATTGATGGAATTTTTTGTTCGTATATAAATATGAAAATAACTAAAAAAAAGTGCACAAATCCGTTAAAAAATGATTTAATTCTAATGTATTTATGATGAAGATTTCAATATGCTTCTTGATTATTTTTGGCCACTAGTTGTTGTTAATTAGAAACAAAATTATTCTTTTTTAAACTTGCTAGTAAATCAAAATGTTTGGATCTGATAGACATAATCAACATAAGATTTACGACACTTTTTGTTACCAAAATGAAAAAAAGAAAACATCCTTATCCAAATTTTGTTAATACCCAAAGAACAAAACAAACCACACTTTTTTCTACTTTAAATTCTTACCGCACTTGACACTCTCTCATATCATCTCTCTATCACGTGTGGTGGGTCAGATGGGTCACGTGCCCGGACGGCTGGTTCATTCCGACACGTTCTTCTCATAAAAGTGGCCACATCATTTGTTTGATAATAAATGTAATATTATCTGCTCGTCGGCGTCGAATGTCCGGAAAACACGCCGGTGATTAGATAGATTAACGTGGCAGATCATATAAACTAACCAATCAAAAGGTCTATTAGTTCTAGTTCTAGCCTTGAAGACCCAATCACCATCGTTTATTTTTTATATAAATAGTTTTCTACTACTAATGTTTTAACGAAAACGTTAAGGTTTTGCTTATACTGTTTTTGTACTACTGTACATATAATATACAGTTATGTTTGATGCCAAGAAAGAAAAAGTTAAACGATAATTTAAAGAAAAAGTTAAGCGATTTAACTAGTTAAGGAAAAAGTTTATGATCTACAGGCTACAGCTAAAAGATTAGTTGTAACAATGTTTATAGAAAATAGTGTATGATACGGAAAAAACAAGATTTGTTACTAACTTACTGTGTAACATTATAATTAGTCACTACTGTATATTATATAGTTCATGATTATATTTTGTATATATTTGCTGATTTGTATATGATTGGATATTAGCAGAAATCAAGGAAGTGCATATTATAGATAATAGACTAATCACAATCCTTCACAAATTTAACGGAACATTGCAATTTTGTCAGCGTAGTTTTCTTGAACCAAGTCAAGAAGTTTTTGTTTTTCTGATACTGTTTTGTATTTTATTTCTGATTTGATTAAATTTTATATTACTAATTAATTTTACATACAAAATCTCAATAATCTCTAGTTTCCAAAAGTACACAGAAACACACAATTCAGCTGTATCATCAATTTTCACATGTTGGACAGTGATTAGGCTTCTAGACTGATCAACATTAATTAAGAGATCTAATATTATACAATATACAGAGATATTCAATGACAACAATAATAAGTCCGGCCAACAACGGATCATGTCATGTGTGTGTGTCTTTCGATCCATTCTTCATTCGGTCGCAACATTACTGGATGATATAGTTGAGAGGAAAAAAACAAGAGACAAACTAAAGAAATAATTAAACATTTAACAGCTAATGTAATTAAGTTGTAGGTCTTATAATGTCCACATGAGTATATATTTTCATTTTTCACCGCATCTTAGCTTCTTCTTCCATATGGTTTATAATCAATATACGTATATATGTCAGAGGAGAGTGAGAAATGTGCGAATCCGAATCCGATAGAGCGAGTCCATTCCCTATATAGGATAATGTTCTTAATTATTATGAGCAAGAAACATACACGTGGAAGCTTGTGTAATACTATTGATATAGTGCTTCTGAAGACTTTATGTTGTCTGAATTAGTAAAATGAGAGAAAGTATGAGATTTGGCTGGAAATTAAATTAGAAAAGCAAGAAAACAGGAGGAAAATTGGGTAGTGTTGCGAATAAAATGAATCGTGTTTTTAGAAGACTCTGTTTTGAAATTAGTAAAATACTATATATATATATATATATATATGTATTGATTGAAAAATATTATACAATAAAAAATATTAAAAAATGAAGGAAAAAACAAGGTAAAGTTATATTGGATTTGAGAGAAAATATTCAAGAGAAATGCTATTTATATATGATATTAATTATCGATAAAAAAGACAAATAATTACGAAAGTGTAAATAAATTTTCTACTTGATAAGAAACATAAATTTTATATTTTTTTAAATGAGAAAATGTCGATATTTAATTTTAAAATATATATATATATATATGTAGACCAAAATGTTTTTATCAAAATCTTGAAAGCCTAGCAGATAACAAGTTGTTGAATGAGTGATTCCTTTGATTGTCATCATGCCAAGGCACTCACCATTTCTCTTTCCTAAATCTTAAGTGCATCTCAATAAATTTTTGTAACCCCATTCTCGCTAGAAGCATATGAATCTCTTTGCGGCTTCCTAACCTATTAAGAGTATCTTCATTTGGGTAACGAGTTTATACAACTTTGACCGTATCGAAGACTTTTATTTGACTGACTCGGTGACTCTTACGAAACCTCATTCCAACATTTCTCTTGGTGATTTCGCGTGATACTTCCTATACAAAGCTTATGGAGTCCACGACATGACCTTAACGACTCGTAATGGTGAATTTGAGTGTGTAGAAGATATAACAATGGGCCTCGACACAATCTCAACAAAGGCCCAAATCCAGTCAAGCCCACAGTTCAAATACAACAGAAGAAGACGTTGAAGACAACATCTCACCCTGTCGCAGTCACGCCTGCAAGCACGAAGACCGTTCGTACGAAGGTGAAAACGACGTCTCCAGACAAGACCAACTGCTCTAATAAGAACAAATATGCACCTCTGCAATCTCTGCAAAACACAGAGGATGACTCACCCTAGACAGCTGTATATTCTAGATTGTTCTCAAGTAGTGTATAAAAGAAACTGTAAACACTCAAAAAGATAATAATTGAAAATACAAGTTTACAAGACAAATTCACCTTTGTTCTCTGTGTTCTTTCATGGTATCAGAGCCATTCTAAGCTCTAGCAGGCATTCTAATGGCTTCCTCATACCCGTTTCCAGACAATGTCCATGTCTCGAGTTCTGTCACTCTGAAACTCAACGACAACAACTACTTGCTGTGGAAGACTCAATTTGAGTCTCTCCTATCGAGTCACAAGCTCATAGGGTTTGTCAATGGAGCCGTTTCTGCTCCAACAAAGACACGTCAAGTTGTCCAAGACGATGTCTCCAGTGAAGTCACCAACTCGCAGTATGAGTCTTGGTTCTGTACCGATCAGCTTGTCAGGTCGTGGCTGTTTGGAACTCTTTCTGAAGAAGTGTTAGGTCATGTTCACAGCCTCCCCACGGCTCGTGAGATTTGGCTTGCTCTCGCTGAAAACTTCAACAAGAGCAGTGTCGCCAGAGAATTCTCTCTCCGACGCAGTCTTCAGCTTCTTTCAAAGAAGGAAAAATCTCTTTCTACCTACTGTCGTGAATTCAAATCCATTTGTGACTCCCTTAGCTCCATCGGCAAACCAGTTGACGAATCCATGAAGATCTTTGGCTTCTTGAACGGTTTAGGTCGAGAATACGACCCTATAGCAACTGTCATTCAGAGTTCCTTGAGCAAGCTCTCACCTCCTACGAATGATGTTGTGTCGGAAGTCCAAGGATTTGACAGCAAACTCCAGTCGTATGATGATGCGTCTTCGGTCACTCCTCATCTTGCATTCATGACCGACAAGACAAATCCGTGTGCTCCTCAGTTTCAACCCAGTCAGAGAGGTCGTGGTGGTCGATTTGGCCAAAACAGAGGCAGAGGAGGCTACACTACTCGCGGCAGAGGCTTCTCCCAGCACCAATCTGTCTCTCCGTCTCAAGGACAGCGCCCAATCTGTCAAATCTGTGGCCGCATTGGTCACACAGCTATCAAATGCTACAATCGTTTTGAGAACAACTATCAAACTGAAGTTCCCACTCAAGCGTTTGCTTCTCTTCAAGTCTCTGATGATAGTGGTCGTGAGTGGCATCCGGACTCTGCAGCTACGGCTCACATAACATCCTCGACGTCTGGACTGCAGGAAGTAAAAGCCTATGATGGAACTGATGCAGTGATGGTTGGTGATGGAGCTTACCTTCCCATCACACATGTTGGATCAACCACCATTTCTTCTGCTAAAGGTACAATTCCCTTACATGAAGTTCTCGTATGTCCTGATATAAAGACAGATCTCTTATCTGTGGGCAAGTTATGTGATGATTATCCTTGTGGAGTGTTCTTTGATTCTAATTCAGTATATATAATTGACTTAACCACTCAGAAAGTGGTGTCCAAGGGTCCTCGTAGAACAGGACTATATGTGCTGCAGAATCAAGTGTTTGCTGCGCTCTACTCAAACCGTCAGTGTATAGCAACCCTGGATACTTGGCATCATCGGTTAGGACACTCAAACTACAAGATTCTACAGCACCTTCAAGCCAGCAAGGAGATTGAAGTGAATAAGAGCAGAACTTCTCCCATTTGTGAGCCTTGCCAGATGGGAAAGAGTAACAAGTTACAGTTTTTTTCTTCTGATTCTAGAACTTTAAAAACCCTAGAGAAAGTTCATTGTGATCTCTGGGGGCCATCACCAGTTGTATCAAACCAAGGGTTCAAATATTATGCTGTTTTTATTGATGATCACTCAAGATACTCTTGGTTCTATCCTCTGCATTTGAAATCCGACTTTACCTCTATATTCATGGCGTTTCAAAAGTTAGTCGAGAATCAGTTTAATACAAAAATCAAGATCGTTCAAAGTGATGGAGGTGGAGAGTTTACAAACAACACCTTAAAGAAACATTTTCAAGATCATGGCATTCATCATCAGCTATCCTGCCCCTACACTCCACAACAAAATGGTCTTGCTGAGAGAAAGCATCGACACTTGGTGGAACTCGGTTTATCTATGATGTTCCATAGCCACACACCATTCAAATACTGGGTAGAAGCATTCTACACTGCAAATTATCTTGTCAACCTTCTTCCCTCCACAGTCTTGCAGAATGTAAGTCCCCACGAAGCTCTACTACAAAAGAAAGTTGACTACTCTGCTCTACGAGTGTTTGGTTCTGCTTGCTACCCCTGTTTGCGACCCATAACACAGCACAAGTTCGATCCTCGCTCTCTACAATGTGTCTTTCTTGGCTACAACAATCATTACAAAGGCTATCGGTGTTTAAATCCTCCTATAGGGAGAGTATATATATCAAGACATGTCGTCTTTGATGAATCTACATTTCCATTCAAAGAGCAGTTTCGTCATCTCGTCCCACAATATCAGACGCCACTGCTTCTCGCTTGGCAACAACCGACCGTGCCTCGTCCTACATCAGTGACTCCATCTTCAGTCCACCAACCGATAGCCTCTGCAACAGAACTACCACTAGCTTCCGCCACAGACCTACCGCATGTTCAACATACCACCATCTCACATCCGCAACCTGAGCCTATCCTTGAACCACATGTTCACACACAAGATGAGTTAGATACCAATATTCAAGTCGACGCAGACATTGACCTCCTCTCTGACTCTGACTCTGCAACTGCAGAGGACACTGAAACAGCAGACACTGCAGTCGCTACTGATCAAAGTGCTATCCCTGCTTTCCCAACCAACATTCATCAGATGACTACAAGATCCAAAGATGGGATCCATCGACCAAATCCCAGGTATGCTCTGATCGCTTCTAAGTTCACCACTGATGAGCCAAAGAGTATTGTCTCGGCAATGAAACACCCTGGGTGGAATGGAGCAGTTATGGAAGAAATTGGCAGAACCCATATGCTGAACACTTGGTCACTGGTGGTACCAACCGATGACATGAACATTTTGGATTCCAAATGGGTCTTTAAAACCAAACACAAGCCTGATGGGAAAATTGATAAGTTGAAAGCTAGACTTGTAGCCAAAGGTTTTGATCAAGAGGAGGGTATCGACTATCTTGAGACGTTCAGTCCAGTGGTAAGAACCGCAACTATACGCCTTGTTCTCGATACTGCTGTAGGTCATGACTGGTCCTTAAAACAGCTTGATGTCTCCAATGCCTTCCTTCACGGTGAATTGCAAGAACCGGTGTACATGTCTCAACCTTCAGGTTTTGTTGATCCAACAAAACCAGATTATGTGTGTAAACTCACCAAGGCTCTGTACGGACTCAAACAAGCCCCACGAGCTTGGTTTGACACATTTAGCAATTTTCTCCTTGACTTTGGTTTTGAATGTAGTATAGCGGATCCATCCTTGTTTGTGTGTCATCACCAAGGAGAAATACTCATTCTGCTTCTCTATGTGGATGATATTCTTCTTACTGGAAGTGACGACCTACTTCTGGAACAACTCCTCAATGCTCTCAACACTCGATTCTCCATGAAAGACCTTGGTCCTCCACGCTACTTCCTTGGGGTGGAGATAGAATCGTTCAGCAACGGTCTGTTTCTGCATCAAACTGCTTATGCTTCTGACATTCTTCACCAAGCTGGCATGTCAGAGTGCAATCCGATGCCAACGCCTCTTCCTCAACATCTAGACAAACCTGACACAACACCGTTCCCGGAACCAACTTACTATCGGAGTCTAGCAGGTAAATTGCAGTATCTTACTATCACTCGACCTGATCTTCAATTTGCTGTCAATTTTATCTGTCAAAAGATGCACGCTCCGACGAACTCAGACTTTGGTCTCCTCAAGCGGATCCTCAGATATCTCAAAGGGACACTCAACATGGGTCTTCCCATCAGAAAACACAACAATCCGGTTTTGTCAGCCTTTTGTGACAGTGATTATGCAGGCTGTAAGGACACAAGACGCTCCACTGGCGGCTTCTGCATCCTTTTGGGATCCACTCTGGTCTCTTGGTCTGCTAAAAGACAATCCACCGTCTCAAACTCCTCCACTGAAGCAGAGTATCGAGCTCTCTCTACTGTTGCTCGTGAACTCACCTGGATCTCATCTCTGCTTCGAGATATTGGAGTACCGCAACATCAACCAAACAAAGTCTTCTGTGATAATCTATCTGCTGTTTATCTCTCCGCCAACCCTGCTCTGCACAATCGCACCAAACACTTCGACAAAGACTTCCACTACATACGAGAGCAGGTAGCACTTGGTCTCATTGAAACACATCACATTCCAGCCCATCTTCAGCTTGCCGATGTCTTCACCAAACCATTACCTCGGCCGTCCTTCACTGATCTTCGACACAAACTTGGTGTGTCTGTTTCTCCGCAACCTTCCACGCCAAGTTTGAGGGAGGGTGTAGAAGATATAACAATGGGCCTCGACACAACCTCAACAAAGGCCCAAATCCAGTCAAGCCCACACGTTCAAATACAACATAAGAAGACGTTGAAGACAACATCTCACCCTGTCGCAGTCACGCCTGCAAGCACGAAGACCGTTCGTACGAAGGTGAAAACGACGTCTCCAGACAAGATCAACTGCTCTAATAAGAACAAATATGCACCTCTGCAATTTCTGCAAAACACAGAGGATGACTCACCCTAGACAGCTGTATATTCTAGATTATTCTCAAGTAGTGTATAAAAGAAATTGTAAACACTCAAAAAGATAATAATTGAAAATACAAGTTTACAAGACAAATTCACCTTTGTTCTCTCTGTTCTTTCAGAGTGAAGTCTCGGCTTAGGACCGGCAACCTTCATGATTTTATTGGTGTTGGCCTTCTAGGATTTTGCAACCGATTTTTAATGCGACTCCAAGTAACACGAGGTTTTGTAGAGGAAACCACTACCGCTTATATATATTGTTCTTGTCATAAAGGTTGTAGTTCACGCCTCGAGACTTACCTTGGTTTCGGTCTTTGAGGGAAATGGAACGGGCATTGCGGCTAATGTTGATTATGGAACCGGATTTGTCTCGTTTCATGTCGGTGGGGGTTTGCTGATCATCGATCGAACCTATATCAAATATGGCAGAAGCCTGGAAAACTTCCAAGTCCTAACTATCCAACAAATTATCACATATGAATAGATATGAAGCAGTGTTTGTTGACATATGGACTAACAATTTGTGGAATCCCCTAAGTCAGGACGAATGATTTGGGCCGAGTAGTGAAATAAGGTATCGTTTTGGAAAAATTATCATTATCACAACAGCGTCGTTTCTCTTCATCGGTACAGTATTATACAAACAAGGTGTACTTGGGGTTTTTTTTTTCTTTTTTTTTTTTGGCAAAGTAATTAGGAAGTAGAAACTGTACAAAGTCCAAAATATTTCTAAATTTTATGAATGATATACCAAAAAAACATAAAATATAATTACTAATAGTTTAATCAATTAATATATATCATCCATTATTGTTTCTCAGAATACCAATTACAATCAGGATACGGATGGTCATGCAATATTTTGTAGTAAAAATTTTGCAAGGTCATCATAACTAACAAGTGATTAACGCTAAGATCACAAATGGAGGGAGAGATCAAGACACTGCTCGTTACCCTTCTCACTATTCACCACGTTATAGTGAGGATCTGAAATGTCACCACCTCGTTGACCAAAATACTCTCCTTTGCATTCTCTACCTTGGTGGGATGTGGCCAACACGACATGAGAACCACTGGATCTGAAGATCGGATGGTCAGGATGAACCGCGGGAAAACAGGCAACGGAGGCAGAAGCAGGGTAGCCTAAGATGGTCAAGTGATGTCGAGAGGGAGAGGATAATAAAACAGGTAACGTGTGAAGCAAGTCATTATTGTTGACAAAATCGTAAGCCCTTTTGGCTCTTCTAGCAGCAGTTCTCTCCTTCTTGTGAGCGTTCTGGTGACCCCCTAGGGCTTGGGAGCTATGGAATTTTCTGGAACAAAAGAGGCATGGGAATACTCTTGATGAAGCTGTGTCTTCGTCTGTCTTGTTGGTTTCTTGGGTTGGCTTGATCTCTTCTTCTTCCTCCACTTCTACTTGATGGTGATGATCTTCCATTCTATGTTACTATATACACACAAAAAGTGACTAAGCATTAGATTAACTTACTATAATGCACAAAGCAACTTAGAGAGCCAACCCAAAAATGAAAAGGGTATTAATATGTCTATACCTTGAGCTGAAGACCAAGATAGAGAGAATGTGTGTGATATGGGCTTGAGAGGATGCGTTTAAAAGGGCAAGAGTGAAGATGAGAAGTAGAAGAGAAGTCAAGTTTAAGATGGTGTTTGAGGAGAGTTGGAAACTGTGAAGAAGAATCTGTGAGTGGATTCATTAGCGTTATTATTAAGTGTTCTGTTCTGTTGCAGAGCCAACTTTGGGAGCAGGTTCTTTTGCCCGTATGGGCTTGGGAACAGTGGAGATAAGAGAGAGTCAGAGATAAAGAGAGAGAAGAGAATGAGTAAAAGCTGGTGCATGTTGATGAAAAGGAGATTGATTGGTGAGAAAGAAAGAGACGTTTGAATTGGAAAATGCAACTTCTTTTTATTTTCTCTTGAGATTAGCATTTTTGGGTTTTGCTTCTTCTCTAAATGTAACTCTATTTCCTATTGGCAGAATCATATAGTTCCATTCAACTTCCTCCGTTGTAATATTGACCATGCCTTTAATGAACTTGTATTGTTAGCTTCTTTGAGAAGCATTTTAATTAGCGCATCAAAGTACACCAATGGTCTCCTACATAACTTATGATCTTTACGTGAACAAGGATTAGGCAAAATGGCAAATGATATGTGTCGTTTTAATACTTTTCATGTACGCTAAAAAATGAAGAAACATTCCATTATAGTTTCTTATATAATGATAAGTTGACTCAGCTTTGTTATTCTACTTTATTTTAATTTGGGTTACAAAGAAGTCAAATAAAAATATTTTCTTTAAAACAAAAAAAAAATTAAATTATCAATTTATATCGTGACACGAAAATAATATACAAAACTAGCTAGCAACGATAGTGGATGGAAATAGAAGCAGAAGGCTCCACAACTTGAGAAGCAAATGGGTAGTCATAAAGACTGTGATGGGTCCTGACTGATCGCACCGCACCGCCCACATTCCCCTTGCAACTTGTCTCCTCCTAGTTGGCTGCCTACTACTTTCTCTAATAATAAGCCAATTTAGCTTTACGTTTATGGATTGTTGCGGCCCGTTTAACTTGCGTTTGTATTTTATGTTATTACGAGGCCGGAAACAACCCACTAGCCGGCCTTACATCTAAAAACCATCAGGTACTTGTGTGTTCAACTCTTTTAAGACTACGCTAAGTTTCAGAGTTAGTAGAGTTGTTGCTAAAATCTCTATATGAGTGTGAGTGTGTACTGCAGCAAGAAGCAATGTATGAGTTTTTCTTTTACTCTCTAGCTGTACTAAATCTCTGTCAAGCAAACAGAAAACAGAGAAAGATGATTAGTTTAATATACTCAAAATATTTTGGTGGGTTTAGTTTAATTTTCTAATTTTGCATAAACTGTAACCAACAATTGGAGTAATGAGAAATCTAAGTTAGGCTCTAGCTCAGAGGACAAAGCCCATTGAGATTGATTGCCACAACATTCGTGATCAAATCAAGCTTGGGAGTCTCAAAGCTCTTCATGTCACTAGTGAGAACCAGTTGGCTGATATATTCACTAAACCACAACAGTCGAAGTCAATTCATTCACTGCTGACTCGTATGTCATTGTAAACCTCTACAATTCTTCTCTATCTCCGGATTAAAAGGTTTCTGAAGATGTATAATGAGTATACTTTACTCATTTGTATTTATACTTTGTATTATATATACTTTAGCTTAGTATTACTGTAATATACTTTAGCTTAGTATAAGAGATTAGGCATGTGTATAAACGACTTTGTAAACACTTTACTTGAGTCTGTTAGAGAAATCTTGATAAGGAGGGTATAGAGTTGGGGTGAGTTGTATACAGATTTGCTGAATTTATGAATGACCTACTCAAATAGACCAGTGCATAGTTATACAGTTGAAGCCAAAAGTTTATCAATTTGATGACATGTACAAGCTATAAGTTCTGTCCTTTTCAGATTGCAATCAAATTTTACGTCTCCAACGTTTGATTGACAACGTGTATATACATTTTTGAATGACCAATAACTAAATTAGTTAAATCAGAAGCAAGAACCGTATGTATACACGTTTTCTATGACTACATTTTCTGAAATTTAATTATCTAACTGTAAACGTACCCTATTCCTTAAATGATTGAAAAAGCCAATCAATCAAAGTGTGATTTTAGATTCAATGTCTAAAACTGACAAAAATTGCGAAGAAGTTTCTAGTTTTTTTTTTTTTTTTAAGCAAAAGATTAGCTCAAACGAGCCAATGGAAAATTATTTACATACAAAACATTATGTAGAGATGTACGCGCGTGGCGTGCTAAACAATCCGCTGTTATATTTGCAGTTTTAGGAATAAATGATAAGGAAAAAGTAGAAAATTTCGCCTTGTCTATCTTGATATCGTCAAGGTATGTCGAGAACGCCGGCCAATCATGAGGCAAAGATATCATCTTCACCAAATCTGAACAGTCTGAGTAGAACGCTACGTCACAGTAGTCATGCCCGATCATACATCACATAGCCCAAACAAAAGTTTCGACTTCAGCATGTAAGGGGAAAAGGCTCCGCCGGAAATTAGTGGCTCCCATACGTGGCGTCGGATCATGAGACTGAGTACAACTCCATCCTGTGCCTGCAAACAAGTCATCAGCTTTCCAAGATCCATCAACAAAACAGAAGTAGCCTGAATAGAAAGTGGGAAGTGAAGCTACAGCCACCCTCGTCCGAGAGTTGGGGTCAATTCGGTGGGTTGTGGAAGCCACATCCTCACCCTCCTCCTGAGCATGCTGCCATGTCAGCGCCTCACATTCTGCTACCCTAACTATCTCCATTGGAAAGGAGTGTGGTCCTACCGGTACCTGAGATAAAGCTCAAACCTGACGCACCGGTGGACAAAGAAACAAGGTATGATTGACAGTTTCCGCATCAGCACCGCAATGAGCACAGCCCAGATCACAAGAAATGCCACGGCGTCACAAATTCGTCGAAACGGAAATGCACCCTAACAGCACCTGCCACATAAAATGGTGATATTTTGGCGGACAACGAACCTGCCAAACACTGGCTAGAAGGCCCACCAAGTGCCTGAAAAGGCCTTTTAACTTCCATATGTGCCGTATGATATCCACACTTAACCGTCTACTTTCCATTCTTCGTAAAATGCCAACCGAGAGAGTCATCCTTCGGACAACTTCCTAAAGGTAAAGCCCTTATAGTCTTTTGTAAGGTAGATATGCGAAGGTTTAGTCTTTTAACAAAAAAAATAATAATAATTATCTGCAATTACAGATCATCGATGTTAGAGGTGATCACATGGAGCTGAACCATAAATGGAAATGTATTCTGAAAATTGATAACTGGAAATTAGTAATCCAAATATTGGGCGTATATTCAGCGTATATTGTATATTACCTTATTTGAGAAAACTTGTACAGAAATAGGAAATTTTATAAGTTCATTATTTAGGTTTACATGAGGCACAAGTTATTGTACTTACTCTTTTATAAATAGAAGGTTGTATAAATAAAAGGTTGAAACGGACCCCTTAGCAACGATCTTCTTCTAAACGTAGCCGCTTCTTGTTTTACATGGTATCAGGCCAAAAACCTGATATTCTTATAATCTTTCTTATTCATCTCTTTTTTTTATAATCTTCTTTTCCTAAGTACGGTCTATGATTAAGATCAAAAACACGATGTCGAGTGAAGACAAGAAAGCGATCGTTGCTAAGGGGTCCGTTTCAACGGAGGCTTCCCCTTACACCCTATCCTCTGGAGATAACCCTAGATCGATGATTTCCTCCGTTCAGTTGACAAGAGCGAATTATGCAGAATGGACAACGAAGATGCTCAACGCTCTTAAAGCTAAAAGGAAGAGTGGTTTTGTGGATGGATCCATCACAAAACCAACGACGACAGGGTCAGAGATGGATTCGTGGACGAGTGTCAACTCGATGGTTGTCGGATGGTTGAGAACTTCGATCACACCCCGAGTGCGTTCCATGGTGTCGTTTGTTTCTGATGCAGCTGAGTTGTGGGAGAATATATAGGAGCGATTCTCTGTTGGTAACAAGGTACGAATCCTTCAGATAATATGTCAGTTAGCTTCTTGTCTTCAAGAAGGCCAATCCTTAATTGATTATTACGGACGTCTTGTGGGGTTGTGGGATGAATTGCAAGGGTATCGTCCGATTCCCCTTTGTACGTGCGGAGCCACTACACAAATCACAAAAGAGAGAGAAGATGAGAAAGCCCATCAATTTGTTATGGGGCTTGATGAGTCTCGATTTGGAAACGTGATTTGCCAAATCATTGATGCAGAGCCGATGCCAGACTTGGCACAAGCTTATGCCAAAGTGATAAGAGAAGAACAGAGACTTGCAGCAAGCAAGAGAAGAGAACAACAACATGAAATTTTCGGTTTCACAACGAGATCCATTCCGCAAGCTGAGCTGTATATTCATTTTACTAGTCATGAAACAAATGATGCATTTTGCAACAAGGTATGTTCCTGCAAAATTTAACCAAACCACTAACAAGAACAGAGAACGAAGTCTTTGCTCTCATTGTGGGTGATCTGGTCATGAGAAGGATTATTGTTGGGACTTGATTGGATACCTAGAATGGTGGACCGAACTTTTTGGTAGAGGAGGAGTCTCCAGTTGCAGATTTAAAAACACCACTGGTTCTTGGCACATCTGGTTCTTCGACTGCAATGGAACCACAAGAAGAATTAGGTGTAGGTAAACGTGTGAAGTTTTCGTCTGTTTGGTTACACGGTTACGTTACTTACAACACTCGTTTTCTAGAAGAACATCATCACCCTCCATTCGACTCTAATACGGCTTCCTCAACACCGGTCAAAGATAAAACACCATAACCTCTCACAAATTATATTTCTGATGACCATTTCTCTCATGCTCATCAAGTGTTTTTAGCTGCGGTCGTTAATGCTATCGAGCCAACTTCTTATAAATTGTAACGTCCTGACCGCCACCTATTAGTGGGCCTATTTCTAATCCCAGTCCATGGGCCCACCTTCCTTAACGGGCTTCACGTCCTCTCACTAGGCCCGTGAGCCCGTCCATATCTGACGGTTGGTTTGCTACGTCTGGGAGGTTTTAAAGACTTGTTACTGACCCTACAAATCACCTCATGATATTTTCCTGTGTTTTGTCCTCACTCGCACAGTTACGACAGTCGCTTCCCGGAAGGTCACCCATCTTGAGACTACACCAGCTCAAGCAAGCTTAACTCTAGAGTTATCTCATGACCTTTGACTTAAAATATAAGTGAACTTTGGTGACATAGGTGGCCAAATCAATTCTTTTAAACCTCTCTGCAAGTCTCTGAAACCCGGGTGTCAAAATTAACCCCCACTAACAGATCGTAACGTCCTTGTTGTGTACCAAGACTGTCACCCCTGACAATGTGAGCCCAGTCGACTCCACACTCATTTGGGTTCGACTCTGATACTACTTGTAATGCCCCGACCGCCAACTCTTAGTGAGCCCTATGTCCAATCCTAGTCCATGGGCCCACCTTCTTTAATGGGTCTTACGTCCTCTCACTAGGGCCGTGAGCCAACCCATACCTGACGGTCGGTTTGCTACGTCTGGAAGAATTGTCCTCACTACAAATCACCACATGATCTTTCCCTGTATTTTGTCCTCACTCGCACAGTTCTGACAATCACTTCCCGGAATTTCACCCATCCTGAGACTACTCCAGCTCAAGCACGCTTAACTCTAGAGTTCTCTCAGGACCTTTGACAAAAAAATATAAGTATACTTTGGTGACATAGATGGCCAAATCAATTCTTTAAACCTCTCTACAAGTCTCTGAAATCGGGTTGTCACATAAACAAGACATTCAAGACCCATGGTGGACTAATGCCATGGGAACAGAGGTCAATGCTCTTGAAGAACTTAGTTCTTGGGATGTTGTTGATCTTCCTCGGAAAAGTGGCTATTGACAACAAATGGGTTTATAAAATTAAATTCCATTCTATTGAACGATATAAAGCATGTTTAGTTGCTTGTGGTAATCGCTAGATTGAGGGGGAGAATTATAATGAAACTTTTGCTCATGTTGTTAAAATGTCCATTGTACGTGGCCTTTTGCGTATTTTTGCTGCAAAGAATTGGGAAGCCCACCAAATGGACGTGCATAATGTTTTTCTCCATGGTGATCTAGAAGAGGAGGTTTACATGAAATTACCCGTTGGTTTTTGTCATTCTGATCCCAAAAAGGTGTGTCGACTCAAGAATTTGTTATTTGGCTTAAGCAAGCTTCGCGTTGTTGGTTTGATAAGCTCACCTCGGGATTGACAAAGTTTGGTTTTGTTTGCTCTTGCGCCGATTAATCCCTATTTACTTACTCACGTGGTGATGTTGAACTTTGGGTTCTAGTATATGTTGATGATATGCGTATTTGCGGGAATATTTCACGCATGTTACAAAGTTTTAAAGATTATCTGGGGAAGTGTTTTCATATCAAATATTTGGGTTTAAGTAAGAGTGCTTTATTTCCTAATCCTGAGGCCTATAGGCGTTTAGTTGGTCGCCTCATTTACATTCTCACCACTCGACCGGAGCTTGCTTATTCAGCTTACATTCTTTCTCAATTTATGAAGTCTCCACATATGGATCACTGGGATGCGGCTTTACATGTTGTTCGATACTTGAAGAGTGCTCTGGGTCGTGGTATTTTGTTGAGCTCCAAACCTGATCTAACTCTTACGGCTTATTTTGATGCAGATTTTTTGACTTGTCCCCTCACACGCCGTTCACTCAGTGGCTATGTTATGTTTTTAGGAGGATTACCTATATCCTGGAAAACAAAAAAGCAGAAAACCGTCTCGCAATCTTCCACTAAAGCCGAATATAGATCAATGCGTAACGCATTGAATGAGGTTTTATGGCTCAAACAATTTTTGAGCGATTTAGGATGTCCTTAATCTCATTCCATTCGTCTCTTTTGTGATATTCAAGCCGCAATTCATATTTCTAACAATCCAGTTTTTCATGAACGTACCAAACATATCGAATGGGATTGTCATGTTGTGTGTGATGCTGTTCAAGATGGTGTATTGAAAATGGTTCATATTCGTACAGATGAGCAGCTGGGTGATATACTTACCAAGGCATTGGGCAATGCTCCGTTTCAACGGTTATAGTCCAAGTTGGACATTTGTGACTTGCATGCACCAACTTGAGAGGGAGTATTGGGCGTAGATTCTGCGTATATTGTATATTACCTTATTTGAGATAAATTGTATAAGAATAGGCAATTGTATAAGTTAATCATTTAGGTTTACTTTAGGCATTAGTTACGTAGTCTTGTACAAATAGAAGTTGTAATCGGTTTCTAATTAATAAAAAAAGAGAGAGGGTTCTTTTTCTAAACCTAGCAGCTTCCTGATTTACATTATATTGAACATGCACAAATGGTAGAATACATCATCTACTTTTTATAGAACTTATAAAAAAACTAGAAACCATATTCTAAACTTTTCAGATTAAAATTGATCTACATAAAAACAAATTTTTTTCAATAAAATCACAAACCTCTTCTTCAAATCCTCTTCTTAATGGTTTATTAATATGATGATTTTCTAATTTTTATCTTCTTAAAATGCTTCAAACTTGAATTTATATATTAATAATGGTAGTTTAGTCATAACTAACAATTTACAAATAAAAGTGTAGATGGACAAAATTAATATATATATATATATATATCATTTATTTCCAATTTCCTCAATGAAATCAAGTTACAAGGTACACAATTGTAAAGAAAAGAAGAATTATATGTACTTCTATGTACTCACGAAGAAGCTTCGTTTTAAAAATAATACTCGTGAGTTGTGATAAAAAGAAACTTAACTATAAACATACATATGTACACTATGTAGTATGAGTTTCTTATAACTGCATAATAAATGTATACAGTTGTCAAATAATTAGTTAGAAAGATGGTGATATTAAATGAGCGAGAGGGAAGTGAACTTTGCTTATTTATCCCATGCATGTTACCCTTTTTTTCCCACATGCCAAACACCCTAAATCCTCACTCTACTCATCTACAGACGCTCTCAAGTACCTCTCTGTTTCTAGTGACTGTGTTCAGTGAAAATGGATAACATAGAACCACAACCACCCTCTAATGGAAATATCCAGGCTGAGCCAGAAACAAAGATGGACAAGAAGAAAAAGATGAAGAAGGAAGCAGTTTCATTGATAGATTTGTTTGGTGCAGCAGATCATGTTGATTGCTTTCTGATGTTCCTAGGCGGTTTAGGCAATTGTATTCATGGCGGTACACTTCCGTTCTTCTTCGTATTCTTCGGTGGAATGCTAGATTCTCTTGGAAATCTTTATAAAGATCCTAAAGCCATATCTTCCCACGTTTCACAGGTTTCTTCAGAAACCGCTAAATAAGATTCTCTCTTTCTCTTCCTCTTGATTTTTTCGTAATATATATGTTCCTAATACTAATTTTGTTATTTGTTTCAAGACTGCTCTCTACTTGGTTTACTTAGGATTGGTCAATTTGGTATCAGCCTGGATCAGTACGTGTCTAGCAACATTGATCTGTTATTTTTAGTACCTATATATATAGTACTGAGAACTCTTTTTATGTTTTAAAGTTGAAATGGTTTATTGGCAATTCGACAGGTGTTGCTTGTTGGATGCAAACAGGGGAAAGACAAACACGGCGGTTGCGTATAAGTTATCTCAAATCAATCCTAGCAAAAGATATTACTTTCTTCGATACAGAAACTAGAGATTCAAACTTCATTTTTCACATCTCAAGCGACGCAATCTTGGTTCAAGATGCAATTGGCGATAAAGTAACCCTTTCTAATTAATTATAAGGACGAAACAAAAACTTTGAAACTTGATGAAATGTTTAGTTATTTTCTTTTTCAGACCGGCCATGTTTTGCGGTACTTATGTCAGTTCCTTGCGGGATTTGTCATCGGTTTTTTGTCGGTATGGCAACTAACGTTGCTCACATTAGGAGTGGTTCCATTGATAGCAGTTGCAATAGGAGGCTATGCTATAGTCATGTCTACAATCTCAGAGAAGAGTGAAGCTGCTTATGCTAATGCAGGAAAAGTCGCAGAAGAGGTTTGTTTTAGAAATTAATATATGTGTTTACATGTGAAAGAGTGTTTCACAAAAAAAGAAAAGAAAAATGACCACAAAAACATTTTAAAGGCAAACGCCAAACTAACAACAGAATTTGTATGATATGCTACAAAATGGGAAATCAAAGCAAAAACATAAATAAAATATTAGAATCTATTTTTATTTAATTAGTTCTGAACACAATTCTCTATTGATTATCAGGTTATGTCACAGGTGAGAACAGTGTATGCATATGTAGGTGAAGAGAAAGCTGTAAAATCTTACTTAAAGTCTCTCAAGGAAGCTTTAAAACTCAGTAAAAGGAGCGGTATTGCTAAAGGTTTAGGAATTGGATTAACATTTAGCCTCTTGTTCTGTGCTTGGGCATTGCTTTTTTGGTATGCAAGTATTCTTGTACGCCAAGGAAAAACCAACGGTGCAAAAGCCTTCACAACGATCCTCAATGTCATTTACAGTGGATTGTAAGTAAATCTCCAAAAATTTCTCTTGATATATCATCAAATTGCATCATACAAATCATTATCTTACATTTTCAGCGCCTTGGGTCAAGCCGTGCCTAGCTTATCCGCAATTTCCAAAGGCAGAGTTGCTGCTGCAAATATTTTTAAAATGATAGGAAACAACAATCTTGAAAATTTTTGAGAAATTAAACGACAATGGAACATCATTGGAAAATGTATCTGGGAGGATTGAGTTTCATCAAGTGTCTTTCGCATATCCTTCTAGACCAAGCATGGTTTTTGAGAATCTTAGTGTCACAATACATTCAGGCAAAACTTTTGCATTTGTCGGTCCAAGTGGTTCAGGGAAAAGCACAATCATATCATTGGTGCAACGGTTCTATGAACCTAACTCAGGGGAGATTCTCTTAGATGGAAATGACATCAAGAGCTTGAAGCTTAAATGGTTGAGAGAACAGATGGGATTAGTGAGTCAAGAACCGGCATTATTCGCCACAACCATATCTTCCAACATTCTTCTTGGTAAAGAGAACGCAAGTATGGTTCAGATCATAGAAGCTGCTAAAGCAGCCAACGCAGATTCTTTCATTAAATCATTACCCAATGGTTACAATACTCAAGTAAATTATTTGGTTTTTCATAATCATATATCTTCTCATATTTCTTCTTTATTTAATTATTGGTCAAACCATTCCATATAGGTTGGAGAAGGAGGAACTCAGCTCTCAGGAGGACAAAAACAGAGGATTGCAATTGCTCGAGCAGTTCTAAGAAATCCAAAGATATTACTTTTAGATGAAGCAACAAGTGCTCTTGATGCCGAATCAGAGAAGATTGTTCAGCAAGCACTTGACACAGTCATGGAAAAAAGAACAACAATCGTCATTGCACATAGATTATCCACCATTAGAAATGTTGACAAGATTGTTGTATTGAAAAATGGTCAGATTATGGAAACCGGTAGCCACTCAGAACTTATATCAAGAGGAGGAGATTACGCAACTCTTGTGAATTGCCAAGAGACAGAACCTCAAGAAAACTCGAGATCAATTATGTCTGAAACTTGTAAAACACAAGCTGGATCTTCGAGTTCAAGAAGAGTTTCTAGCTCAAGGAGGACTTCAAGCTTCAGGGAAGACCAAGAGAAGACTGAAAAAAGTTCAAATGGCGGAGATTTAAGCTCGTCTTCAGTGATATGGGAACTTATAAAGTTGAATGCTCCAGAATGGCTTTATGCATTACTTGGCTCAGTTGGTGCAGTTCTTGCTGGATCACAACCAGCACTATTCTCGATGGGGGTAGCTTATGTGTTAATCACGTTTTATTCACCTTCTCCTAGTCTGATCAAGCGACAAGTCGAAAAGGTAATTGTTATCTTTGTTGGAGCTGGAGTAATAACAACTCCTATATATCTCCTCCAACATTACTTCTATACACTTATGGGAGAGCGTCTTACTTCACGGGTTCGATTATCCTTGTTTTCAGGTAAACATAAACATTTTAAACATCTTGAGTTTGATTTAATGCTTTAATATTTATATATCTTTACAACAATTTCAGCTATCCTTTCGAATGAAATCGGGTGGTTTGATCTCGAAGAAAATAACACTGGATCACTCACTTCAATCTTATCTGCTGATGCAACCTTGGTTAGGAGTGCTATAGCGGATCGCCTCTCAACAATTGTTCAGAACACATCTCTTACAATCACATCCTTAGGACTTGCCTTTTTCTACTGTTGGCGTGTTGCAGCCGTAGTAACTGCTTGTTTCCCTCTTATCATTACAGCTTCTCTTACTGAGGTAACTCAAAACCAAAGATCCTCTCTCAACTATATATTTTTTTTATTTTGAAACCGAATAAGCTTGAATGCTCTATGATATTTCACAGCAATTGTTTCTAAAAGGCTTTGGAGGAGATTACACAAGGGCTTACTCTATGGCAACTTCATTAGCGCGTGAAGCCATTGTGAATATAAGAACTGTAGCTGTGTTTGGTGCTGAAAAGCAAATCTCAGAACAGTTTACTTGCGAGCTAACCAAACCCACCAAGAATGCCTTACTCAAAGGTCACATCTCTGGATTTGGATACGGTTTATCTCAATGTCTCGCCTACTGTTCCTACGCACTTGGTCTCTGGTACATTTCAGTTTTGATTCAGCGGAAGGAGACAAACTTTGAGGATAGTATCAAATCTTTCATGGTATTGCTCGTTACAGCTTACTCGGTAGGAGAAACGCTTGCGTTAACCCCAGATATCGTGAAGGGAACTCAAGCACTCGGTTCTGTTTTTAGGGTACTACATAGAGAGAGTGAAATACCTCCGGACCAGCCTAACTCAAGATTGGTCACTCAGGTCGAAGGAGATATAGAGTTCAGAGCCGTGAGCTTTGCCTATCCCACAAGACCCGAAATCGCCATTTTTCAAAATCTTAGTCTCCGAGTTTCAGCGGGAAAAAGTCTTGCGGTCGTGGGAACTAGTGGTTCAGGAAAAAGCACAGTGATCGGACTGATCATGAGATTCTACGATACGACCAACGGAAAACTCTGTATCGATGGGCAAGATATAAAAACTATAAACCTACGTAGCTTGCGCAACAAGCTAGCATTAGTCCAGCAAGAACCAGCTCTGTTTTCAACAACCATATACGAAAACATCAAGTATGGGAACGAGAACGCATCAGAGGCAGAAATCATGGAAGCCGCAAAAGCTGCGAATGCCCACGAGTTCATAATCATGATGGAAGAAGGGTACAGGACGCACGTAGGTGATAGGGGTGTGCAGTTATCAGGTGGTCAGAAACAAAGAGTGGCGATCGCGAGGGCAGTTTTAAAGGATCCTTCAGTGCTTCTTCTTGATGAGGCAACAAGTGCTTTGGACACGAGCTCGGAGAAACTGGTCCAAGAAGCACTAGACAGGCTGATGAAGGGACGAACCACAGTGTTAGTGGCTCACAGGCTCTCGACCATAAGGAAAGCAGACATGATTGCTGTGTTACATAAGGGAGAAGTTGTGGAGAAGGGAAGTCATAGAGAGCTTGTTTCCAAATCTGTTGGGGTTTATAAGCAATTGACGAGTCTACAAGAAGTGGTGTGAGTGATCATCAAATACAAAAAAAAAAATGTGATTTTTGTTTTCTATGAAGTCTAGCGTCAGTTAATGATTGACTTGAATAACATAACGTCGGTTTTCAAACTGACGTACGTAACAAGCTTCGACGTTAATTTTATTTTGCTTCGGGTTAGCAAGTGATGATATATGTAAACATATAATATTGTTGTAGACATATTATCCACAACGTTGGACAATTCTTGAACCCCTCTCGTTCACCTCCTTTTCATTGGCCAATCAAAAATTGTCCTGTATCTTCATTACTTTAAAAGGGGCGCTTTTCCAGTAGATTATAGGACTATACATCGTTTCAGCAATAGTGAGAGAAGTGTGCCTAAAAACCCTAAATACAATAATCATAGATTTTTGTAGTTAGTCTTCGTGCATCCTACAAAAAATGCTTTAAACCAGAGTACACATTAAGCATATATTTACCTTGCAAGTTGCAACATTCAAACCCATCATCAAACTAATGATCTAAAATTCCTCATTCCATGAAAAAAAAATGTTGTTCTAAGAAACTATACAAGGAAGCAAGGGCAAGATGCTTCCATCTTTATTGACATTGTCTAATCAAGAGCATATGAAGCAACCAATTATTCTGCTCTTAAACTCAAGTAAATCCATGAATTCATCTATGCTACTTCCTCTGTACCATTTCTTATGCTTCGAAGCTCAATGAAACCAATCGTAATTTCTCCTATTTCGCATATTGATTATTTTTTGAAAAATCTATCAACTAAAAAGATCGATGCTTTCAAAGTTCCAAACACTGAGATTTAAAATTTCCGCATCAAACTATAATGATTATCCATCAAAATTTCCGAGAACCTAACGACGAATATCTCTGATCATGTTCCAAGTTAGAATCAATACCTGAGTTGGTGGATTCGATGAGCTAGGATGTTCATTTGTCTCGACCCGTTACAGAGAACATCAATTTTAGATATGCTTCTCCGCCTCTGAGCTTGAATCAGGAAAGAGATTGAAATCAAAGAGATCCGTACTCCACAACGACGTCAATGGAAGAGATCAGAAGTAATCGGAAACGCATAAATTGGTTTGTTGGTCGTGTCACATGCATGCATTTATACCAATTCCTTACTCAACCATAGGAACCAATAGCATATATTTAATTTCCATTTAAAACTGATATGTACTTAATGAGATTACGATTCAATTTTTATGATCGAGGACCATTTTTATTTTATTTTATAAATGTTCTCGTCTTGCAAACGCACTACTAATGTAGTACATATGAAAAGATTGTTTTTCCGAAAAATATATCAATCATGGCCTACCCACATCTATTATTTCGGACCGAAGTCCTCAACTTCTTGAATCAGCTCTCTTTTCCATTTCCATATATAGAGATATATAAAATCTATGCATGACAATGAAATTGTATCAGGGTCTAAGTGTGACGAGACCTTGACATTATTCTTGTAAAAAAAAGCTTTCTACCATTGATGAAACTTTTCTTTGTAATAGATAGATAAGCAATAAAGAAAATAGAATTAATTAGTTTTGCATGCAAGAAATCTAACAGGAAGGGAAGGTTAGGTAGCATAGAGCGATAAAAACATAAAAATGGAGGTTGGTAAGAAGAGTGGTGGTAGAGCAAAAGAGTATGTCATAAGAGTTAAATGCCAAATGCAACGCCACTTCTTTCTCTCCCATCCAACCTTCAACACTCTTAATTTTTATATATAATTGTGAACAATCAGTCATCTCAACATTTGCATATTGTCTACATTCAGATTTTTCATATCCTATTGGTACTCTCACCAAAGCTCATCCATCGTCCGGTAAGTTTCTTGACCTCTCTTCATCTATAATATTTTACGGGTCTTAATAAATTATATAGATATTCCAATTGAACGTTTAGGAGAATGAAGTCTTAAAAAAAAATATCCAAAATTACTTATAATTATTTATCCGTAATTAATAATTATACAGTCCAACACGTTATATATCGTACGCAGGCAGTTAGATAAAGTCTTTAAATACTCTGTCTCTCTCTAAAAGTCTAAACATTGTTAAAACTCTTCTCACGTGGCCCGGGTATGGTTTGGTTTGGTTTGTATTGCCCATTAATAATCCGGTGACAGTCTTAACGGTGTGAGTTTCTGTGGTGGCGTAAAACATGAAAAAACATGCGATATATTTTCGTAACGCCGTTTAACTTTGTTTTACGATACGACAACAAAGACAAGGTGGGCAAGGATCCCAATCACGACCAGATTAGTGAGAGAACGACACCCACGAGAAAAATGACAACACTGAAGCTTCTTCTTCTTAATACTTAAACTCTATCCCTTTCCTGAAAAATCAATCAAACCCATTTGAGTTTTACACAGAAAGTTTTTGTCTTTCAATCACAAATTTTGAAGTTCAGCTTTGCAACACAAAAAAACAGAGAGAATCATGGATAAAGCTGCTGAAAGACAGAAGATTTTGCTTCGTCATCTCAATCCAATTCCTTGTTCTTCTTCTTCTTCTCTTAATCATGAATCCTCTGTTCTGTATGTAAGTTTTAGTTTGTCTTAATCGTTGAGTCAATGAGTTTTTATTAGACATTGAAATTGTTTGTGGAAGTTTGTTTTGTGTGTTCTTCTGACTTGAATCTTTCTTTATGTTAGCCTGTGAATTGTGCTTCTGAGGTTTCTCCAATGGCTGCTTTTGGAGACGACATTGTGATTGTAGCGTAAGTCCTCCAAACTCAGTTGCTTCACATTCACTTTCTTTTAAGGTTTCTTGTTTTCTTGATTCTTCTGAGACTACTTCTTCTTCAGGGCATATCGTACCGCCATTTGCAAAGCGAAACGTGGAGGTTTCAAAGATACTCTTCCAGATGATCTTCTTGCTTCTGTTCTCAAGGTACATTCAATTTAAAACCTTTCTCAGACATGGATTTAGTAACTAGTATCTGTGATTTCTCATGTTCCATATGTTTTGTTCAAATTAGGCTGTAGTGGAAAGAACATCTTTGGATCCAAGTGAAGTTGGTGATATCGTTGTTGGTACGGTTTTAGCTCCCGGTTCTCAGAGAGCAATGGAATGTAGAGTTGCAGCTTATTTTGCTGGTTTCCCTGGTACTTAAAAATCAAAATTACATTCTAATTACATTGGAAGATCATAGACAAAACAAATTTGTTGATGTGTTGCTTTACTCTTCTTTTACGACGAGCTAGACACCGTGCCAATTAGAACTGTTAACCGACAATGCTCATCTGGACTACAAGCCGTTGCTGATGTTGCTGCTTCTATTAGAGCCGGATATTACGACATCGGTAATAAGCAGCTTCATCATATTTTTTGTAGTCTCTAGCTGGCTACTTGTCTAGGCCTCGAGATTGATTATCTCTGTTGTGAAATGCAACAGGTATTGGTGCTGGAGTGGAGTCAATGTCAACTGATAGTATGCCTGGAGGCGGCTTTCAAACCTCTAATCCGAGAGTACGTTGTCTCAATGATTCTTTTTATTAAGTCTACTCAACAAGAACAGTTGTTTTGTAATGACTTTTGTAAAACTCCTATATGGGAACAGGCACTAGAATTCCCAAAAGCCCGTGACTGTTTGCTACCAATGGGAGTTACTTCTGAAAACGTTGCAGAAAGATACGGTATCACAAGACAAGAGCAAGATATGGCTGCGGTTAGTTTACCTACTCTCTTCACTTTTTTTTTTTTTTTTTTTGTTTCTTTCTAAATTTATATAAGTACTGATTGATAAGTAATCAACAGGTTGAGTCTCACAAGCGCGCTGCAGCTGCGATCGCTTCTGGTAAACTCAAGGATGAAATCATTCCTGTTGCTACTAAGGTAAAAAAACAAGAAAGCTCCTGATCAACTTCTTTTTAAAACCCTTTTGCTAGAGATTGATTTCTCAATGAACGATATTGTTCCTTAACAGATTGTGGACCCTGAGACTAAAGCAGAGAAGGCAATCGTTGTATCTGTTGATGATGGTGTGCGTCCAAACTCAAACATGGCAGATTTGGCAAAGCTGAAGACTGTCTTTAAAAAAGATGGTTCCACCACAGCTGGTAAGAAATATGTTTCCACATTTCATTGACAAAAGTGAGATCATGGTTTGGAGCATTTGTTTATGTATGTGAATTGTGTAGGCAATGCTAGTCAGATTAGTGATGGTGCTGGAGCTGTACTGCTAATGAAGAGAAGTCTTGCAATGAAGAAGGGACTTCCCATTCTTGGAGTATTCAGGTATAAATGAATATGGAGAGACTTTGTCTACATTTTGATGGTTTAAGAGATCGAGCAAATCTGATCCCGGAACAATGCAGGAGTTTTGCTGTAACTGGTGTGGATCCATCTGTAATGGGCATCGGTCCAGCTGTCGCCATCCCTGCTGCAACTAACCTCGCAGGGCTCAACGTCAGCGATATTGATCTATTTGAGATCAATGAGGTAGTGAAAATGTTTCACATTAGTTGTTGTCTGTTTCGGAATTATCCTTACTTATGAATCTCTCCATTGATGAACTGTTGAGAAAACAGGCATTTGCATCTCAATATGTGTACAGTTGTAAGAAGCTGGATCTAGATATGGAAAAGGTCAATGTTAATGGAGGAGCCATTGCTATTGGCCATCCTCTTGGTGCTACAGGTTACTACTTTATACAAGCTTTGCCTTAATTAAACAGATGATATGCAAGATGTGTATAGGCTAATAGAGTTTGTCTCTCTATGTACAGGAGCTCGATGTGTTGCAACATTGTTGCACGAGATGAAGCGGAGAGGGAAGGATTGCCGCTTTGGAGTAATCTCAATGTGCATCGGTATATATTCAGAGTTTGAATAGGCTCCATAATTATATTGATTTTATGTTGATGGTATGCATAAAATGTATATGTAACAGGCACTGGTATGGGAGCTGCAGCTGTTTTTGAAAGCGGAGACTCTGTTGATAACTTGTCCAACGCTCAAGTGGCTAACGGGGAAGGTCATTAGAGCAATGTAAAGAGCTTGAATAAGTAGAAGCAACGTGTCTAATAAATATGATGCTTGTAGCTCTCTTTCACATTGTTGAACAATGAAAACTTTTGTCATTCTGAGTTTAGAAATCAACTACTACTTTTTCTGTGAAAAAGTGTTAATCTAAAACCAAAAGTTACATCCTTCCACACACAATTCTGAACACACAAAGCAGCAAATCTCATTCTTCATCGTCAGGAGACCCCCCTGGCACCAGCTACATCACAAACAATTTTAAAAACCGGGGTCTTAGCATTTCGAAAATTAAAATGGTCAACGGGTTTATCTAAAGATAGATGAAAGAAATCACAAGGGAGTTTATACAGCGTATGGCTAGTTTGGCTACTGTTAGAATAAGTAACCAATTTCAATTTCGGAAAATATAGATAAAATGCTGTATTGACTTACAATGGCTATGTTATTTCCATTGAGCAGGATCTGATCAAGCTTTGTAACCCGTCTTCCTTCAGCTGTAATCTCACTGCACAACGATACTTAAATTAGTAGCACACTCTAGTTACATCTCAATAGAGAATCTGATACAGCAAAAACTTGAGATCCCATCTCCAAAGCAACAGGAGTTTAAAATCATTAAATCAGTAATCTACATACAAGAAAAGAAAAGAAAAGAAAAGAAAAAAAACTCGTATCACCGAAACGACACATGAAGCAGTCTAAATGGTCTCTATATATAAATCAATTACCAAAAAAAAAAAAAAAAAACTAAGTACTGAGAAACAAAAACCAAAAGGCTGGGTTCTGGGTTCTGCATTATCAAACCTATAGTTCAATAACTCTATGTTTCACCTCCTAACGCATATAGCAAAAAAATCGAATTCCGAAGAGGAAGAAGAAGAAGAAGAAGAAAAAAAACCCTAAAAGAAGAGACTTACTACTCGGTGACATCTTCAAGGACCATGTTGACATAAACATCAAATCCTTTGAGAGTACCAACGAGCTCCTTATCTCCTTTCATTATAACCCATATCTTCGATCCTATGCACCTATCGATTAGCTCTGCACAACAAACACAACCCAAATCGCTCAACAAAATTGGCGGTACCAAAATCGCAGATCCATCCTATAGAAAAGAGAAATCCATACCTGACGGAAGAAGCTGCGAAGGATTGTTCGCCATGAGGAAGGAACAGTGCGACAACTGAAAGGGTTTTTGATTTTTTTTCTTCTCTGCTTCAAAACGCTTTTCGATTTTTAGGGTATGTTTAGCTAAACAAATCGTACAGTGTTTTACTTTAAAGTAATTTCCAAGAAACCCCTCAAACTTTATAATTCTTTTCAAATTGACTTTTTATTATAGATGTTACTATATAAACCTTTTAAATGTATCCAATCAAGTCTCAATTTTTTTTTTGATAAACCCTCTCGGCTACTCCAGTAAAAACGCACTGAAGTGCTAGATAGTGGACATCTCCTTGCTCGATCACTATATTGACTGAATCCGCGAGTTTGGAATGTTTTTCAATTAGGCCTTGAATGGTAGTAGATTCTACAATAGTTTTTGGATTTTGTTTTTGAAAAATCCGTTTTTTCACCAATTAAGATTTTAGCTTAAATAGATTCTCTACAAAAATAAGGAAACTAGTTTTTGGATTTTTTTTACAATCCTTAATAGAAACCAAAATCCACATAATTAGAGATTTAAAAAAAAGAACATATCCTTTTTTTTTATTGTAAAAACTAAAAACTAAAAAAACTAAAAACCAAAAAACATAATCTAAAAACTATTTTAAAACCCACTACCATTCATGGCTTTAATATATAGAAGTATTTGGATCGTTTGTTACTAGAATACCATATAAACTATCAGTACCGAAGCTCAGATCCAGACTTCCCATATAATTGTTGTGAAAATGTTCCTTGGATAGCTGATAGCTAATTACAACCTCCCCACTTTTTTCACTATCACTAGATTACGACCACTCCATGCACTTTCTTCACCATCACTAGACCACGTCCATGTGGGCTATCAAGCCTCAAATTTAAAAGTAAGAAGATAAAACCTTGATTAGTTGATTTCTTGCATTGAGATAACACATACGATACTAGACTATTAATATAATCTTGGCACACATGTTAACAAGTCCACTTATAGTAGTCGAGAAGAAAAAAAGAAACTCTCCTAAACCATCTTGCCTTTGCTATTGTTTAAGGACTTCACTTACATGTTTGCCATTCATTAATTACTTTTGTCTACTGAAATACCCAGACGCATCTATCTGAAAACATGTTGTTCCAATGTATCAACTCCAAGATTTGGAGGATAATGTTTTATTTTCCCCCTAGTGGTCGAATTGCTCCCATTTTGGTTCACCAAGATCTAATAACTATGTTCTCTGGCCAGCATTGATGCCACGACTCACGTACAGTTTGGTAGATCCGCAGAAATTTTTTTACCATAGATAAACAACATTTTCCATATAAGAAAAATATATATGTATGAGAATATAAAAAGTGTGAATTTCAAAATTCGAAGCACAGTGTCTACTTTGGTTTAAGAGTTAGCAACACAACGATGAAATTGTCTTTCTGATTAAATAATTAATGGAGAACAAAATATAAGTATCAATAATTAAGTAGATGCGAACAATATGTAACACATTTTATTTAAGTGCAAATATGAAAATATAAGATGGATTTTTAAAGTTGGTAGGAAAGTAAGAACTGAACTTTAAAAGTGAATCGTGACAAAAAAAAAAATATATATAGAAAACAGAAGTACTCACTCTTTATCATCGACTTTTTAAAATATATATATTTAAGCTTAGAATGTTAAATTTGTACTTTTAAAAAATAAATTTATGTATATATTATAAATATTTTAACAAAAAGAAGAGTGTAAAAAATATTCAAAGTAATTACTCAAAATACATGATGAGTTCCCAAGCAAATTTTAACTGAGGATCAGATCGACTTCAGAGTCGGCCCTTACTAATACATTGATCAAGTCTCTCTTTTGTGATTTCTCTAGTTTGTCGGCAACACAGTTCTGGTTATATATTAATCGTCAAGGCACAGAAGAAGCAAGAAGATCCAGTAAGGGCAGCTCTGAGAGGTAGGGTAAACAAATCATGCATGTCTTACACATATGTTTTAGTGCGCCACAGACACACACACGCTGTTTCAATTGATATATATGGTTCATGTAATGTTCCTTGTGTTCATGAATTCAATCCAAAAGCAAATGAAGGACAATGGACGAAAAAAAGAGAACAAAATCAAGGAAGATAAGTTAAGATGACTTGTGCAGTTAATTCGAATGTATTCAACTATCTAAAATAAATCAAAGTATTAGCAAAAAAAAACCTTAACTAAAGAAAAGTAATCGAACAAGTTATTAATAATTTACTCCTATAATATGTAAGCTTCCATACTATAAGACATTATGCCAAAAAAAACTTGAATAGACTATAGAGCAAACCAAATCAATCTTGAATATAGCTATTTAATCGTCTTGATTCATGTAATCTCTCCGCTAGTTTCGGATTTATAAATTTTCTTCAATATTGACTTATAACTAAGTCACGAGTCCGCAAAAGTTATCGGTGTTGCCTGCCTTATTGCCGATGGTCCCCATGTGTATGAGTTAAACGGCAAGTCTTGTAACCTAGTGAATGATGCTTAGTATGCTATCCAGATTCATTTCGTTTTGGCTCATTATTGTATTCGCCACATAACGAGTGAGAGTGACGATGATTCGTTACTTATTTTAATATTATTGATGATGTCGCAACCACTTAAGATATTTTTATTTACATAATCCTTTTAAATGATTCCAATGACGATTGGATAATTGAAATCAGATAATGAAGTTTTTGAGTACTTTTTTTTTAGTGTGGTAACGAGATTGAAATGCCTTGCACTACTTTAAACTTGGATCGAATCTGTTACTTCTCCGTGTAACTGGATACTTAGAGTAAAATAATGAACAGAAAATTAAAACTATTCTCGTATCAGTTTTTTTTACCAGTCAGCAAACAACAAAAGAGAGAATTTGAGCTGAATAATAGAGTACACAATTTTACATTTTTACTCTATAAAGTAATAGCATCCAAATTTATTCTAATTAAGTATTGTGGTTGCAGTGGACAAATTCGTTAACGATTTAGTTTACTCTATTTTTAAAGCAGACAGCAAAACGAAACGAACCAACTCTATTTATATATAAAAACAGTTTATAGTTGGTCCCTAACGTTTTTAATTACTTTTTTTTTTGAGTTTGCGATGATTTTCTTTTATTCTTTTTAAAGAAAGGCGAGTGATTTGAGATAATTAAAAGTAAAGTACATACTTCAAAAAATAGTGAATAACACAATCATATATATAAGACTACAATTTTAAACTGATATTTAAATTATTGGAGGTCAAATCAACAAAAAAAAAAAGATCTGAGCTACAAACGGAGAACATTGAAACAACATACATGAAACATATGATAACAAATTTTTTGTGTAACAACATACTCGACGAAATCCGTCGGTGATAAGGTTTGACGAAGACATTATGACATAAAATAAATTGTTGTGGCACCATGTGTCCCGCGGCGGGTCTGCCCTGGACTCCTGCCCGCCTCTTGGATGCGTTCTATATATCCATGTCTAGTAGGAAGCGAGTATAGAAGTTATATCTCCTTTATTATTTGAAAAACAAGAAATGGCATTTTAAAATTTCTATGATCAATAAAAGTATATGGAATATTTCCATTAAAATTTTGAATTTGTGTCCTAGCTTCATGTTTGTTTACAGACCCAATATTAAAGTTGTCATTTATATTACTTTTGAAAACCTAGTTTTTTACAACAAATAGATTTACCTAGAACTAAAACATATATATATATATATATATACATAGCTTAGAATCCATTTAGATTATATATTATTTCATGGAATAACATATTCGAATACATTATTTATTCCAATATTATATCTAGATGAGTCAGAAAGATGTTGGAGGTAGAAAGAGAGAGGATGCTTGTTTTGGGCCATCTGCTTAGATGAGATATAAATTTTGTTTCACACACAAACCGTTACGATATATTTAAGGAATTGTCGCTAAAATTTTCCGTTTATATATTAACATGCATGCATGACAAATTCCCTCGATAAAGTTGGAAACACCCATTTTTGTTGTAAAATATTCAAGTTGTTGAAAGGGAATGCAAGTATAAAGGTCAGCTGCAACACCGTCCCAATGTTGACAATTTAGAATGTAAAGTGTTAGAATTAATTCCAATCAAAATTAGAATTGAGCAGTTTACAAATTTGTAATATATGAAACTCTATATGAAAGAGAAAATTTAAAAAATAAAAAAAAAAAAAAAATCTTTTGGTGGTTTAAAAAACACACCCAAAAATGTATATACACATACATTTTGGGTGTTAAAGAAGATACCAAAACTGAAGAAAGAGACAGTGGCAATAGTGAAAGAACACGTTTTGCTCGTTCACCTACGTGGTAAGAAGTCTTCAGGTGACGTGGCAGTTCAATTGAACAGAGACGAGATATCGACCGAATTCATTTCTTACAGTTACAAACGTACGCATATATATGATTTAGTTCACAAGTTGTTGTCTCTCACAGCCTCTCAATAGACATCTGTATACTTTATTGTTCAGAAAGAGAAAAGTGAGAGAGAAGCAAAAGATGGAGAGAAGCTTGAAGAAGACGAAGAGCAATAATAACAACTCAATAAAGAGTAATACGATGAAAGATGATGAAATGTTTCATGTGATTCATAAAGTTCCTAGTGGCGATACTCCCTATGTCAAAGCCAAACATGCTCAGGTCTAGATTCTTCTTCTTCTTCTTTGAGGCTTTTTTTTTTTTTTTTTGGTTCATGAATCGAATCTCAAAATATTAATTAATCACTCATTCTTACTCTTTTTTTTTGTTTGTGTGTGATATATTACTCATTCTTTTATATGCTAGTTTCCTTAACTTTCACTTATTTTTAGAGAACTTGCAATAAATGATTATGTGAATCGGTTATTTGTTATTTTTTAGTATTTGTTAATTAATCTCGTGTTGGAAAGAGTATAATTTTTTTTGGTAACTAAAAAGCATAATTTTTGCGTGTATTTTTTGTAAATATTATGCGCTGTTTTTGATAATAGTATCACGCTTTTCATATAAAACATCACGCTTTTCATATAAAACACGCGTGATAAATGCAAAAAATTATATTACAACCATATTTTGGTAAATTTGTTTTTCTGTTATCTTTGAGAAAAATATTATTACCAAAGTCTTATGGGCTTGGATATCAAAGTAGCTATGTTTAATTTGTATGAATTTTGGATTGAAATGTCATTGTATATTTTGCTTGAAATGTTGACAAAAAAAAAACGAGATTAAAATAATTGTTAAGAGTTCTTGCAAAAAGGAAAAAAATCTAGCAAGGAAGTTAGGTATGAAAAGACAATTTTCGTAATTGTCTTTTTTTCTCTTTTCTCTTTTCCTTTTTTTTTATTAGTTAAAAAGTGAATTTTATTAAATCGACAGCAAAAAAAAACTTAAAAAGTTCAAATTATAGCCAAGATGGTGCGGTGTGCGTATGAGAGTCACTAGTTACACCGACCGAACGAACCAGATTCTCGCATTAATATTTGCGTTTACTTTTCCTCAGAATGGTGCAAATAAGTTCTCACTTCTCAAAGAATATTCTACTTTACATTGGCCAATCACATTACCTCATATATAATTGCTCAAATAAATTAGTAATTGAATATATTTTTAGATGAGTATGGCCTTAAGCAAGATTTCAAATAATTAACAGTATGGCTTAATAATGTTGGTTACAGTTGATAGAGAAGAACCCGGAGATGGCAATAGTATGGTTTTGGAAAGCCATTAACACAGGAGACAGAGTAGACAGTGCTCTCAAGGACATGGCTGTAGTAATGAAACAACTTGACCGTTCTGAAGAAGCCATCGAAGCCATCAAATCTTTCCGTCCTCGTTGTTCCAAAAACTCCCAAGATTCCCTCGACAACGTCCTCATCGACTTATACAAGGTCTTACTATAACCATACATTTATCTACTTGCACTCTAACATAAAGTTGTATTTATCTACTCGTCCTCATTGACCATGCATAGCTTGATTTTTTTTCGCTAGACAAATATTCAAAGACACTTTCAAATATTCTGAAGATTGGTCTCAATTTCGATTTGGAATCTTTGAGTTATAAAACTAAGAATAGTATATTACAATGAACAGAAATGTGGAAGAATGGAGGAGCAAGTTGAGTTATTGAAGAGGAAACTGAGGCAGATCTATCAAGGAGAGGCTTTTAATGGTAAACCCACCAAGACAGCTCGCTCTCACGGCAAAAAGTTTCAAGTGACCGTTCAACAAGAAATCTCAAGATTACTGGTAACTAAATTTTTACCAACTCGAACTCTTCGTCTAGTTTCACTTGTGTTTTCCTTTTCCGCGATGAACTGATAGATTTAATTGGAATTTATAAACAGGGGAACTTGGGGTGGGCATATATGCAACAAGCTAAGTACTTGTCAGCAGAAGCGGTATACAGAAAAGCTAAGATGGTGGAGCCAGACGCTAACAAATCGTGCAACCTAGCGATGTGCCTTATCAAACAAGGCAGGTTTGACGAGGGAAGATCGGTTCTTGACGAGGTTCTCGAGTCTAGGGTTTTGGGTGCAGATGATTGTAGGACAAGGCAACGAGCCGATGAGCTTTTGAGTGAATTAGAGGCTTCACTGCCACGTAGGCGAGATGCTGAGATGGAGGATGTCTTGGGAAATATCTTAGACGACGATGACTTTGTTCTTGGGCTTGAACAGATGACATCCACTAGTTTTAAATCTAAGAGACTCCCAATCTTCGAACAGATTTCGTCTTTTAGAAATCAATTAGTTTGCTAGTAAATTCATTTTGTGTTTCGTATGTATCATATTATCTAGCTTTTCTGCTTCATAGGTTTGATGGGTTGGTAAATAAGTATGTGTTATGTTCTCCTTATGTAACTATGTATATACAACAATAATGGGAACAAAGTCATTTAAATCTATAAGTTTTTGTGAAAAATCTTAATATTCCGATTTAAAGGTTGAGAGAATTAAAACCATGAAAATTTTATGGTTCACACTCGATATCTCCTCTACAAAGGACCACACAAGTTCTCATTGCAATTTGCATTGCTCGATTTGGGGTGAGCCGACAAGCAGAAGCGGCCGTTAATTTGAGGGCATTTATAGATAATGTGTCCTTCAAGTACAATATGACCTTTTTTATGTTTATCGTATGGACCAAAAACTTACCGTTTTAGGCTGCCCACCAGTCATCAGGACCACTGCAACTTGCTACAACTTTCATTTCTCTATAAAGACACTCTCTATCAACGCAAGAAGATCTACAAGCTTTGGTTACAAATAGGGATCTCGAATTCAAAAGGCTTTTCAAAACACCTAAAGCAATGAAGCTAAAATTTGATTGTAGCTAATGTGAAATAACTGCTTAATAATTGTCAATATTATATAACTCATGTCATTCATTTGTTGCGCATATGTGATGTTGTATCAAGCTAGATTAGGCACTAAAAATATATTCCAAGAAAAATATTTTGAGAGATCTGACAGAAATCAAGATCATCGAGAATTTAACAAAAAATTGAAAAATCATAAAAAATTGAAAAAGATCTAAAAATTTACGAAACGAATATTTATATTTATTTTAAATATATACATTTATGCTTATGTTAATTTAAGAAATTTAGATTTATTCCATCTTTTTATCGTACATTGTATCTTTTAAGTTTGGTTTGTGATTTGTGTATCTTACTCGGTTCAAGAAATCTATCCAACATTAAACCGGAATACTGATTACTCAATGATCGGTTAACTCTGGTTTGCTTTTATTTCGGTTGGATAATTTAAATTCATTTATCATCTTCACGAGAAAACACATCCCTGAGAAGACGATCTCAATTCTGCGAGAATGGAACCAGAAGTAATCAGAGACAAAGAAGCAATGAGAAGATGGTCTCGAGCCATGAGATCACAAGGCATGACCATTGGTTTAGTACCCACAATGGGTTACCTCCACGAAGGTCACTTATCTCTCGTTCGTCAATCCCTAACCCTCGCCGACGTCACCGTCGTCTCAATCTACGTCAACCCAGGCCAATTCTCACCTACGGAAGACCTCTCCACATACCCATCTGATTTCTCCGGCGATCTCGTTAAACTCGCTGCTATTTCCGGTGGTAAAGTCTTCGTCTTTAACCCGAGTAACCTCTATGACTACGGCGGCGGTGAGAGGAAGAAGGTAAACACCGGTGGTGGGAGGGTTGTGAGTTGTGTTGAGGAAGGTGGTGGGTTAGGTCATGAGACTTGGATTAGGGTTGAGAGATTAGAGAAAGGTTTGTGTGGGAAGAGTAGACCTGTGTTCTTTAGAGGTGTTGCTACTATTGTAACCAAGCTTTTTAATATTGTTGAGCCTGATGTTGCTGTGTTTGGTAAGAAGGATTATCAACAATGGCGGATTATACAGAGAATGGTGAGTATTGGGAACGTTTCTGTTTTGTTTTAGGAATGATTTTGAGAACAATCTCATCACAAAGATTTGGCTTTGTCTCTTGTTTATGTAGGTTCGAGATCTTGATTTTGGGATAGAGATTGTAGGATCAGATATAGCTAGAGAGAAAGATGGACTTGCTATGAGTTCTAGAAATGTGCGTCTTTCAGATGAAGAAAGGCAAAGGGTAAAGTAAAAGATTCTAGCATTTGAAACAAGGATCAAGAAAGTTGCTTGATTTGCTTATGTTGCTTGGTTCATTATGTGGTAGGCTTTGTCTATAAGTAGGTCTCTGGCCATGGCTAAAGCTTCTGTAGCAAAAGGGCAAACCAGTTGTGTAGAGCTTAAGGATATAATTATTCAACAACTTGTTGGATCTGATGGACGGGTAGATTATGTCGAGGTAAGCATTTATCGTGTTGGTATTTGGATTGGAGTTGTTGTTTGGATCAATGTGTACACATACCATTCAGTTTTGATGCGAGGATTGTGATTTTGTATATTATGCAGATCGTTGACCAAGAAACTCTTGAAGGAGTGGAACAAATAAAGAGTGGAGTAGTGGTTTGTGTTGCTGCTTGGTTTGGAACCGTCAGGCTTATAGACAACATTGAGATCAATATCACTCTCTAGATCTCACTGCCTGCATTCAAATTTTATGACAAAAACTTGGAAGCTTCGAAGGTAATGAGTTTTGAACTAATTGGAATGAATGGTAAACAGAGAAGAATGATGAGAATCAACGTAAAGTATCAGCTTCACCATGTTTTTGTGCAAGAGACAGGTGGGAAGCAGGAAACTATGTTTGCGAATTCTGAATGTCTCATTTTTTCATCCCAAACCCGAGTGTTTGAGTTTTGATTGTACACAGAGCTTTGTTATACCCTAATAATTGAGAGACCCGTCTGAAGGGGACCATGAGCATCAAATAACTCAGGAATAGCATCACATAATTCAATCACTCCTTGTACAAAAGCTATATGCTATCTTTAACGCAATGGACATATCCAAAGTCGAAAACCAAAAAGCACACACTTGACAACTCTTTTAGCATTGTTGATTAAGCAAATGTCCGCTTTTCTCAAATGGTGTTCTCAAAACACCCGAAGACATGAAAGTTTCAAAGACCAGTGTACAAAAAAGTCCAGATATAAAATGCCTAAAACAATGCAAGAGGAAAAAACAAGAACAAACGAGAATCAGTTGAGTTCATCATCTACAAAGAGATACCGAAACAGAAATCAAATTACTTTAGCTCCTTCTCACCATTTCAAAGAAAGGTAAAATAAAAAAAAATGATTTGGGGTGAGAGAGGCTCGAACTCTCGACCTCAGGATTACTCAGATAGCTATGAGACCTACGCGCTAGCCAACTGCGCCACCACCCCAATTGTTTTGTTATATTCCCAAAAAGAATAATGTACTTATAAAAAATTGAAACTTTATCATTCCCTTCCCGTTTTGTCTCTGTCTTTTGGGGGTTACGACGACGGGAGAGAGAGAAACTTTTCATGTAGTACGCACAACCCCAATCCGCTTCTTCGTTCTTCTTCTTCTTCTTCTTCCTCTCTGCTCTTCATCAATCCGTCCTTCTCTGTCTCTTGCTTCCATCTAATTCGAGGTTTGTTTGTTTGCTACTTTTCTCACTCTACTTCAATGTTCTTTTCTCGTCCCTGAATCCGCCCTTTGACTCTTAAATCTCAATTTAGTTTATGTTCTGACACTGGATTCATGCCTTAAATTCAGTACCCAAACCATTTGGTTTCAATTAGGTTCTGCAATTTGAATTTTGTTTTCTTCTTTGTGATATAGGGTCTGTTTCTGAGATTCAGGCAATGTTTTAGTTAGTCGTTAGTTGTTAAAGGCATTTTCATTACCAATGGTTGGACATGTTGTTGTGTCTCCATCATTGTGCGTTCAGCTACGGATGCAAAATGTTCACTTTAGTCAAAGTAACTACTTCTCCACGAACCCTCGTGTAAAGATTCCCCAAAGGTTTTGATCTCATTCTCTTTTCTTGTTTTTTTTCTTGACCATATGAAGTTGGCTTAGAGAAGTAACAATGTTGGAATGTTGTGTTTCTATAAGTAGGAAGACTTTTGGGGTTTGCAAGATCACATCATGGGAAGCTGACAAACATAACGTTCCTACTTCCTTGAATCTTGGATCGTATTATTCTCGCGGAGAGTCTTCTTGTAAGTGTACTTGCTTGGCATCTCTAGCGGATTTTGATGGTGTTGCTGGTTCAGGTTGGGTTCCTATTGGTGACCAAGTTCTCCTGACTGCCAGTATATTTCTTACTTATATGGCTGGAGTCATTCCTGTTAAAAAAAACTCGAGTTACTCTTCTAGAGAGAACACCGTTGAGGAGGAGAGTCCACGTGTTGGAACTTCAGAATCTTCTGGTAGGTAAGAGTAGTCATCTTTGAATGATAATATATCTCTGTTGCATTTTAGCTGTAAGGTATATCAATACAGCTTAACTGTTGTGTATTTACGCATATCCTTTCTTCTATGCATTGGCTGTAGTGAGACAGATTTTGAGGGTGATTTGAAGTCTGTATGGGATGTGGTGAAAGTAAAGCTTTTAGATTCTCTAGACGCCATCAAGCATGAGAGTACACTTGGAAGCAGAGATCTTAAAGCTACATCACCCCAAGGGAAACCCCCACTGAGTTTGTATGCGATATCTGAAGGGCCACAGTTGTACTTGCTCTGGTCATGTTTTCAGAAACTTGAAGAAGAGGTCAGCTTGTACCTGCTTTTTCAGTATTTCACCTTGCACATATCTAGTTAGGGAGCATATCTTATTAACAAAAATAGTGTGTCAACATGTGCACTTTGAGTTAAGTAATTGCATCAAGGTCCGTTCTATCCTACCTAGCAGATACCAGTTTATGTCACAATATTGAAATGCACAAACCTGCAATAAAAGAATCTTTGAGGTGGGAAGATTTGAATTAAATTACCCTGTCGCAAGACCTTACTGACTCATTTAATTGTTTCTTTCCTCTCTAGTATTAAGATTTATTCTCTACCCTTAGTAACATTTAAGACATTAGTTTGATGTGATTCTCCATACCGGCTGATCAGCTGGTGTACTTGCTTTTCAGACAAATAAGATATCTGACACAATCAATTCAGATGAGTGGATGGTTAGTTTTACTCAAATTGTTTGGCAAACATATCAAGTAGCATGCACGGCTTGGCTAAAAAAGGAACTGTCTGTGGAAGACTCTGATTCTGACAATGTAAGTCGATATCATATAACATGTAGTCATTATTTGCATAGCAGATTTAGATATGAACTCCAGAATCTAGCCCGTGATGTGCAGGCTTTGCTGATCAGAATGCTAAATGACAACGATGCTATTTTTGACAAAATAAGAAAGTCAGGCAAGGAAGATCTGTTTGCAGAATTTTTGTATTTCCAAAGATTTGGATCTCCCGTGAAAGCTTTCTGCTACGACTTTAGCTTCTTTCGCACTCACGGAGTTGCCATTTTGGAAGACTTGATGATAACATTGGCGGATGGGGTTGCTAGCATCTATCTAGAGCTCATTTCTGTAGACAGCAAATTTTCAAATGAATTGAATAGTGGAGGATTAGGTATCTGTAGCCTTTCTAGTCGATCACTCCAAAAACTACGTAACGAGGTAAAAAACAACTTCACTTTTGTTTTAGTTCCCACCTTCTATTTCAATCTCATGGACAAAAGTTTCATTTCTTCTTGTTGATAGGTAGCTTTATACCAGTGGTTGCATCAGAATATGGAAGCAGTTGTATCGATGTATGAGGATCGATTTGACCTCTACGTTCTTAAAACTCTGGTTATCAACAACCGTGATGGTAGTGATGATACAGAAAGCCGTAGTTGGTGGAGAAAGTTCACACTGGGAAACACTAAAGCTGCCTCATCATCACCCTTGCGATACTCCATAATCACCGATTTTTCATTGCCTGTTAAACGAACCAAGGAGCTTAAAGCTCTATCGGGATGGTAAACGTCTCTTCTTTTACCTTGATCACAAAACCAAAGTTTCCATGAAAATTTTCACATAAGAAAGTGTTTGATGTGTTACAGGAGGTACTACTTCAGTCTGTTTCTGGAGTTATCAGACATAGGAATGCCAATTATCAGAGTGGTGTTGGATAAAGTGAGTAGCATCATATCCTTCTTTCTCGTCACCTTGATTGGTAGATCAGTCGGACTCATCTTCACCGGCATTAGACAGTCTCTCCGTTGGAAGTGAAATCTCATATAACTGTGATGGTATTTTTTTTTTGAGTCGAGCTCATTTTTGGTGATTATTCTGGTTTGGTAAGTGGTAAATTGGTGAAACATGATTTTTTAACTTGTAGTTTTTGCATTGATTCCATTGCTTCAACAACATTGCCAATGTTCTTGGTGCTTCTGTTTTTTAGTTTCTTTTTATCTGGAAAAGAGTACTTTCATGTCTTTGTGCAATAGAAAATGTTGTTCGATCACGTTAAACTCTAATCAGGGATACAACATCATTGTCATCAGTGATATCTTGAAGTTTATAACTATGGACATTTACTTAGAATAAGATTAGAAATGTTGTAGAAAAAAATCTCTAGCTAATCCTAGAATGTTTTCACCAATATCAGTATAAGGTTCAAGAACTTGTAGTTACTTAAGTCGAGTGGCCAAAAATCGTCTAAGGTAGATTGTATACCTACCATATCACTTCTTAATTAGTTAAGTCCTCAAATCTTATTTTCGTCATTAGCTCTTATGAGTTGACTTGGAAGATGCTATGAAATACTTGAACAAACACACTTGTTGATGAGAACACAAAAGAAAAAAGTAAAAAATGGATTCACCTCATACGCAAGAATTGTTCTTATAAACTTATTAATGTACATGCTTTGACATCTCAAGGTACAAGTGCTAATTTCACGAATTGGTTTGGATGATTAAAGATGAATTACTCTAATATCCCGGTTTTAGAAAATAAGGTGGTGCATGCTGAAAGATTTAAAAAGTTGAATTGACTACCTATATTATTAAAGTGCATTTATTTTTGCAGTCAACCATCACAAAAGAACTCCACAATTACGTATGTTTAAGATGGAAAAATTTCAGGATGAATGACCTTCATTTTCGGAATCATGTGAGTGAGGACAAAACAGAAAAATATGACGTGGTGATTTGTAAAATCAGTAAACAAGTCTTTAAAGTCACTCGGAGCAAACCGGCCATCAGATAGGGTGGACCCACAACCAAAGAAAGAATGTGGGTTCACTAATAGGTGATGATCGGAGCGTTACATTTGGTATCAGAGCCAAAACTAGATGAGTGTGGAGTCAAGAGGGCTCACGCCGTCGGGGTGACGGTCTTGATGCACAACGAGAACGTTGCAATATGTTAGTAGGAGTGAAGTGAATTGTAACACCATGATTTTACAAAATATGGTGATGAGGTTTAAAAGAATTGATTTGAACACCTATATCACCAAATTGCAATTATCTTTTCGGTCAACCACCCTTAGAAAACTCCACAGTTAATAAAACGACGCGATCCATTTTTTTAATATAATAATAATATTCTAGTTATCACATACTCACTAACCACCTAACCACATTCAAACCCAACAGCGGAAATAACCAAACATTAAACCAATGAATTTACCAATAACCAAATAACCAGCAGAATAATTCAATAACATCTAACCATCAATTATCAAATAACATAAACCAAGTCATAGAACAATAAAACCAGCAACCTAAACATCTGTTCTAGACCACTACATTCCATTCTAGCAACCTAACATCAACATAGAACAAACAACCAAGTCTCTAAAACATCCTCCTCTTCATTGCCTTGATTCCACGATCACACTTTGCCTTTATCTGCATCACAAACAACAATTGAGATGCTTGAGTATTATCATATATACTCAGTGAGGCAATCCTCCCATCTATTGCGCTATACACACAAGCAATTGAGAATCTCCAATAACCAAACAACAAATAAACAATCAAACTAGGAAAACGCAATGCCAGCCTCTTGCTGAAAGGTTTGTCTCGATCGACACATGCTCGACATTTCCCAAAATTCCTAATCACATCGACCGAAACCTTCACATGGCATCGATCGATGCTTGATACAAGCCTCGGAATCCACCAAGACAAGACTCATGAAATCAAAGACTTAGAAGCTTGGCGGAAGCGATCTGATGGAGAGTAACCGGTTTGATGTTGAATCCACAACACCGAGGGTTAGAGAATATGATCCAAGGGTTATTCCTCGTAAGGATCAGAGACTCTACACGAAACCTAAGTTGTTTGATTCCACAAACTACCTATAACTCGCAAGAACAATGATTTGATTCAAAACACAAAGTGTTAAGCAAACTGAAATTTCTTATTATTCAAAAACGTGTCTTGAAAAGTAAAACGTAACAGAGCTTATATAGAGGCTCAAGTACAACATCTATATGCTGAAATAAAGAAATAAATCTCAATAATTAATGATAATTATAGTCTTTGGGAATTGAATGAGAATATCGGCCAAATTGGGAAACTTGTGATGCTCCTTGAGTCTTGATAACTTGGGGCCGAAGTTGTGGTTTCTTGGGACGTCTAGATACTTTCTAGGAAGCTTCTGGATGGTCTTGAGAGTGTCACAAAGGCGCAACACTGAATAAGGAAAAAGTCGTTGTGTCATAAAGACAAACAGATCCAAATAAGGAAAGTTGCACCTTAATTTGATTGGCCTTGTTAAGTTAGGTGGGGTGCATCCTAAGATGTGTGGTGAAGTCTCCAAATGATATAAAAGCTCTCCAGGACGCCAAGGGATGCTTTGGTTTGATCCATTTATGGAAAGATCCATTTTTCGTGTTAATTGACTTGCGAAAAGGCTCCATGAGCCATGTCTTGAACTAGCTCGAAACAAGGGTGGCTTTCTTTGATCTTCCTCCTTAAATCATGTGTAGGAAGATATGTGTAAGGAGGTTGCCTCATTAAAAACCTTTTTAGGTAAATCCATTGGGAAAAACCCTAGATAAGGGAAACAAAGTGCAACGGTCTCATTCCAATGATATGATCTTTCAGCCCGTTGAAGGTCCGCATCACTTCTAGTTCCAGTGGTCAGCTCCAAAGTATCTTTGTTTCTGATTCTTTCACATATCGGAAGGATATCATAGTTCTCCTTAACTGGTACAAGCTGGTTCTCTCCAAAAAGTACTTCAGGCAGTCTATCGGGAAGTTCGTCAAGTTGTACATCAAGAAGTCTGTCACGTAGCACTTCAGACACTGCTACAGCCGATAATTCAGCTCTCGTTCTTACATCAATGCTCGTAGGTTTTATCTAGCCATCCTTACATCTCGTCAACTGACACACTCCTTGTGTCGATCGACACAGATGCCAAGCATTGTGTTCCTGCGAGCTCCATCTCAGATTTCCTACTCCAGTCTCCTCTAATCTAGCCGATACTTCCCTAGAATCCTCAGAAAGCAACAGGAAACCACAAACAACCACTCCCAAGCAAGAAATCCATCATAAAAACACGTAAACACAAAGAATCATAAACTTTTAAGCTTAGCTAAGCCATGGTCATGCGCTCACCTTTGCAATAAGAGGATTCCGACCAACCAACAATGAAAACACGCTCCTAGCAAGCTTCCCACACAACCCTAGCTTCATATCTCTTAAGAACAGCTGAGAATCTTCTAAAACTCACAAGAACGCTCAAAGTAACTTTTCCTCTCTTTTCATACTCTGGAAACGACAAAAGGAGGTTGCCTCCAAGCCTAGGCCGACTTCCCTATCATATATATATCAGTTTAATTACCACTTAACCCAAACCACATCAGACAACCGATTAAAACAAACCTATCGAATTCGATTTAGGCTATGTCGATCGATGCACATATTGTGTCGATTGACACACCTCCCTAAACCGACCAAACCGGTTTGCGGATGTTGCAATTCTCCCCCACCAACATAGATTTGTTCTTGGATCTCGAACAACCGTTAGCTAAGATTTTTCTAAAATTTTATAATATTTTATTACTTTTATTTGTAATATATTATTTTAATGTTTTATGTATTTATAAACATCTGAAGCTTCTAGAGATGCTCAAAATTTAGTCGAATGACGATTAAGTAAGAAACATTTTCCTAAAAATACTATTCAAAATTATAAAATATATTTTAATTGAAGATGATGATGGCGATAGTCCAATACTATATTTACAATATATAACAAATCAAATCTGAATATGGCATTATTGTGCCATATTTTCTATTTATCCATGTTTAAACTCGCCGATACGATCAAAATAATTTCTCCACTTCCATTTTTTATGATTACCTTTTTTCACCAAAAATAAATCCAAATATCTAACTAATTTCACTTTTAAAAATCAATACAAATGTATGTTAAACATATCTACCAAATAAATATTTTATCAGATTCACTTTCAATATTGCTAAAAAGGTAACGTTTTTTTTTTTTATTGCAACATTAGAATTTTTCTATATCATGAGTGAGGCGATTTCTGGTGACCACGAAGCTGTAATGATGGAGATCTGAGACAAGGGACCTCCACCGGGAGATCCTCCGGATATCCCTGGAACATGGGTAAGGAAGGTGACAGGGGGTCTGAGTGGAGGTAGGCCTTGTCCGGAGAGGGTTATACCGGATGAATATGTAACGGAGAGGCTGCGTGTGGAGTTCCCGGATGGTCAGCATGGAGAACCGGTGATCACCATTCAGAATGATGTTTTGGAGGCCATGAACGGATTATGGAAGCAGTGCATGGTTGTCAAAGTGCTAGGTCGCAATGTCCCACTCCCAGTTTTAAGCAGGAAGTTGATGGAAATGTGGAAACCGAGAGGGGGGATGACTGTTCTCGATCTTCCGAGACAGTTTTTTATGATTCGATTCGAAATTGAGGAGGAGTACATGGCGGATGTAACAGGGGGTCCATGGAAAGTGTTTGGTAGTTATCTTATGGTGCAACCATGGTTGCCGTCCTTAGATCCACTAACAGACGAGATTGTTACTACGCCGGTTTGGATTAGGCTGTCTCATATTTCGTTTAACCTCTATCATAGAGCCATCCTTTTGGGAATAGCTGGTAGGCTTTCTCGTATATGTGTGGAGGTTCACTTGCGGAATCCGTTGAAGGGGTCAGTAGTTATCAATGGTGAACGGTATTTTGTAATGTATGAAGGTTTAACAAATATCTGTTATGGATGCGGGATATATGGACATTTGATCCATGGATGTCCGCAGAGATAACCGGCGAAAGAGGTGGTCGCGGTTCCTCCCTCGGCAGTGAGACGGTCTAGTGGGGGAGACAAGGATGAGGATGGGTTCACGGTGGTGCGTCGATCGGGGAGCCGGCCGGAGAAGACGAATCCGCGAGTTTCCTTTTCAGCAAGCAATTCCGGAGGAGGTTTTGGCAGGAATTTGCGTGAAATCTCGGCAGTTAAGGAAAGTGCGGGAATTGCGGTGTCAAACAGTTTTGACGGGATAGGGGATGATGATCCTTCAATACCGATAAGGGAAGGATTTGTTTCTACGGGGGAAAATAAGGAAAATGAATATGTTGAGATGCCTCATAATAATGGGAAGAAAATATTTAGCGTGAAGCAGGGGGATTTGAACAGGGGATCTGTTAAGATAGCTAATGGCGCGAGAGGAGGCTTAAAAGATAAACGGGCTGGAGGTAAAAAGCCCAATGGTGTGAATGGGCCAGGAACCATAGTTAATAATCGGCCCACCAGAGGTTTAATGTTTGGTCCAGTTTAGGAGGAGATCCATTTGTCTACCCGGTAAGCGCCCTCGAGTTGAGAGTGATGGGGCTGGTCGGAAAGATGGAATTACTAGTACCGGAAATATAGGTTCTGGTGAGTCGACTCCGATTAGGACTCCTGTTGGAACAGACACTCCAGGGCAGCTTTTGTTGGAAATGGGTTCGGATCTGGGACAAGGGGATGCGGTGGACTGTCGGGATTCATCGGACGGGGTTATGGTGTTGGGGGTTGCATAACGGTTGTCCCTGGTGGTTTGATTACTCTTATTTGTGATTGTGATGATGAACGTTTTGATGTGGAACTATAGGGGGTGAATAAACCTAATTTTCGAAGATCTATACGTTATATGTTGAAGAAGTTTAAGACCAATATCTTAGCTTTATTCGAGACACATGTGGGAGGTGATAGAGCGGGTAGAATTTGTCAAGGGTTGGGGTTTGATAATTTATTCCGAGTTGATGCAGTGGGGCAAAGTGGTGGACTGTGGCTGCTTTGGCATTCGGGGGTTGGTCCGGTTAAGATTGTGGAAGCTACGGATCAATTTATTTATTCAACATTGGGGGAGGGGACTAGTATTTTGCACCTAGTGGTGGTATACCCACTCCAACGGTTAGTAGGCGTAGTGGGTTGTGGGATAAACTGAGGGAGGTGTTACATGGGATTTTGGATCCGGTGGTTGTTGGAGGCGACTTTAACACAATTCTGCGTTTAGATGAGAGGACAGGCGGTAATGGGAGGTTGTCGTTAGACTCATTAGCTTTTGGAGAATGGGTGAATGCGTCTTCTCTTATTGATATGGGGTTTAAGGGAAGTAAGTTCACCTGGCAAAGAGGGTGTGTGGAAAGTACTTATGTGGCAAAAAGGTTGGATCGTGTTCTTTGTAATGCTCCTGCGCGACTGAAATGGCAGGATGCATCAGTTTCACATCTTCCCTTCCTTGCTTCGGACCATGCTCCGTTGTTTCTTCAGTTGAGTCCTGAGGTGGAGGTGGATCCGAGGAGAAGACCATTCCGTTTTGAGGCAGCATGGCTGCAACATGAAAGTTTCCAAGAGATGTTGAGGAATTCTTGGGATAGTCAGGTTACGACTCTGCAAGCTTTATTTAGCCTGCAGAAAAAACTTAAAGCTTGGAACAAAGAGGTATTTGGGGATGTCCATAAGCGTAAGGAGGATTTGATGAGAGAGATGAACCGGGTTCAAGATCTGCTGGACATTCAACAAACAGATGCTCTATTACATCAAGAGGTGGAACTCATTAAGGAGTTTGATGTGGTACTCGAAAGGGAGGAAATTTTTGGTTTCAAAAGTCCTGTGAAAAATGGATAGTCCTGGGAGATCGAAATACTACCTTTTTTAACACTTCAACAATAATTCAGAGAAGGAGAAACCACATTGAGATGTTGAAGGATGCAGAGGGATGTTGGGTTACAGATGCCAAGGAACTTAAGCAGCTGGCCTTAGACTACTATAAAAGGTTATATTCTCTTGATGATGTTGACCTGATTGTTGATCAGTTGCCACAAGAAGGTTTTGTGCACTTGTATCATGAGGAAGTGCGAGTGTTGGAGAAGTCTTTCATAGAGCAGGAGGTGGAGGGTGCTATTAATAGTATGGGGAGATTTAAAGCACCTGGTCCGGATGGTTTCCAATCGGTGTTTTATCAACAGTGTTGGGAGACGGTTGGAAACTCAGTCAAGAAGTGTGTACTAGACTTTTTTGAAACTGGAAATCTACCAAAAGGGCTTAACGACGCTCTTGTTGTTTTGATCCCTAAAGTTGGACAGCCGAAGAGGATAACGCAGTTTCGATCAATCAGTCTATGTAATGAGCTCTTCAAGGTCATCACCAAAGCCATGGTCTTAAGATTGAAGCAAGTAATGCCTAAGTTAATTGCCCCGGCTCAATCCAGCTTTATTCCAGGGCGGTTGAGCCTCGATAATATTGTTGTACTCCAGGAGCCGGTGCACTCGATGCGTCGTAAAAAGGGTCGTAAAAGATGGATGTTGTTGAAGCTGGATTTGGAGAAGGCATATGACATGATTCGCTGGGACTTTCTGGCAGACACTCTCAAGGCAGCAAGGTTCTCAGATAGATGGGTGGATTGGATTATGTCCTGTGTCACTGGTCCGTCAATGAGTCTTTTGTGGAATGGTGAGAAGTCTGAATAGTTTAAACCGTTAAGGGGACTGCGACAAGGAGATCCCTTGTCACCGTATCTGTTTGTACTCTGTATTGAGAGATTGTGTCACCTGATCGATAGTTCTATTAATATGGGGGAGTGGAAGCCTATCACTTTGTCTCGAGGGGGTCCTAAACTATCTCACATTTGTTTTGCTGATGACTTGATCTTGTTTGCTGAGGCATCTGTAGCCCAAATACGGGTAATAAGGCGAGTGTTAGAGAGATTTTGTATGGCTTCAGGCCAGAAAGTCAGTTTGGAGAAGTCGAAGATCTATTTTTCAGGTAATGTGAGTCGAGATTTGGAGAAACTAATAAGTGATGATAGTGGCATTAAAGCAACAAAGGACCTGGGCAAGTATCTTGGAATGCCAGTTCTACAAAAGCGGCTCAATAACGAGTCTTTTGGTGAGATTCTTGAGAGAGTTTCATCGAAGTTATCAGGTTGGAGAAGCCAATGTTTAAGTTTTGCAGGTCGCTTGACATTGACCAGAGCTGTTCTGTCATGGATTCCAGTTCATACCATGAGCACCATATCCTTACCAAAGTCGATCCTGGAAAGCTTAGATAAAGTGTCAAGGTCTTTTCTGTGGGGTAGTACGGAAGCTAAGAAGCGTCAGCACCTAGTCTGTCGGGACCGTGTTTGTCGTCCTAAGAGTGAGCGTGGGTTGGGGTTACGGTCCTCGCAGAATATGAATAAAGCACTCCTTGCCAAGTTGGGTTGGCGCTTGCTACATGATCAGTCCAGTCTCTGGACTAAAGTGCTACGAGGTAAATATAAGGTGAAGGATATTCGTGATTGTACATGGCTGGTGCCTAAAGGGACTTGGTCTTCAACATGGAGAAGTGTGACTATCGGTCTTCGAGAGGTGGTTGTACCCAATATCAGGTGGGTCGTGGGAGATGGTAGGAATGTAAGGTTCTGGGCTGATAAGTGGGTATCAGAGGTATCTCTTCTGTCAGTGAGTGAAGTGCCTCTTCCTATGGGGGCGGAGCTCATCCCAATTTGTGATGTATGGCAGAATGGTAAAGGTTGGCGCTGGGAGTAGATTGAACCGTATGTTTCTGCAGAGGTGATTCTGAAGCTGAGTTCGGTGGTGGTTGATAATGTGACAGGTGTAAAGGATTGTTTATCATGGGGAGGTCAGGATGATGGGAAGTTTTCAGTTAAATCTGCATATTATTTGTTGACACGCGAGAGTAGTCCTCGACCAGACCTCAGTCGTTTATTTTCGCGAGTTTGGAGGGTACGTTTACCGGAACGAGTCCGGATTTTCTTATGGTTAGGCATGAACCAGGTACTTATGACGAATACAGAGAGGCACAGACGACACCTATATGCTTCCGGGATCTGTCTTGTCTGTAAAGGGGCCGAGGAAACTATTATCCATATCCTGCGTGATTGCCCGGCTATGTCAGGGGTTTGGAACAGGTTACTTCTACCTTGGCGACGAAGGGTGTTTTTTGAGCAGTCCTTGTTTGAGTGGCTGTATGGCAACCTAGGGGAGACAGATATGATCGGAGATAGCCCGTGGGCTACATTGTTTGCACTTACGGTTTGGTGGGGGTGGAAATAGCGTTGTGGAAATACATTTGGAACTAATGGTAAGTGTCGAGACCGAGTACAGTTCCTCAAGGGTTTGGCGAGAGAATTTACTACGGCTTATAGGAAGATAGCGGAGCAGAGTAATCACCAGGGAAGGGTTGAAAGAATGATAAGTTGGGAGCGTCCTCGTGAAGGGTGGATGAAATTGAGTACTGATGGCGCGTCGAGAGGTAACCCTGGACAGGCGGCTGCGGGTGGTGTTTTGCGGGATGAGACTGGGGGATGGGTTAGGGGCTTTGCTCTTAACATTGGGGTTTGCTCTACATCCTTAGCTGAACTGTGGGGTGTGTATTACGGTTTACACATTGCTTGGGAGAGGCGAGTTATAAGGTTGGAACTTGAGCTGGATTCAGAGACGGTGGTCGGATTTCTCAAGACAGGGATCAATGATGCTCATCCTTTGTCTTTTCTGGTACGCTTGTGCCATGGTTTATTATCACGGGACTAGATAGTCCGTATATCTCATGTGTATAGGGAAGCTAATCGTCTCGCGGATGGATTAGCGAACTATGCTTTTTCTTTGTCATTAGGCTTTCATTTGTTAGAGTTGGTCCCAGATTGTGTCAATGTTATTTTGCTTGAAGATGTTGGTGGAGTTATGTTCGCGGGACATGTTAGATTGTAATTTTAATGTCTTTTGAATAAATTTAGGGAGGCTAGTCTCCCTTTTCGTACCAAAAAAAAAAGGTAATGTAATTTAAAATCTCACTATCCAAAACTCATAAAATTATATATACTTATTCAACATACAGTAGTTTATTAATTTTGTTTTCCTACGGGTGGAAAAATACTAGTTTACAAGTAACCTATTGCAGATTGGTATTTTATATGTGGTGGAACATTGCAATCGTTGCATTGCATTCTAATGATATCTCACATAACTAATGTTGTATTAAAGAAAAGAGGAGTATAAGCATTTTTATTTTAATAAATATTGATCAACCAAAATACATTTCTGTACATATAACTACAAAATATCATACATTTCTTTGCATATAATTACAAAACACCATAATCAAAAATTCATCAAAAGAGGCACACATCGGTTGCAATGATGAGTATAGACATATTTGTCTACATCAATTCCCATGGAATTTTGGTTAACGTACTTTATTAAATAAAATAAAAAATCATCGTTTAAGGTAAATAATAAATTGTTATTTTTCATTTTGTAAACCAACCTAGGATCATATATTTATATAAAATGTATAAAAGTGTACAATGCATGTTTATGTGAGGAAACTTTTTTATTAATAAAATGTTAATGGATTGACTAACGAATTTAAAAAAAATAAAAATGCATATTAATCTGTTTTGGTCAATCTGGTAATTTAATTTTTCTTCAATCTGGTAATTTAATTATTATTACATAGTAGTAGATTTTTTCTTAATAAAAAGCAAGACAAATTTTTAACACGAGGACTTTCCGGGAGATTATCCATCTTAGTAGTCGTAGATATTTTTATTAAATGAAGACTTAAAGATATGATAGATACACTGTACTAAAATTGTAAAATTGGCAGTTTTTGGTGAAATGCTAGTTGACTAGATGTTTTAAGAATTTTTTTCTTGTCAATAACATAAGAATTTCATCTTCACATCACATCACAGAAGAACAAGTGGTTAATTTTGAACATGAAGATAAATGGGGTTATTTGGCATTGATTAAGAATGGTAATCTAGAAGCAACTATATCAGGCTTAGCAAGTTATGTGTAGGAGAATGTGTGTGAATTTTATGCACATTTACCTAGCAAGAAAACTGATAAGAGAGTCAAAGTGTTTGTCTGAGAACATATGTATGATTTTTCTCCTTCGGCTATCAACAATTATCTGAAATTCGCTCATCTAACAAACGATGAAGTCAAAGCTGATGCAAATGTTGATTGTGTTAGATTATAGAAGATTGTTGACACCTTGAGTGAAAAGAATAAGCTTGTTTGGGGAAAGCTTAATACCATAAATTTATCTGCAAGAGTTGGAGCTTTGTTTCGTATTGATTCTTCTAACTGGTTTCCTGCTTCTAATCGGAGTTATATCTCAGAACAAAGAGCTTGGTTGATTTATAAAATGTTTCATGGTATTCGGATTGACGTTGGTAAGTTGGTGTTTGAGAAAGGGATGGACCTTTGTTCGTTTCAGAAGAATGAGTCCCGATACATTATGTTTCCTCGGATTATCTTTGGTCTTCTTGAGCATCAAGGAAAAGTCAAGAGTTTTCAAGGAAGTAAAATACATTCCTCTAGTATTCTACCAGAAGGATAAGAGAATTGGTGAAACCTACAATGCGTGGTTCAAAAGAAGCATCCCAAAGCGGCCAAAAAGGTTTTTTTCAGAATCAGCGAATGTATCTCAAGATGAGTCGGATTAAAATGTTGAAGTTTTGCAGCTTGGGAGACCAAAGCGGCCAAAATCATCCCTTGTCAAAGATGATTTAAGCTCTATTTTTAACATATATGTTCTCAAGCTCGGGGAGATGGTGTGAGTTTCTGGGGGAGTTTGTCTTTTTCACTGGAAGCTTCGGTTATAGGTTTTTTGGGGAGCTTTCTTTAATATTTCAAGTTTTGGTTGTAGGTTTTTGGGGGAGCTTTAAAACACAACTCTGTTGTTTATATTGAGTAAAACTTTAAGCGGCTTTATTGGATGTTCTTGTTTTGTGAAAAAGAAAAACTCTCGTTTATCTAATTGATACTTTTAAATATGGAATAATGGTTGTATATTTCTTTTGTCGAATCGAAGACAATGATGCACCAAAATCTTAAATGCAGTTTATGGTGAAATTGCAGTTGACTCGAAAGAAAAAAGTGCATTTCAATATTATTTTTACAAAAGTCCATGTTTAAACAAGTAAGTTGAATATTATTATTGGGCACACTATAATAATAATTTCTTCTTCACATAAATGTTTTTCTCTTGCATGTGAATGTATATAACTATTGGTGAACTGATATATCTTATTATATAAAGTTTGATGTCAAAATTACTAATTAACAATATCGTGACATGTGTCAATTGTATCATTCAGATGTTGACACATATTAATTTGAAATTTATTAAAATTATAAAAAATAAAAATGTAAAAATTCAAAACCTATCATAAAAAGGTTTTATATAAAAGTAAAATAGAGAAAAGAAAACCTAATTTCATTTAAAATATTTAAACAGTTTTAAAAATTAGAAAAATCATTATAAAAAAATTATATCTATATATATGTATATATATCATAAAATTCGAAATTATAATATTGTTTACTTATTTTAATTTTAAGTTGCTAATTTTACAAGAAAAAATATTATGTTTTTATAAGAAAAAAAATGATTGTGAAAATTATACAATTAATGACTGTTTCTTAAAAAATGTAAATACTCACTTTTACACAAAGAAAAATATTGTTGAAAAAAACATTAAAAAAAATAGTTTGTCTCATATTTTTTTCACCAATCAAATAATTTATTCAAAAAGACTGCTATATTAATATATAAGATAGGAGTCTGTAAGATTAACATATGCGATTTTGTAAGTACACAAATGTTAAAGTAAAAAGACATATAATCTATTCTTTAATGTGTTCATAAAGACAATTTGTTGGTAGTAGTAAAGACTAAAGAGTATATTTTAACAGTAAAATATATTTGTGTGTAAAGATACATTTTTTGTGGTGATGTAGATAGTAGATTTGTAAATGGATATACATTAGTGTATTATAGCAAAAAAAAAAAACTATTTTCTATAATTAAAAGTTTATCTCTTTACTTTTATATATTGTTTTTACTTACAAAAAGAACTAAATATATATTCTTTATTAAATTTAATTTAATTTTAATAACTTTGAACTCATCTACATCTATTTTCTTTAACTAAATACGTATCTATTTACTGTTTTTTTTTTCAATCAAACAATTAAAAGGAAATTTCTCGGTTAGCTGCCCAAACTGGAGGGAAATGATTTACAAATGAAACTTCAGAGATAAGAGAACATGAAGCACGGGCAAGACAATCCGCCAAGAAATGGAGAATAGTGGGAAAGACTCCAGTTAGTTAAACTCATCAAGCAGGTTGGAGAAGGACGGCCAATATTCAGAAGACTGCACCATAGTGAGTAACTCAGCACAATCAGTCTCAAAACGTTGACAAGCGATCCCTTCAACATCTATCCACTCAATGGCCCACAACAACGTTTTTAACTCCGAATGCAGGGGGAGGGGCTCTGTTTTAGACACTTGACCCCCAACAACAAGGTTCGCTCCTCACCAACGCAACACCACCAGCCCAATCATGAATGCACATTGGTTGTTTTCCAAGAAATATCAATCTGACAACGAGGTGAAGACACCTGGACATCTGAATACGAAGATGGAGCTGACATGACTGCCGTAAAAGAGAGCGCCTATTTCCAAGATAAATTATCGCCCAAAGTCTGAGTGATTATATCATTCGCCTCTATGTCTTAACCTTGATATTTTTTTATGGCCTTCCAGATTGCCTATAAAATCCATGATAATTTAAGAAGTTGATCAGGATCACCCTGTTGAAAGGCGTCCCTCCAGAAAACAAAATCCAAATTCGAGTACACCAACTTATATGGTAAACCCTCTGACAAGACCGGAGTTAGAGATAAATCCCAAACTTCACACGAACGAAGACATTCAAAATAAAACGTGATTAATAGTTTCAACCGTACAGTCACATCTTTTACATCAAATATCACATTGGGTACACCTCGATGTATCTATTTACTTACTAAAAATATTTACGTTATATTCTTTAATCAATTTAATTTTATTTTAAAAATTATAAACCCGCACATCGGGCTGGTCCTAATCTAGTATATATATACGACATTATATATATTTAAAAAGTATCTTTTACTAACTTTATATGGTTTCAATATTTTTTCCTATACTTTTTTTATGATTAATATGTTTTATAAATTAATAAATGAGAATTCATTTTGTAAAATAATATCATTTCTATTCAATATGAACATTCTAAAATTTGGCTTTACTGAAATTTTAGTTTACACAAATTTAAAAAATATATGCATACCATTTTCTTACAAATATATCATGTTCAAATATATAGTTTTATATTTATTCTTTCTTTTTCAAAAAAATTATTTTTTTTCTTTTATGTGAATTCATTTAATTAGTGATTTCTTGATATGCAGTTAAATATTATGTGCTATTAGTTTTCTGGTTTTTGTAATTTTAAATAGTTTTTATGAATAAATGAGAACTGATTTTTTCAAAAGTTGTGTGTAATATTTGCTCGTTCAATGTTAATCTAATTACGTTAAAGTAGTGGTAGAATTTTTTGTTAAATAGAGAAATAAAGAATAATGATATAAAATGAATTGTAAAAAAAGGCAAATTTTGGTGAATGTTAGTTGACTCGGATATTTATAAAATTTATGTCAATTTGAAAAGAAAATAAAACATATCATGGTCAAATACGTAGATTTAATATTTTTTGTTGTGGTTAATAACAATTTTCTGTTTACGTAAATATTTTTTCTTATATGTGAATGGATTTGACTAGGTATATTGATATAGTTTTAAAAATATTTGTGAATAACTTTATATGGTTTTTTCAATATGTTTTATGATTTTTTTATCTAATAAAATTAAGAAAATTAATAAAACAAGTTTTGAATTAATATTGCGGGTAAAGCGGATTAATATGAATTGAACCACTTTACTTTTTAGGATGGACAATAATTTCTCACAGAGCAAGTCTATTTTTGGGATGAACCACTACGTAGTTGGTCTATACAAATCTCTTTTTTGTTCATATTAGTGTATTCCATTATATTAATTGAAACAACCCGATCTGTTTTTTTTTAATAACCTAATATCTATTGATCTCATATTCACTAGCAACATACCCCCAATTATGAACAACAACAGATAACAAATAATTCAACTCCAATAATCAATAACCATCAAAGAAATAACATAACATCAATTCCAACAATAATCCAGAACATAACCAATAATGAAACCAACATTCCTAACATTCATTCTAGACCACTAAGTTCCACTCTAGCATTCTAACAAAGACACATAGCAAACAATCGAGCCTCTGAACATCTTCCTCTTCATCGCATTGATCCCACAATCACACTTTACTTTTACCTGCGCCACAACACAAAAGAGAAATGTAAGTATTACCAGATAAACTTAGTGAGACAATTATTCCATCTACTGGGTTATACACACAAACAATAATATTTTTCATACCACAAACAACAACAATAAAACAAACCAGGAACATGCACAAAGCAACACGACATAAACCGGTCACTGTAGAAGGGTGTTGACCGACACTGGTCATCTGGTGTCGACCGACACAGAAATTACCTGCTCGACTCTCTCGAAACCCTAACGGTGTCGACCGACACCGATGCCGAGCAGCAATTTCCTTCGAGCAGAACCTCTGAATCTCGCCTCCAAGTTTCTCCTTTTTGTCCCACACGATCCCATGAACGAATCCAAGCCTCAGGAGCTATGAAAAACTCACAAACAACTAAAAGAAACAACCACACAACATACAAAATCACAAGAACAGAGATCTTAGCTTAGATAAGACATGGTCATGCCCTTACCTTAGCCAAAACAATGAGATCTCACAAACAAACGACGAAACCGCACCACCACAAGCTTCCCACCGTTCCTAGCCTTGGATCCACACTCTCGAGAAGAAAACTCACCTTATAGAAACAGAGAATCCACCAAAACCTCAAGAACTCTCACAAAGACTTTGTTCTCTCTTCTTTCTCTCTGAGATGTTAAAAAGCAGCTAAAAGAAGTGGAAGACGTCGAGTTCTCCTTATAAACTCGAGTCTAGGGCAAATCAATCACGCGAACCGGAGAAATAAAATCGAACCGATTTGACCAACCGCGAATGGTGTCGACCGAAACCCCTACCAAAAACCTCATTTTTGGTTCGCATTTGTTACATTAATATAAAACTTATATATTTGAACATGATATATTTGTAAGAGGTTTGTACACAAACGGATTTTTGTGCTCCAACTGCTCTAACCATTCCAATCTAAAATTAAGAATGATAAATAATCAAACATTATATTTCCTTAAGAAAAATTCTTGGGTTCACCCCTAGGGGTGAACTACTCTTATTTATCCCCTCTTAATGAACCAATCAAAATACAACAAACTGTTATGTCATATCATATTTATAAAATAAATCAAAATTAAAATAAAAAGACAAAACAAGTTAAGGAAACCAATTCTATAGATTTTTAATTAAGGAAATTATGTTGGTTTAGATTTATAAAATAGTGATTAGAGTTTAGATTTTGCAATTAAACGAAATCATATGTCGGTTTGGGTTTACAAAAAAATGGTTAGGGTATAGTTCTTACAATTAAACAAAATTATATGTCGGGTTGGGTTTACAAAAGAGTGGTTAGAGTTTAGGGTTTAGATTTTACAATTAAAAGAAATTATATGTCCGTTTGGGTTTACAAAAGAGTGGTTAGAGTTTAGGGTTTAGATTTTACAATTAAACGAAATTATATGTCGGTTTGGGTTTACAAAAGAGTAGTTAGGGTTTAGATTTTAAAATTAAACAAAATTATATGTCGGTTTGGGTTTATAAAATAGTGGCTAGGGTTTAGATTTTACAATTAAAGAAAATTATATTTTAATGTCAGTTTATAAAAAGAGTGATTTGGGTTTAGAAGTTATAATTTAAAACTATAATATAATGTTTAGAATTAATAATTTTAAAATTAAGTGATATACAAAATTTGTTTTCTTAATCAATAATTTGTTTTCTTAACTAAGAGGAGGTGAATAAGAAGGGAGGGTGAACTCAAAAATTGTCCTTCCCTTAAAAATGGTTTCTTAAACTTTTTGACGATTTTTGTGAAAATAGGTTCATTTTTTGTTGTTTTTTCTTTCTGCATTTTTTCATTAGTTAAGATTTTAAAGTTAACTCAAAACTAATTTTAGATTTATTATTTTAAATATTTCTACTCAGAATGAACATTCAATCAATATGTTTAGTTTCAATTAAAATTCGGTTCATACAAAAAAAAAAATCTTTTTGACATCACAATTATCAGTTCATACAAATTGTGATGGCATTTATGTCAACTCAAAACTAAAACAACCCAAAAATCCATAACGTTATGTTTAAAAAAATAATATGAACGTGTTATTTGAGAAACCAAAAAAAAAAAGAAGCAACACCATAAAAATGTTATCTAGCAAATTACTTAACAAGAAATACAAATTACACAAGAGAACTTTTACTAATTTAGTATCCAGCAAATAACAACCAACAAATGCTATGTCGTGTGTGTACTATATCTTTCCGGGACAATGAGGCGCTATTAGAGTAATAATGATTAATTTGAGGGGTTATTTAAAAAATAATAATTTTTTATTCTCTTTTGCTTTTATTTATATTTTTAACCCCACACAACACAACACAACACAACACAAAAAAAAAAACTCGAAAAGCTTTTTTTTCCCCATTTTTTCTCACTTTCCCTCTTCTTCTCCTTCCTCAAAGCTTTTCCCTCCCAATTTTCTCTTTCCGCTTTCAAGCTTTCCCACTCCAAAAATGGGGAAATACATGAAAAAATCCAAAACTACCGGCAAAATTGGCGTCATGGAGGTCACCGAGCCTACTTCTATGGGTGTTCGCACCAGGGCCGCCAAAACCCTAGCTTTGAAGCGGCTTAACTCCTCCGCTTCCGATTCAGCTCTACCTGACGACTCTTCTTGTTACCTTCAGCTCCGTAGCCGCCGTCTCGAGAAACCCTCTTCGCTGAATGAAGCGAGACAACAGCCTCCGAGACCGAGAGCTCAGAAATCGGGAATCAAAGAGCCTCGCGTTGACTCGGTTAACTCGGTTGACTCGGTTCCTGTAGCTCAGAGCTGTAACGGAGATGAATGTTTTGATAATTCCGTGAGTGCCCAAGTCTCTTGTGGAGAGAACAGCCTCGATTTTGAATCTAGACACAGGTTCGTTCGTCTTCTCTCTTTTTTTTTGGTGCCCTAATTTTTATCTTCTTACCAATTCGATTTTGTGTGTTCTGTCTTAATGTTAGTTTAAGTCTTACATAGGACTTTTGCTCAAATGTGAAAGGGTTTCTCTGAAGCTTTTGTTGTTTGCTTCAAATCAATGGTTTTGCTTAGTACAACGGAAAAAAATAGGTCTTTTATGTTACATTACCCTAATTGGTTTGGTTTTGGTTACTCTCTTGTGATGTACTGGATATTTGCTATTACTGCTTCACCCGTATGAGTCTCTTTTGGTGGTTGGTTAGACATTTTAGAGTTATTGTTGTCTGTCCCATGTTGTACCTCATTGCAGAGGTTATCAATTTATCGTCTTTATAACATTCCCTGTTATTTTGCATTTCATTAGGTTAATAGACCTTTTGTTAATGGGCTAATGGCATTGGAAGTTATATGATTCTGAGATTTAGTTCTTTGTTTAAAACATGGTTTTCGTTTCTTTACAAAAAGTGGGTTGTTGTATAAAGGGTCAGAAGCTTTTAATATGTAAGATCATATGAGAATTGAGACTTTCCTCATAAGTGTAATTCAACTACTGTGGTGTCATGTTCATGGGGCCTATTGGTTTTTACATACTTGGGGAATACTTTTGTAGGATACTCTGTTTTTTTTGGGGCTATTGTCCCTCGCTAGTTGACAATGGTTTTTTTTTTTTTTTTGCCTTATCTTTGTTATTTATTGCAGTAGCAATATCTGATGGGACCATATTACTCATAAAGTCTCTAGCTTTTTTTGTTGTTTTCTTAAATCAAGCCTCTTTTTATCTTCTGAATGTTTGGCTTTGGTTCAACTCTTGATTCGATTGTGTGTCTTTTGTGGTGATAATGTTATTGAAGTTACTTATCTGATTCTTTTTTTTCTGCAGCACAAGGGAGAGCACGCCTTGTAACTTTGTTGATGATCATGAGATCATGGTTACACCAGGGTCTAGCACAAGGTCGATGCGCACACCAACCAAAGAGTACACAAGGGACCGGGATAGCACGATACCAACCACTAGTGAACTGGAGGAGTTCTTTGCCTTTGCAGAGCAGCAGCAACAGAGGCTATTCATTGAGAAGTAAGTTTGTTCTCTAGTTTGTTGTGTGTCATTACGAAGAGAATGAACACTCATGTGTTTTCGAAAAATGTTTAGGTATAACTTCGACATTGTGAATGATGTCCCCCTCAGCGGACGCTACGAATGGGTACAAGTCATTCCATGAAGTTGAAGAGGAAGCAGCTCCAAAAGATATGGTGTGAAGTAAGAATGTGATGGAATTAACAGACTAACCGAACATCGAAAAATCATGTAATCTTAAGTAATAATGTGGTTAGAGAACAAGTTTGAAAGTAGCTTAGGGACCGACCTGAAACCTCACACCATTTGTACTACTAATCTCAGATGCCTAGTGAATTTTTCTCATCTGTTTTCTTTCAAATGTTTCTTTTTTTCTTTCTCTGTCTCTCTCATGTTTATTCAAAACTATATGTAATGATGATTGATGGGGATGTGTGTGAAAATGGTAAAGCTTGGCATATAGTGAAGAAAAAATGATTCAGATGCAGAAGAAGTAAGACCCAATTGGGAGGTTCACGTGTGTATTTTGGTAGGTGCAAAATCTGAATCATATCCTTTTCGTTCAACTACACCAGATTGGTCCCTTTTCTTCTCTTTACCATAATTATGACGCACGTGAATGTGTGTGTAAATATTTGAGGTACACATTATATATTGTGTAATGTAATGTAAAATCAAAGTCCAAATTATAGTACAAGAGAGTTTTAAACAGAAACTGACCCAAAAAAAATGTATATGTTACACAGTGTTCATTGAGAATATCTCTGTTGTTTTAACTTTTTAACGTCTCTTGGAAATTGGCAAAACCAATGGGATGAAAAATTGGAAACTGTGACATCTTATCTAGAAACCAATCATTGTTCTTTGTTTTCTTTAATCTCTTGAAGTGAAAAAGTGAATACATGAAACGTTACAATACATAACATTATTTATACATACATACATACATATATATGTACACGGGTTCTTGTTTGATCACGGGCTCGCTGACTATACAAATAATGTTTTGGGACACATAGATTCGCTTACATCATCACCTCTGTGACCAATGGCACCACTTGGGCCGGGGTATCTGAATTCAGCTTGTTCAATGTTTTGTTTGACTCTTTTAACTATTTTGGTTGAAAAAAAGCCAAAAAGGATCAGGAGCACTGATTACGAAAGCCTTTTTGTCTTTTCGTTTCTTCTTCTCTAACTTGTGGCTTCATCTTTCAAAACCAATGTCTTTAGTTTGTTATGTTTAGTTGTCTTCTTCTCTTGTTGAACACTACCCATAGGCCTCGCAATGTGAGCCACCAAAGCATGCATTGAAAGTATATGAATTTCAACCCGCAGAATAACAGGTTTTATTTGACAAAGCACCACGAATTTCGACCCTTGAAAATATGGTTTTACAAATGTATATGGTTTCAATCCATAATATACTTTTTGACACTCCATTATTTAAAACAAATAGGTTTGACATGGGTTTATGCATGAATTTATGTTTAATCGGTTTGGGCTAGGCTGGTTGGTTTGTTAGGTTCAAATGTCCCACCCCCTAGTTTATTGGATATAAAGCATTAAACATCACATGTTACAAGTTGTTGCTGGGGCGTATATATACAGTGTAGTAATTTTCTGCTGCCATTACATGTAATTCCAACCATATCACGTGGACACCGTTTTGACAACTTGCACGAAATGGATCATAGGTAGGAGCTTAATTTTGGGCTCAGCTTCCATAGTCTACCTCCATCAAGCAAAGCACACGCTTCTTACCAAAGATACATCAAGTGAAAGTCAGATAATAACAACAAAAAAGAACTCTGTTGATCTCATTTTTATTTACCGCATTGATAATAAACTCACACTAACCCGTCAATTTGAGATCTAATTCCGGGATTTTTACTGAAGGATTTCCCTACCATTAAATATACTGAATAGTACGTTCTCTCACTTTGTATCTAACTCTTGGAGAGTTCCAACATCAGCAACTATAACATACGTACTAATTTTTTTTTTTTTTTTTTTTAGCATTATATAGTTTTAATACAACTAACAAAGTAACAATTTTTTAATATATGACACGCGAAAAACGGATTATTTAATTAAATGCTAATTATTGTCCATTGGTTTGATTTATTGGCGACCCCATCTAAGATGAGATGAGATGACAACACTCTTTTTTACCTTAAGACGGTTGGTGAAAGAAAGATCCCAAAATCAGATTCCAAAATAAATAAATAAAAAAAAAAAAAAAAAAAGGTCATCATTCACCTCTCTGTGAACCTTCTTCAAATCATCGGAGAATGGGCGGAGACGGCAAAGTTTTCACCTTGTCGGAGGTTTCTGAGCACAGTAGCTCCAAAGACTGTTGGATCGTCATCGACGGCAAGGTCTCTCTTCCTTCTTCTACTCCATCCTTTTTCTGATCCGATGATTTTGCATCTTTTTGTTCGTTGGATCCGAGTTTCTGAAAGATATGTAAACTTGGATTTAGATCACTAGATCTGATCTTATTTTGCGAGATTCGTATTTGAATTTGTGATAGTTTACTAGTTAGTGCTCACTTTCATGTCTCTGTTTGATCTTGTATCTGTGGTTAAGCCAAGTGGGAAAATTTGAAAAACCCCATTTGAATTTATGTCTTTGATTGTGTTGAATTAGGTGACTATGATCACAAAGTTTACATTTTTTTTTTTTTTTGTTGGGTGTGTTTCGTTTTTTGATGGTTGTATAGGTTTATGATGTGACAAAGTTCTTGGATGATCATCCTGGTGGTGATGAGGTTATCTTGACTTCTACAGGTAACAATACATTACAGATCTTGCATGTTTTTGCTCATAGCCTGATAGATAGTTTTTATGTTTTACAAGAAATGTGTTGTTGTTGGTAGGGAAAGACGCCACCGATGATTTTGAGGATGTCGGACACAGTTCTACTGCAAAAGCTATGCTAGATGAGTTCTATGTGGGTGATATTGACACTGCTACTGTCCCTGTTAAAGCTAAGTTTGTTGCTCCTACTTCCAAGAATGCTGAGTCTACTCAGGATAAGAGCTCCGATTTTTTCATTAAGCTCCTTCAGTTCCTTGTTCCTCTTCTTATCTTAGGCTTGGCTTTTGGCATCCGGTATTACACTAAGACCAAGACTCCTTCTTCTTGAAGAATTTGAATTGGGGCATAAGTGATTACTTCCTTCGGGTTAAAACTCTCTTTGTCTATCTATCTCTGTCTGTCTGTCTTGTAAGACATCATTATATTCTCTTTCGCAATCAACTGAGAGTCCTTTGATTTTTAAGTCGTCTACCTTTGTTGTCTTATATCAATATCATCAAATCCATTTACAAGGTCTTGAACTCAATAATTGAAAATCTCACTCACTCATTCACACACTGATCTCAAAGTCTTGTTGTCTTTGCAATCACTTAAAAAAAGCAGCAACAGGTAAGAGAAAATGATAAAAGCTGAGCTAATCTGTGCTTGCGCAAGTTCGCTCCATCACCTTTGAATCTGTTCTGAAAGACTGCTTTGATGGAGAGCTTGATCCTCTTGAAGAACTATGCCCAAAGAAGCTAAGTTTTCCCATTTTCTTTGAGAAACTGCTCATGAATTTGCGTGAATGCGACCTCTGCATATCTCTCTTCATGCAGATATGTTCTTTCTCTAGGTCGTTGAGTCTCATTCTCAACCTTGTTAACTCGAGCTTCAGCTCCCGGTTTTCTCTCCTCAGAGAGGCATAGTTGTCTTTGGGCGACATTGCTGCACTAAGAGCTCCACTATTGATTCTCCATGACTGTTGTTGCTGCTGTTTTGGCTTTGGCTCTTCGTCTGAGTAAGACGAGCACAAGGAGCCTCGAAGCTTCAGTTGCTCAAAATAGAGAACTTGAACTATGGACTGCAGTGGAAGCCGCTCGTTTTGTGCTGCATGTGCTCCAGCCTCTTGTGAGAGCTTCTGGAAGTCGATAAGTTTCGACAGCTTCTTCTTGTCTGAATCTGATAACCCTTGATGTGCCTGAGAGCATAAAACTAACATAATTATATTGTACAAACAAGAAAAGTGAATATTTCTTATAGAAAGTTACCTTAAGATAGAGATCAATGGCGCGGTATAAGCCATCATGAAGAGTACGAGCATGAGGGGGTAAGGCTTCCGCGATGAGCAAGAACTTAGAAAGGTCAAGGTTAGCATCGGGAGCAATCTCAGCAAGATAGCTGTCTACAAGCTTTGCAACTTTAAACATAGCCGTTTGTGAAGGCGAATGTGGACTATCGCATTCAAAGACAGACTCTTCATCCTCACTATCATCTCCTCCTTGCTGTGAGAAATTTACCAAGATTCTGTGAACCGTGTCTATGTCGAACAAAGTGTCTCCTGCGTGACGAAAAGACGGGATCAAGAGATCGTCTAAAGTTGCCATATCGAGCTGAGAACCGATCCTTCTCTCTAGGTCAAGCCTGCAAGAAACTGAAGTATCAAGAATCACTGCTCTTCTGAGTAACCCAAAGAGGAAACTGATTGGAACCACAAGGTTTTCGACAGGCAAAAGCGTCACAATTGTCTCAACAATGGTTTGTTCATGTTCAGATCTTTTTGTCAGTTCTCTCTCAGCGTAACTAACCAAAGAAGCTCCTATACTCTCTGGAAGCTCCTATACTCTCTGGACGCACGCCACGACACTTCGAGGCAATGGCATCAATGCATCTACCTATGATATTGAGTTCGTCTGCAAGAGGGAGAAGATTCTCGGATTGTTTTAGAACTTGAACACACATCTCAAGGTTCTTGCATACAATGCTATCAAGATACTCCTCTGTTCTTGAAGCCAAGTTGTCTTTGGAATACTCTTCCGTCATCTCGAGGTAATCAGAGACGCAAAAGAGCTGAGCAACGTTCGAAGAAGTGATCTCGAAGTTGATCCCATAACAGAATTTGGCTGCTAGTTCGAACGTCTCTGCTCCTCCTGGGAGATTAAGAAGCTCCACTTTGGAGATATCTGAATCTCTATGTTCTGCAACTATTCTCCGGATCCTTCCACTTCTAGAGACTAAAGGGAACTGGAGAAATGGAGAATCAAAACATTGGCTCAATAACGGTTTACTTAAGAAAGAAACAAAGGTTGTGTTCTTCTAAGTATGAATATACCTTATGCAGAGGAAAGTTTCCTCCATTGACTTCTATAGTTATATCACTTGGAACGTCTCGAAAGATCCTGAGAAGTTACAGGAAAGAACATCATTAGCAAGATTGAGACAGAGCCATAGAAAATTAAGACACTAGTTGTCTTGTTCAGAGAAACTTAAAAAGTGTTTCAATTAGTTACAGAACTCATCAAAAGAACAAAGAGGACAGAACATACCATTCACTACAGCTTTGTCGGGAAGATTTAGCAAGAGAGAGTTTCTGGTGATGATGGAGATGTTGATGATGCTGTAGCAGAAGATGCTGATGATGATGCTTGTCCATGAAGGAGAATTATGTTCAAGAAACCAGAGAAAGAAGAAGATGGAGATGGATTAGTTTGGTGATGGTAGTTAAGTGCTTGTTTTCTTTCTCAGGCAATTTTCCAAAACCAAAGAGAGAGAGAGAGGGTGATGATGATGATGGAAATGGTAATGGGAGTGTTGAATGAGCATTAATCATAGTATTTGGCAAAATCCAAAGTTTTTGTCTTTGTGTTGTTGGGACCCTTGACTCACTTCTTGTGTCTCTCCAAATATTTCTCCTTTACTTTTTTCCCTCTTTTGAAATTTCAAGATCAAACCTTTTTCAATCAACATTGTCAAACGTGAATTTAGCCACCGTTTCCTTTGGGATAAACAAAAGATTCTCTACAAAGTTGGGAGGAGAAAATAATGAATCAAAGATTTAAAGAAGTTAACAATGGTAATTAGTAATTACTAATTACTAGCTAGTGAAGGTAAACGGACAAGTTTAATCTATATATACATTTTTGAAGTACATTTTTGCTTCTATCCATTTATTTGTATTTATTTAGAAATTTATTTACAAACTTAAACCCTAAAACATTTCCAAAAATAACAATACTTCAGATTTTGTTTCCTAAATATTTTGCATAGCATATGAACTAAAAAAATACAGCATAATCAATATGGACACAGAAACTGTGATATACTTAACTCACCTTCTATTGTGTATTGGAGATATTCTATCTCTGAATCTTTTACAAACAAAGAAAACAACAATTTGATTCTTATTTTGTTTTCCAAAACGTGTGAGCTTTGATTTTTAACGTAAGAAAAACTTCGATTCACATTTATTTAAATATTATAATTAATATATATAAACTTAATAAAATTTTAAAATATTATGAATATGTAAAATTAAAATATTTTAAAATAGTATATAATATGGTTATATAGTAGATGTATTATAAAGAGGACTTGTTAGAATTAATAAAATATTATTAAATTTGTGCTAACACGGGTTAAATCTTTATTTTATTATTTGTCAACACTATTAATATTAGAATATTTGACATATAAAAATTAAGTTGAATTAACTAAATTGTGTAAAATAATTAAATTATTAGGAAAAATGTGATTTAGTCATAGCGTATAAATGACTTACTATGTATTTAGATCCCTTATTTTTTATTATAATAATTAAAAATCAAAATAGAATCTCAAACACTAAGTAAAACAAAATAAATATAACTAGCAAATGGTCATGAAGTATATTGCGGGTTAAAGAATTAATGTAAAATTTTATCCGCACAAACGAACGAGAAATTTAGTTATTTCTCTATTTGAAAAATATTCAATATTTAACGAATAAATAAAATATAAATATAAATAATAATAAAAATTATATACACACCGAGTGTAAAAATCTAGTATATTTAATAAGAGATGACCAAAAAAACAAAATAGAGAACAAAAGAAAAAAGTAAAAAGGTGAAGAGGCTTGAATCCAAAGGTAAAATGATTTGAGAGTGGGAAAAGTTAAAGCGGGAACAAAAAGGAGCGTTGATTTTGGAAATTTTATTACAATCCTAAATCTTCTTTTTTGGTTTGCTTTTGTCTCTTTGTCATCATTTTTTATAATCTTTGTATTTTTTTGTCTTAGCTCTTAGGGGTAGAAAGCATAGAATCCCCTTTCCAAACACACACTAGTTCTACTTTATCATTTTACATTTGTTTATGGTATATATATGTTGGGGATGGGTTTTAGAATTCTATTATACGGTTGGAATTTTTTCGACGGTTGTGAACTCAGGGAACTTGTGATGGATGGATTCGGCATTCGGGCATTGGAGAGCGAACCCAAAAAAAAATTCTTGGTTAGTCGAGTCGATATGACTTTTTTCTGGTTATGTCATGGTGCCCCCTTTCTAAAAGATAGGAATGGTCAAGATGGTGGATACAAATAATGAATCACCCCTTATTTATTTATATCAACATAAAGTTAAAGTCATAAAACTCTTCTTAAATGATCATAAATCGTAAAGAAATATTTCTTTTGATAACCTTGAATGATCTGGATCAGCATTGAGCGAAAGATACATAACTAGAGTTTGGCTCAACGTACGTCAACCAACTTAAGCCGTCCGAGTTTCTACTAATTCCAGAAATGACAGAGAAAACTTATTCTATTGTATTTTAAAGTTATCCGAATAGAGAGATCTTATTCGACTTACTTTGCAAGGACTTTACAAATTACAATACAACCACCCGACAATACATACAGTCACACACAGCTTATACTTTTCAAAATACATATGATTTTAGTTTGTATATAAAATTCGAATAGTCCCTTAGCCCCTTAGGCTCCAACTACCATTAGGCTACGTACAAATAAGTTGGACAGATTCATTAATTTAATTTTATGAAAAATGCCTTACTATTAAAGTTACACTCGGCCATCTAAAATAGTAACGATATATTTATTTGAGATCAGACAAATTGTAGAGTTTGTTAGCTGGGGGTTGTGTTGCGTTTTGCGTGTGATGTCGATTAGTTGTTATTTGCTTGAACCAAGTAGGGCCCGAATCACGTTCAACGTTACTTCATTCACGTTCACGTACTTAATAAGTCGATGTATGTCCAATTGTCCATACATATACCGACGTAATGGAAACTTCTAAAGATAGATTTTTCCATTGAAAAATGTATATAAATAGTGTAGTAGTTTGTTTAGTTTGACCAAAACATAAGGTGATGTGCATCGAGGATTTCTCGACTAACACTACAAGAAAATAGTCGATTTGCGATGGAAAAATACATTGCAACTCCCTCGCAAATAGACATTAGCAAGGGATTTGCGAGACACACCAGTTCCTCGCAAATCGCGTCTCGCAAATTGGTGAACATTGCAATTCCCTCACAAATTTTGCGAAGAATATTCTTCCTCGCAAATCTCACGCACATTACGAGGGAAATGTTTCCTCGCAAACGACACGCAATTTGCGAGGGTCTACCTTCCTCACGGATGTAACGCAGATTGCGAGAGATTACTTTTTTCGCAAACGTCACACAATTTGCGAGGGATTCTGTCTCTAGCAAATACGTTGCAATTTTGTCATAGTTCATCCCTCGCAAATTGTTGTAAATAAATTAAATAAACTATCAGAATTGATATTCAATATAAATCATTGTTTGATATTTTGGTGTGAATTTAAAATCGAGAAATAAAATTCTAAAAAAAAAAAAACAGAATTGAAATCGAGAAATAAAATTCTAAATAATATAAAACATAAATATGACAAAAAGATGTTGTGTTTTAGTTTGTCCCGCACAGGGGATATCAGAACATAGATCAAAAAGGTTTTAAAAGGATTGAGAGAGAGATGTCACGTTTCTGGTCCCAGTTTGGCTACCAGCTGCTACCATTTCACCGGTGTTGCCATCTGGGTTGGTGCCCTTCGGGTTGGTGGAAGCTGGGTTTGTCGCTTGTTCATTGGTCGGGTTCCGGAACTTGGCAGCAAACTCAGGATCTTTTTCCGCGAGGTAGTCGAAGTATGCATCATAGCTATGCATTCTTTGAGAACTTTCTTGGATTTGAATTGCCTGGGTTTGGATACACTCCTCAGCTGCAACAAGTTTCTGAGACAATATAACCGGATCATTGGCTGCAGACAGATGTGGTGGACCGCTACTGGAAGAGGACGCTTCAAACTGTAGAGAATCAACTCCAAAAATCCTGTTTTTCTTCTTCGGAGCAACCTAACAACATAACAACAAACAAAATCGCAAGTTATCACATTCAAAACAATAGAAGATATCAGAAAACAAGATAACACAAAACAATTGGTGGGGGAATGACATACAAAAGAATCACAAGTTATAACATACAAAACCATCAAAGATATCACATACACAAGATTCACAAATTATCACAACCAAAACAATGGCAACAGTTCAACCAACAGTCAAAACAATGATAACAGTTCAACATTTCAAACAAAACAATCGCAAGATATCACAAAATCATTAGAAATACAATCATTAGTAAACTTAACAACACAGTTCAACCATCTAGTATTTAAAACCAACAAAACTACAAATTTGTAACTTACCTCAGTGTAAATTTGGTTTTGATATGAATGGGCACCCCACTAGAAGCAGAACTCTCTCCATTATCCCCTGTACATATCTCAGATTCAATCAGTAAATGAGCCATCCGGTTTTCGATGAGTGTCTTATAGGATTCGTAGGAAATCCGGAATTAGCTCACCAGTGATCTGAGACTTGAAAAAAAAAAAACATTGATTAGTTACCAAATAAAAGAGTTCAGAAGGCATAATTATAAGAAAAGAAAAAAAAAAACTTAAAGAACTTACATGCTTTCGAGCACGGGCTTTAAACGACGTTTGGCCTGAACGGTGCTTGTATATTCCGGTGCCCTCCGGATCATGATAGCGAGCATTCCGACTGTTGTTGCTCTTGATTTCTGATTTTGGATCAAGCCATTACCGAACAAGACCAGCCCATACTTGAGGATCAATCCATCGTGGCTTTGCCTCATCACCTTTAAACTTCCACTTTGACTTCCACCGTGACACTTGATCACACATCCTGTCCTTCAACTTGCCCTCAAACTCTTGCCTCACTCTATCGTTTATGCTACGGTCCCAGTTGTATATTTACTTGCAAAAAAGAAAGGATTACTCTATATTTAATAACGGCATAGAAAACATATTGTAAATAGCAAACAAAGAGACTGAACTTACCGCAAACGTTTCATACAACCGGTCTACTACTGCATTCGGCGTCTGTGTCCAATTGGCATGGGGCTCTGTGAAATCTCTTTCAAATATGCTTCAAACAGTAGCCGCAACACAGGAGTCTTGGTCAAACCTTCAAAAGAAATACATATTTTAGAATCCAAGGAAATACAAATTTTTAATTATATTACAAATTAAAAACATTAAAAAATTTACCACAAAGTTCCAAAAGGTCGGCGAGGATCTAGTTTAGTTAAACCAGATCATCCAGGATCTAGTTTAGTTGAGACGTTGGAACATGACTGTAGAGGAGGAATGCGCAGGTTGAGATGCAGGAATGTCAGGATTCGGCTCAGTGCCACCATACGAAAGAGATGGTGAAGGCATATTATTAGAAGGAGGCGTCACAGGCAGGGGTTGCGAGGTTGCACGACGATTATTGTGAGAACCGGAGGGACCGCGACGATTAGAAGCACTGGGAGAGGCTAAACCTTGATCCGACAGAAATCTTGTGTAATCGTTGCCTCCAAACATCTATAAGAAAAGAAAATCAAAATCCCAATTAGTAATTAGTAACATGCATAGATCAAAATCGGAATCAAAATCGAAATTAAAACCAAATTAGGGTTTATACATAACAAAATCAAAATCAAATAAAAACAAAAATTAAATTAGGGTTTATACAAAACGAAATCAAAACCCAATTAAAAGGAGATTAGGGTTTATACAAAACGAAATCAAAATCAAATACGAAACGAAAACAAAACGAGATTAGGTTTTATAAAAAACGAAATCAACAACGAAAACAAAACGAGATTAGGGTTTATACCTTTCAAAATGCGATTGAATAAGATCGGAAGAAGAGAAAAGCAGATCGGAAGAGGAAGAAGACTAGTGTTTGATCGGAGGAAGAACTAGATCGAAAGAGGAAGAAGATGGTTTGATCGGAGGAGAAAGAACCAGATCGGAAGAGGAAGAAGATGGTTTGGTCGGAGGAGGAAGAACCATATCGGAAGAGGGAGAAAATGGTTTGGTCGGAGAAGAAAGAACCAGATCGGAAGAGGGAGAAGATGGTTTGGTTAGAGAAGGAAGAAGAAGATTAGGTTTTTTTGGCGGATGGTTTGAGCTTCGCTCAAAATCGATTGCGTTTGTATATATAAACATTTTGTAACCTCGCAAATCTCTCGCAAAATTTGCGAGGAATTACCTATGAACCCTCGCAAATCTGTCGCACTTATTAAATATTGCGAGGGATTAGCTAGACTACTGGTGTTTAGGGTTTATGATTTGCGAGGAATTAACTAGGACAACTCGCAAATCCCTCGCAACATATTAAATATTGTGAGGGATAAGCTAGAGTCTAGTTGTGTGTAGGGTTTACAATTTTGTGAGGGATTACCTAGGGTTCCTCGCAAATCCCTCGCATTATCGAGTCGTCCTTTTAGTTTTAGGGTTTTCGACTTTGCGAGGGATTAACTAGGATTTCTCGCAAATCCCTTGCAATATTTAAATGTTTGGGGGTTTAGGTTGTGGTCGTTAGTCCCTCGCAAAGTACATTTAATGTATAGGTTTTGCGAGGGCTTAACCATGACTTTGCGAGACATTTCAAGCATTCCCTCGCTATTCGAATGCAAATCCCTCGCAAATTGATAAATCCTTTTTGAAAAAACAAGAAAAACCACAATTGCGCAGTCAGATTCATCTTCTTAACTATTAGAAATTACTTTATTATCATTAAATTCTCCTCCATCATCAGACACTTCAAATTCTTCTATTCAAGCTCTTTTTCAAATACATCATCAACATACTTTAGGGTTTAGGGTGTAAGCTTAGGGTTTAAGCATCTAGTGCAAAATCTTAGGGTTTGAGCATCAAATTTCTATTGCAAACATATCAATAGAAGATGTCATCCAAGTTTAGGGTATAAGCTTTGCGAGGGAGTAATGACGTATTTTTGAGAACTAGCAGTTATTCCCTCGCAAGTCACTCACGAAGACCTAGCAAAGCACTCGTAAATCCCTCACAATATTTAAATGTTTAGGGTTAGGATAAAGTCGTAAATCCCTTGCAAATAATGTTTAGGGTATAGGCTTTTTGTGAGGGACTTACGACCACCATGCGAGACCATGAAAGCATCCCTCGCAATTCCAACGCAAATCCCTCGCAAATATCTATTTTTTTTTTAAACAACAAAAACTACAATTGGTCAATCAGATTCATTTTCTGAACTACTAGAAATTACATTATCATCATTAGAATCTTCTTCATCATCAGACTCTTCGAATTCGTCTAATTCACCCTCTTCTTCAGAAACATCATCAACATCTTCAATTTGCCTGTTTTGTGGATCAATGTGGATAACATCTTCTGTTGACATGTTTGGAATGGAAATTTCACCGACTCTTTCTTGTTGCAACACGACTTGATTATCAACTAACCCGATTATACGGCCTCGAGGATTAACTTTAATGACTGATAACCACATTTCACGTCTTGACCTTAAACGAGGATAGGGCAGAAAGTTCACTTGTTGTGCTTGTGATGCTAGGATGAAAGGATCAAATTTGGGGTATGATCTGTTTGCATTCACATCGACAACTTCCCAATTATTTACTCGTACGCCTCGGGCAGATGGATCGTACCAGTGACACCTGAAAAGTATGCATCTCAGGTTCAAAAGGCTTGGATAATCAACTTCTAATATTTGTTGCAAAACGCCGTAGAAATCGCTATCACCAGCTTGTAAGTCTCATAATCGAAATCCCGCTCTTTGTAAGTCTCATAGTCAAATTCTTCTAAATTAGGATATGCTTCACGAATCTGCATATCAAAAAGTCTAAAAAGATAGAGATTTATTAGTTCGCTATCTTAGAAAATAGAATTAATTTTAGTCTATAAAAAAGAATATCTTTCAAAAGGTTGAACATAATCTAAATTCCTCAAGATGTAATTGTGAGTTGCTCGACAATAGCTATGATTTCCCACCAAACTTCCTTTAACTTTCCAGCAAATCTTCCTATCTGAGCAAAGATATCTGGAACATCAGGAACATTATATGTAGGTGCAACGCCTCCGTCATCATATCGTCGAGTACGTGTTTTCTTTGTTCTCAAGGTGGGGCTAAAATAGTATGATGTGAAGTGAGACGTTTTCTCGGTTAAACTCCCGGCGACTATCGACCCCTCAACTCTAGCAAGATTTTTGGCCTTTCCTTTAAGAGATTTCATAAACCGCTCAAAATGATACATCCAGCGAAATTGCACTGGCCCACCAAGATCAGCTTCATGTGGTAGATGGATTGGAAGATGTTCCATCACGTCAAAAAAAACAGGGGGAAAGATTTTCTCCACGTTACAAATTAACAATGGAATATTATCTCGTAACTGCTCTATGCCATCACTGGTCAATGTTCTAGTGCATAAGTCCCGGAAAAAACTCCTATACCTACAAACCAATTCATGGGTGAATTAATATAATAAGTATATATATCAATATATAAATAAATAAATATATATATATATATATATATATATCAATATATAAATAAATAAATATATATATATATATATATCAATATATAAATAAATAAATATATATATATATATATATATATATATATATATATATATATATATATATATATATATATATATATATCATTATATACTTATATACCTGCAATAGCTTCATGAACGTGTGTTGGCAAGAGCTCAAGAAATACAAAAGGTAGTAGCCGTTGCATGAAGACATGACAATCGTGGCTCTTCATACGTGAAATTTTTTGGCCTTGCTCTACACATCTTGAAAATTTTGAGACAAATCCATCTGGAAACTTCACTTCAGATTTAACCCACTCGAACAACACCTTCTTAGCCTCTGCTGACAATCAAAATTGGGGTAATGGTAATTTCCCATCTCTTGTTAGATGTAAATCGATCCTTCTGCATATTTCCGCAAAATCCAACCAAGATCTCCTGCTATCTTTTGTTTTACCCTATACATTCAGAAGTGTAATGATGAAATTATCGAAATTTTTTTTCTCGATGTGCATCATGTCAAGGTTGTGCCGCAATAGAAGATCTTTCCAATATGGAAGCTCCCAAAAAATACTCTGCTTGTGCCAATTGTGAGCGCTTCCATATCCATCTGGCATATTTGCTGGTGTGTGATAGTTACCCCCACGTTTACATGTTTCTTGAGCGCCATAGTAATCAATCTGCTCAAACAAATCGTTTCCAGAGACATAAGTTGGTGGAGGAACACGCACAACCTTGTTCTTTCTAAACAACTTCTTGTTCTTCCGGTACATATGATGCGAGGGAAGAAACCGACGATGACAATCGGGACGATCCATACAATAAGGACATGATAATCTTCCGTGTGTTGTCCACCCAGATAACATTCCGTACAAGGAAGTCACTAATCGTCCACATTAGCACTACCCGCATATTGAAATTCTGTTTTCGGAACGAATCGAACGTCTGAATACCTTCATACCACAATTGCTTCAGCTCATGAATTAGAGGTTGCAAGAAGATATCTAGACCTTTTACCAAAATACTCAAGAACAGAAATTCGCTTTGCATACACATATCTGGAGGAAGATTGTATGGCGTCAGTATAACAGGCCATAAATATAACTGTCTCCCTGACATACCAAATGGACTAAAACCATCTGTACACAACCCAAGATAAACATTCCTACACTCTTGAGCAAAGTCAGGATATACCGATTGAAAATGTTTCCACGCCTTTGCATCAGATGGGTGTGTAATTTCTCTTTCTTGAGTAGAATGTTCTGCATGCCATCTCATTTCCGTTGCAGTCCGTTTTGATTGGTATAGACGTTTCAATCTATCAGCAACAGGCAAGTACCACATACGTTTATATGGTACTCGCGTCCTTCCTTGAGTAGGCTGATATCTCGGCTTCCCGCAAAACCGACATTCCTGCAACTTAGCATCATCTTTCCAAAAAATCATGCAATAGTCAACGCACACATCAATCATTTCAGATGGTAATCCAAGACTCACAACCAACTTTTGTATTTCATAGTAGTTCTCAGCCGAGACATTATCAGCTGGCAAATACTCTTTAATGAGTTCAGCCCAAGAATCCATGCAATTCTCACTTAAGTTATTATCAGCTTTAGTTGTCATCATCCTAGATGCCAATGATAACTTAGAATGCTCTTCTCTACATCCATCGTAGATAGGTTGATTTGCATCATCTAACATAGCATAAAAACGTTGTGCATCTACGTTGGGTTCTTCTGTATTATTCTCAAGAAATGCAGCAGTAGTTTCATGAAATGCATCATTAACCATATCATGAAATCTATTTTCCTCATTATACCCATAGAAACCAAATTGATCAGATTCTTGATGCCCATAATTACTAGGTTGATCAACATCATAATTCATACTACTACTTCCAACATTACTGCTACAACCCTCTCCATGACGAAACCATACATAGTAATTTGGCATAAATCCTCTATTATAAAGATTCTTCTTCACTAGATTAAATTTCAAATAATTATCGTTGAAGCACTTAGGACAAGGACAAAATATCGTACCGTTTGTACGAGCAAATTCTTGGTTTGTCGCCTGGTACATGAAAGCGCGCAACCCATCACAAAACTCTTTCATCACATCACCGGTCTTCGGATCTCTGTGATTGCACATCCACCGTCGCAATGTGTATATCTCATGCTACCCCTTTCCAAACATTATTATGGAATTTAAAAGTTTTTAGGCTTTTTTTTTGTGTAGCCTTTTTTTCTTTCACAAGATTATTTTGGGTAGTAAGTGTTTTTGTTGGAAGTGTTTTGTGTTGTGGTTTCAATGGATCATGAACTTGCTATTTATAGGCTTACTAAAAATACCTGCTATGGATTTGCTAGGGAAATTTGCAAGGGATTTGCGAGGGATATATAAAAATTTTATTTTCTTGCAAGGGATTTGGGAAGCTTTTACTGTTTTGCCGACAATACAGTTACACTCGAGGAAAACGTGGTTGCCGACATCATCGTCCCTTAAAATCCCTCGCAAATTTGCTACGGAATACGTCATCGCTAATCCGTCGCAATGTTGCGAAGGAGTTGCAAGGTTTTTGCAAGGAATATTCGCGGACTCGCAAAACTGTATTAACTCCCTCGCAAATTTGCGAGGGATTTTGCTGTCGCAAATTTTGCGAGGGAATTGCATGTACCCTCGTGTGTCTAGCAAATTACTCGCAAAGTAGTTGCAAATCGACTGTTTTCTTGTAGTGTAAATTTTCACCAATTAAAAAATAAAAAGTAACAAAAAAGTAAGTGAGAAGATTTTTAAAAATTCTCATTTGAAAAACCTTGAAAAACTGTTCTAGACACATGGCTAATTCTAACTGGTTATATTTTTTTTTTCTGATTTATTATTTAAATAAATAATAATTCTATATAAAGATGATTAAAATATAATATTTTGAGAAGCTCACTTAATATTTACCAATGGAGATGCTCTAATAATAACAAATTTTATTAATAAATTAATTCGACTAGATTATATCAAACTCCATTCCACTTTCATCTCTAAATTCTATCTAGTTTACTAATAAATTAATTTACTAATAAATTTTATTAATAAATTAATTCGACTAGATTATCTCAAACTCCGCTCCACTTTCATCTCTAAATTCTATTAAATTCGACTAGTTTGACATTACTGTAAATGAGATGATGATGGTGATGAGATCCAGTGATGATGATGGTTGTGTGGTGGTGAGAAATACAAAAAGAGGATAGTACTTAAGATTAACAATGATTAAATCTCAAGTCTTGATTTATGAACCGCGACAACTACAATGGTGAGCTCTGTCCTAATGAACAGCGGCAATGATAGTGCTGAACTCCGCCTTAATGAACGGTGGCAACGACAAACGGTGAGCAACGTCCTAATGAACAGTGGCAACGACGATGGTGAACTTCGCCTTAATGAACGACGATGATGGTAGATTGCCCTTAAACGCTTTAATAGCTTCGTTTGGACCGAATGCCGACAGTTCCTTTCACAATTTCTCCAAAATTTGTCAATTTGCAAATATGTAATTTTCAAATTTGGTTTAGATATGAATGTTTTTTGATTCGACTAAGTTTATTATTCAAATCCTTGGGTTCACTAAACATTATATCCCTAGGGTTTAGTTATTTTTATTCAAACGAAATTAATTAAAATCATTGAGTTCATCGAAGCAACGCAATGGTGGTGCCAGAGACGTTGCCGGAGATCGTTTCCTGCTTTTGGTCGGGAGTAAAGAAAGCAAATAAGAGATAGATTGAAGGATAGTTTTGTCTTTGTATGTTAAAAAAAGCCTAAAAATAAAAGCATGGAAAGAAATGCCTATTTTGAATTTTTTACCAAATAAATGTCTATTTTGACAATAGCCCAATTAATGAATATTGTGTTTGTAATTTTGTTGTATAAGAAAATTGAAATAAAACTAAGATAATTTGTTAGAATGCCCCTTTTGAGATATCATTTTTCAAAAATACATTTTTTGAACATTTTTCATTTTTGTCCTCTTTTACACAACTATAATATGTTAAATTAATTTTTTTTTAAGGTTCAGGTTCTTTGTTTTACATTTAGGATATAGTTTTAAGGAGATAAAATTTAGTATTTGGAGTTTAGGATTTAGAATTTAGTCATTTTATATATTATAAAGGAGTATTTTTGAAAATAGACAACATGAATAGGTATTTTAAAAAATGCCCCTAAAAATAATATGATAAATTATTATTTATACCTTAAATATTATATTTGGGTTAAATTTGTAATTTTAATAAATAGAGGGTCACTATAAAAACTTATAATTAAAAAAATATTTGAAATATTTGTTTTAGTGTAAAAATAGATTAATAAGTTGGAAAAAAAGTCAAACTCTTCTCCTTCAGTTTGTGGGCTACCAATCTTATAAATTTCTTTTGAATAAATCACAAGTTTTCTTATGGTAATGTTGAAACTTGAAAGTTACAATAGAAACAAGGAAATAGAGAATTCACTTCTCAGAAAAACAAAAACAAAAGCAAAACTTAATGAATTTTTAAAATAAAATATATTGGATGATGGGTGGGTCTAAAGAAGATTAATTATAAAAAATGTAATTAATAATATCAAAAGCTGAGGATGTGGAGATGATTATGTGAAATTATGTCTTCTCCACCTCCATTATTACCTTTCAATTTTGATTAGGGCTTTTAGGTACAAACAAAAGCATCGTCTTTTTTTTAGTATCTATCTTTAACACAATAAAATGGGCTAGTCGACCAAGTCAGATCTTTCTTCAGTCCACTCACTCGTTTATTTTTTATTTTGGCAAGTCGGCACTACCAATATCCAATGTTGTGTTTTGTTCTATGTGTGTTATTTTTGAATCCCTTCTATGATTGCTTCTAATTAGCTAAACATCAAAATTGAGCATAAATCACTTACACTGACCGGGTCCAAAACTCTTTCTCCTCCCGTACAAAAACACATTGTAATTTGTAAATGTAAACAAACAATCGAAGCCTTCTTCTAAAAAAATATTGTTTTTAAGAGTTCGTTAGAACATAAAGAAAAATTAACTTAATGATAAGTTGGTAACAGTCCGTGTGGGTTTTACTTCAGCAAAATACAGTCCCGTATTTTTTTACTTCTGTTACCATTCTCATGAATTTAAATGTGTTATGGAATTAAGTTACTTTTTCATGATTTTTTAGGTTTATATTATAAAGTTGAAAGTCATGTTTCAACGTTTTCATATAAGTTAAAACTTTAAAAGTATAAAATCTGTTCAAGATATATCAACAACCGAAATTGTGGGAATTCTTGTTTCCTCCTGGAGATGATGGAAATGTGAAAGAAAATGATTATCATAAGGCCATAAGCAACATGAGTGGACCACTGGTAGGTAGGTATGTGGATGTGTGATGTTCTTTGGTTTAGATATTGAAACGGAATGGTGTAACTTTTTCTTCATAGATTTACCTTCTAATTTCGGAATCATGATGTAAGTCCAAGTTTCCCATAGACATTTTGCTCAAAAAAAAAAAGAAAAAAAAGAAAAGAAGAAGAAACAGAAAAGATAAATACAAAGAATGTCTTGCAAAGAAAACAAAAGGGGAAATGCAAAGGTCAACTAATGAAAGATAATTATCAAACAATATAAGCAAAGGACATCCAACATCTGCATTTTGATTTGGTTTGATTTGGATATTGGGTATTCGGAGTTTCAATTCAGGTAAAGTTTGAAATTAAAAAGTTTTTTTTTTGGGTGAACGTGAACTATTCATTATCTAAAGCAATACAACCAAATGAAAGGTACATAACATTCACCTCCATATACTTGGACCAAATGCAATGGGTCGATTTAGTATCACCCTGAATCACAAGGCAGATCCAACGCTACCTAACCGAGAAACATTGCATTTTTTAACCACAACGAGATAGATAACACACCACGACTCGGAGTAAAATCATCTCTTAAACCACCTAAATTGACCCTATGACACGAAAACAACTACTAACTCAGAGAAGACCAAATCCTATACTGATGAACAAAGTAATTCTAAGCTATTAGAACCTCATGATCGGCGTGTAGAACTTGTCCCAATAGCATCAACACCCAGAGGCGCAACATCAGAAGCTTGGTTTCTCCGACTTTCATTGTTCCGGTCCTAAGCCTAAAACGGACAATACATCCGACTGACCAGACCAAGAGACGCGAAGCAAAACCAGCATGAACAGAGGCTTCTCCGAACTAACCACGCAGTAAACAAAATGCTAATCGCCTAAAGATAAGAGATTGGAACACAAATTATCATATCTTCATTGATGCGTGTGAAATTTTGCTTCAAAATCTTTTACCTTAAAAGACCACACAACTGCTGCAAGTGTACAACTAATCGGTAGTAGTATTTAAGGATCGATCCCACAGAGAGAGAGTTGTTGTTTAGAGAATCCGTCAGAAGAGATGTAAGGCTAAGACTCAATAAAATGGGGGTTTTGGTTGTCACGGTCGTAAGTAAGCAATAAACGTAAATAAAAAGCAAGTAAAAATAATAAAACAAGCGTTGGGCATCAAGGCAAATCGCAAGGGTTTGATGATTTATCTATCTAGAAAAGTTTAGGATTAGTTTGTTTATCTAAAACTTGGACTACGAAACACGAATGAACCGTTAACTTATAGTTCACAAGCTAACCGTCTAAGATCACTATACTCTGTTACTCAACTGTGTCAGGCAACAACGCATAGATCAAAGCATTTAAAACAGGTTCGATTCTAATCCATGAGATTCCATAGGTAAGGGGTATGTGCTTCCTATGACTCCTCACACATCTAAGCTAGGTAAAGCACACATGCAAGCTTTTGGCAAAGCACACACACTATAGATCATAGTTAGTTCATGAGGCTAACTTAAAGCATTAAGCAAAGACTTAGAATTAAAGAATAAAATAAACTAGAATATAAATCTAACAAATCCTAAAAATTGCCACCTAAACTAAGATTATCTCCCCCCCTCCCCTTTGATTATCCCTTTAAAGCCAACTAGAAAACTACTCTAGCATGGAATCATCAAAGCAAGGTTTAGTTAATTCATAAACATAAAAGAATAAATCGAGAAAAATGTTTTAGAGATTACTTCTTAGAATCAAGTACAAGATGTAAAGACTTTTCCTTATGAAAACTACTGTATCAAACGAACAAGAAAAAGAGAAAGAGTTTGGTGAACTTCAAAGCTTCAAGAGATGGACGAGAGAGGGCTGCTGTTCGTGGCTGTTCTTCTGGTCGTCGGCTCTTTGGAGGCAGGTGAATGCACACACTAAACCCTTGGGCTTAGAAAAGTATTTATAGGGTTTTGTCTAGGTTTAGGGTTTTGTAAGGGTATAAACGTCTTTTCTTCTTGAGTGCAGGACAAGGGGCGGCTGAAGAAGGTTCTGGACCGTCGTGAATCCTCCGGGCCGAGTCGCCGTGAAGGTTGCTAATTGGGCCGTCATTAAAGTCCACTTGGCTTCAAACTTATCTTCTCGTTGGTTTATAACACGTCTCGGTAAATCAGGCCTAACTTCCTGATGCGTGAACGGATTGACTTGATTCCACTTCGAGAAGAAAGATGACTCTTCCAGATTTCCACAGAAACCAAGTACATCAAAATATGAGTTCTGAAAGTTCTTCAAAAGTTTCCCGTACTGTAAAGCTCTGAATCTGTCCTGAAACGTATTTTCCTTGTCTTTTAGTCCTTTTTCCTATAAAACTTGTAAACCCTTCTTGAAACCTAAAATACTTGATAATAGACATTAAAGCCTTGAAATCATACTAAAACTATAGGTAAAATGGGTAAAATAATGATGTTATCATTCACCTCACGGTGCATTTCCGGATTGGCCACATCGCATCTGCCTTGTTGCCTCGCTTCTTAGCTGGAATGAAACCATAAGATTGACCAAGCTCTCAAGAACGCCGGCTTTGAGGATGTCCTCAAATCTCGGCCACCGACACACACAGAAACCTCCCCAACAACCGGTAGACTCTAAGACCCAAGTCAACCGTAAACCCCAGATCAGCTAGGATCTCCGGCAGAAAGGATAGGGGTAGCAGGAGGGCGAGACCCAAATACCCAGATCCGACCCCCTGAAGCTGCATAGAAGGCCGTCCGGAGCAGCTTCGAACTACCACCATTCTCCCGAAGAGGAAAGGAAGCCAAGATCTCTCTCCGTAGCGTCATCCGCCGCACCGCCTCGATGCAACAGTTGGGCTACTCCTCAGCACGGCCGGAGAGGAAAAGAGAGCGAGTCACCCTACTACTACAACTGGAAAACAAAGCAAAAGAAGAATAGCAGAGCCCTCTCACACCGCCGGCAAAAGCCTCGGGCGGCGGAGAGGCAAACAGATCTCAGGCGGTGGCGGCTGTAGATCTAGGGTTTTTAGAGTATGGGTGATTATTAGGTTATTAGGTTTTTAGCGTGTTTGCTTGAAATTAAAAAGTTAGATATCTGAAACAGACGCAAATCCAATTTAACATATAATTTTTTTTAAACATAGATATACATATATTAAAATTTTCCAAATATGTTTTGGTATTTTTGAAAAAAAAATACTCCTTTTGTTTTAAAACGAGTGGTATTCTAGAAATTTTTATTGTTTAACAAAAAAATATCATTCTACATTTTTAACGTGTAATAATTAAATTTCATAATTTATCATTAACCCAAAGCTCATGTATATATGCTATGATAGTATGATTTTGATAAATATGTTCCAATAGAAAAACTTTTTAAGACAACAAAAAAAATAAATAGTTGTTAAAACAACTTCAAATGGAGGAGGAGATACAAAAGTACAAGATGTTGAGGATTGCATGGGAGCGAGATGTTGTCCTATGAAAAGAGAGGAATAATGCCTATTGCAGAAGGTTTACGACTAAGAGCATCTCCAACCTCTCTCTTTATTTGCCTCTATATATAGAGAAAAATATAACAATATTTATTTTAGAGGCAAATTTGTTCCTACACACCTCTATTCGCACTTCTAAAATAGAGATTGCTAATATAGAGGAAAAAAAATAGAGTTTCTCTATATATAGAGGAAAAAATAGCAATCTCTATTTTATAGGTGAGAATAGAGGTGAGTTGGAGTAAAACTCAACTCTATTATAGAGTTTCTCTATTTTAGAGATAAAAATAGGAAAATTCATTGGAGATGGTCTTAAGGATACTTGGTCACTCATTCAGGTTGCTAAACCATTCATGGATGATTACAAAGCGATCTGGTTCCCCTATGCTACTCGGAAATTTACTTTTATCACTTGGTTGGTGGTTAAAAACAGACTTTCAAAAGGAAACAAGATGCAAAAATGGACTTCAAATGTTAACCCGAGCTGCACTTTTTGTAACCATCCCATGGAAACTAGTGAACATCTGTTCTTTCAATGTTTTTCACGTAAGGTGTGGGAGCTAGCAAGGGGGCTTCTCTTGAACAAATACACTGTGACTAGCGAGAGATTGTTGCATTGCTTGGAGGTAATGAGTTCGACAAGGCAACAAGGTTTCTCATTAGCTGTACTTTTCAGAATACATTACATTCTATTTGGAGGGAGAAGAATGGCATGCGTCATGGAAAGCAACCTTCTACGGTGGAGAAGGTTGTCAAATTTATCGACAAAGATGTTCATAGCCGGCGGCTCAGCACAATCGGGAATGGAGATGATGATACCATTCAAATTTGGTTTCCCACCAGATTTTATTAAATCGTTTCTTTTTTCGAAATGGTGATACAATTATTTAAGAAGCGTTTTTCTTTGGCAATGTAAAAAAGTTTATTTTCTTTTTGAATGTAATTTAATATTAAATTTTTTAAAAATAAAAGTTTATACAACACTTATGTTTTGTTTTTGTTTTTTGAATTACATTGTTTTATCTTTTTTTCTTTTCGAGATCCATTATCTAGATATCTTCATGTGTACAATGGATCCGGATGGTTATTTCACGATTAGAAAGTTCGTATATTCAAATATCTTGTCAATACCAAACTTTAACAAAAAAAATACATGAAAAAAAAAAGAGAGACAATAAACATGAAACGAAAGGAGATCCTTTATGAAGGCATTCATAATATGCATGGTTGCACGCGACGTGATTGCTTCGTGCATTTAACTCTTTGATTGTCATCATTAATTGCTTTGGTCTCCTTTTCCTATAGAAGTCCTTTTCTTCTTGTGTGTGTGTTTGTGTTGAACATACATACCAAACAAGCATCCAATGTGGCAATGCAAACACATGAATATTGAAATTTTAATCCTATGAAGCTCTCAGGTGGACCGGTCTCATTTTCCCAAGCTCTCAGGTGGACTGGTCTAGTCCAATTAAAGTCGACAAGTTCGAATTATTTTCTTTAAGCAGAACAGATTTTTGAAAATTGGAAATATATATATATATATATATATATATATATATATATATATATATATATATTATATAAAGCTTGATGTCACGATCTTGTTAATGAATACCTTTGACATCAAGCTTTATATAATAAGATGTGTGTTCTCAATAAAATTTGTCATGTCTAAGCAAAACTTAATTTATTAAGCATGTATATTAATCAATAAATAATGAATAACAATGTTAAAAAGAATAACATAAGTTATTTAACATAATTTTAGTCAGATATAAATTGTATTTATCGTTGTAATATAAATTTTTATTGTATGAGATAATATAAATCTTATGAGATAATATGTAATTTTTTATTGTAAGTAAGTACACAAAACCTTGAAAGAATAATGAATTTAAAAAAAAATTCAATACATGATGTGTATTAGTATAGTTTTGCATGTTTTATTTTAAAGATTTTAATGCATGTAGTAATATGAGAAACATGGAAAAAATAGAAAAATGAGTTTTAGGAATGAATTTTTGGTTAATTGATGAAAATTGACAAAATATTACTTAAGAAATTATGACATATAGAATAACAATATTTAGGATATTTTTGGATTCCAAAAATTTTGTGGATGTTAACTGATTTTTTTTGATTAATTTTATTGTTAAAGTTAAAATACTAACTAATATACATATTATCTCATATGATGCGCATATTATTTTTGTTATTAAAAATTTTACTCTAATTCATGAAGAAGTGAATTATGGTTTTACAATGAAATAGATAGTTAAATATGATTACTAAACTGAATCTCTAACAATGAAATTTATTTTAGAATAAAAAAATTTCAAATATTAATATGTATTCATTTTTTAAAAAATAATTTAAGAATATTAGTAAGTTTCTAATGTTTGATTTTATAATTTCAACACATGTATTTTTGTAAGGCATATGTCAAAACATAAGATAATTCAAAATAAATTATAATTTATAGGAATGAATCTTCAGTTATTTGATGAGAATGTCTTTATATCTTTATATATGTTTTTATTTTATAAATTTTACTCATGTAAAATTGATTAAGACATGAGGTAAAATTAGTACTTATGAGATAACAACATAACAAATATATCTTAAAAATGTTGATTCAGTTTTTTTTGCGATTTACATTTTGTTAATTTTTATTTGTATTATCCATTCTTACTAGATATAGATTTTATTTGATGTATTAATTATGTTTGATATAAAATATTTAGTTCTATGCATTAAGATGAAATATGTAATTAAACTTAAAATATGGTTTATTATGATGGTATAGATATTTAAATGGTACTCCTTGTCCTATAAGAGTTTTTGGGTAAAAGCACAAATATTATGTCATTTATAAAACTTCAACCAACAGAAAAATATACTGCATAGTTCAAATAGTCATAAATTGTTATATTACTAAAAATTATACATATAAATTTGAGAAAATATTATAAAATAGAGCAAAAAAAGCCTTAAAAACTCTTATATAATAGAACTGAGAGAGTATTAAAATGAAATATGAGAGGTTTTTATATTCAATATTAAAATGTTACATGATAAAATCTAAATACATTTACATTACTACTTATTTATTCTTAATATTTTTTTCAAATTTTTATCCGCGTAATAACGCGGCCCTCATCTAGTATATATATATAGTGCAAAAAAATTTATGAGCTAGTATTTTTAGGTTTTGGCTTCTAGAAATCTATTACACTACTAAAAGGATAATTTCGTTTTTAATAAAACATTTATCAAGATATATTACTTGATATCATTAGAAAATAATAGTTAAAGATAATACATTTTTGACAAAAAAAGTTAAAGATAATACATTAATAAAATTATGAATTGTCTTTCAGACTAAGTTAAAACCCAAAAGTATCAAGTCTTTAATCTAACCGAAGGCATCATTACCAATTTTCAACCATAAAATAAAATATTTTCAATTGATTCATTGTCTAAAAGCAATTATTTTTAATCTCAAGGCATCTTATATTAAAATAGATTTGTAAACTGTTTTTATTTTTTGGTTGCACAAAAAAGGTAAGTGTAAGATATGTTTGAATATTATTAATTTGATATACATATGTAAATTTAAAATACATAGAAGAATAACTCTGATTCATAATAAAAAAATGTCTCATAATTCACTCTATATAATTTAACAATTTTCTTTAGTTATTTTCTGAATATTCTCAATTAATATTATACATTACAAAGATTTTGCCTTCCACAAATATTTTGGCTAAAAATAATACTCCCAACTCCACAAAATTCTGAACCATTACAAAAAAAAAAAAAAAAAAAAAAAATAGTTTAATTTCTATGGTCCTAATGTCACCGTCCTTCTCCATCGCAACCACAGTCTCACCGGCTTATCTAACCGGAACTCTGGTCTCTAACTCAAAGGTACATCAGTTAAGGTTCCTTCCTCATAATTTCTTATCTTCAGTAATCACTAATCAGTATTGATTGAATCAGTCTTCAACTACTTACCTCTCTCCGGTTCTCTGTTTAGGCTATCTTTAGTCCCATAAAATCCTAATTAGCTTTGAGCCTTTGATTATAATGCTCCATTTGCTTTGGTTCGGTCTCTAGATTGTTTAGACTTGTAATAATTATCTAAACCAGTGAAGTTTTATGTTTTTTTGATTAGTGTTGTATCTGTTGTTATAATCATGCATTTCTTGTTTTTACAGCAACAGAATTGACCCATTCACTATGATGTGTTCTTTTTTTAAATCAGTTGACTGTGTTTCCCCTTTGGGTTTTGTAGAATGTTTTGTGTAGTCTACATTGGAAGAACAATGATGCCACCAAGACGAATAGGAATCTCAAGTTTAGAGTTTGTTCTGTTTCTGGAGGGTATAACACATCTGTGGAGAATGTACCTTTTCCTCGTGATTACGTCGAGCTCATTAACCAAGTAAGCTTTTCATTTTGCTTTACCGATTTTTTTCTAATCTTTATGGGTCTTAAACCAGCTAGCAGTATTGAGTTATGTATCATTAGAGACTGATGTTCAACTTCATTGTATAGTTTCCCTTCTGAAGTCATTAGAGCAATATTGAGTTAACGTATTACTACTTTAAACTGATGTGTAACTTCATTGTATAGTTTCCCTTCTGAAGTCATTAGTGTTGTGGTAGAGAGGATTATAGATTTCAGGTTTCTTATGCAACATTGGTAGTAAAGCAAAACTATAATTGGGTGATGATTTTGCTTTAAAAAATATAGGCTAAAGAAGCAGTTGAATTGGCTATGAAGGATGAGAAACAGTTAATGGTGAGTTTTGCAATGGTTGTTTTAAAATGGATCTAGGCTACGAAACACAGTTATTTGTCGTGATCCAAAGGGAACCCTTTTACAGGAAATTGAGTTCCCAACATCTGGTCTAGCATCTGTGCCAGGTTATAATCCTTTTTCACCTTATGTAATTTAATTCAGTGAAGACTTTCTTTTTTTGGCTTTTGTTATCTTAGCAACATTGTTTAATGTTCTGTTTCAATTGTGTGTGTTAGGTGATGGTGAAGGAGCTACAGAAATGACAGAAAGTATAAATATGATACGCGAGTTTTGTGACCGCCTATTACCTCCTGAGAAGGCTCGAACCACTAGAATTGTATGTAATACACTTTTTTTTGTTATCCAAAATAATGATAGCTTTAACGTCTATCAAAGTCTTTTTTAAAATAGCTTGCTTGACATGATTTGACTTCAGTTCTTCCCGGAAGCAAACGAAGTCAAATTTGCTCAAAAGACTGTCTTTGGAGGAACTTACTTTAAGTTGGACTATCTAACAAAACCCTCTCTTTTTGAGGACTTTGGTTTCTTTGAGAGAGTAAAAATGGTGGATCGAGTGAAGTCAGAAGACCAACTGTTCCTTGTTGGATACCCATATTTTAACGTCAACGGTAACTCCCTGAAAACCCCTTTATCATCATCATCATCCTGTTAACAATATCCACATTCTGACTCACTCCTTTGTTTTCCACTCAGAGATGCTCGTAGTGGAAGAGCTCTACAAGGAAGCTGTTGTGAACACTGACCGAAAACTAATCATCTTCAATGGAGAACTCGACCGCATAAGATCGGGATGTATCCTTTTTTTTTTTCCTCTCATCAATGAAACAAAGTAGAGATAGACTCTTGTTTCCCTTAAAAAAAAATGACAAAACAAAAGACTATCCAAAGTTCTTTTACCCGAAACTGGCTGCACTTACCCAAACACTCCTTCCAAAGATGGAAACAGTGTACTACATCCACAACTTCAAGGGACAGAAAGGAGGTGTTCTTTTCAGGTGTCTGTTTTAAAAAGAACCCTGCAAATTAATCTTCTCATGTTTCTTGATCTTTAGCTGAACCCGTTTTGTGTTTTGAATCGGTTAGATGTTATCCAGGTCCATGGCAAGTACTGAGGAGAACAAGGAACAAATACGTATGTGTTCATCAACAAGAATCCATGCCGTCTCTCAAGGAAGTTGCCCTCGACATTCTTACCTCTGCTTGAGATTCTTGTAATGAAACTTCTTCATTTATTCACTTGTAGCTACATGTTAAAAAATTTATGAACAAGAAGAAAAAAAGAAAGAAGAAATTATAAGCAATTTCCTATCTCTGAAGCTAAAAAAATCAGATGACCAACCATTTGTGGTAACATATATGGGCCTATTATACACTGGGCTAAACAGCATCTATTTGATAAGGCCCATTTTAAAAAATGAACAACTTAGGTAATTGACGACAATGCCCCTAAAAGCCCTAGTTAGTAAAAAAACTCTCGTCGAATATAATTTCGTGAGAGGAAAAAACTCTATCTCTACTTTTTTTTTCCTCTCACCCAGCCGCTCAAGCTCTCAACAACATAGACGAAAATGGTGTCAGGATCAGGGATATGTGCGAAGCGCGTTGTTGTCGACGCGCGCCACCACATGCTTGGCCGTTTGGCTTCGATCACCGCCAAAGAGCTTCTCAATGGACAGAAGGTCGTCATTGTCCGGTGCGAAGAGATTTGTCTCTCCGGTGGACTCGTTCGCCAGAAAATGAAGTACATGAGGTTTCTTCGCAAACGTATGAACACTAAACCTTCCCATGGTCCTATTCACTTCCGTGCTCCTTCCAAAATCTTCTGGCGTACCGTTCGCGGGTTCGTTCATCAATCTCTCTCTCTCTCTCTCTCTCTCTCTCTTCAATTAGATTTTGAGTTCACACTCTCTTTGCCTCTTAATTGAAATCTCTCTGGTGTTGATTAAGTGGCTATTTTAGAATCAAATGATTTTTTTTGTGATTCAGTTTCAATACATTTGAAGTGATGATTTATAGTTGTTATGTGTTATGTGATTTTGTAGTATGATTCCACACAAAACGAAGCGTGGAGCTGCTGCACTTGCACGTTTGAAGGTATTTGAAGGCGTTCCTACTCCTTATGACAAGGTCAAGAGGATGGTCATCCCTGATGCTCTCAAGTTTGTTCCTTTTACCTTACCCTTTTTGTTTTCCTCTTTCGGTTTCTTAAGTTAATACTTCTGACGTTGTAAGCATTGTACTTGTTCTTCTTCAGGGTCTTGAGGCTTCAAGCTGGTCACAACTACTGTCTATTGGGTCGTCTTTCTTCTGAAGTTGGGTGGAATCATTACGACACCATCAAGGTATGTGGTTTACTGTTGTTGTCTTCTTGTCTCCATTGCTTCATAACCCACTTCGAATGGCCACTAGTTTATTTGAGCATTCGTAATGATGAGAAGAAAGATAGTTTTAGCTACTATAATGTGCGTTTCTAGTTTTGTTCAGAGAAAGAAGTGATTAGATGGAGAGAAAGATCAATAGATTCTCGTCTCTATTGCTCTTGAACCACTTCAATCCCTTGTTCTTGTTGGTGTGAGCTTTCGTAATCAGAGAGAGAAAGAAAATGCGTCTAGTTCTTGTTCATAAAGAAGTGGTAGATAGAAGTTCTTTAGCCTTCTTGTCTCGATTGCTCCTTGACCACTTTGATCGCTTGTACTGGTTGATGTGAGGTTTTGTAATGATGGAAAGAAATATATTTAGCTACTAGAATGTGTCTAGTCTTGTTCAAGTAGAAAGAAGGAAAGATGTTTAGCTATGAGGTTTTGTGTGTAATTAATGGTGTTTTGATATCTCTGATAAACAGGAGCTGGAGACGAAGAGGAAGGAGAGGTCTCAAGCTGTTTACGAGCGAAAGAAGCAACTTAACAAACTTAGAGTCAAAGCTGAGAAAGTTGCCGAAGAGAAGCTTGGAGCTCAGCTCGATGTTCTTGCACCAGTTAAGTACTGAGCTTATCAGTAGTAGTTTGTGTTTGCATGTTTTGAGCCGACCCAATTACTTTTTTACTATTTTACTTAGGTCTCTTGTATCGGAATTTGTACTCCTAAACATTTTCGTTCTTGGGTTCTATTTATCTATATATCGCGTGGCAAAATCCCTAAGTTACAACATGAAGTCTTTCTTATAGAAACTACAAAATCAAGACCCATTCTTCTGATTATCTCTCCTACGTACGCATGATTTCTAACAAATTCTCTCCCAGAATTTGAAAAATAAAAATACTTGCCTCCGACATAAAACTTATCTAGATTCTCAAGTCTTTAATCTTTTTATCTCTTCGACAAAAGTCCTTAAACTAGTTTTATTGGGCTTGACATAAATCCATTGTTATATGGTAGCTCAGTTTGGTCTAGGCCTGGGGATAAAAACCGTACCCGAATACCCAACCCAGAACCCGACCCGAAAAACCGGGTTCGGGTTGGGTACGGGTTTACCTATAAAACCCTATTAGATTCTATTTTCTAATACCCGTGGGTTCGGGTTAGGGTCGAGTAATACCCGATACCTGTTTGGGTACCCATTAAACCCGAACATATAAACATATTTATAATATTTATCATTAATATAATGCAATTATCCCAAAATTATAATCATAATTTTGAATATTTCATTTAGTTTTATACCTAAATATCAAAAATAATCAAAATATCTAAAATATTTTGTTATATAAGTCAAAATTTAACTAAATTTATTTAAATTTAATTATATTTTTTCGGGTACCCGGTAGTTCAGGTACTAATCGGGTTCTAAAATTTGTAACCCAAACCGACCTGTACCCGATAGTACCCAAACCAAACCGAACCCATATATCTAAAAATACCCAATGGATTCTATTTTTCTAAACCCGTTTAACCGAATCCGAATGGATAATACCCGAACCCAAACGGGTTACCCGAATGCCCATCCCTTTGGTCTATGGAAAATCCTTTAATTTTCTTCGCTATAAGTTTTATGTTGAAAACTTTTTATTGAGACGTAATTCGAAAACTAGGCCTAGGCATTTTAACCGAATCCGAACTGAAATAGGCAGTTTGGTTCGGATTCTGATAGTACTAAATACCCAATCGGATTTAGTTCCTTTGAAATTCGGATATCCGAACTAACCCCAAATAAATACAAAAATGCATCTAAGTAGGTTTTGATAGAATATGAATACTGTAATATTCCAATTATGTCCCTATGTAAACCTAATACACTTGTATATATACTCTTGAATCAATACAATACAACACAAGGTGAATTACCAAGTTACATGGTATCAGAGCCACCCTAAAAAACAAAACCCTATTTTTTAAACTGCCGCCTCCCTCCTTTCCTCTGCTCCTACGCTCTGTTTCTCGTCTTTGTCTCTTCTTCAATTCTCGTCACTCTCCTCTTGTTTCTTGTTCACCTTATCAATGGCTCAACCGGCAGAGAAAGCTTTTGGTGTGACACACATCAAGTCTTACATTCCCTTGGTCCTTGATATGCAGAAGATGAACTATGATGCGTGGCGTGAACTATTTGAGACTCACTGTCTCAGCTTCAGTGTTTCTGGTCATCTCGATGGAACCTCGGTGCCTGCAACTCCTCAAGACACGGCCTGGAAAGAGCGTGACGGTCTGGTCAAAATGTGGATCTATGGAACGATCTCTCCTTCTCTTCTCGACACGGTCCTCAAATCGCGTTGCACTGCTCGTGAGCTTTGGGTCACTATCGAAAACCTGTTCCGTGATAATAAGGAGGACCGAGCAATTCAACTAGAGAACGAGCTGCGATCCTTCACGATTGGTGATCTCTCTGTTCATGACTATTGTCAAAAACTCAAGTCAATATCTGATTTGCTTGCTAATGTCGACTCTCCTATCACTGAGCGCTCGTTGGTGATACATATGCTGAATGGGCTTTCTGACAAATTTGATAACATTCAATGTCATCAAACACAAGTCACCATTCCCCTCGTTTGGTGCTGCTCGATCTATGCTGCTTCTGGAGGAAGAGCGTCTCAACAAACCCTCCAAACAGGTAACTTCTGCTCCTCTTGGTACCTCTACACCTCATCTGCTGTACACCGACGCAGGTCCATCAACGCCTCCGTCATCTCATGCGACCAACAATCGCAATTCATCTCCGCAACACTTTCCTCCTCAAACCAACCATGGACATCAAAACAGAGGACGTGGTCGTGGTCGTGGTCGCAACAATGGTTACCGTGGACGTGGTCGACACAACAATCACCACAACATTAACAACTCATGGATGCCGTAACAACCATCGTACTGGCCAGCTCCACCCCACCAGCAACCGTGGCCTCCACAACAGTGGCGTCCATCTCCAATGGCGTATCATGTTTCCACTACTCTGCCTCACAACAATGGTATTCTCGGGGCGTATCCTTCCTCGGTGCCAACTGGACCTCTGATGCCAACTGCAATTCCACCAAACATTGCTCAAGCCTTCGGCACCATGACGCTGCAGAACCCGCAGGATTCCAATTGGTATATGGATACCGGCGCCACAGCACACATCACGTCGGAACCAGGTACTTTACGTTCAGTTTTTAATTCGAGTACCATTCCCTCGGTCACTGTTGGTAATGGATCTTCTCTTCCCACCACCTTCATAGGCTACCTTTATCTTCCTTCTAAGACTAGACATCTCCACCTTAACAATGTCCTTGTTTGCCCCTCTATCATTAAAAACCTTGTCTCTGTTCGTCAGTTTACCACCGATAATTGGGTTTCCATTGAATTTGATCCCTTTGGTTTTCTTGTTAAGGACTTGAGCACACGGACTCCTCTTCTCCGATGTGACAGCTCGGGCTCCATATACTCCATCAACAACTCGTCCACTCCACCTCTTTCCTCTCCTCAAACGTTCTTGTCTTCCTCTATCAACTCCACCGTGTGGCACCGTCGTCTCGGCCACCCGGGAAACTCCGTTTTCAATTCTCTTATTTCTAATGGTTTAATAAATTGCTCAAAACCAGATTCTTCTCTTTGTCATGCTTGTCAACTTGGGAAACACGTTAAGACTTCCATTTGATAATTCTATTTCAATTATTTCTGAACCATTTCAAGTAATTCATTCTGATGTCTGGACCTCTCCAGTTTCCAGCATCAGTGGGATCAAATACTATGTTGTTTTTCTAGATCATTATAGTCATTTTGTTTGGGTATATCCTCTTAAACGAAAATCTGAAGTGTTTTCCTCTTTCTTACACTTCTCGGCCTATGTCAATAATCAATTTGGTCGTACAATAAAGGCCCTCCAATGTGATAATGGTGGGGAGTACAACAATCGGCTTTTTCTTGCTCACCTTGCCTCACACGGCATCACCTCACGTTTCTCTTGTCCCCACACATCACAGCAAAATGGGAAAGCCGAACGCACTCTACGTACTTTAAACAATTTTGTACGTTCTCTCCTGTTTCAAGCACACATGCCCACATCTTATTGGGTAGAAGCTTTGAACATGGCCACTCATCTCTTCAACATTCTTCCATCTCAAGCCATTCATAATGAGATACCATTTACAAAACTCTACCAACAACCAGTCTCTTACGACCATCTTCGTGTTTTCGGATGTTTGTGCTATCCAAACCTCTTAGCTACCACCCCACACAAACTAGCGGCGAGATCAATCGCATGTGTCTTTCTGGGTTTTCCTTCCTCGCACCGTGGGTATCGCTGTCTCTTACCACTAGAAAAATCATCATCTCTCGTCATGTCACATTTGACGAATCCACTTTCCCGTTTCACACTCTCGCTCCACCTCCACTACCTCTTACCAATATTGATCCACTACCTCCTGTCTCTCCCTTACTCCGTCAAACACCATCACAACCTCCGGCTCCGACACCGGTGCTGCAACCAACAAACACTGACCCTCCGCCACCAGTTCCTGTTGTGGTTCCACCTCCTGCCCATAAAATGGTAACCCGTAGCAAAAGTGGTATTACCAAACCACGCCAGCCTCTATCGCTTCTCACTCAAAAAATCTCTCCTATACCTTCTTCTCACCTCAAAGCTCTAGAAGATCCTAACTGGCATGGTGCAATGGATGAGGAATATGGTGCTCAAATTAAAAATCGAACTTGGTCTTTGGTTCCCCGTCCCAAATTAGTTAATATTGTTCGTTCTATGTGGGTATTTACACACAAACATGATGAAGATGGAAACCTCACTCGCTACAAGGCACGTTTGGTGGCTAATGGTAAGTCTCAAGAGGTTGGTATTGACTGTGATGAAACGTTTAGTCCGGTAGTAAAATCAGCAATGATCCGCATGGTCCTCGACCTTGCTCTCTCCCGCAATTGGTCCATTCATCAATTGGACGTCAAAAATGCCTTCTTAAATGGTGAACTTGATGAAACTGTGTACATGCACCAACCACCGGGGTTTCGAGATTCGTCCAAGCCAGACCACGTTTGCCTGCTTCACAAATCCATTTATGGACTCAAACAAGCACCGCGAATGTGGAATCAACGGTTTGCATCATATGCTTGTCGAGTTGGTTTCAAGCAGAGCAAATGTGATTCCTCTCTTTTCACTTACAACACCTCCCAAGGCAGGGCGTATCTCCTTCTATATGTTGATGATATCTTGCTCACCGCGTCGTCCACCGCTCTCCGCGATGCCATCATTGCTTCTCTCCACAGTGAGTTCACCATGACCGACCTTGGTCTGGCAAAGTATTTCCTTGGTATTTCCATCAAGCGGAACTCTGCGGGTCTCTTCCTTGACCAACGACAATTTGCATCGGATATAATCTTACGGGCCAACATGGACAAGTGCAACCCATGTACAACACCGGCAGATCCTCGCACAAAACTCTCCTCTGCTGACAGTCCTGCCTTCTCTGATCCTACACTCTATCGCAGCTTAGCAGGTGCTCTTCAATACCTCACTTTCACTCGCCTAGACATTGCATATGCTGTTCAGCAGGTGTGCTTGTATATGCATGATCCACGAGACTCACACTTTACTGCACTCAAACGCATCATTCGGTATGTTAAAGGCACACTTCAGCATGGCTTGCAGCTCACGTCAACGAAAACCTCCTCGTTAACGGCTTACACCGATGCTGACTGGGCGGGTTGTCCCTCGACGCGACGCTCCACCTCTGGCTACTGCATTTTTCATGGTGACAATCTCATCTCATGGTCTTCCAAACGGCAACACACAGTTTCAAGATCAAGTGCCGAAGCAGAGTATAGAGGTGTGGCCAATGTGGTTGCTGAAACGGTGTGGCTATGCAACTTACTCCTTGAGCTTCATTGTCCCCTCACCACTGCCACACTTGTCTACGGCGACAATGTCAGCGCTGTCTACCTCTCCTCCAACCCGGTGCAACATCAACGTATGAAGCATGTGGAGATCGATATCCACTTTGTACGTGAGCGGATAGCTCTCGGTCACATCCGTGTTCTACACATACCTTCGTCAAGCCAATATGCAGACATCTTCACAAAGGGTCTTCACACACCTCTATTCATGGAGTTCAAGTCCAGTCTCGGCGTCATGAACAATCCGGCTTCGACTGCGGGGGAGTGATAGAATATGAATACTGTAATATTCCAATTATGTCCCTATGTAAACCTAATACACTTGTATATATACTATTGAATCAACACAATACAACACAAGGTGAATTACCAAGTTCCAGGTTTAAACCCAATACCTTAGGCATTTACAAGTTTATCAAAAACTATTTTGCCACCTTAGTTTTATGTCATAGTATGAAAACGTTAATTATTTATATATATATATATATATATATATATATATATATATATATATATATATAATTATGTAATCTAAAATTGATTTATTTTTTTCTTTCTTAATCAACAGAACCCATAATTGTTTTATTGTTTTTATTACCCAGATCAATTTTAGTAGAAACATGTAAATCTACAAAAAAAAAAAAAAGTTTGTGGGGTTTGAAGAGTGAATGAGGTTGGAAGATAAATATGAATCATATCATATAATTTGCTATAAATATTAGATTTGGTAGAGAATTTGAAGGATTTAATTTTTGAAGTATTGGCCATGGATAAACAAATCTAGGGTTTTTTTGTTGAAAAAGAGAGATGAAGAAGAAGAAAGAGACAAGAAGAGGAAGATAGAAAGTATTTTTTTTTTTTTTCAAGACGGAATTATTATTATTATTTTTTTTTATGACTTCGGGTAACCCGAAATTACCCGAACACGAAGACATCCGATCTGAATCCGACCCGATATTAGAAAATACTTGATCGGGTTTTATATCTCTACATCCGAAAATCTGAAAACCCGAATATCCGAACCCGAATCCGATCGGATACCCGAATGCCCAGGCCTATCGAAAACAATGACAAAACTATTCTTAGCAATGTAAAATTTAGCCGATTGTCGAACAATTCTAATTGGATTATTCAGTTAAAAACTACTGTTTGATAGTTCGTACTCTTGGTAGTTGGATGTGGAAGAAATTGCTGAAATATCGATCCCAGGCCAAAGGTTTCCTATCCATTGAGGTTAAGAGTGGACTTCAAACTTCCTTCTGGTATGATCATTGGTGTACCATGGGTCAGTTATTTGATGTCGTTGGTAACTGTGGTTTTATTGCCCTTGGGATTCCCTCCTCGGCTAATGTTGCCTCCGTCCTTGCTTCTCACCGCCGTCGTCGTCAACACAGGGCAGCTGTTTTGAATGCCATAGAAGAAGAAATTGGCACCCTCCGTAATAGAGGCACTTCCATAGAGGGAGATGTGGCTTTTTGGAGGCACTCCAATGGCAACTTCCTCCCTTGTTTTTCTACATCATAAACTTGGTTGCAGCTCCGCCAATCTCAACCTCCGGTGCCCTGGGCCAAGGCCATCTGGTTTTCTGATGCTGTTCCTAAATTTTCTTTCATTCTTTGGCTTGCAGTGCGGAAAAGGCTCACAACAGGCGATCGCATGGCTGTGTGGGGCAGAGGCATATCCTTCTCTTGTGTTTTTTGCCAAGCACCAGTTGAAACGGTGGAGCATCTTTTCTTCTCTTGTCCTTATTCTTCTCGGGTATGGGCAGTTTTAACAAGGAAACTTCTTCGCCACCATTACACGACTTCATTTCCACAGATCCTCTCCCTTCTATCCAGTTCCACTTTCACTGGGACCCCCTGCTACATTCTTCGGTTGGTTTTTCAAGCTACAGTTCATGCTATCTGGTGTGAACGGAACAAGCGTCACCATGGCGATCCCCCTAATGCAGGGACTCACCTTGTTAAGACTCTGGACCGTTTGATCCGCAACAAGATTCTTTCCATATGTCGCCTCCGCCCTGACAAACTCACGGATGGACTGCACCTTTGGTTCCAGACACGTCCTTAGATTTTCTATCGTTTAGAGCCTGATTCTTTATTTATTCTGATGCTTCTTTCAATTCTTTGAATCTTCTCAAACACACGGACGCAACTATTGTACAAAGGTCCTTTTTTTATTTGAATAAAATTTAGCATTCATTCAAAAAAAAAAAAAAGAATGACAAACTAGCTAGTCTTAGCAATGTAAGGACAAAATACACAAATGCTTATAACAAGGACAACCTACATGACTAGACATCAATGGAAGCACTTTGATCAGCGTCTAGGTCTTCGAATTTTTTGCACCACAAATCACCCCATCTAGTTTTAAATTGCAGAATCTCCATCACAACTGCAAACAATCCAATGACACCAATGATGGTACTGTAGGCAATCTTCCATGAGCTTCCAGGTTGCAAGATGGCTAATCCCTTGTAGGTGTTATAGATGCTTAAAATAATCACTATATAACCCATAGTGTGATGATACCAATTCCAGTATTTCCTATATTTATGATCCTTGTCCGGTCTTGCTTTGATGAAGAAATCCTAGAGCAAACAGAAGTATCCCTATCACTGTATGTGGCGTAGATCTCATTCCAGTGTGCTTGGCCATATAGATTGTAGTTCCTAATCCTCCCAATAAACCGACGACATAACCTGTAGTTTGGAAAATGATGTGAACGTAAAACCACACGAATGCTTATAACTAGGACAACCTACATGACACTTTATAGTTAACTTTTGTTAACCTCCCAATAATCCTCCCAATGTGTCTCGATTCTCGAATTCTCGATTCTCTCTATGTATTCTTACACTTTAGAGTTAACTTTTGTTATTGTAGTTCTCTGTAATCATAATCCTAATTACTTAGTCAAAGATAGTATAGCACGAGACACACAAAAAAAATTGTAATTGCATAATTACAATCCTAATTAATTTATGTTTGAAAGATTGAGGTTTCAATTTCGAATATAGAATTTTTTTTTTATATAAATTCAAGTTTGTAATCTAAATTTTGTGTTCATAACATCTTAGTTTGGTTCATGATATTTCAACTTTTTTATGAATAAGATTAGTTCTAAATTTTGTGTTCATAACATCTTAGTTTGGTTCATGATATGCCGACTTTGCTCACCAAGCACCTTGACAGACAAATTCGAAACAGGCTCCTCTCAATTCCATCCGGCGGTCGCTACCAAGGATGTATGGCTCTCTGGCTAGGCTCAAGATAAAAAGCTCCTGTTTATACAGTTTTAGCCAAATTTTTTTTTTGCCTTATAGTTTAGCAATGTTAAGATCACACACTTAAAACATTTAAAACACTTGGTGCATTATGAGATGTAAACAGTTTTTTCGAATAAATTTTACATTTTATTCAAAAAAAAAATAATAATAATTTGCAACTGTATTCAATAATAAAAAAGGTTTCTAACCCATTTCAAATATTGGGGGTTATAAGAGGAAACATGGCTGCATTGTAGGATGGTTTTAAATCATTTTCAAATGATTTTTTTTTATTGGGATGAACAGGTAATTTATAGGAAACTAATTAAAAAAAGACTTTCACTACTAATCCATTTTTAGTATTACGCAATATTTGACAGCTGTAAACACACACAAATCTTATATTCTGTATGATAAAAAAACCTAACTATTATTTAAGTTTTGCAGTAGTAGTAGGGCAGTGTCGACTTAACTAGGGGTGGACAGTGACCGCCCCGGATACATATATTAAATGGATATATATATTAAAAAAAAAAGTAGGCACTAAAACAAAATTTATAAGTTAAAGAGACAAAAATAAATTTGTAAGCTAGAAATGATACAACAAAAAAATTATATAAACGAAAGAGACTCAAAAATAAAATCAGTAAGTTTTTTAATAGATTAAGAGGCATTTTATTTTTTGCCCAGTCGCTAGCATATAATATGTTTAAATCCGCACGGAGTAGGGTCTAGCTATTCTAAAGAAGAAGAGTAAACTAATCAAGTTCTTTATATTTTTGTTTGCCAGAGTAAATGAACCACATGTTGTTTTCACTTTCTTTAATTAGTTTTTGAGTTAAAAGAATTTAAAAAGTCAACAAGCTCAAGAGTGAGAGAAGACGAGTACGAACCACTATTATTATGACTTCTCCCAACCACAACAAATCTGAAACCAGAGGACTTTTGAACAACTCTCAAGTCACAAATTCACTCTCATGGCTTCTTCTTCTCCTTCTTCGTCGCCTCAAAACTGGAGATACCGAGTTTTCACGAGCTTCCACGGACCAGACGTGCGTAAACTATTCCTCAGTCATTTAAGTAAACAGTTTAGCTACAATGGCATTTCCATGTTCAACGATCAAGAAATCGAGAGAAGCCAAACCATAGCTCCTTCTCTAACAAAAGCGATTAGAGAATCAAGGATCTCTATAGTCGTGCTCTCCAAGAATTACGCTTCTTCGGCATGGTGCTTGGATGAATTGTTGGAGATTTTGAAATGCAAAGAAGATATAGGACAAATAGTGATGACGGTCTTTTACGGCGTTGATCCGTCTCATGTTCGGAACCAAACCGGAGAATTTGGGAGCATGTTCAATCAAACTTGTGCTCGTAGAACAGAGGAAGAGAGACGAAGATGGAGCCAAGCTTTGAAAGTTGTGGGAAACATAGCTGGGGAACACTTGCTTAAATGGTAACATTTGCTATAATTTGCTATTTTTGATGGAAACTATTTGAATCTTTTCTCTTTTGTCAGGGAAAACGAAGCGAAGATGATTGAGAAGATTGCGAGAGATGTATCAGACAAACTAGTTGCTACTACACCGTCTAATGATTTCGATGGCATGGTTGGACTTGAACCTCATTTGTTGGAAATGAAGTCTTTGCTAGATTTGGATAATGATGGAGTTAAGATTGTTGGAATCTATGGTCCTGCAGGTATTGGTAAGACTACAATTGCTAGAGCTTTGCAAAGTCTGATCTCCAATAGGTTTCAACTTACTTGCTTTGTGGAGAATCTTAGGGGAAGCTATCATAGTGGTCTTGATGATTATGGTTTGAAGTTGCGTTTACAGGAACACCTTCTTTCAAAGATTTTGAACCACAATGAAATGAGGATAGGTCATTTAGGTGTTATACAGGACAGGCTATGCGATATGAAAGTCCTTATCGTTCTTGATGATGTGGACGATCTTAAGCAGTTGGAGGCTTTGGCTGATGAAACTAACTGGTTTGGTCCTGGAAGCAGGGTTGTTGTAACCACGGAAGATCAAGAAATTTTGGTCCAGCATGGTATCGACATTACATACCATGTGGGGTTTCCATCTAGAGAAGAAGCTCTTAATATATTTAGTAGATATACTTTTAGACAGAGCACTCCATCTGATGGTTTTGAAAAGCTTGCAAAAAGAGTAACAGAGCTTTGCAGCTACCTTCCATTAGGTCTCCGTGTCATGAGTTCATCTTTACGCGGAAAGGATGAAGATGAATGGGAAGTTATACTGCATAGGCTAGAAATTAGCCTTGATCGAGATATCGAGAGAGTACTTAAGATCGGATATGATAGCTTAGATGAGAATGAGCAAATATTATTTCTCCATATTGCAGTTTTCTTCAACTATAACGATGGTGAATTGGTGAAAGACATGTTCGTTGACAGTAATGTGGATGTAAAAACCGGTTTGAAGATCCTAGTCAATAGATCCTTAATAAGTATTACTGGAAATGGGGAGATAGTGATGCACAGACTACTACAACAAGTGGGTCGTAAAGCCATTCAGAGACAAAAGCCTTGGGAAAGACAAATCTTAATTGATGCTCATGAGATTTGTCATGTCCTTGAAAATGATACAGTAAGTTCTTTTTCTTTCTTTCTATGTGTTATATTCGTTAGATATAACACATTGATAAAGTTAGTAGGCAAAGAGAAATAAATCCTCTTATTGGAAATTTGGTTTAGGGTACGGGAGTTGTCTCTGGCATATGGTTTGATACGTCAAATACCAAAGAAGTGTTTATAAGCAAGAGAGCGCTTACAAGAATGCCTAATCTTCGTTTCCTCAAAGTTTACAAAAGAAGATATGATGGGAATGATAGAATGCATATACCAGTGGCGATGGAGTTTCCCCATCGCTTAAGGTTACTACACTGGGAGGCATACCCAAGCAAGTGTCTTCCTCCAACATTTCATCCAGAATATCTTGTTGAACTGGATATGAAGTATAGCCAGGTCGAGAAGCTCTGGGATGGAACCCAGGTTGGTTTCTCTATTTCTATTTTTTACATTGAATCTATGACCAAGTACTTTTCTCTGCATGTTATATGATATTGTCTTGTCTGCTTTGTTGTTCTATATATTAGCCTCTTACAAGTCTCAAGAAGCTGGATTTGTCAGCGTCCTACCATCTAAAAGTTCTCCCAGATCTTTCAAAAGCTATAAATCTTGAGACATTGAAGCTGGGTATTTGCGTGAGTTTGGTAGAGATTCCATCCTCATGTTCACAACTTCATAAAGTACAGAAGTTCTGGTTGAGTACCTGCAACCAAAAAGTCATTCCAGCTCACTTGAGCTTGGCATCCCTTGAATACGTCTTCATGAGAGGATTCTCAAAATTGAGAAACATTCTAGTTATCTCAACGCACATAAAAAAAGTAGATGTATCAAACACAGAGTTAGAAGATGTACCTGCATCAGTTACGCTGTGGTCTGGTCTAAGGTCTTCTTCTACTAAGAAAAGTGGAATGCTCAAGGAAATTACACATCACCACACGAGTGTAACCGAACTAGCCCTGAAATATACTGATATTGCAAGGATTCCAGATTCCATCAAAGCTCTTCATGGGTTACAGCACCTTATTCATCAAAGCTGTAGATCACTTGAATCAATGCCAAAGCTCCCTGGTTCACACACATTCCTACGTGCAGAGGATTGTGAATCACTGGAGACAGTATTTTGTCCTTTATACACTCCAAATGCGCTGCTCAGTTTCGACAACTGCTTCAAATTGGGCCAACAACCGGAAACAAAAAAAATCCAACAATCATCTCTTCATGGGTCGGCTCTCTTACTTGGGAGTGAAGTCCCAGCAGCGTTCCATTACCGAGCTAAAGGAAGTTCTTTGACCATTCTTCCTGATGTTATCAATCTTCTTTCTGCTTTCTCAAGATTTAAAATCTGCCTCGTTGTTTCACCTAACCATCAGACAAAAGAAAGTAGCATTTCCAAACTATTGTGTCGTACCACAGGCGAAGGGGACTTATTCCTTCCCATTCATGAGGTCTATGTTTACGCTTTTCCTGGATTTCGAACGGAACACCTGTTTATATTTTACTCTGACTTCCTTGAAGATCATATTAAGTACCCTGGATTCTGCAGAGAGATAGTGTTCGAATTCAGCAGCATATTCCATGACTTTGACGTTATTGAATGTGGTGCTCAGATTTGGACCAAGCAAAGCACTGAAGGGAGCAATAAATCAAGATTAAATAACCAAGTGGTTGGATATCGTCTTCATAGTGTCACTCATGAGATTGAATCCAGTGATTCATCTGAAGATGAGAGTGATGTCCATGTCCCTGCTCCTCGTAGTCGTAGATATGTGTGCGACTCGAACTCTGTGAATATTAAACGCAGAAAGTACATAAATTGTTGGAGTCTACTCATGCTTTGCTGCGATCTTTCTAGTATTGTGAGAACCATCAGAAGATTTGTCTCAGGAAGATAGTAGAATACATGCTAGGAGCAAGGAAGCACCATCCATCTCTTTGATATTATGGTAGATTTCTTCCTCCGTCTCATTGGATATGTTTGTTTCCAATTAATTAGAACAGAGAACAACAAATATCATTCGGTATCTATATTTACGTATCTGGATGTATTAAGAGTCACTTGGTACTGTTCCATTACTTACACAGTATTTGTTTCCTTGTTCGAATCTTGATATGCCTGACTACAGAGTTAGCAAGAACAAACGCCGTCTTAGGAGATTCAGTCTGTTTACTCACTAACTTTTTGTATGCTAAAAAGTACTTCAGCTATAGCCACTTTGGTTTGATTACTATCTGATGATTTTTTTTTTGTGTGTTTTATTTCACTTTAGCTGAACTTTAAATCTGTGAAAATCTAATTGAGCACCTAGTTTTCATTTAACTGATCTGCTCGTAACTTACTAAATATTATCCGTACATCTGTTTATTATTCTCTACACATCTGATTTACATGAGTTTGGTTTCATATTTTGACATTTCTGTTACTTTCTTGCATATTGCAAATTTTAAAAATTTCATCAACGTCAGCCATTATGTTCTCTGATTCCGGTTGTTGCCTTCACACAACTGCGTACATGTAATCTATTACTTAGGGTGGTGTCTGAAGGGTTGAATCTTTTGATTCTGCAGGTAGCAGCGCATCAGGCCTGGCTTTGGTGGTTCTGAGCATATCCATGATATTTACTCATGTGCGTGAATTCTGTGTGTAAATATGAACTATGAGTAAATATAACAAACATTATTTGATATTTCTCATACTTCTATGATTCTATCTGTAACAACGTCTCATCGATGGTTTCTAAACGCCTTCAGTCAAATTAAAAGGAACATTAGGGACACTATAATTGCTCGGCGAGAGCTTCTTGATCTAACCTTCACTAATCTGGTCCAGCAAAGGTTTGCCCACGTGAAAAATCCAGGTCTTGATTACCAACTGTTTCATTAAAATTCTGCAGCCCTTGAGTAGCCCGTGACTGAGGAAGTGTAGGGGCACATAAAACCGGCTGTAGAGTTACGGTAAGCCAAGAGAGTTTGAGCACCTAACATGCCTTTGCTTGTTTGATTTATCGCCCAAGCGATCCATAACATAAGTGTAATTAACAACGAGTCTAACACTGGAAGGTCAATACAAGAACGGAAGTTTTTGTCGTTGTTAAAGTTGTGAGAGTTGCATCTAGGTGAACTCCATCGCTTGTTGATCTAGTAAAGCACGGAGCCAGCAGATAGAGTAAACACAAAATCACAAAAACAGTTCTCGAAGACGACGAAGGCATGATGATGAAGTTTCCAGAGTTTAAAAGTCTTATATATATCATACTTTATGATACAAAAAAACCTCAACTCAAAATTAGGTTTTTCCTATTCCTTTTAGTATTAAATTTATCAGTATTTTTAAAAAAAACTTTATTAGTGTTAAATAAGAATAAACGCTGATAAGTAGTCAAAATATATATAACTACATGCTAGATTTAATTTTAAAGTCATACTATAGTCTCAATAATTGTTATTCGTAAGTACATGTACATATATTTTATTATTTACCATTTTTATACGTAGTTCCCTTTTTTCCTTATATGAGAAAAACAATTTTTTTTTTCCTTTTTTCTTTTTTTTATATATGAAAACTGAAAAGTGAAACCCTTGTCGCTCTAGTCTATATATACTACACTACCAAAGCCAAAATTAACAAGTGTTAACGTAAAACAGAGAAGTGAGAAATGGAAAACAGAGTAAATAAACAGAGTACTTTATTGATAGAAATCGGAAAATAACAAATGAAACTAGGCATGGGCATTCGGTTAACCATTCGGTTTCGGTTCGGTTGTATTCGGTTTCGGTTATTTTGGATATAGTAATATAGTAACCATTTGGATATTTTTGAAATTTCGGTTCGGTTCGGTTCGGTTTCTTTCGGTTCGGTTTCGGTTTGGTTATTTAAATAAATAACCATAACTAACATAAATTATATTAACATTAACCAAATAAACCAAATATAACCAAAACTAACCGAATATAACCAAAATTAACCAAATATACAATAACAAAAATACAAAAAAGGGAAAAATATGGATTCAATTTTACAAAATAGTATTTAACTTTGTAAATTCAAAATAATAACATTTACATATATTGATTATTTAAAATATTTAATTGTTTTGAATCTAGAAATAATTTATATTTTAAGTTTATTTTATAGTTTTGCATAATATTAAGTATATAATATTTGATATCTTCTAGGTTTTCGGATATTTCGGTTAACCATTTAATTGTCGGTTCGGTTCGGTTCGGTTTCAGTTAGTTTGGATATAGATTTTTACTAACCATTCGGGTATTTGAAGAATTTCGGTTCGGTTCGGTTTGGTTTTTTTCGGTTCGGTTTCGGTCAGTTATTTGGTTATCGGTTATTTTGCCCAGCCCTAAATGAAACAATGTTCTCTTAGAAACGCAGCATCATCATCCTACCTACAAGAGTCTCGAGAGATATCTCCAGCAAACGATGAGGAAGCGATAACCTAGAAAGCTCTAGAAAATTCAACAAGTTTATCTTTGCATAAAAATAAATGAGGAGCTAACAAGTGCTCATATAGGATGCTAACGTCGGCTAACAACCCAGACAAACGCCCGACAAACACCGTTAACGCCCTCTTATTGCTTTCTGTGATGTTGACATCCTTAAACCGTCATCTGCACAAGCCGCCAACGTACACTTTTTATTCCTTTTTCACGCGCCACACACACTCTACATCTTATCCTTTAATCACGTGCGCATAGTCTCCCAAATACTATATCAAAGCTCCCCCATCGAAGAACCTTGCCCACAAGGTTCAAAGGTTGGGAACTTACGCTGCAAATCATAGAGGAACTCCCATGTAGCCTCCTCCTCTGTCTCGTTAGTCCATTGAACCAGTACCTTGGTAGCAGCTCTTCCTTGACGCTTGACCATTTGACGAGCCAACACTTTCACTGGTTCCTTGACAAGTACATCAGACACCACAGAAGGAAGTTGTGAAGTTGTGAGAACGTTACCTACTACTGCCTTGAGTTGGGACACATGAAAAACTGGGTGGATGAGTGAACTGTCAGGTAAAAGAAGCTTGTAAGCAACTGGACCACAACGTTCTACAATCTTGTACGGTCCATAGTACTTAGGTGCCAGCTTCTGGTTAGACCGCACGACCACTGATCCTTGACGATATGGTTGGAGCTTGACAAACACAGAGTCACCAATCTCGAAGTTTCGTTCAGAACGATGCATATCTGCATACTGCTTCATTCGGTGTTGAGCACGTAAGAGATGGAACTTCAAGACTAGTAGCATATCTTCCATTTCCTGTAAGCTGCGTGCAACCACGGCCACCTTAGACTCTCCTGGGAGGTATGGTAAATGAACTGGTGGAGCTTGTCCGTATACCGCTTCATAAGGACTAAGCTGAGTTGCAGTGTGAAAACTCGTATTATACCAAAATTCAGCCAAAGGAAGCCAATTAGCCCATAAATTGGGCCAATCACTGCACATCACCGAAAATATGTCTCCAAGCAGCGATTGATCACTTCAGTCTGTCCATCGGTTTGTGGGTGGTAAGCGCTTGAGAACTTCAACTCTGTTCCCTGTAAAGAGAACAATTCTTGCCAGAATGTGCTAAGGAAAACTGTGTCTCTGTCACTTACAATGAACTTGGGACAACCATGAAGCTTGAAAACATTGTCCATAAATGCCTGTGCCACTGTCATTGCTGTGTAGGGATGAGCTAGTGCCATAAAGTGAGCTGCTTTAGTCAGCCTGTCGACCACCACAAAGATAACTGTCTTGCCATTGGAAACAGGTAGTCCGTCGAAGTCCATGGAGAGGTCAGTCCATATAGTGTCTGGAATTGGCAAAGGTTGAAGCAACCCTGGATAGGCAGAGGTGTCGTACTTACACTGCTGACAAACTGCGCAACTTCGTATATATGCTTGAATATCCACTGACATTCCCTTCCAAAAGAATAACCCCTTCACTTTTTTGTAAGTAGCATCACATCCCGAATGTCCTCCTGCCCCTGAACAGTGTATCCATTGTAAGATTGTATTACGCAGAGCCACGACTTTTGGTACCACAATCTTGTCTTTCCTCCGTAACACCGACTGTACCCAAGAGTAATGTTTCTTCGCCGTAGGTTTAACCTGCAACTCTGCAATTAGCTTGCTCAACTCGGTATCGTGATTGTAACTCGCCTGTATGTCTTTAAGGAGATCACATTCCAACACAGACATTGCTAAATGCAATACTTCTGCTCCCTCTACGCGAGACAACGCATCTGCAGCCACATTATCTTTTCCCTGTCTATATTGAATTTCGTAGTCAAACTCAAGGAGCTTAGGCAACCACTGTTGCTGAATAGGCGTGTTCAAGCGTTGTTCCAACAAGTACTTCAAGCTGCGTTGATCGGTCTTTATCACAAAGTGGTTAGGCAACAGGTAATGGCGCCATTTCTGCAATGCAAATACCACAGCAAGTAATTCTTTCTCATAAATGGATAAGTTCAGTTGTCTTCCTTTCAAATAGCGACTAATAAACGCTAGTGGGTGACCGTCCTGCATTAGAACAGCCCCTATTCAAGTGGTACATGCGTCTGTTTCCACCACAAAGGACTTGTCAAACATTGGAAAAGCTAATACCGGAGCTTGGCACAATGCACTTTTTAAGTTGGCAAAAGCTTCTGTAGCCTCTTCAGACCAAAGAAAAGAATCCTTCTTGGTAAGAATGGTTAAGGGTCTTGCAATAGTACCAAAGTTCTTGACGAAACGCCGATAGTACCCAGCTAAACCCAAAAACCCGCGCAACTGCTTCACATTGGAAGGAGTTGGCCAGTCTGCAACAGCGTTGACCTTGGCAGGGTCTGTAGATACCCCACCAGCAGCAATATAATGCCCCAAATACTCAAATCGATCTGTTGCAAAATCACACTTGCTTCCTTTAGCAAACAGCTTGTGTTGTCGCATTGTTTGGAAGACAAGTTGGAGATGACTTATGTGATCATCGATGGTGGAACTATACACCAAAATATCATCAAAGAAGACAAGCACAAACTTGCGTAAGAACTCATTGAACACTGCGTTCATCAAGCTTTGAAATGTTGCTGGAGCGTTGGTTAAGCCGAATGGCATTACCAAGTACTCGAAATGCCCACTGTGGGTCTTGAAGGTGTATATCTTCTGGTTCCATCCTCACTTGATGATAGCCAGCTCGTAAGTCTATCTTGGAGAAGATCGTTGATCCTCCTAACTCATCAAGCAAATCTTCTATCAAAGGAGTTGGGAACCGTTTTTTGATGGTGAGTCCATTTAAGCCTCTGTAGTCTACACACAACCGCCAGCTACCGTCTTTCTTCTTGACTAAGACCACCGGAGATGAGAATGGACTTGAGCTAACCCTGATTGTTCATGTAGTTAGCAACTCCTTTACTATCTTTTCTATCTCATCCTTCTGATAAGTAGCATATCGGTATGGACGCTGGTTCACGGGATCAGCACTTGCTTTGAGTGTGATTTTGTGATTGTGCCCGTTTCGGAAAGGAGGGAGTGTGGTAGGTTCCTCAAAAATATATGAGTAGTCTTTTTGTAACTGCAGTATTGCAGAGTTCTCTGCATTTACTCGCTGGCTCAGCTCCACAGCACACAACATGGCGTCTTCCTGCTGCACCACTTGTTGAGCACAAATCATTGAAATTTGTACCGTGTCTTCCTGGTGTTTGTTGAATTTTGTTGCCTTCATTGTGCGAACTGCTCCTTGTTTGATTCCATGTAATAGTATCTTCTGACTCTTCCACCAGAACCCCATCTCCAGCTTTTGTAAATTCCATGTAATGTCTCCTAACAGTGCCAACCATTGTACTCCGAGAACCATGTCACAACCCCCCAAAGGAATCAACATAAAGTCATCTTGAAACGGAGTACCTTGGAATGACCACTGAAACTGCTGAACACGACCTTGCACACCTAGTTTGCTTCCATCCGCAACAGACACTCGAGTAACTCCAGCAGATTGCACATTAACTCCTAACATTTTTGCAGTACTAGGATCCATAAAATTGTGAGTCGAGCCTGAATCCAAAAGAATAAATAGCACCTGTTTCTTATGAAATCCTTTGACCTTCATAGTTCTATAGTCCGATACCCTTGACACTGCACTGATTGACACTCGAGGAGTGTCCTTTTCCTCCTCCACAACAGCTTGACTGTTGTCCTCACTTCCTTCCTCCTCATCATCCTCTACCTCAATCATGAATACCTGCGACTTCTTATGTTTCAAATAATGATCAGGTGTGTATTTCTCATCACAGATGAAACACAACCCCTTAGCCCTTCTTTCACTCATTTCCTCCTGAGATAAAAACTTTCTGTTAGCCGGAGCTTGAAATCCTTGCTTAGGTGTTTCAGATACGCTCTCTTTCCTGGTGACTGCCTGATTCCTCGAGGTTGAACCGTTGTAGGATGTCTTTGACTGGTACCCTCCTCCAGTACTTCCCTTGTAATGTGGATGAGCCTTCTCGTACAAGCGGCCCAACACCAAACACTGTCTCACCGACTGAGGTTGAAACATGCGTATGTGCATTTGAGTGTCCAATCTGAGTCCTGCCTAGTAAGCACTCACCAAGTATTCTTCAGAGAGTGAAACTCTAGTCTTGATCAACTCAAACTTCTGATGGTAATCTACTATTCCATCCGTTTCCTGCAACTTCTTAAGATCTGCAATCGGATCATCCATCACATCTTCAAAACGTTCTTTTAACAGGAGCTTATAAGAGCCCCAATCATTCAAAACGCTCCTACCAAAAGGTTTTTGAACCACAGAGTGATGCCAAGTAGGGGCATGGCTATCAAAATGCATAGAAGCCATCCTAGCCTTAGACTCACAAGGGGTTCCATCTAACAAGAAAAAATCTTCTACCTTACCCAACCATTCCGTAACTCGTTCACCATCAAAGCGAGGAAAGTCTACCTTACCAAGCCTTGTGACACCATGATAGTGACCATTTCCCCCGGATCCACCACTTCGATGTTGCTCACTACCCCCGGATCCACATCTTCGATGTTGCTCAACATAACCTGCAGATCCACCACATTGTTGTTCAGAGAACCCCGCAAATGAGCCTGGCGTTGCTGACACAGCCATCAGTCCCTTCCCGTTATTCTTGTGCTCGTTGTTGTACACGGTTTGTTTCGGAATCATCTTAATCATGTCGAACATGTCAGCTCCAACGCTTCTGTACGGTTAAGGATCTGCACCATCGGAGCTTTGTCCACCATCACTGCTTCAGAAACTTCCTCCGATGAACCGTCCTCCTCTCTATTTTTCTGAGATCGAGTTCCAACCATCATTTCAAAGGAAAGCTTAGCTCTGATACCAATGTTAACGTAAAACAGAGAAGTGAGAAATGGAAAACGGAGTAAATGAACAAAGTACTTTATTGATAGAAATCGGAAAATAACAAATGAAACAATGTTCTCTTAGAAACGCAGCATCATCATCCTACCTACAAGAGTCTCGAGAGATATCTCCAGCAAACGATGAGGAAGCGATAACCTAGAAAGCTCTAGAAAATTCAACAAGTTTATCTTTGCATAAAAATAAATGAGGAGCTAACAAGTGCTCATATAGGATGCTAACGTCGGCTAACAACCCAGACAAACGCCCGACAAACACCGTTAACGCCCTCTTATTGCTTTCTGTGATGTTGACATCCTTAAACCGTCATCTGCACAAGCCGCCAACATACACTTTTTATTCCTTTTTCACGCGCCACACACACTCTACATCTTATCCTTTAATCACGTGCGCATAGTCTCCCAAATACTATATCAACAAGACAGAGTCTCTCGTCTCATCCGTTCATCCTTGAATCATTAATTGGTAGAGGAACATGACGACTCATGAGTCTCAGATTGGACTCGCCTTGATCTCCGAGCATTGTTCAAGTCACTATAAGAAGGCATTCAAGTCTTTGCGATCAGTACCTTCTACTGATGCAATCTTCTTCATTGATGAAGACGACGACGGGGAGGAGGTTTCGTCATACCTAGAGCCGAATAATGACAGTGAACTAAGTAGCGTGGTTAACGGGTTACTGAAGTCAAAGGACGACGATGATGATGCTCCATACAGAGTAGATTGGTTGTTTTTGTCTGCTGATTTGCATGAGAAAGAGACGGAGAAGAAGAACAAAGATGAGAGATCATTATCAACTTCTCTAGAGTCTGCCATGGTGATTAGCGTTTGATCCGACATATTAGGTCAGTGGTCATGGATTCATGGCTTGGTGGCTACATCTTGACGACATAATGATCTCTTTTCTTCTTGTTTTCATTAATTGATATATATATATTTTCTTATTATGTAAAGCAAACATCTACCGGAGTGGTAGTACCATCTATATGATAGTATTAATGTTCCTACTTGCGATCGACTTAAATTGCCATATTATACCCAAAAGAATACCTTTCTTTTTTAACCCTTTCACATAAAGGAACTGCAACCATGTTGATTATAGTGTTATACAATTTTAAAGATCATGAAAAGCTAGCAAAGTAAACATAATTTAAATATTTTAAACAAACAAGTAAATCATACTCAATTTTGTAAACATATACCTGAATCAGTTTATATATATATTTGACATCGTTCATAATAAATTAAATTATTACTGAACTCAAATAAATCTCAATATATGGTTTATTGCACAAATTTACTTAGGTGTTGTATAGGACTTTGTTCTGATTTTTATTTCTTTAGTTCCATTTAAGGTCATTCCGGAATCTGTAGGTTCAGTTCAGTTTCATTCCGGACTTCTCAGTTCTCACCATATTAAAAAATCACAAAACTATGTCTGGTTTTGTTTTAATATTAGACCATTTACAAAAATACCCTTTTTAAGTGTATTTTTTTGCAAAAATATCTTCTCTTTTGTTGCTCATTTTCAAATATACTCTCTTATATGTATAAAACGTGAATCTTGAGCTCCACTGAGTGGCTTACTGTCAGAGAGTCCATCATATAAAAGTAAAAATTCCAGCCAAATATTTTTCCGCAAATATTTTCCTGCCAAAAACAATTTCTGACAAAGTTTTCCGCAAGTCCTTAAAAATCTTTGTGAAGCTTTAAAAATCCTTTGTAAATCCTTTAAGAATCTCTTAAAAACTTTGTAAAACCTTTAAAAACTATTGTAAATCTCTTAAAATCATTGTAAATCATTTTAAAACCCTTTAAAAACTCTTGTAAACCCTTTATAACCCTTGTAAATCCTTGTAAAACCTTTAAAACCTCTTATAAATCCTTTAAACATTCTTTGAAATCATTTTAAAATATTTGTTAAATTCTTTAAAAGTCCTTGGAAATATTTAAAACTCATAGTAAATCCTTTTGATAACCTTTAGAAATTCTTGTAAATCTTTTAAAATCCCTTGTAAATTATTCATAAAACCTTTTTAAAAAAGCTTGTAATTTTTTTAAATTTCAGGATCACGATTTGCATAAAAAAAATTTGGTGGGAAAATTTTTGTCGGAATTTTTTTTGGGGGGGGGGGAATTTTGTCAAAATTGTTTTAACTAGAATTTTTCTTGGCGTGAAAAATTCAAATATTCATTTTGTTGACTTTAATATTTTTCAAATAGGGGTAAAATAGTCACTAAAATAAAAGAAGGCAAATTGAAAATAGCTTGAAAATATATATTTTTGAAAAGGTTATATACAAAAGAGTATTTATAATAACATCTCTTTTATATTTCAGTTTTTCTCAGATTTTTGGTTTATAAATATTGTTATCCAAATTAAAATCTAATTTCTTATTGATGGTTTTAGTATATTTTTTACTTCGATTTGGATTTATGGTATTTTACTCACATATATGTTTATATTTTAAAGAGCGTTCAGTATGAAATTGATATTTTATTTATAGCTTAGATTAATTTTGTTTAGATATAATTAAGTCCTGAACATAAAAGGACTGTATTTTTTTTTTTGAAAATATATAAAATAGATGAATAAAAAGAAAATTGTTTGATAAATTATTATAATTCTAAAATTAAAGGATTACTATTTTTATTTGAAAGGGTATATAAAATAATAATATAGGATTTTTTTTTTTGGTAGGGGACTGGGAGGAAACCTCCCAGAATATTATTCAAACTTAAAAATTATACAAGAACTTGGCATGGATAGCGGAAACCCAGCTCATCCTCCCTAAAAATCGACTGAACCTCAGATGGAACAGACTCCAAAAAAAGAAAACCCAAAGGTAATGAAAAAGCATGGTTAGCCAAACCATCGGCGAGACGATTAGCTTCCCGGTAAATATGAGTAACACGGACTGACCAGTCCTTCTGCATAAAGCCATGACACAAGCATACCAGCAATGACAAGGGATGAGTGTCACCGACCCCCTTGTTAAGAAAACCCACCACCAACTCTGAGTCTACCTCCACCTCGAGACAAGAAACCTGTTTCTCCCAGGCAATGTATAAGCCGTAATATACACCTTATAGCTCCGCCATAGATGCCGAACATCGACCTATATTCAAAACAAAACCTCCACACCATTGACCACCACCATCTCTCAACACACCCCCAGCCGTGGCCAGACCAGGATTCCCTCTTGACGCACCATCCGTATTGAGCTTCATCCAGCCAGAACTCGGGCTTCTCCAGCCAATCATACGTTCTACTCGAGGTCGTGGAATGACCATGTCCTCTCTGTTAGCATTCAAAACTGTCAGTTCCGTAGCTAAGTCCTTGATGAACTTCACTCGATCCCTGCATTTACATCTCACCCCAAAGACGTTTCCACATCTCCATTTCCACCCCCACCAAACTGCAACTGCAAACAGTGTAGACCAAGGGACTGCATCAAGTATGACATCGTCTGAGAGATTAGCATAGACCCAATCCAGAAGATGCCCTTGAAAGAAAACTTGGCGCATACGCACCGGGACCAACCTTTCCCATACACCCGACATTGTCAGAATCGCGGAGAATGTGTAAACAAGTCTCCATCCCACCCTTACAAACAGTACAAATAGCTGACTCACACAAGTGTCTCCTATGCCTTTCCACATTCGTCATAATAGCTTGATTCCCAACAAGCCAGAGGAAAACTCTTATTATTTCTGGCACTTTCACACCCCAAATCCTGCTAAAGAACTCTGCCATATTTGGGCTTGGAGACATATTTCTGGTTAACAAAGCATATGCGGATTTAACCGAGAACCTCCCATCCATTTTTTCACCCCACGAAATCTGATCCTCATTATATGTATCATTAACATGAACAAAAGCTGCCAACTCCAACCTCGTATCTGAAGAAACATAAGGTAATATCTTATCAAGGTCCCATCCTACACCAACTTTCCACAAGTCACAAGCTTTCTCATGAACCGCCTCCGCGGGTACATCCCTTGTCGCCAACTCCACTAGAGGTGAATGTGAAAACCATCTGTCAGTCCAGAACTTGACTCGTTGACCATCTCCCAACACCTAACTTTGACCTTTACACACCACTTCCTGTAGGCCTGTACCAATGCTTCTCCATGTAGAGGACCAGTTTGACTTCACCTTCAGCCAGTCAGGATTATTCACCTCCCCGACCTTATACTTACTTCTTAAAACTCTCCCCCAGAGACTCTGTTTATCATGTAGAAGCCTCCACCCCACTTTAGCGAATAGAGCTTTATTCATGTCCTTCGAAGCCCTAATACCTAAACCCCCATCCCCTTTAGGCATACAAACTTTCTTCCAAGAAACCAAATGTTGTCTCCTTCGTCCTCCCGTACCACCCCATAGGAAAGTGCGAGATATTTTATCCAGACTAGCCAAAGTGGCTTTAGGAAGCATAATCGTACTCATTGAATGAACCAGAATGGAAGAAAGCACCGCTTTCGTGAGTGTCAAACACCCAGCCAAGCTTAGAGTATGGCTTTTCCACCCTCCCAACCTCGACGAGACCCTCTCTAAAACTTCTCCAAAGGTCTCCTTATTCAACCGCTTCTGTAGGACAAGCATTCCCAAATACTTCCCCAAGTCTTTAGTGCTCTTAATCTCACTCTCTTCACTAATCAGCTTCCCCAACTCTCTTGACACATTGTTAGAAAGAAAATTTTTGACTTCTCCAAACTAACTTTTTGTCCAGAGGCACCACAAAACTGTTCCAAAACACTTCGTAGAACCCAGATTTGAGCTACTGACGCTTCAGCAAATAGAATCAAGTCGTCAGCGAAACATATGTATGAAAGCTGAGGGCCTCCTCGTGAAAGGGAAATTGGTTTCCATCGTTTGTTCACCACCGCCCTATCAATCAGATGACATAATCTTTCCATGCATAGGACAAACAGAAAGGGTGACAGTGGGTCTCCCTTTCTCATACCCCGCAGAGGTTTAAATGGTTCTGTCTTCTCTCCATTCCAGAGAAGATTCATTGTTGGACCCGAAACACAAGTCATGATCCAGCGAATCCAAACCTCAGACAAACCCGCAGCGACAAGAGTATCATCCAAGAAGTCCCAACGGATCCTATCATAAGCTTTTTCCAGGTCTAGTTTTAGAAGCATCCACCCCTTTCTCCCCTTCTTCTGCTTCATTGAGTGCACTGCTTCTTGAACCACAACAATATTATCCGTGCTTAGTCTCCCAGGAATAAAACTGACCTGCGCAGGACCCACCAATTTTGACATAACCCCCTTCAACCGCTCCACATTGTTTTAGTAATAGTCTTGAATAACACATTACCCAAACTGATAGGTCGAAATTGTGTGATCATTTCAGGTTTGGCAACCTTTGCTATTAAAACCAGCAATGCATCATTTGTCTCTTGAGGAAGAGTCCCTAAAGCAAAAAAAATCCAGCACAAATCTGACTACTGATTCACCCACCACATCCCAACCATGCTTATAAAAGATTGGCTGATAGCCATCTGGTCCTGGAGCTTTAAAGCTCCCCATACCTCGAATCGCCCCTTCGATGTCTGCAGGCAAGAATGGCCTATTCAATAGAGCATGATCAGCTTCCGATAGCGACATGAAACCACTACTAGGAAGTTTCTCTACCACCGCATCAACATCTTGCAGAGAATATAACCGTGTATAATAATTCACCGCCAAAGACTCCAACTCCTGAGTATCCGTAATCCATCCTCCTTCTTCGTTTTTCAACATCTCTATCCGGTTCCTTCATCTACGTATAACTGTAGAAGTGTGAAAATAGGAAGTATTTCTATCCCCAAAATTGATCCACTTCTCTCTTGATTTTTGAAACCAGAGCATCTCCTCTTGCTCCAGAACTAAGTCAAAAACCTTTAGCCTCATGTTTAGTCCATGCAGCCTCAAACCTAAAAGGCCTCCGCTTAGGATCCATGCTAATCTCAGGAGCAAACTGCACATATATAGGGGCATGATCTGAAGATAAGAAAGGAAGGTGAGTCACCCTAGCATCTTGCCACTGTAACCTCGTTTGAGCACAACAGAGGACCCTATCCAAACGTTTCGCAACCAAAGTACTCTCAACTCGTCCTCTTTGCCTGGTAAATTTGTTACCCCGGAATCCCATATCAATTAAAGAGGAGTCATTTATCCAATCCCCGAAAGCAAGAGAATCAGAAGAGAGACGACCGTTACCTCCAGCTCTCTCATCCAGACGGAAAATGGTATTGTAGTCCCCACCCACAACAGGAGGACCAACCACACCCGACAAAACCTCAGTCAGCCGATCCCACAACCCACTACGCTGACTAACTGTGGGTACTGCATACACCACAATAAAGTTTAAGGGCTCTCCCTCATTCACTAGCTTCGCAAAATGAATTGGTCAGAAGCTTCCAATACCTCCATCTCACCAATCCCAGCTTGCCAAAGTAACCACAGCCCTCCACTTTGACCAACCACGTCCACCCGAAACGAGAACTCGAACCCCAGTCCTCGACAAATCTGCATCGCCCTATCACCGCCGGCATGTGTCTTAAAAATCGCCAGAACATCAGTGCTCCACTTCTTTACAATGTATCTAATCGATCTCCGGAAATTAGGTTTATTCGCCCCCCGGCAATTCCGTAGCAGTAGATTAATCATTGATCTTGATTTAACAAAAATCAGAACAAACGGGGGAGAACCTCATTGGGTCTCGTCAACCGGACACAAACTCCCACCTGGGTCATCAGCCATGACTCGCCGATCATCAGGTTGACCACCTACACTAGGTTGCCCAGAGTCCAAAACTTCAGGGATCATCGTATTCCACGGATCCATACCACCGCCGTCCGGACCAATCTCACACCCCATTGCGACGGCACCACCCGATCTCCCCCAGCTCTCCTTCTCGACTCTGAGTCTCTTGCCATTCGAGGACAATTACAATTCCACACGAATTGGGCCGAAAATCAAACCGGGGTGGGCTTAGTTACCTTTGTTTGTTTAAGCCTAATCATATTATTTTCATGGGCCTTCGAACCCCCAACTCTTCTCTCCTTAAGGCCCTCCTTGTTCCCATTTTTAGGCTTTACCACCACTCGAGCCTGCGATACGGTCTTACCTTGTGCAAGACTCTTCTCCCGCATCTCTAGATTTTGAGGAACTAGATTTTGAGGAACTCTATTTTCCTTATTAACATCATTCATATCAGAATCCCTTAACTCACGGGATACCAAATCCGCCTCTAACCTTCCAAAACTATTAGCCAACGAAATAATCCGAGATCTTGTTTCCTTAACTGGTCCACCGCGATTAATCCCTTGCTCACTACCAGAACCACCCACCGCAAACACCATTGGCGCCACCGGAGACACCGCTCTCCGTCTCCTCGACTGTACCACCGTAAAACCCTCATCAGCAACAGCAGTACGAGCCGGTTCCGTCCCCACAGGGACCTGCAGTGGTTGAGTTACCTCCACTTGAGCAGGTTTATTTTGAGGACACGAGTGCACCAGATGGCCGTATAGACCACAACGAGAACAGATATTGGTTAGGCCTTCATACATAACAAAATACCTTTCCCCATTAATCATCACTGTCCCCTTTAGGGGTTTCTTCAGGTTTACTTCTACACACACCCTCGCAAAACAACCCCGCTCACAGTTCAGGGTCGTCACATCCGCCTTAATCGGTTTCCCCAACCCTTTTGCGATGGCCATTAGGATATACTTATGATAAAAGTTGACTGGAATATTTGACAATCAAATCCAAACCGGAGTCGTAACAATCTCATCACGTATAGGATCAAAAGATGGAGTCCATCCTTGCACCATAAGATAGCTGCGAAACACCTTCCATGGGCCGCCAGTCAAAGCCACCATGGACTCCTCCTCCGATTCAAAACGAATCAGAAAGAACTGGCGAGGCAGATCCATCACTGACATCACTCCGACCGGCTTCCACAACTCCCTTAGCCTCCTACTCAACATTGAAACCGAGACGTTGCGACCAAGCACCTTCACGATCATACACCTTTGCCATAAGCCGTTCATGGTCGTTAACACTTCCTCCTCAATTGTTACCACCGGTTCCCCATCCTCCCCATGTGGGAACGACAAACTCACCCTCTCCGTAACAAAGTCATCATCCAACACTTCATCCGGGGAAAGGATCCCACCGCCACCACTACCTTTTACCTTCTGCACCCACGACATAAACTTGTCCGGAGGGTCACCCGGAGGCTTCCCCCTCCCCCAACATCCGCCATAGTAGCATCCTGGTCCTCTGTGTGCGAAACCCTAAAATCGCCCTCCATTTACTGTGAGAAACGAAGAGTGTGGCGAAACCCTAATCTTAAAATGAAAAGAATTACAATTAATAGAATTATAATTACTATGAAAATTAATTGTCAACGTTACTAGCTAAAATGATTGTGGCGGGTGTCCAATATATCCATTTAATTTGATTTTATTTAGTTGGGAATATATGAGATCAATATACGTTTTTGCCTTTTTATAATTTCTTTTCACTTAATTGTGTATTTTTTGTTCGTTAATTGTGATTAATTATAGTCAGACCCAACCCTTCATCAATTCTAATGAAACATTCGTATTGGGCCTCAAAATTTTGAATCCCATTTTGAAGGTTTTTTTTAAAACTAATAAGGCTTCAAAACTCCCAAAATTAGTAAAAATGCTTCCTAATTTGAAAAATGTCCAATAAGAGGCTCCCAAAAAGTCCAAAATTATTTAAAAGGTCCCATATTTTGAAAAAATATCCCATAATTAATAAAATAGGTTTTAAAATTAGAAAAAGGTCTCCATAATTAGCAAAAATATCCCAAAATTTTAGAAGTTAATATATAAAATATTTTGACAGCCCATATAGTTAGCAAAACAAATATCAGCTTTTAGTATCTTATTATTTTTTTAAAAAAATCCTTATTTTTTTTCTGTATTGGGCCTCGCATTTTACCAGATAGGCACTAATTATAGTATTTCTAGTTTATATATATATATATATATATATATGTAATCGTTTGGTTATATTGAAATTGCAAGAAGAAAAATATTAACTTGCCTGAATTACTTAGCCCAACTACGTAGTCCGATACAGAAAGAGGGATGGACCAAATCAATCAGTAGAGAGACTTAATCAGTTCTGTTAGGGCCTTAATAATCGATCTTATATCTTCTTTGGAGAAATTATAAAGTTTTTGAGATTTCAATATGTGATCATCCCACAGAACTTGACGCTGAAGAGTGAATCCTCTCCATCCAGATCTTCAGAGTTTAAATTATGAAATCTGGTAAGGAATTATATTTGATACTAGATAGTAATCTGAACGGAAATATTTTGTTAAATTTATATATTTTGTTAAATTTATATGGTCTTTTTTTCTTTTAAAAGTAATTATTTTGTAACACTGTATATAATATTAAAAGTAAAACTAATTTCTCATCTAAGTTTTGGACTGGATTCATTTCAAATCCGTCAGGTTATTCAGTAAAAGAGATTTATTTAACAAAGTAGGCTCATATCTACATATATGACTTGGTTTAATTTGGAATTACTTGGTTTTGAGTTTTCTTTTGGCTTTTAAGCCAATAACTCGTAATTACAGTAAATGATAAAAAATACAAAAATTTGGAAAAATAATATCAAAAAAAACTAAAAAGACATTGTAAGTGCAAAAAAAAAAAAAACTATCAAAATTGGAGTTCTAGATGAAAAGGTTTTACAATCATGTAGCTAAAGAGATATGTTTTGGTGTGCTTTGAAAAAATGTTAAAATAATAATCATCGGATCCTGTACGTAACTTTGAAAAAATAAATAATCATACGATATAATGCGAAATATCTATTACAGATTTAAAAACTCTTTCTAAATTTTTATAGTATCCAAATTAATTATATATATTAAGAGTAAATCTTTATAAATTTAAAAGAATCCTAATAAATTCTAGTTAACCTACTATATAACTTCGCAGAATAATTGGAAAATATGTCGGCCACAAATATGAAATTATGTTGCCGAAGGAAAAAAAAACGATTCCCAACTACAGTTGGAGTTGGAATTGTACGAAAAGGCTATATAAATAGACAACTCATGCAACTCGAGGAATTCATAAATCTTTCTTCGAAAGCAAAACTAGACTCTTGACTCAGGAAGATTTAATCTACGTGTGCGATCTCCGAATAAAAACGCAATCATCATCATGTCTTTGTCTTCAAGAACCATATTTGTGGTTTTGTGCTTTCTGTTCGTGCTCGCTCCATACTTCACTAGAGCAACAACCGATGGAGTTCAGGCTAGATGTGACTCTCACATCTTTAAAAACGGAAAACACTTCCGTTCTTGCATTGACCTTCCGGTGTTAGATTCGTTTCTACACTTCAGTTATGTTCCAAAAACCGGAGTGCTTGAAGTTGCATATCGTCACACCAACATCGAGAGTTCCAGTTGGATTGCTTGGGGGATAAACCCTACGAGAAAAGGCATGTTAGGTGCTCAAACTCTCTTGGCTTACCGTAACTCCACGTCTGGTTTTATGCGCGCTTATACTTCCTCAATCAAGGACTATTCAACTATGCTTCAAGAAGGTCCTCTCAGCTTCCGTGTTACACAACTAGCCGCTGAGTTTCTCAATGGAGAGATGACTATATTCGCCACTATGGTGTTGCCTTCTAACACAACCGTCGATAATCATCTATGGCAAGACGGCCCGCTGAAGGAAGGTGATAGACTTGGGATGCACGCCATGAGTGGAAATCATCTCAAATCCATGGCTACTTTGGATTTGCTGTCCGGACGAGTCACAGCCACAAAATCAGTGAATGGAAACATGTTTCTTGTCAAAAGAATCCATGGACTGGTGAACGCGGTCTGTTGGGGGATTTTTATGCCTATTGGAGCAATGGCTGCAAGGTACATGAGGACCTACAAAGGACTCGATCCCATGTGGTTTTACGTTCACATCATTTTCCAAACTACAGGTTATGTCGTCGGTTTATTGGGAGGATTAGGAACTGCAATCTATATGGCCAAGCACACTGGAATGAGATCTACGCCACATACAATGATAGGGATACTTCTGTTTGCTCTATGATTTCTTCAGATACTTGCGCTCAAAGCAAGACCGGACAAGGATCATAAATATAGGAAATACTGGAATTGGTATCATCACACTATGGGTTATATAGTGATTATTTTAAGCATCTATAACATCTACAAGGGATTAGCCCTCTTGCAACCTGGAAGCTCATGGAAGATTGCCTACAGTATCATCATTGGTGTCATTGGATTGTTTGCGGTCGTGATGGAGATTCTGCAATTTAAAACTAGATGGGGTGATTTGTGGTGCAAGAAATCCGAAGACCTAGAAGCTATTCAAACTCCATCCATTGATGTCTAGTTTTTAAGGTTTTCAAGCATTCGTATGCTCTGTCTTTACATTGTTATGACTATTTTCCATTTTTACTTGTAGAAGATTTATTTCAGAATGACAGTTCTTTTGTTAAATAAACAAAAATGATTTTTTTTTTTTTTAAATATTGTTAATGGGATTTTACATTGCTATGACTTTTGTGTCATCATTCTTTGCGTTTAGTTGTAAAAGACTTCGGAGTTTTTTTCTAAAAAAAATATACTAAAAACTTTCGATAGAAGAATTCGAAGTTTTGTAAATAGGCCAAACTGAGCATATAAAATGTGTTAGTATGTCGTAGCCTGTAGGAGAGGGTTCAAACCTTAATTAAGACGATAAAGTCCAACAGAAATCAATTAGAGATGATTTTCAAATGACTTTGACGTAATGAAAATTGTTATGCTTTCTAAGGCATTAATTAATTTGCTAGTATTTATATGTTTCCAAATTCTGGGAGACTTTAGTATATAAACAATTTGTCCAAAAAGGTTTTCTATTTTATTTTATTTTGTCCAAAATGGTTTTGCTTTATGAGAAAGAAAGCTTAAGGAGGATGCATTGAGGATTAGTGTTGAAGCCAAGCAAAACGTTATGTTATATCATTGCATTTGAAGATTCTCTCTGAAGCATAATTCTCATGATCATTCTTTATAATTGAGCAACCAAAATATCAGTCAACATATTTGACACTATCTCATTCTATTGTATGTAAGGAAGACTAAAGTCTAAAACAACATTCACTGTAGTTAAATTGTTAATTAGATTATTAAGTCGACACAGACTGTTAGTAAAATTATGACCACTGAGTAAAGTACCTACGAGTCATCACCATTCGCATCTTCATGTATTTAAAGAGTTAATTCATACACCATACAAGAAAACGAAAGAACAATTAATTAACATATGTTCTTCAGATTTCAATCAGGGAACTAGATGATGCTCTTTTGGGTCGATTTGATCTTGTTCAGTGGCTTTTGGGTGTTTGGTTTCTCCAATCCAGATGGTATGCAGATCCTAGACTTTTTCTCACACTCTTTTTATTCCTTTGCTTTCAACTGTTTGATTGAATCTTTGTAATGAAACAGGTTTCTTAAGTTTGTCCTGCGGCGGCTCAAGTTACACTGCGGCTTATAACATCTCCTGGGTTTCAGACAACGACTATATTCAAACGGGTAACACTAGCATGGTTACGTACATCGACAAGAATTCTACTTTCAGTGTTCCCATTAGACTCTTCCCGGATACTCATGATCGCCAATGTTATAAGGTACCTGTGACAAAAAAGGACTTGTCCTCGGTTCTGATTCGGGCTATATTCGTCTACAGAAACTATGATAGCCAGAACAGTCCTCCAGCATTTCATGTCTCTCTTGGAATGAGAATCACTACTACTGTTGATCTTAGAACCAATGATCCTTGGATTGAAGAGTTGGTTTGGCCGGTCAACAATGATTCTCTTTTGCTTTGTTTGCTTGCGATTAAAGGGAGAGGCATTCCGGTTATCTCTTCTCTAGAAGTACGGCCACTTTCTTTTGGTGCTTACAGAAACAGCCTGGAAGGTTCACCCAATGTAATTCTCAGGAGGAGTTACCGAATCAATAGCGGATACACAAATGGGACTATCCGGTATGAATTCTCAGCCTCTGAACTTGATCACTTTCCTTCTTTGGTGTGGTTTGTTGAACTTTCTTTGTGAATTTTGTTGAATGGCAGGTACCCTTTAGATCCGTTTGATCGAATATGGGATCCAGATCAAAGTTTTGCACCGTCTCACGCCTCTTCGAGTTTCAGTAGACTCACAAAACAGACTTCCTTCAACATTACTGAGAATCCGCCAGCTTCTGTTCTTCAGACTGCAAGAATTCTTGCTCGCAAAGACAGTCTCTCGTATATGCTTTCTCTACGTACACCAGGGGACTACTACATTATCCTCTACTTTTCTGGGATACTTTCACTCTCCCCTTCTTTTAGTGTAATGATCAATGGTGAAGTCAAACAATCTGATTACACAGTGACCAGTTCGGAAGCTGGTACTTTGTACTTTACGCAATACAAAATCAGTACGTTAAACATCACCCTCGGCAAAATAAAGTTCAATCCTCAGGTGAACGCTCTTGAGGTGTATCAAATACTCCAAATCCCTCCTGAAGCTTCTTCTACCACAGGTCTGTTGATTTTTCCTGGATAGAGCAAACTCCACCAGAGCTAAAGTTCATGTTTTAAGTTATCTTTGCAGTTTCAGCACTTAAAGTCATAGAGCAATTTACCGGGCAAGACCTTGAATGGCAAGATGACCCATGTACTCCGCTTCCTTGGAACCACATAGAATGTGAAGGAAACCTCGTTACATCATTGTAAAACAAAAGATTCTTGTCATACCTATAGCTTTCAACATTTCTTGATCTCAGCTCATATTTTTCTTATTCTGGCTGTCCAGGTTTCTTTCACAAATCAACCTGAGGTCCATTAGTCCCACATTTGGAGACTTGCTCGATCTCAAGACACTGTAAGTTAGCAATTCCTCAACCACTTTTTTAGCTTCTCATGTATACATGTGTGTTATCTTGAGTGTGCTCCACTTCTCTCCTGCAGCGACTTGCATAATACATCACTTACTGGAGCAATACAGAATGTAGGCAGCCTCCAGCATCTCCAGAAACTGTAATACTCATCCATATAACATTAACGTATTTTTTTAGGTCTCCTGTAGTATTAAAAAGCTTCTGACGGTATAACTAGGAATTTGAGCTTCAATCAGTTGAAATCTTTTGGCTCTGAACTGGAAGATCTGGCCAACCTTGAAGTTTTGTAAGTGATATTATACTGAGATTTTCTGGATATACGTTGTTTCTTTTTGGAAATTTTAAAGTATTTCTCCATTTCTTGAAGGGACCTGCAAAACAACAGCTTACAAGGATCAGTTCCTGAAACATTAGGAAAGCTGGAGAAACTTCGTCTCCTGTAAGTAAACATTAAGATCAAGAAGTAGCTTGTACATAACCATTTTCACACAAAGAATAATCTTTTTGTTACTTCTTCTCAGGAATTTAGAAAACAACAACTTAGTAGGCCCCTTGCCACAGTCTCTTAACCGGACGGGTCTGGAAGTCAGGTATACAGTTTCTGTCTCGGCATTTGCTAACAATATTCTGCTCAAGTGTTCATGGCATGACTGAAATTCTGTTTTATCAGGACAACGGGAAATCCATGCCTTTCGTTCTCTTCACTATCATGCAACAATGTGTCTTCAACAATTGACACACCACAAGTCACTATCCCTACCAATAAGAAACACAGGAAGCAGAACCGTATAGCGATCTTGCTTGGAGTTTCTGGTGGAGCTTTGTTTGCCACCTTCCTCGTCTTTGTTTTGATGTCGATCTGCACGAGGAGACAGAGAAACAAAGAAAGAGAGATAACCAGTATGTGAAGAATGCTTTCTCTTTGCCCCCACAAGGTTTTCGCTTTATGATTCTTACAGTATACCAAAATCTGTATCAGGAGCACAACTGAAGATGCAGAACTGGAACACTTCAAGAATCTTTTCTCACAAAGAGATCAAGTCAGCTACTAGGAACTTCAAGGAAGTAATTGGTCGTGGAAGTTTTGGAGCTGTATACCGTGGAAAACTACCAGATGGAAAACAAGTAGCGGTCAAAGTGCGATTTGATAGAACTCAACTTGGAGCTGATTCTTTCATCAATGAGGTTAAGCGCCCACAATGTCCTCATTAATTACTGGCCATATCTTAATGATGCATTAATCAAGTGATAAGAGTGCTGATATCTAAAAGTCTCCCTTTGTATTGTCAACCTTCTAGGTGCATCTTTTGTCACAGATCCGCCACCAAAATCTAGTATCCTTTGAGGGCTTCTGCTACGAACCAAAAAGGCAGATACTGGTGTATGAGTATCTGTCTGGTGGATCATTAGCTGATCATCTATACGGTATGAAAATCCTCAAGTATCTAGCAAAAACTCATTGTCCTTTATCAACGTCATCTTACTCACAAACATATAGCTTTTTGTGCTATCTTGGTTCAGCAGGTCCACGTAGCAAAAGGCTGTCAATGAACTGGGTTTCAAGACTAAAAGTTGCAGTTGATGCTGCAAAAGGTACATCTTCAACATCTGTAATTGGTATCATCATACTAGAACACAATTCCTCCTGGCGGATAGTAACATCTTTGTCTTCTTCATGAAGGATTGGATTACCTGCACAATGGAAGTGAGCCGAGAATTATACATCGGGATGTAAAGAGCAGTAACATACTTCTGGACAAGGATATGAACGCAAAAGTTTCAGACTTTGGCCTGTCAAAACAATTTACAAAAGCAGATGCATCTCATGTTACTACTGTTGTTAAAGGCACTGCAGGCTACCTTGACCCTGAGTAAAATCTACTGCAACTTCTCTCCGCATTCTTAATGTATTAACAGCTTAATTAGCTTATCAGTAATCACACTTTGTCATTCCAGATATTACTCCACCCTGCAGCTGACAGAGAAAAGTGATGTATACAGCTTTGGTGTGGTCCTGTTGGAGCTCATCTGTGGAAGAGAACCCTTAAGTCACTCAGGATCACCAGATTCTTTTAACTTGGTCTTATGGGTGAGAGAAACATGATTGTCTTTGTTTTCTCATCTCCCAGTTTTTAAGAACGCAGTGTAGTTATAAGATCAAAACACTGAAAAATGCAGGCTAGGCCAAACTTACAAGCAGGAGCATTTGAGATTGTGGATGATATCTTGAAGGATACATTTGATCCAGCGAGCATGAGAAAAGCTGCTTCGATTGCTATAAGATGTGTGGAGAGAGATGCATCTGGCAGACCGTCTATTGCAGAAGTTTTGACAAAACTGAAAGAAGCGTACAGTCTTCAACTCTCGTATCTAGCTGCTTCAGCACATACATACTGATAACGCACCACAAACAAGAGTAAAAAAAACATACTTGTTACAAATTTTTGTTTGTTGTTTGTGTTACAAAGTTTTGTAAGCCAACTCAAAATGGATTTACTCTCATACTAACTACCCTCTATCACTAGAACAAGGATATGGATACTAGACATATATATACCAGAAAATTGAGCTCTATTCCTCGCTAGAAATCCGGCTTCTTCAACACAACTTGGGCTTCACCAACAGAGTCAACAACACCATGAAGCTCTTTTACATGGGTAGTCATGCCACTAATTCTATACGCCTTAACCATTGTCCTGTATGTAACTTTATCAGGTTTAAATCCCTTCTTCTCCATGAGTTCGAGAACTCCTTTCATCTCTGCTAACTTTTCCAGCCTCCCATAGGCATCTACCAGACAGTTAAAGAACACGAGGTCTAACCTTATGTCTGAGTTCTCAATGAAACGCAAGACTCCCCCAATTTTATCAGCTTTACCAGCTCGTCCATAGGCACGAACAAGAGAACATAGTGTAACACAGCTTGGTTTAATTCTCTCCGATTGCATTAGTCTAAATAAGTACTCCATTTGTTTTAAGTCTCCTGCCCTCCCAAACGCATCAATGACCACATTGTAGGTGACTATGGTCCATGAATACTGATACTTCTGCATGTATTCCATCACAGCACTCATCTTCTTATAATTTCCTGATTTTCCATACGAATCAAGGAGTATATTGAAGGTTCTGATGTTGGGTTCAATCCCAGATCTCTGAAACTTCTCATAACAGTTCTCCATCATTTCTATTTGTCCATTTCCCCCAAAGGCTCTAAGAGTTGAGTTCATGGTCCAAGAATCAGGCTTGCAATCTTCCTCCCCAAGCATTTGGATAAGTGTTGATTCCATCTCCACAAACCTTCCAAAAACAAAAGAAAATATCTCAGTTCATGGATGCTTTGAACTAAAACATGATAACTGAAACCATATAATGGTTAAATTCAAGTATTCACTCCATCCCAACATGTTTAAACACTCCTTTTTTCGCATAAGTCAAAATGTTTGCAACCATGAAACATCAGATGAGATGGAGTGAGTACAAATTGATATAAACTAATGAAAATTCGAAAGGAAAGGGTGCTACGTACATTTTTGCTTTCCCATATGCATCGATGAGGGTATTATATGTGATTGTATTGGGTCTAATACCCTGTCTTCTCATATCAGAAATCAAATCCTGAACCTTATCAAACGCAAAAACCTGAAGAAACGACTTAATAAGGATGGAATACGTGTGCACATCCGGCTGACAGTTATGACTACTTTTCATACGTTCCAGAAGAGTAAACGCAGCATCAAATCGTCCACTCCTACTATACGCAGATAAAAGTGCAGTATACACTTCATGATTCACCACACAACCTTCATTAATCATTGCCTGAAATAGTTCATGAGCCTTCTCCGGCTGTTTGCATTTTCCAAGCATCACAATCAGCTTTACATATATGCCAACGTTTGGTTTGTACCATAGCTGTTCACGCAGTAGTTCAAACACCTACATATACACCAACATTATCTTATGATTAACGCACACAAACTCAACACTCAATCTAAAACCATTAAGTAATCATCCTTAACAGCTAATCAATATACAATCTGAAGCTACTATAACCATAATCTGAAATTATCAGCTTATCAACAAAATCTATAACCAAACATAGCCAAATTACTCAATTAGTCCATCAGATTCACTATCAATACCAAAATTAAAGGACGAGATAGTTTCGGAGAAGAAGAAATCAAACCTGAAGAGCAGATTCCCATCGGAGAGCTGTGATTCTTTCGTGAAGAGACTCAAGAACAGTCCTTGGAAGAAGCTTCTTAGATCCTTTCTTCTTCTCCATTACAGCCTTTGTAGCTTCTCTTCGTAGTATAATCGATATAGCCTTCCTCGAAGCCATCTTCGTGTTTGTATCCTCTTTACTCTGCTTAGAATCTCTCTCATTCGCGTCCTCCGTATTCATCAGCCATTTGCTTTGCCTCGTATCTCTAAGCGACGAGGAGGAACTATTGTTGCTATTATCTGAAGAAATTGTATGATTCGGCTCGCGTGGGGAGATGGAGATGCATCGTACTATGATCATTCTCTCCGTCGGTCGGCAGTTAAACGCCGTCGGGAGTGGTGGCGCGTGTGGAGTGGAGGTAGAGAGCGAAACCATTTGAAAACTATCCTCAGAAATTTTAAGGATCAGACATTTACTGAGAGATAAAGAAAAATGGAAAGGTTTATTAAATTTTGTTGGGCCAGGCCCAAAGTAACTAAAAGGAGATCCTTTGCGATATAAGAAAAATTAAGAGGGTGTTATTTAGGCTTTCACTCCATACACTCCATACTACATAGTGCGTACTAACATTTTAGTATGGAATAAAATGAACTGTAGTATGAAGTAAAAATTAGTATACACAACACCATACAATAGTATGCATAACACCATACGATTATGAATGGTAAAAATCAGACTATAGTACAGAGTGGTGTGTACAAAAGATTAAAAACAATTTTAATAATATTTTAATCATAATTAACTAATAATTGTTACAAAATATTTTTAAAAATTACAAATCAAAATCTATTATTTCGATTATCCCATAACATATTAGCAATATTTTCTCTTATGTTTGCCATATATGGTCTATCTTCTCTCTCGACCTCATCTTGTTCAGCCATATTTTCAAATAAAGGTAGATGTATATTTGAGTTATGTGTATATTTATTTAAATAATGCACATGATTTAAAACTACTAAAACTATAAACTAGTAAAATTCTCAAGTATCTACTATAAACTAAACTAAAAAGAAAATGAGGTGAGAAAATAAAACTTATGAATTTGAGATGAGATAAATGGTTGATTCAAAATAGTTTTCTAAGATTGAAGAGCTTCAATGATAAGATAAGAGAGTTCTCTATAGATTTATTTTTTGTTTTTGGGAATATGATTTTTTGCTGTGAATTTTAAAATTTGTGAATGTATATATATACACATTTTTGTAAAGTACAAAGAAACACAAGTTCAACCAATGAGATGAAAATATTTGGATTCAACTAGTTTAGAGCACGTTTTTACCCAAATTTTATTGTTGGTATGAAGGTTTTAAGGAGTAAACTGAAAAAATCGGACCAATAGTACAATTCACACATTATGCAGTTTATTTTTCAATTGCGGACTAGTATAGAGTTTTACTGGAAAAGTGCATACTAGTATGGAATGGTGAATGGTCAATTAACTGTGGAATAGTCCGACTTTAGTCCGGTCCGGAGCGTACTATTCACAGCCTTAGTTTTGTGATTTTTAAAGAGTTTATAAGTTTTGAAAACTTTGTTATTATTCAATCTTGAATTACAAAGAATATTAAAATCATGTGTTATTTATAAAAAGAATATTTTTACCATTCATAAATATTATTTAACCGCTCGTTTTAAATCAACTGATGCATCTCTTTCGCCAAATATTATTTAACCTCTTGTTAACTATATATTTTACAACCATTAAAAAGGCCCGTTAACTGCTTTGCAATTGCTGAAACGAGAATACTAATTGAACCCTAAAATGAAAAAGAAAAACTGTAATCATCACCAGATCAACTTATAGAAAGTTTTAAGTATATACCTTATGATCCTTATTATGCTTAGGAAATACATCAACGGTTAATAATAATATTTCATTATTTGCATTGATAATATTGTCTTCCAATTATTATTAGTTTCCCCCATATTGTCTTCCAAATTCCAGTCTTTTTCGCATCTGATATTAATATTTGTATTACTTGGAGGTTGCATCCAAATATTGAATACTTTTTTAATACTAATGCCTACTGGAATAGGAGGAAGCGACCTGAGATCTAGGAGAGAAGTTCCCTAGTCAACCAAAGCCAGACGAATGGAAACAACTTCCCTTCTACGAGATCGACCTCACGGCAAATCAGAACAAACTAATGGATAAAAAGATTTGCTTCTTTTACTTGTCCTATATAGCAGTCCAACCAGAGACATAACAGAGGTTTTTGGCTTTCATTTTCAGTTCAGGTAACAATAAGATCCAGAGACTTTATACAAACAAAAATTATCCTACCACATGGCTAACAGATTTTAAGTTCTCTTTCTTACTACACAGATACCAAAAGAAAATAGAACATGATTCATAATAAGATCTTGAAGAGTATTTAGCCGCTGTACCGATAAAGGCCCTTGACTGGAACTATATCCGACAAAAAGGATTTAAGGGCCTCTGAGAATAAGGCAAAAAGTTTAAAAGTTTTCAGCAGTGAATTTCAAACCTTAAAATACTTCCTATCAGCTTATTACTACTTACTTTGGCTCAGCTTAGCTTAGCCTCTCGTCCTCATTATCGTGATGCTTCCTTTTCCTCCTTCGGTGCGGATTTTAGTCTTCCCTACAACAGGTTTCCCAGAGAATGCAGAAGTTTGGATCACTACAGGCTCTTCTTTGTCTTCCTTTGGTTTTGATGGTGGATTTCGGATTTTCTGGTTGATGTCCTTGAGAGTCATACCACCGTGAACCCCACATGGTTTGATGAATGCAAATGGATAGATGATAGAAGATGGTAGCTTTGAAACCGGCCTTGAAAAAGATTTCCTACCTGCTATTACCAATTAACATTTTAATTATGTTTTGTTTCCTCATTTTGTCGCGAACTTAGTGTGTAACTATGAGACCAATTTATGACTAAATCATTGTATATTTTACCTTTAAAGATAACATTTGGAGAAGAACGAGTAACAGGCCGCTGAACTTCCCGGGTTTCTGTTTCTGGTGGCACATTTAGATACTCTGCAACAAAACACAGGGATGTTAGCAAGAAAAGCCAGAGCTAAAGCCAGCTATGGGACAGACCAAAGCAAAGAAATTTGACCTGAAATATCTACTTGGACATCAGGTGAACCAAAGTTTCTGAGATAGAACAAAAATTGTTATCAATTAATTAAGCAAATGGTGCTACTAAACATAACATAAGCAAAAAAAAAGAAGGTCGAAACATACAAGCCATCAGGTAGGGTTGGAGTCTCAGCATCATTTAAGCATTCAGCGTACCACTCTTCAGCATACAGATCAATTCCCTCGAAGCTTGAGGCAGAGGCGTCTTCTGAAAAAGAGACAATGAATTATTGTTTGAATGATAAATGCATTGGCCAGATTAACTTGGGGAAATTATAAGAGATCCCAACCTGAAAACCCTTCTATAAGCTGAGACCCTTCGGGTAAAAGCTCATCAAATGTATCATCTCTAGCCTGAACATGCATAGGAGAGACATCGATCAGAACATTAAAGAAAGTATCAGAACCTCATACAACCTCCTAAGCTATCCACTGTTTCTAAAATAACTTGCCACAGTAGGTACATAACAATTGAATAAGGCAGTCAGATACCAAGAAGCTTGAATTTGTTCTAGGAGCAAAAGAAAAAATTCTATGAAACCAAAGAGATATCATTTGCAAACGTATGAAATGAACATGCATCCACATTGCAGCATGTATGCAGTGTGAAAAACAATGATCTTTCAATCCTAGGTCTGCATCCTAACAAGTGAGCAATGAGTTTGGATATCAAGAACATATCTGCAATGCATCTCTGGACTGTGGGCATTTGGTGCATAGCTAAAGAAGAGATATGGGGTTTGTGTACTCACGCTTGATTTTAAGATTGCAGAGAAACTCTCACTGCTGAAAAGGGATGTTTCAGGTTGGTCTTCAAATTGTAACATCCGACGCCGCTTTAGAGCAGAACGTGTCTCACTATGCACTTCCAGTTTCCTGTTGGTTTCATCTGAAGCCAGACACATTTTGTTAGAAACCGTCATTAACTAGACATCAGAAATCTAACTGATGACATGAAAAAAAAGTAAGCACAACCTGTTGTGACATGATAACCCAAGTCGCTACACGCCTTCACAGGAGTGGTTTCATCATCAAACATGTACGAGTGATCTTCTTGGTTTAATGTGACTTCAGTCATCGTGCAATCAGGCACATCAGCTGTAGTTAAAAAAAGAGAACAACTCAATCATACTTGTCACAGTGCTGTAAAGAGTTACTTGATGTAAGGAAAAAAACTTACAGAAATGAGACTGTGGTTGGTGATTATAGTTCTCTTGCCAATTCCATGAGGTGCTACTGCAAATTACATGTTTAGAGACAACTGTTTACTAATCAATCTAATCAACTTGGAAGCTGGAAATATCTTTCAATCAACTCAAACTATGCAAATAGAGTAGTACATTGCAAACATCAAGCTCAATCACAACATCCCAACCTGAATCCTGACTCAAGAACCAAACATAAAACACCATTTCTGACCCCAAAAGAAAAGGGGCTTATGATTTGAGTCATCTTAAAGAGTAACAAATCCGAAATGATTGATGAAACGATTAATAAATGACCCCAATATTTTCATTAAGAAAACTCCACAAAACAAAAAAAAACATTTCTTAACTCACAATTAAGATGAAAAAAAATCCAACATTTCATCATCCGCATTAAACCCAGAAATCAAATCAAACCCAACAAATCAGAACCAAATCTAAGCGATTGCAGTCAAAACCCACATAAGCGAACACTCGAATCAGACTAACAAAACACAAAAAATCGAAGAATGCGAAACCAACCAAATCACACAAACACAAAACTAAACGAGAACAAAAAAATAAAAAAAAAACACATCAAAATCAAAAAAAAAAAAAAAACAAATCGAGATGAAATCTACCGATCGTCGTCTCCGTAATCCATCGATCTTCTTCTTCAACTCCTTGCAACTTCTCCGAAGTAGTAACTAGCCGTTGCCCAGAAAAATGAAAGCACACAAAAAAAAAAAAAAAAAAAAAATCAACACTACGAACAAAAAAAAAAAAAAAAAAAAAAAAACATGCACGCTCCAAAGACCCAGAACCATTTTTATATATATATAAAAAAAAAAAAGCAGTTTTTTTTTTTTAATCACTGACCTGTGTGCTCGACTCGAGATATGTGCTTAGTGCTTAGAACCCAGAAGCAAAAAAAAAAATAAAAAAGTATTCTTAATAGCGGCGAGTTTCTCTCTCTAGGACACGCTGGTCAATATTTATAGTACTAGTCTCTCTCTCTTTCTCTCTGCGTCTCTCTATTTATGAGGAGAGAGAATTGCAAGGGAAGCTTTTTTTTATTTTTTTTTGGGTTATTAATAATCTGTTTGAGAGAAGAAAAAGAAGAGACCATTGCGAAGCACGCTTTCTGGTTTCTAGTTTCAATGTCGTCGTCGTGCTTTCCTCTTTTCTCGCGATTTTTCTTTACTTAATTTGTTTTTTGCAATTATTATTATTATTAACTACTTACTTTACTTACTACTACTAATCAAGTAATCATCATCATCATCAACTTTATTTTTCTTCATTGTGTATATGAATCTCTTTTTTTTTTTTTGGATATTTCAATATTCACTTTTTAGATTTTAATTTCACTTAATTACTGTTTTTTTTTTTTTTTAATTTGACTCTGTATTTACTGCTTCGTTTTGATAACACATCATAAATATATGTATAGTTAGGTTAGATCAATTCTGATTTTTCTGAGTCAGTTGTTAGTCACTTAAGGCACATATAAATGGGGGAAAATGTGTTATGATTCATTTCCAACTTTATGTTATTCTTCAAATGTGTATATTAGTAAAAAAAAAACAAAGTTAGCTAAAAAATTAATATTCAACTTTTTTTTAAAACAGATAGTGGAATAAACAGGAAAAAGGTTGTTTCTTTTTCTTTTTAAAACAATTTTATTTTTGTTCTTGATATAATTGTGATAGAATTAGTTTTTAAATAATTTATACGTTAACAAAAATATTAAAAGCGCAATAAATAAAATAATAAATTTTGATGAACAATAACTAAAAACGTTAAAATTTCATAATGTTTTAATTCGAGAAAAAAAAACAAAATATAATGTCTATTTTATCTTTTAAATATAAAAGTCAATAGACTCACGTTTTAAGTTCATTTGCGGATTTTTCAATGTAAATATTTTACATTATAATTATATATTTTAAACGTTAAAAGTCTACTATCCTCAGTTTGATTTTATTTATTTATTATGTTATCACTAAATATAGTGATTCTTCTTTATTATATAGTTGGTAGAAATATAACTCTTTTTCTCTCTTTTAAAAAATATTATGTGTTTTTAATCAGTTCCATGTCCTTGGATTATTTCCCACTATATCAATTTATTTAACTAAAATCTGAAAACCTTAATTGTTTGAATAGTATCCAATGTGTTATAAACTAAGTTAAGAAAAAAAAAAGTAATTTCGATTTAATTTATTGCTTATGTGACAAATCTTTTCTATAAACAAATACTTAATTTGTGGAAGTCCACCCTTTTAGCTCAATGGTTAACCAAGGATTAAGTAATGCTTATACACTAAAGGTCTGGGATTCAAATCCCACATAATATGAATTATTAACAATTATCACTAAAAGAAATATGGATATTGATAGCAGTTTTCGTAAATGCTATGAAAGATAAATTTTTATTTTGGTTACTATATCATAGCACTAAAACGCTAACAAAAAAAATCACCAAGCGGGAAGCTAAAATCATTTATCCACCAATACTTTGTTGAAAATTTTCATCTAACCGCCATTACTTAGAAAAATCTCACTTACCACAATATAACAAACATAAAAACATAGTTAAAAAAAATATAACGTCTATTTCCTTTTGATGAACAATAAATAAAATTGTTAAAATTCATAATGTTAAGTAGAGAAAAAAAAACAAAATATAACGTCTATTTTATTTTTCAAATAAAAAAATCAATAGACTCATGTTTTAAGTTCATTTACGGATTTTTCAATGTATCTATTTTTTATATTATAAATATCCCCTATATATTAATAGAGAAGCACTTTCTTGAAAAAGTTGATGTGTCACCGCCAGAGAGCTCGAGACACATTTAGCAAAAAACCCTTAAATTTTCTACTTAATTACATTAACATGCCATTATATATATATATATATATTAAAAACAATTAAATGAATAATAATAAGATTTGTCATCAATTCTCACACAAATTTAAATATCACATATTAAAACTAATTAAATATTACATACTATTTTAAGTCAAAATTTCACTAAAATTTACTTACAAATATACAAGTCAAAGTTATATTATTTTTAAGAAATCAATATTTTATATAAGTAAAATATTCTAAAAAGGCTATAAAAACATATAAAGTTAAAAAAAATAAAGAATATATAACTTATTAACAAAATCATATATAACTTTTGTTAGTATTATAACCATAATAATTTAAATAACAAGCTTTCAATAGTTATTATAATTGATTATAAAAAGAAATCTATTACCCCTGAATTATCTTCAACTCATTAAAGGAAACTTAATTCCCAATAAATATAGATTTATATATATTCATAAATAAATATAAAAATGACAACAAATTAGGGGATATCATGATGTGTGATTATTTATATATATCTAACTATGTAAACTAATTAATCTCAACATTTAGTGTGATTATTCATTAAAAAATAGAAATATTGATAATTGAATAGGAATATATGTTTTAATTGTACATTAATCTATGTGCTATTAAAAAGGAATGAGACAATAACCCTTATCATTATAAATAAACTTAGTATCCAAAAAAAGTCATAATATATTTAAAATGAATGATTTTTAGATTATGAAAAATTGTTATAGTTATTCGATTAACCATAAATATAAAAATTTGATTTTTAAAGCACACAAAAAATATATATATTTCCATAAATTGTAACATTTTATAAATATTTTCTTTACCATGTTCACATAATTCACGGGTGAAATGTATTCTTACATGAATACGTTGATTTTGAAATTTCATTAATTTTTTCATAATGGTTTTTTTTGGTAATAATCCGTTATTTATAGAAAATATTAACAAACCGACTAACTCAAAATATTTAAATAGCCTAATCAAAAATAGTAAATCAATAAATTATATTATATTCAGAAAATTTAGTTTAGAATCCGATTGTTACTAACATATAATAAAATTAAATAATTAAACTACCGAGTAATTTAGTATATGTTGTTATGGTTACATAAGAAACATGCAAAATTGTTATGATTATAAAATAAAACATAAAAGATATGAATTTGATTTTTAAACCACACAAAAGAAATGTTGCAATAAATAGTAACATTTTATCAATATTTTCTCTTACACCTTTAAAGATTTCACGGGTGAAACATATTTTTTACACGAGAAACGCAGCTTTGAATAAATAAATAAAAAACTTTAGTTACATATTGTTTAACACAAACAAATATTGGTTCTAGAATAATGATTTTACTTATAATAATTTTTTTAAAATCGCTTTATTCCGCACATAGTGCGAGTTGTTACCTAGTATTTTTTAAAAACTTTAAAAGTCTACTATCCTCAATTGATTTTTTTTTAATTATGTTAATATTTATGTGACATCTCCATATTAGTAAAAGAGAAGTACAAAACTATTATCGGGTCGGGTCAAGTAAAAAAACAAACCCGAAATCAAGGTATTTGGATTCGGGTGCGAAATATCCGAAAATTATAAATGGGTTATTCGGTCATATATTTATTAAATCGTATGTACTAAATATTAAATGAAACTTAAACAAATTTTCCAAAACAAAACAATAGTAACTGCCAAAATATTTTTGGTGCATGTAACTTAGGAAACTAACAAAATTAGTGTTATATTAGAGTTAACACTCATGGAGGATTTTAATTATAATAGCAAACAAATTATTTCGGAAATTTTAATTATAGAAATACCATTTATGTGCAGAAACCGTAACTTAATTAGTTGCCATAAAAAATAAACATTCCAACCAAAAATTCCTAATCAATATCATATCTTTATAAAGAAAATTAATAAAAAAGGAATATAGGCTCATATATACTGTTTTTTTGGTTTGTTGTATTTTCAAATTCAGTTTGGAAAAAAATCAGAGAAGTTTATCCAATGTAATGAATTGTGGAAATGTCAAACCATAAAAATCCAAGTATTACATAATCATAGGGATCTTGAATATTTTATATTTTATGAAAAATCAGTAGTTTACAAAATTTATGGGAGTGTTGTTAATTTGTTATTTATATATTATTCTATTTAAATTTGGAATGTTGTTTAAATCATTTTAATTTGGGTAATACCTATATATACACAAAAGAGATACTAACTAAATGTGATTTTAACAAACGTGTGTAATCTTCAAAACCCTAAACTTACAGTCGGTTGTGCCACTCTCATATCATTCTCATTTTCCCACTAAACTTTATTTGCAAAATTGTAACAAAAATATGGATGGTAATGATGGTTTCACAAGCCTCAATGCTATCAAACCTTTCAAACAAACCTAGAAAATTCAGGTGAAAATCGTTCATTGTTGGAAGCAATACTCTACTTATACAAGAGTGACAAATTACAAAGTTGGTGGTTTTGACCGAATCATATGTAAGCTCTAATTCTCACTTTCTAATATGTTAGTAATATAGAAATGACATTTTCTCATTCATTTTGTTTAATCTGAATTGGTTAGTTAGAATTTTTGAATATAATATTCATTATGTTTAATCCTTTCTAAAATATATAGTATACGAAGACAAAAAAAAACAATTAACCCCAATGTCAAAGTTAATGTACCAATACTATACATGAAAAAAATATGTATGTGCGATGGATCGTATTTTTCTTTGTTTGTCTGTATTATATATTTTCATACTTAACTCCAAACAATGTTAGAATATATGTAAGTACCCACTATATGTCAATAAATATTCCTCTTGGTATTACTCAGTCTGCTGTCATGATTTTTGTCAGAGTTATGTGGTTTGTCAAATTCACAATCATATGTTAGAGAAGGTTAGATTTGATATTTCAACAAATGTATTTTTTTGCAAGTAGGTCTGTCGAAACACACACTGTAAATGTATAATTTTTAGGAATTGCAGTTTTTTTAATTTTTTGTTTTGTTTTCAATACTCCGACATCTTTATATTAAATTATACCATATCGATAAATATTTCTCCGCACTGTAGCGCGGGTCCGATCCTAGTATCTTGTATAAACAAATATCAAATTTGTGGAACCCCTTGGCCAATGGTTAACTAAAAGTTAATTGATGCTTCTAGGGATTCAAGTCCGAAAAAATGCAATATATTAACAATTATGCAGATTAATGAAGTCAAGTTTACATGAAATCTCCAATGATGTACAATTAGAGTTGTTCTTCATGATTATACGTACAAACGAAAGTGTCGTCGATCATGGATTATTCAAGGTGTCTAAAAAGAATATGGAGAAGAAACTATTGTTTTTGGTGACTCTAACAGGGTTAAAAAGAATTGCTCATGGTAAAATTGTCTATGTAACACTTCTCGTAATTTTAATAAATAATAAATCTGGACATAAAAAAATGGATTTAATTCTCTAGTGCCCCTATACCAAAAATTCATTTCTGCATTACCCCTTCTTTAATGAAAGGATGAAAATACGCCTATAACAATTTTTAAAAGAAAATTAAACATCTAGTTGTACCTACCAGCCTCCTAATTGTACCAGATATCCCCTAGTTGTACTTCCTAGTTGCAGGAGCTGTACCAGTTGCACCTTAATTCCATTCTACCAATCAACCTTTATTTTTCCTTTCCAATCTACCATTCAAATCCTATGTGTATTTTTATATTAGGCGCATATAGTCTTTAAGCCGATCTAGGGAATATATGGACCCAAATTTTTACAAGTGCTAGGGATACAATTTTGACAACAATTCTAGTGTAGCTGACTGACGCTTCCAAACAACGAAGACTTTTTAAAATGGAAAACAAATAATATATAGGTAGAGAGGCTTCCGACTAGTGGAGGCAAGATTCTTGCAATTTAAGGGTTTCAAATTTTCTAACATATAGATTCTTTGAAAGTACCAATATGCTGAGTTTTTTCTTGTGTATGCAAATATCAATTATATTTTACACACATCAAACTGAAAAGAATTATGTTATTATCATGTATAATATTCAGTCTTGCTAAGATAAGTGCGCTTAGATTAGATCATGCATAACATACTACATAACAACCTTATGATCATCAAAAAGATCTCTTGGAAAGACAATAATCTTCGTCTAAATTCTCTTCCCAAACTCCACAGATACCACTATGTCAATGATCAACTGACACAAAAAACACATGATCAATTATGAGTTCAACCACCAACGATCCATACAAAACTAGTAATAGAAATAAAACACATTCACATATGATGGTAACAATAATGTTACGAATCAAGTCCTCGCTACATCGGCCAACCAATAAATGCTTCGATTTCATCTCCATCTTCCATATCAAGCTGCATCAGTATATCAAACGATTAGATCACATTATAGGTCACAAATCATGATTTTATCTAGACGACAAAATAAAAAAAAAAAAAAAATCATGATTTTATCTTTAGACCAAGAAACATGAAAACAACATTCACATCAAATTACCTCATCAGGTGTTTGTTCAGGATTGAGACGACGAGCATAGCAGAAGAAGACGATGTTGTAGAAATCAAGATTTTGAAGCTCACAGTAGCTTTTCATGAGTTTTTTAAACCTCATGGTTCTTTTCATCTTGAAGTGTCTCACACTATCATCCTGAGATTTTACTACTTTCAGTCTCATAATATCAAAAATTCTTGTACCCTTGAAAATAAACAACACTAAAACAGTTTCTTATTTTGCTAACCTGACAATTAAATCTTACTTGGAGTACGATTTTGTTCTCTTCGTGATCGGGTACTCCTCCTTCATTGTTGTTGCTGCAGTTGCCGTCTGTTGGTGCGGGAATTGGCACCCCGACATACCGGTCTAAACCAATAAGAAAATCGATCATCTAAACCGAGAATTCACTTTCTCCAGATTCTCCTCTACCTTATAAAAGGAATTAATGTGAGGTTGGTTTTGCATGTTATTCTTCATTAGAGTTATGTTACCCTTTATTTTAAAGCAATGTTTTTAAACCCGACCCGGAAAATAAACCGGAACACCTTCTGGATCACCGGGTCATCGGGTCGACCCGGTCCAACCGCGGGTCAATAATTCACTCAATTTCATTATATGTAATCATATATAAAAATATATATATATGTATTATATCTTGGTTTTATGAATATCAAAACAAAAGTTTTCATATCTTATCATAGTAAATTAATCTTTGAATATTAATTATAAATTTCTAAACCTTATGATCTTAAATTCCTAATAATAAAAAATGTTAAATGAACAAATTAAAAAAATGGTGACGGAAGAAATAGAAAAAAAACTACATTCATTTTGTCCCACATCAATTGTATTGTGGAAGAAGTACGTGATTGCTTCACTATATAACTCAAACCGAGAGCTGGATTAGTCATTAGTCAAAGATTAAGAATTACCAATTAGTCATTGGTTTTAACTCAAACAATGTGCCAACCGCCGGGTCAACCACCAGTTAGCTGAGTTTTCCCGGTTTTCTCCGGTTAATTTATTGTCTGGGTTTGAAGTGTAATCCGGACCGGAATACCTTCCGGTTCACGGTTAAACCGGTTCGACCGGCCGGTCCGATCCGAGTTTCAAAACATTGTTTCAAAGATTAGGTAATTTTAAGATTAAATACTTCAACCAATTTATGGTTCTCTGTTCATAACGAGTTTAGTTTTTTGTAAATGTATCTAAACTATTCATTTTGATAGAAAAATAAGTAAATTATTAAGTAATTTATTATTTTTTAAATTCTGTTAATTCATTTCTTAAAAATGATAGTGTAGATCCATATAATTTGATAAGTTAATAAATTCTAAATCAAAAAAAAAATTGTCAAACGAACGTAACATAACAAGTCTCCAAGCAGGGTCAATATTGCATCTTACATACAAAATTAATCATATTTTTAACTCCAAGTCTCCAATCGTGTAATACAACTCAAAATCCAAATCATCAAAATTAAATCAGCGAAATAGAGAGTTTTAACCCAAACTAATATAAGTGCACAACGCAAACAAGTATATTAAAGAAGAAATCTAACTCACTTTTAGTCGAAATAAATTAGCGAAGAAGATATCTTGGTTAATTTTTGATTGTTAACCGAACATTAATTAGAAAATAACTCCAAGATTGGTAGCTCAATCCAGAGAAAAAGAGTTTACAAAAGATGTTTTAGAATAATTAACTAAGAAGATGAATTGCGAATACTCACATCACAAAGTTTCAATGAATAATCACTTATAGCATTATTATTAATGTAAATATATTATCCACAATAGGGAATTAGAGAGAGTGAGCTAGTACCTTAACAGTGAGAAGATGAGGATAATAACAAAGTGAAAAAGAAAAAGAAAGAAGAATCAATTGTTTAGGTAGTGAAGAAGGAAATTAACGACTAATAAGAACTATTCCGTCGGAGGAAACGAGGTAGAAGAATACCTCCGCTTGTAGATATAAAAGAAGAAGATTTTATCATGACGGAGAATACGAGGAAGAAAGAGTGTATTTATATGATTTGGGAATAAACCTAAAGAAAGTCTCTTTCAAGATTAGAGGGTTTTGACTTCAAACCCATAGTTTTTAATTCGAAATATGAGTTCTATTTTAGAAAAATGTCCCCAATCACAAAACTAAGGATATAATATGAATATAAACTTTAGTTCACCAATTCTAATTTTAAAAATATAGATAAAAAAAAATTGAAAATACATTAATTTTTTAAAATTTCTCTTTCTTTTATTTTTTTTATGTAAGTAAGATGTTTCATATTTTTGATTTTTTTTTTTCTTTTATCATCCTGATGAGCTATAAATTGATAAAAATATGGAAAAAATTCTTTTCACTTTTATTTTATTTTGGTTTCAGTGGAAGTTCATATTTCATGATATGTTTTCTAACATTTTTGGTCGGGGAATTTTATTTTATAACTATTTAATATTTTGCTATAGTTCAATATTTTTGCTTGAGCTAAAATTAGTTTCTAGATCAGCCTTTGGGTGGATGCAAGATTCTTGTACTTTAAGGTATAACTTGTGAAATTTAAATTAATTAATTTTATATCTTTTACATGTGATATGAAAGGAAACTAGGCAATTAACTCGTAACTAATGCGGAAATTAAATTGTCAATTTCGGGTTTTCTTTTGGTGTTTCGAACCAGAAATGTCAGTTTGAAAAAAAAAACTTAAATTGATTAATCTAGACATCAACAATGTTGTTGAGTTTCTTGAAATGAACATAGGTGAGTAACATGATCCTTAACAACCAAGACTTTAAGGTAAGGCTCTTTTTGAAAAAATCAAACTTGAACTTGTTAATGCTTAGTTAATTTGCTGAATTCAAACGAGATCAGTTTAGGGTCTAGAAATATCCATTACGTAGATTGTTAACGCTGCAAGAATTAATTAGCTTTACATTCATGATTTGAGTTCGAGAACGATGTTTAACACATTCTCTGCTAATGTATGCATTTGTTATCATAATTCACTGACAATTCCTGGTTCCTAATGTCTTTTACTTACTAAATACAATTACTTGCATCCATTTACGGTCTTTGTTAGTCACAATAATTTACAACGTCTCTTTGTATTAGCTTTACTTATTCTTCATTATCTCATAATGGATTGCTTAGTATATGTGGGTACAATCCTAAAGTGTTACAACGATATATCATTTGATTGTCGTAGAGAACACATTACGTTTTAATTGACCTTTGATCAGTTTGCTGGAACGCCGCATTTTGAACAAACATTTGGTTCATCGACTGCAACAAATCCTCCATGGTAGCCCTTAGACGGATCCATATATCCACCATATCTGGATATTTATTCCATGGGAGGAACCTTTGTTGGAGAAGGTGGGGGAAACTGAGGAACACTAGGAACATAAGGAGGAATTCCTAGTGCAGCTGGAACATCTCACCATCTGAATAAGGAGGATTCCTTAGTCACCTCACCTCATCTTCAGAATAATAACAAAAGAAATAAATAATTTTCAAATTTAAACATTGAAGTAATTTAGTTCTTCTTTTTACTTCTAATATAATAATTAAAACTGTATAATAACTAATAAGAGAGTTAGAACTCACGTGGAAATGATTTTTATATCAAAGAAGCGGTCAACTGCAGTTCTACATTCGAGAGTATCATACACCTGATGAGTTAAATACATTTATCATTCAAACTTAAAGATCCTTACAATATGTTAAGATAAGTCAGTCAAAAATTATCTTTTACTTTTTTCATTGTTGTTTGTTTAGAGGTTGAGTGTGTATGGTGTGAATGTAATAATACACATATTTAGATTTTTAAATTCACATATACACAGTATATGGTTCAATGTTACATGCAAGAAAGGAACAAAAGCTTTGTTGCTTCTTTTACAAGTTTTGAATAGAATAAAAGAGTTGCAAACTTTGAGAAAACGGAAGTAACAAAAGAGTCACATAATTAGTTAAAGAATCTAACCAATTTTCAATATTGCAACACACCATTAAAACCATTCTTGCATCGTCTGCTTTCACATCAAGAAATACTTGATATCTTTGAAATATGGCATCACATATTGGTGATAATATAGTATCTTCTTTGTTTCAATAATATAAGATCGATCATTGTTCTGTTTTTTTTGTTGGACCATCTTTGTTTTTGTAAGCTGTTCTTGATGTTCTTGTTGGTAAAACAGAAACTGATGCAGTTGAGGTTAATCGTGGATTGCTGAAGGAGCTGGAAGATATGGGATTCTCGATGGCTCGAGCAGCCTGGGCTCTGCATCACTCTGGTATATGTTGTAAAAACCTCTTCAAAACATTCCTAGAATCATGTCATGGATCACCCATATTTTGTCTCTCTATTCATCTTTAGGTAACTCTAGTCTTGAAGAAGCTGTGAACTGGATCATAGACCATGAGAATGATTCACAGTTTGAAAAAATGCCTTTGGTATGTATAATTATATTCATCTTCTTTTCTTTTTTTCATAGATTCCATACGAAACTTTTGAAAAAGGTGTACATTCTTGTAGATGGAATTTAACATTGAGATTGAGTCACCAAATCCATATGATGATACTACAGAAACTTCTCAGGCAAGAGCTAAAGAACTAATGTAAGTAAGTCTCTCATTTGAACATATATGCATATTTCTTTAACTTTATTCTTTATAAGGACAAATGACTTCATTGTTTATATATTCTTAGGGAACAAGCTCATAAACTAAGAGAAGAAGAAGACACTAAACGTGAAAGAGAAAGAGAAAAGGTATGAAGGAATTAGCTTGCATCATACACTATCCTCATGAAGAAGACTTATAGCTCTAACTCTCCTCCAGGAAAGGATAAGAGCAGGGAAAGAGATGATGGAAACAAAGAGAATTGCGGAAGAAAACGAAAGAAGACGGTATGAGGAAGAGAGTTTGTTTCTCACATTGTCCCTTTGAATTAAATAAAACAATGTTGGAAATTTTAAAAAAAACAGGAATATAGCTTTGATCAGGAAAGCTGAGAAAGATGAGGAGAAAAAAGCAAGGGAGAAAATTATGGTTAAAGTTAATGAAGACAAGGTGATGAATCTTGATATCTTATTGTACACTCAAATTGAAAACTGATGATCTCTACCAAAATATTTTGGGACTAAATGTTTGTGTATAGCTGAAGAGAAAGCGGAGGCTTGGATTACCAACTGAAACAGAATCTGCTTCGACATCATCAACTCATGTTTCTCCACTTAATACTAAGGTACAAAGCTTCATCATCTATTATTTTTTGTTACCCTTAAAACTACGAAGAATTAATGGGCCGTAACTTTTACAACAACATTACAACTACAGAGGGTAGTAATGTCGCCGCCAAGCCCAGCCTCGAAAGCAGAGGAGATGAGGGAATGCTTAAGGTCATTAAGACGAAACCACAAAGTAAGAAACGTTTTTTTTAAAAAAAAAAAAAAAAAAAAAAAAAACTAGGAAGCTAATGAAATCTTGTTTGTTTGTTGTCATAGGATGAAGATCCAAGAATCACGAGGAAGACATTTGAAACGCTTATGACAGTTGTGAGGAACGCAGCTAATAAGCCAGGTGAAGAAAAATATAGAAGAATCCGTCTCACGAACAACTTGTTCCATGAGAGAGTTGGGAGATATAGCGAAGGTATTGAGTTCTTGGAGCTTTGTGGATTCAAGAGACAGGATGGATCTGAGTTCTTTTCTCTACCGTATCGTGATGTAGACATCAACCGGCTTCGAGACGCAGCATTTCAACTGAACGCTGCAATTACCAATCCCTTCTTCGGTCTTCTCTCCACGGAAGCTGAAGACCGTGAACAATAAAGTTTATCTTCATGAATTCTTATGTTCCATCTATAACACATAATATAAGACAAATATCAAAGTGTATATTTTGCAAGTTAAATCTCAAAAAGTGTTATGTTGGCTACTATTAAGGACAAAAAGTGTATCCAGATCAATATAGCCAAAAATGAACAACGCCAAAAAAACCTCACCGGTTTCACAGACATGCGGAGAAGTTTAAAGAATTGATTTGGACACCTATGTCACCAAAATGCACTTATCTTTTTGGTCAAGGGTCATGAGAGAACTCCAAACCTAAGCGTGATTGAGTTGGAGTAATCTCAGGATGGGTGACCTTCCGGGAAGTGATTGTCGGAACTGTACGAGTGATGACAAAACACAGGGAAAGATCATGTGGTGATTATGTAGGGACAGTAACAAGTCTTTCAAACCTCCCGGCAAATCGGCCGTCGGATATTGATGGGCTCACGGGCCTAGTGAGAGGACATGAGGCCCATGGACTAGGATTGGACATGGGGACCACTGAGAGGTGACGGTCGGGCCGTTACAAGTGGTATTAGAGCCAAACCCAGACGAGTGTGGAGTCGAGTGCGCTCACACTGTCAGGGGTGACGGTCTTGGTGCGTAACGAGGACGTTGCGATTCTGTTAGTGGGGTGAATTGTGACATCTCGGTTTCAGGGACATGCGGAGAGGTTTAAAAAGAATTGATTTGGTCACCTATGTCACCAAAGTGCACTTATCTTTTCGGTCAAGAGTCTTGAAAGAACTCCAGAGTTAAGCGTGCTTGAGCTGTAGTAGTCTCAGGATGGGTGACCTTTCGGGAAGTGATTGTCGGAACTGTGCAAGTGAGGACAAAACACAGGAAAAGGAAATTTACTAATACTCAATACATATTAAAAATTATTAAAAATTTATTAAAAATATGTCAGTTAAGTTTATTAAAAATTTACTAATACTCAATACATATTAGATAATCAAATAAATATTTATTGGTTATAACTTATATGATACTACATAATCTACAGTTTATAACAAAAGGAAATATTAAATGGGTCAAAGACCTTAAATGGGGTTAATGAATTTACACATAAATGGGGTAGGTATAAATAGGGAGGAGGTTTTACTTGTTAACACTTAACATCTCTACTCCCTATTTATAATCACTCAATGTGCTTTGAAGGTATTAATTTGGGCATTCATCCTAAATAGTTAGTTAATGAAGTTTTGGTTAAAAGAATGATATAGTCGAAAATTAACATTGGAAATAACAATGTTATGAATCAGTCATACCTTTTTTTACTGATGAATATATTTCTACAATTAATTGAATTGTGGAGTAGTGTCTCTGATGAATATATTTCCACAATTAATTGAATTGTGGAGTAGTGTCTCTTATTTTCATTTTTTTTTTTTGAATGGAAGATGAAAAGAGAAGAGACACTATTCCATAATTCATTTAATGATAGAAATACACTCATCGGTAAACAATGTATGACTAATTCATAATATTGCTATTCCCAATGTTCATTTTCCATGATCATTTTTTTACCAAAACTTCATGTATATATATACAATGGTTCTTGTAAAAAAAAAAATTATATATATACAATGGTTCATTTTTATGTTTTCACTTCTTGAGAAATTGAAAGATTTGATTAGAGAAAATGTCAACGACGACCAAAGTTTATGAAAGGAGGAAGGTGAAGAAGGAAGGGGCAAAGCGTAATGTTGCATCGGAGTCAGCTCATGTTACTTTGAACGTGAAGGGTCAGGTAAGATTTCATGTAAGATTTGATTGTTGCTATACATATTCTACTTCTACATTAACCTAACTAATAGCATGTTTGGATATAGGACGAGGAAGAGGTTAGAGTGTTCAAGGTGAGAAGGAAGACTAAGTTGATTAAGTTGATGCAATATTACAGCGATATGAGAGGTGTCGAGTGGAACACATTTCGCTTTCTATTGGATGGCTCGAGAATTCGGGAGTACCATACTCCGGATGACGTATGTATTATCATTTGAGTTTCTTATAATATATAAGATCCGTATGTCAGTTGTAATTGATTCGTTTTTTTCACTGTGTTTTTTTTTGGTTAGCTGGAGCTTAAGGATGGAGATGAAATTGACGCAATGTTGTATCAAGAAAGTGGTTTTGGTCCATCGTCTTCTATAATATTTAGAGTTTGAGTATTTATGTAATAATACCCAGATTCAGATTTCTAAATCCACATATATATATATATATCAATAAATGGTTCATTGTTACATGCAAGAAAGAAATAAAAACGCTGTTGCTTCAGTTACAAGTTTTGAATAGAATAAAAGTGTTGCAAACATTGGGGAAACGGAAGTAACAATAGAAAGATGTTGTATGTGTTACAGTAGTAGATAAAGAATCTAATCAATTTTAAATGCTGCAACATACTACACAATGACCATTAAAACCATTTGTGTCTTCTTTCATCACTGGGAGTTCAAGAAATACTTGAGATCTTTAGAATATGGCAGCAGCAACTGTTGATAGTTTAGTTCCTTCTCTGTTTTAATATTATATCAGATCAGATCAATGTTCTGTTGTTTTGTGGGACCATCTTTGTAAAGAAACTGAAGTAGTTGAGGTTAATCGTGGATTGCGAAAGAGCTCGAAGTCCAAGATAAGGGATTCACGATGGCCCTGCAGCGTGGATATTTCCCTTGAAGAATATTCTAACAGTAGATATCAATGTTGAGGTCAAGCCTAGTCTCAAAAGCAGAGGAGATGAGAGAATGTTTAAGATCATTAAAACGAAACCACAAGTGTTGATGTATGAATGTAGCAAATAAGTTGAGGGTGGTCTTTAAGGCTAATACGAAGAATCTCTTTTAATAAACGAGCCGTGACTTGGCTGAAAACAGAATGAATTACAAGGAAGAGAGAAGGGTCCTAGGACTTGAACAAAGATGGCCAAAGCCGAACTGAATCGACAAGATCTATTTTCTTCTTAGTAATAAAATTAGCTCAATGCTTAAATTTTCTTGCACCTCCAAAGAGTATTTAAGATTTCGAGAAACAAATTTGTAAAATACTCTTCATTACATTGGGAACTAACAAACTTAGTTTTTGTAAGGTTAACTATCAAACAAGAACAAGGACCTTATTTTTCTTCTAGTAAGGTTCATCAATAAAACTGTTTTCAAAGATTATGTTTTTGCTGTGATCAGTCGTAAATCGTAATCTACTTTTTTTTTTTGGTCGTCTCAATCATAATCTACTTAAATCAAAGAGTTTTCCAATCTCAAGAAAACTGTGACAAATAATTGTATGTAGAAAGGTTAAACTCAAATATATAAATGTTTTTTTTTTTGAAATACAGTTCAAGTATCTTGTAGTCAAATGCAAAATAGCACCAATAACTAAGGCTATGAATGACCAGATTTTTAACTGGTTGTTAGTTTTTAGAGTTTTGGTTTTATAGTGTCTAAAATAAAATTAAAAAAAAAAAGCAAAAAAAAAAAGAAAAAGTTAAGTATTATTTCGTTGAAAATAAAGGCATTCCACTAAAACATCAAACTCGTTGTTTTTAGGGGTTTATTGAACGGAAGAATCTGTATCGTATCAAGGTCTGTATCCCGAGTGTATCCTCTTAGGCCGAAGACTCCTCTCGAGGAATACACCGTTTAGACTGCTAGGTTTGTTCAATCAGTTAGTCAGACCCCTCTGCTATGTATGTGGTAATAATATTTGCTCCCTTGGCTATGAAGTTATGTAGCGATTCAGTTCTGAAATCCTATTGTCAACAGCTTGACTATATCTCTGGTAGATCCTTAGCTAATAGTCACCCTTTGTCAATACTAGCTTGCGACTTCAGCCATCACCCAAATGTCATCAATCTTATTTGCTTTGTCCTCCTATTACCTTTAGCAACCAACTCTCACCATTCGCCATTATATTTGATATATCAATTGTCTGTGTCTTTCCGGCTACAAACTTTGTGTGGAAGCCTTAATCTCCATAGCCATGGCTCTTATGTGAGAGAGACTCCACATGTTATGTTACGGTCTGTCACTTATCCTTGGCGCATCCCTCTAATAGCTTCTTTGATGAGTTCTTTTTCTCCCAAACATATGAAGTTCCCTGTTATGGCCCTTGTACAACCTCAAGTAGCTCCCCTCACGCTGGTGAGACGCTTAGCCATGACGACAATTTCAACGTCTCCTAGTCATTGTTTGACAGGGACCACTTCACCTTCCAATGAGCTCCTCTTGGAAAAGTTATCGACATACTTGATCTCTCATGTGCTATTTGCTTCCTAGCAGGTGACTCAAAGCTCTCTTGGATTAATGGTCGATGTAATCTATGTTTATTTATCTTTGTTTGGCATTGGGGAATGCCTCTGTTTGCTTATGTTGTGTACTTTGGATCTCTGTATCCCTTCTTGGTATTTGAAATTAAGTGAATGAAATCAAGTATTTTGACAAAAAAAAAATTGAACGGAAGAATCTAATAGAATATGAAAAAATCAAAAAAATATACAAATCTAGTGTTATACAATTTTGTATTTTGAAGATTCTAATAAATTACAGTATTATTCAATTGACTGATTTTTAAATTTTATTAAAATGACAGTGTTATTTAATATTATATGGTTTTGATAATAATGTCATTTTGTAAGGAATTTAATCGAAAATTAAAAAAAAACTTGAAGAAGTAATTCCTACCTTTTATGATCTCATTCGAACATAATCCATATTTTTATGTTAAATTCTATTTGAAACTTGGAGAAAAATCAATCAAATTTAGTTTTCTTAAATTCTAAAGAATCAAAAAATTTAAAGTCTTGAATGATAATTTTTTTTAACCCAAACAAACAAAAAGGGAAAATTTCCAAAAAAAACTCTAACTTATTTTTATTTGGACGTTTAATACCCAATACCTTTTTGATTGGAACAAAAATACATGATATATTAAATTGATGTCAAATAAAACATTGTCTTTTAAAGATTGGTAGAATCAAACATACGACTTAACAGACATGTACATGACAAAATAGCTAAACCGAGTTAAATTTCATTCACAACTCAGTTTACTAACCAATTTTCCCCAAACAAAAACCAAAACCAACTTTAAAGCTAGTAAAAAAAAACAAGGCCATTTGTTAACAACTCAGTTTACTAACTAATTTCTAGTTTAGTCTATAAAAGAGTTAATCAACAAGAAATATCATTAATCAGCACGGAATACTAATTGGTCCCAAGTCTTACCGGTTTTGAATTATCCGGATGAGTGGCTTGAGCAGGTGGAGATGGATGAGCGGCTGGCTCAATCATATTCTATAGGTCCATGAACAGGGTAAAGGTTGTTCCAATTTAATCCTGATGAAAACCGTTGTTAGACCAAACCCAATACACATACTCATTTGAGTGTCTATATCTTTTAATAATACTAAAGATAATACAAATTTCTTCACATCCTTCCTTTTAACTTTTGTCCTCCCATTAGTCATCTTTGGGTGTCTAACTTTTTTTATTAAAAAAATGTTTAAAGTATATTTTATAATGTCATGTTAGTTATATAATTTATGCAATATTAAGAAAATAAAAACTAGTAGTAGAATACATTTACTAAAAAAAACAAATATATTACATTAAAAACTTTAAAACATATATTACAATTCTAAAAAAACCACAAATTTAAAACTGAATACAATTTAAAAAAAAACATATAATGATAGAAACATATGAAAGCATTATGAATAACATAATTAGCATCGGTCTAATATCGAGTTGTGCCAAATTTTTGCCAGATATGTTCAACCAAATCAGCTTTAAGCCGTCGATGTTGCGTTGTATCACGAACTTGATTCCAAGCACCAATCACTTCGTCGAGGTTGTTAATCCTATCTGTAGAATATGTTAAATCGACACGTGAAGTCCGGCTTCCTTCTCGTTGATGGAATTCTGCTGTATTGTACAGGCTGTATCCATCTCGTTCATCTTCTACTATCATATTGTGCAATATGATACATGCTCGCATTATCTTTCCTATTTTTGCCTTATCCAAAAAAAGTGCAGGATTTTTAACAATCGCAAAACGAGCTTGCAAGATTCCAAAAGCACGTTCGACATCTTTTCGGGCAGCTTCTTGACACCTTGCAAATAATGATGCTTTCGGGTCTTGTGAAAGTGAAATTGATTGGATGAATGTTGCCCATCTCGGATATATACCATCAGTGAGGTAGTAAGCCATATTGTAATGTCGTCCGTTGACATAGTAATCTACTCTCGGAGCTCGACTTTCTAAGATGTCATAAAAAACTAGTGAACGGTCAAGAACATTGATATCATTTAAAGTACCTGGAGGACCAAAAAATGCATGCCAAATCCAGAGATCTTGCGATGCCACAGCCTCTAAAACGATTGTAGGTTTTCCAGATCCACGAGAATACTGTCCTTTCCAAGCTGTTGGACAATTCTTCCATTCTCAATGCATACAATCAATGCTTCCGATCATCCCGGGAAATCCGCGGTCCTCTCCTAAATTGAGTAATCGTTGGAGATCCTCTGATGTAGGTCTTCTTAGGTACGTATCTTGAAACAAATATATAATTCCCTCCACAAAATTTTCCAAGCATTGCATTGCGGTTCTATCTGCGAGGCGGAGGTACTCGTCAACCGCATCAGATGCACACCCATATGCCAAAATACGAATGGCTGCTGTACACTTTTGTAATCCAGACAGACCCAACCTTCCCGTAGCATCTCTTCTTTGTTGGAAATATGATACTTCATTGGATAGTGCTTCAACAATACGAATGAACAATGATTTGTTCATTCGAAAACGACGACGGAAACTACCAGCAGAGAACGTAGCATTTTTGCTGAAATAATCATTCCATAATTGAATATGCCCTTCTTCGTGTTGTCTATCAATATAAACTCTTGGCCGCCTTGAAGTAGTTGGTTGTTGATCATTGCCATAATCATCTAGGCAATCTTGGAATAGATTGCCAAAATGTTCATCAAAAAATTCATCATATTCATCATCTAAATCTGGGGAAGACATGATAATAAGAAATGAGAGATTTTTTAAGAGAAAGTTGGGATGAGAGATTTTTTAAGAGTGAATAAAACACAAGGAATATGAGTTTACAAGAGAGTTGGGAAGTAGCCGATATACAAGTTTGCTATATATACAAGTTTTCTGAACATCAAGTGGGGAAAGAAAAACACAAAAAAGTTCACGGGTGTTGTTCTCTTGTTGTTCACGGGCGTTGTTCTCTTGTTGTTCACGTGCGTTGTTCTCTTGTTGTGGTGAAAGAAAAACACAAAAAACCAAGACCAGAGACTTTTTGTTCTCTTGTGCCGACTTGAGATCACAAGGAGAAAGTCACGGGAAGATCAGAACCAAGACCAGAAACTTGTTGTTCTCTTGTGCCGACGTGAGATCAGAACCAACACATGAGATAAGAACCTATCAACAAACAACAGAACATAACCACTTAACATTGGTTAGAACGAAACAAGAACAGAACAACTTAGCATTGATAACAGAACATAACCACTTAACATTGATTAAAACGAAACAAGAACAGAACAACTTAGCATTGATAACAGAACATAACCACTTAACATTGATTAAAACAAAACAAGAACGGAACCACTAGACATCCCGTCAAAACGAAACAAGAACAGAACAACTTAGCATTGATAACAGAACATAACCACTTAACATTGATACAAGACTCAAACTATCCTAACATCTCATCAATTAGCTTCTTTCTCAGATTGATTTCAGCCTCGGACAGATCAGTTTTGTTGACTAGACTCGCTAGAAGTCGTTGCTTGGAAATTCGTTCTCTCGCAGCTATTTCTCTCTCTCTGATCTCCCACGCCTTCTCTAACTTTTGTAGAGAATTACCCTCAGTTTCTATACCACCACCATTGTTTTTTGTTTTCCTTTTGGATGCCTTAACACCTGGAGGGCGTTCAATAGCTTCTTCCTCGAGACGAGAAGTTGTATTTGAACTGGAGGAATATGTGCCACTAACATCAACCTTTGTTCGTTTGGTGTTTTCAGGTCCTCTCAAAGCATTCGAAGAACACCACTTCTGCTCATGACGAAGAAGCCTCCAAGCATGCTCTAGAGAGACCTTTTAATTCTACAAACAAGACTCCCTTCTAGTTTAAGTGTTACAACTGTTTTTATTCTAAAAGACTACCTTTTTTATTTCTACAAATGTTTTTAGTGTTTAAGTGTTACAACTACCAAACATTTACTAAATGCTTAACTACCAAGCAATAAATCAATCGGATTCTACTTTAAAAAAACAAGACTATGGTCATAAGCATTAAACCAAATCCAATATATGAGTCGGTTATGATCAAACCTGATGTGTGAATGCATAAGCTAATGCTCTTTCCCTTCTCATCGTTGCCTCGTGCTTGTGCAGCATACCCGCTTCCACTTGTGCCTTGGACTGATTGCTGTCGTTCCACTTCTTGCCTACATTGGAGAAACCATAGAAGCCAAGGTTACAGTTGCTCACATTCATGAGTGGCTATAGCATTCACAAGTTCTAATCAAGCTAAACCTGGATCAAGAGTATAAAGCATAGTGAATAGAGAACAGATTAACAAAGTTGGAACCATTTCGCTTGTATGGCTAATCTAATCCTACTCAGAAAAGAATTGATTTTGATGACATCAATTTTTGACCATTTCGCTTTTTTAAAGCTAAGTGCTTTGATAAAACCCCAAAAGACAAAACAGTTAGATTCTAATAGAAAAGACCCTTTTGTATACTATACGGGAGAAGAAGAGAAGAGGAGGAAATGGAACCTGAGAGAGAGAGAGACTGCAGAAGCAGATCTGGAAGCAGAGGGGAGCTCAAAACCTTCTAAAAATCCGAATCCGACTCCTTCTTTGTTGTAACAACAGGCTTCGTATCGACGATTTGATGAGTAGTCTCTGGCTCTTCTTCTTCTTCTTCTTCGGATTCATCAAATGATATCAATCTCTTGTGTTTCTTCTTCTTGCTCTCCTTCGATTTCTTAGGAGATGATTGCTCCTCCTCTTCTTCGGATTCATCTGATGATATCGATCTCTTGTGTTTCTTCTTCTTGCTCTCCTTCGCTTTCTTAGGAGACTGCTCCTCCTCCTCCTCTTCGGCCGCGTGTCTCTTCGATTTCTTCGAGGGTTTCGTCTTCTAAAGGCGACGAGGCGAGATCGGTTTAGAGGACGACGAGGCGAGATCGAATCGATCGGAAGAAGAAGAGGACGATGCGAGAGCTATTGTCGTGATGTTCTTTTGTGTTTCTCTCGTTTCGATATTGTCGAGAGAAAGAAAGAAAACGAAGAGAAGATAAAACTGAATAATAAAAAACAAAAAAACAAAACTCAACCAATACAAATTATACACATGTCGGGTCTCTGCTACTCTCAAAGGATCACTGCAGAGACACAAATCTCTCAAAAATTAGAATTAAAACTTTTCTTTTTTTTTTTGTTTCTATTACTAAAAAAATCAGAGACATCCCAAGAGATTGTGCAATGGGATTGCTCTTAGTATCAAGAGCAGAGCAGAGAGATGCATCATCGAATTAAACTCATGAAGAGAAGAAGAAGATATTACACAGAAACAATTGAGGGGGAAATATGACATTGTATTTATCCCAATTAAACTTCCTAAAAACCACTAATGACATTGTATTTATAACTTTACTTCTCATTAGAGCCATCAACAGTTTTCATAAAAAAAATATTTACAAAATCATTAAATGTAATTCTCTGAAGTTTTTATTGTTATAACCATTTGTATGTATAACTTTAGAGAAATAGTTAAGAGAAAGTTTTATATAAACAATAAATTTTATGATATTTGGTAAATAATTATATATTGGTGAACACAAGGTAAGCTTTTCAAGTTTCATACTGTTTCTGTTTAACAAAGAGTATCATTTTAGAGAAACTTTTAATGCATTTTAATGTATTTTATGCTAAATTTCTTAATTTACCCCTAAACCCAAAGCTCATCTTATTGAATTTAATTTATTAAACAATTATTAAATAGGGGCAAACATGTATAATTCATTATTTTCTTAATTTGTGTGAAATGTGTCAAAATGACGCTTTTGTGCATTTCTTAAGTCGATCTGAATTTAACATTTTGCTCTTTATTATCTTGTTTTATTTTATTTTCGATATTCTTAATATTATTTTTGGTGATTAATCTAATACGTACTACTCATTATGTTCCTTAAAAATTGATGTTTTGTGATTTTTTTCATATTCTACAAAGATTGATTTTCTACAACTTTTAATTAATTAATATTAAATTTTTGTAAACTTTAAGAAATAATCATTAAGAAAATTTAAAAACTGAATTGCCATTGGTTTATAATTACACAATACTTTTTTAGAAAAAAATAATAATGTATTAAAGTTAATAATCATTGATTCTTAATTTGTGTTAAAAAGCCCTCTACATTGATTTTTAAGAGATAGAGTGAGTATTTAAGAAAATGCAAACTATTATAAAAAAAATTGTGGAAAAAAAAATTATTATTAACTATCTGACCCGGGACTCACCCGATTTGACCAGATTGTATTTAATGGGTAGACCCGAATCGCCCCGGTTGTGTCTGATACACTGCAAATTGTGAAACCCTGCGTCGAACTAAACAACACACATCGTTTTTTTTTTTTTTTTTTGGTCCGTTCGAGTTCGAGATTTCACCTCTTGTGTCTTGTAATTTCCGGATTCAGAATTAGGGTTTTGTAACTTGATGCTGAAGTTCTATTTCGTTCTTCTCACTCTTGATTCACTTTGATTTTCCTGATTTAGGGTTTAGGTTGGAATCCATTGTTTTTTTTTTTTTTTTTTTTCCTCCTGTTCGATATGTACTGTGATCGAGTGGAAGCTGATACTGGAATCAGCAAAACGTTAAAGAACCGTCTCAATGGCGGTTCCGCTCACATCTCTTCTCGCGTCACACAAGTCACGAGGAAGAGGTTCGTTCTATTAATCTCTCACTCTCCCTTTAGTAAAAATCTTAACTTGCTTCTTTTGAATCTCCTCTTTGGGTTTTGGTTCTTTGATTTTGCTCATTAAGTCAAGTTGCGTTGCTAATCCTTAAACAAATTCAAACGGTTCATAGATTTTAGCTCTGTATGTTTAGGTGATTTGGGAATTGGGATGATGATGTCTCCTTCTGTATTAGTTGGAAACAAAGTCTGATGAATGTTGTTTGTTTCAGAGGAAGGGCGGATGATGATAAGTGGGAGCATGATCTTTTCGAAGGCTACGACGAGCCTCAGCTTTCAAGTATGTTGTTAAGCTGCTCACTTGTCTTTGCTTGCTTAAAGTTAAAGTTTTTTTTTGATCATTGATATATTATATCTGTTTTGGTTGTTTGTTGACTCTGTTGCATTGATCTTGCTAAGATCGCAGAATTGACCCTAAAGATCTCCGTTTGAAGCTTCGAAAGAAACATCATGGCTTGCAAAGTGGTGGACGAGCTTTTAGTTTGAGCGTTGGGGATCTACGGAATAAGCTCTCTGGGACTGTGAATCCACAATCTAGAAGGCAGGCTGCTAGACCTGTCATAAGTAAGGTTTCAGGTGCAACCAAATCTGAGACTAGAACGGCTCCGAACGGAGCAACCAAGAAGAAATCACAGCAGGTTATATAATACTTCATCCTCTCCAAATTTAGTTCCTTAAAAGTATTATTATACCGTATAGCTTTGCTTTGCGACTTAAGGGATGTTTTTCAAGAACTAGCTCTCAGTTTGTTATGTTTTTGGTTCAGAATGATGCATCGGTTGATAGCTTCCTGGAATCATTGGGTCTCGAGAAATATTCCACCTCATTTCAAGTGGAAGAAGTATGTGAATGTATTTACTTACTGTTTAGATTAATTTGTGAGTTCTCTTATTGATGCCATCTATAGATGTATTACAAGGAGTCTTATTGATTTCCATCTTATTCCAGGTTGATATGGATGCTCTAATGCATATGACAGATGATGACCTCAAAGCTCTGCTCATACCAATGGTAAAAATCCTTGATAAGCTTCCACATGATTTATCTTTATCATGGCTTGTTAACTGTATACCATAGAATAATCATTGCCTCAGTTTAGTTCCAGTCATAATAAGATAATGCATCTATCATTAGTCATCAACATGATTCGATTCATCTTCTCTGTAATCTTTAGTCTTTACAATGGTGTGTTCTTTTTCAGGGACCTAGGAAGAAGATACTTCTTGCTTTGGGATCTAAACGTGGATAGTCCAGCTTCGAGCTTTAGGTGCATGATGATACATCTGGGATGGTGTCAGAAAGATGCTGCATTTGACTCTTTTTTTTCTCATCTGTATCTCGAGAGACAAAAAGTAGTTGAGAGTTTTGAGATTAAACGGTTGTAACCTTTTAACATAGAGAGTGAGACAAGAAGAACAATCTTGATTCTCTTGATGAACCTTGTAGAAGCAAAGGAGACAACAAAATTTGTTATTTTCATTTGATAAATCACCCTGGGAAGTGACTGGAAGCTAGACACAAACACAGATCATAAACCAAATTTTGCTAAAATCACGAATGATAGACGTAATCTGAAAGTGAATTTGGTAGAACAGATTTCGTAGATCCTCAATTTTCAAAGAGAATGATTGAATCTACCAATTTACATTGAAGGCTTTTCAGGACAGATTTCGTAGCAAGCAACTAAACATGTCTTAATTCTTAAGTAGGTTTTAACCAACCGCAAAATTATATTTTTGAAAGTAAAATAAAAAAATAGTTTTTAATAGATTAACTATATATATGACTAATGTACAACATGCACGTTTTTCAAAATCTAAATAACAAAAATGCAAAAAAAAATAGTACTAAAAATCTTGCTAATCAAGTATACATTATCTTCAAAATATCTTATTTTAGAATTGTTTACATATGATTCAGAAATAAGTTATTAAATATTACAATTCTTTTTTATTTCTTTCTTTTTTTTGCAGATATAATGGACAAATATGTATTGACGTAAAGATTAATTTGGGATTGCACATACATTTTTATTGTTAGCATTTAATATTGTAATGAATTAAAGAGATATTTTAGGAAATACTTAAGAATTGTACAAAACAATATTTAACGAGATATTGTAATTAGTCGTTGATTGATTAAGGAGATATTTTAGGAATTTTTTTTGCACAAAATCTTGGTTTTAAATTTCATTTAATAAATTAAAATTAAAAATATTTATTGCCAATTGCATGCATGTAAATAAGTGTGAACTTCAGGATTTATTTCATGAATCCCCCCCAATATTTATAACCTACTCTATTACATGCCCCCCCCCCCCCCAATATTTTAAATTACTTTAATTTTTTTGAGATTTTTAATTATGGGACTATAATTTATTTTAGATTTATTTGAAATCTATTTTTTGAAACTAATTTAAAGAATGAGTTGAAATAATTTTGCAAGACAAAAAGTATATTTATCTCTGTATTCTATTTGTAAATAAACCTAAAAATATTATACAAACAAAATAATTTATTTTTTTGTAATTATACAATTGTTCATTTCTAATTTCTACTTGGGTAGGTCTCCTTTATTTCAATTTGGTTCTTTAATTTCGTTAGGCGATTTAGCTAACTGTGTCACTTGGCAACTATTATTTAACTAACCCGCTTTCGATTTCCCTTTTTAAAATTTTCTAATATTCTCCATCACAACAGCTGGTAAATATTTTTTTTTTATTAATTATAATAATTTTTTTTTCTCTCCCCTTTATATCTTTCTCTTCCTCCCGACCCTCTCTCAATTTTCTGCAATTTCATTTTTCTCTTTTTATTTATCATCATTCAAACGATTATTGTATCTAATAAATGGTATAATCCAGTTGGGTAACACCGAATTAGCACGCAACTGACCAAAAAGATCATTGGTTCCAATTATAGATTGAATTAGCGCTATGGATTTGGCCAAATATTTGAACACTGGTTCCAGTTATATATTGATCAAATCTTTCACCACCAAATTGAGTTAAACCGAATGATGTTACAAACCAAACCGAATAACCATAGATCCAATTAAAGACCCAACACAAAAACATGCGGATCTAATTATGATTATCTGGTTGATTTAATTGAAAATTTGATATTCCTACACTAACCTTCTCGATTTCAATTAAATGATTCCTTTTGTCAAAATTGAGTGGCAAATTTCGTAAATACTAACAATATTTTGGATATTTTCTATTTTGTACTTCTTTTTTAATAGTATTAAGATTGTGTGAAGTATGAATAAAATAAAACTTCATTATATAATTATTATTAACAGTAACGAACATCAGCCGTCTTAGCTCAGTGGTAGAGCGCGTGGCTTTTAACCACGTGGCCGTGGGTTCGATCCCCACAGACGGCGATTTTCTTTTTATGCTTCAGACTAATAATTGCTGGCTGTTGTTACTCATTCGTTTTAACATCGTCCTAACACTCAAAATGTTAGTTTATGAAATAAATATATTGTAAATGTCTTCACAATGATTATTGTAAATTTTAACATAATTATTATATATATGAAACATTTTTTTCCAGAATTATCTCTTAGTTCATGCATGATTAATTCACAAGTCAATAAACCATATTCATTGTCTAATAAAGAAACTAATTACAAAAATCTATCGAAGAAGAAAATAATCACAAAAACGAATCTTTGAATTACTTTTTTTTGTTCAAATCTTTGACTTGCTTATCATATACCAAATCTTAGTAATTATCACATAGATTTGATTATATGTTTTAAGTAATTGTATCAATATGATCTTGGTTTAATTACATTACTGGATTTTGAGATTTCATGGTTTTTGTGGTTACAAACTTAGTTTGTTAATATATATATATATATTTAAAAAAAACTAAATTTGTTAGCTTAAATTGTTTATCATATTTTATCGTTTTGATATTATAATTCTCACATATGTTTAATATAATAATCATCTTCTAACAGTTTTTGGACTATACTTTTTCACCTGTCAAACCATTAGGTGGTAGTTCACGTATAAATGGAAAACAATTTTCACATGTATCTTGAATACATTAAAGTTTTTTTTTTTTTGATAATGTTCATGCATTAAGGCTGATTTGGACGTTCATTTTTTTTTCTAATAAAAGAAAGATATCCTATGTAACACAACTTTATTACAAGTAGATTTTTTTTTGTCTACCTATAATCTAAAATTAATTGTTTCGTATTAAAAGAAAAATTTTATACCTCTTCATTACTATATAATACTACAGTCTACACATTAACAACCTCAAAGCAAACACACAAACAAGAAAGAAAAGAAAAACAAAGAGAGAAAAATACTTTATAATGACGAGAAAGAAAGTGAAACTTGCTTATTTTTTAAATGATTTTTCGAGAAAAACAATTTAAAAAAAAAAAAAAAGGTTTGATGAAGAAAGTAAACGAACTCTCCACTTTTTGTGGCATCACTGCATGTGCGATCTTCTTTAGTCCATACGATACCACTCCTGAAGTGTGGCCATCAAATTCTGGTGTGCAAAGGATAATTTCTGAATTTAGGACACTCCCAGAGATGGACCAGCAAAAGAAGATGGTAGATCAAGAGGCTTTTCTCAAGCAAAAGATAGCAAAAGCAATCGAGAATTTGAGGAGACAACAAAAAGACAATAGGGAGCTCGAGATGACTGAAGTTATGTTCCAATGTTTGATTGGAAACATGGGAATGTTTCATCTAAATATTCTAGATCTTAATGATTTGGGTTATTTAATTGAGCAATATCTTAAAGATGTTAATCGCAGGGTCGAAATTTTGCAAAATTCGGGTATGGAAATTGGCGAATCTTCTTCTACTGTGGCGGTTACTTCTGAAGAGAGTAGACTGATGGTGGATTCGGTGGCTACAAACACTCCAACTGCTACAACTTATGAGGTGGGTTCTTCGTCCGCGGCAATCACAACTTTGATAAATCCTATTCAGCAGCAACAATTTTTTCGCCCAACAGCTCCACAAATTGGAGTTTATCAGCCCCTTCAAAATCTGAATTTAAATTTGATCATAATAACAATCAAAACCAACAACAATGGTTTACGGAAACAATGAACCATGAGCAAATGAGGTATCCATCAGAACCCATGAAGTTTCCATTCATGGATGACAACTGCCATAACCACAACCACATCCACCACCATCAAGAAGAGAACTAACATCAAATCAATGGCAAGTTGTCCACCGCTCTCGTTGCCGCCAACTCAAGCAGTACAATCCCTATTACTTATCCAAATAATACCATTAATCTATGGTTTCATTAGGATTTTGTTGAATCTAGTACTACGATAATTTCAAGAATAAGAATTTTAAATTTTTTATAAGCAAAACTATATTTAGTTTTTTTTTTCTTATTGTTATAAATTGCACTACAATATATGTTCTTAATTTTTTTTTTCACAATGATATGTTAAGTCTTTGGATGTTAAAGAATTTTGATATTCTTATTTTATTGTGTCATTTCTTTGTTTGTTATGTGTGTTTTTTTTTTGCCATATATGTGTTTTTATATAAATTGTCTAGTAAATTTTTGGTGTTTATTAAAATTAAGGTTTCTATTAAATTTTAATGTTTAGTTTTGCTAATCAGGAACTCTAACAGCACTTCCTTGATGGAGGAATGGGCACATATCAAGGCCGAGCAACAATAGAGGAGGCAGAATGTACTGCTCTAATCTGGGCCATTCAATCAACTTGGGCGTTTTGCTATTGTTCGATGGAATTTGAAGGTGATAATTCAACGGTGAATAAAATTATCAACAATCATGGGTCAATAATAGCCTAGTAGGCGATCCCACTAAAGTTAAGATATTCTCCTACTTACTATTATCATTTTCTGCGAAGAGAAAGGAAAAAAAAAAAAAAAAAGATTAGGTGAATTTGGTTAGAACATTCACATGCAATGAATCTGTCCCAGGAATACTATTATACTATTAGAAGTTTGCTAACCGAACCAATTTAGGGCAAGGGAGAACCGGACCAATTTAATTCCGGTTATATGTATCACTGAAATTCCCGGTTATATCCGGTTAAATGAGAACCAGTATTTGGCGGTTACGGCGTCTGCTGCTCTGTTTTTTAGTTCCAGCTCAAAAGAGACGCGTTGATTGGAGAAACCGAGAAAGAGAGAGGGAGAAAAATTAGGGTTTAGGCTATGAGAAGAGGAACAAAGATCTGAGGAGGCAGAGAGAGAGAGAGAGAGAGATCTGAATCAAGCCACTGAGAATGAGACCTCAATCGTCGCCGATCTCTGAAATGGGCGCCACCGACGATATGCATGAAGCACTGTTCGCGAAGAGAGGCTGTTGTTTCCTTATGCCATGCCTCGCCTCATCCAAGCCATCGAATCACGGCGGATCTTTGTGGTGGCAACGGATCAGGACCGTGGAGCCTGACAAACGACGATGGTGGATTCGAGGGTGGCGGAAGATGAGAGAGTGGTCTGAGCTCGTCGCTGGTCCTAGGTTGAAGACTTTTATCCGCCGATTCGGACGCAACCGCTGCTGCGGCGTAGGAGGAGGAGGAAACAGCGGTGGTGGTGGCGGGTGCGCTGGAAACCATAATCATCACGGTAAATTCGGGTACGATCCCTTGAGCTACTCGTTAAATTTCGATGACGGGAAACAAACCGGACAGTTCGACGACGAGTTTCCGTACCGAGATTACTCGATGAGGTTCGCCGCGCCTTCCTTGCCGGTCTCTACTAAATACTCTATCGATTTAGATAGCGATAAGGACGCGCCGCCGTTTTGCAAGTGAATGTCACGCGCCTCGACTTTATTGTAGTCAGTCTTACGTGGGTCGACTCAAGTGCGTGTGTGCGTGAGAGAAGGACGAGAGAGGGCACTCGTTGGACATAAAATTAAAATCTATCTTGCACCTTTTTTTTTAATAATAAAAAAATATATATTTAATGTCATTAGCTATGTGTGTATTTAAAAGAAAATAGCCTCTTTCTAAGTAATTCTACAACAAATTAGCAAGGAAAATATTGTGAACGTTGTTTCTTGTTTTTGTTCTTAAAAAACAAGAAACTAGTAGTCGTGGACGTTTTGACTCTAATCCTCTGAGCTACAAGCCCCCACCCATCTCGAGATTGAGGTTGTCATTTTTTAAATCGTTTTGTGTTACCTAAATTATTTATACTAATCGAGTTGTTTAAATCGGATTATTCAGTTTTAGAGAAATTCGGTTATCAAATATAGCATGATTTGGTTTGGGTTAGTTCGGAAATTGGTTTGTTTGGATTGGTTCTTAGCTAAAATTTATGCTTTGAGTACACCAAATTTTTCTAATTCGGTTTATTTGTTTTTTTTCTTTTCAAGTTATTTATAAGGCAAAACCTAATAACAATAACCAAATTAACAAAATTAAAAAGACCAAACCTAATAAAACTATGAGGGCATTTCCCATTGTAAATGCTAATCACCAGAGTTGTTCACATAAATTAATAATAAGAAAGACGGGAGAAAAAAGTGAATCGTTTCAAGTAAAGTTTTTCAATGTTTCTCCACAACTGTCAATTTTTTAGTAGTTATTGTTATTAAAGATAATAAATATTTAGATATAATTAAAATAATATTTTTTTAAAACCTTTACTGCATTGTTGTGGTGGTGATGGTCTGTGAGAGTGAGCCCACACCAAATTATACTAATAATTAACCCATCTTAAATTCATCTAAATCTAGGGTTTTCAATAAAGTGATGGTAAACCGAACGGCGAGGGCAACCTAAAGCACTTGAACTTGTAGTTCTGATTTAAAATGAAACAAATATAGCACATGAACTATATAGATTTGACGTTGTCGCATCTATCTATCTACACAGTATATATGTATATATATATATATATGGTTGACATTTGTATAAATGGAATAAATGTAAAGTAAGATATCATATTGCTATTGGCATGAAAAGAGTAATAGTAAATAATCTATATAACTTGTTTTTTAGACGTCGTATTTTCCCCTTGGAACTATAATATCGTACTGGATCCACATCGAACTTTGGCCTCTTTCTAGAGCTCCTTCGAACTTAAGTGGCCACCTATTTCTACCCGAATCAATACTTCTATGGTTATTTCTCTATTTTTTTTGGTTTAAACGGTTTACAAAACAAACCAACGCACAAATCCAGTATGAAACCAATTTTTTAAACTAGATAAACATTAAAAATTTGACCCAACCCGTAAAAATATGTCCACCATATTTTTCTTCACTCGGTTCTTCAAACTAAAAAAAACAAATATTTTGTGAATTTTGATTTCAAAACTACAAAAGTACATTGGAAAATCATTGTAATTAGCCCTAGGCATATTACCTTGAACCCGAAACCCGAACCCGAACCCGAAGTAGAGGGTTCGGGTAGTGTCTAATACCCGATCGAGTGTAATACATTTAAGGTTTGGATATCCGATCGGGTTTTACCCGATACCCGAAAGAAAACCCCAAACCCGAACATATATACATACATTACATTATGTATATACCTAAATCCCTAAGTTTGATTCTTCCTCTTTTTTCTAAGAGTCTGTTCGGTTTCTCATCTCCAATTATTTAAAATAGAGATCATCCCCAATTATTCAAATTGGAAGAAACACCAAGTCGAGTTGTCGCATCTTCTCCTCCTTCTGAAACTTCACGGAGGAAATCGAAGGTTTGTCTTCTTACTCTGTTCTTGTTGTTTGCCCAGGGCGTGATGGTGAAGTGTTTGTCATTTGGTTTTGTAAAATTTTTAAATGCGGATGTTACAACTTACAAACTTAGTTTCTGTATATTGATGGTAAGAAGTTCTTACTAAGAACAGTGGGGCTCTTGAGTCTATTAGTTTCGGTTTTGATTGATTATAATTTGGTTTTGATTTGTCTATTACGCTTATTCTTTTAAATGGAGAAACTGTTTTCTTGACTGTTATTTAAGCAATTTGGTTTTGATTGATTACAATTTGGTTTTGATTTGTCTTTTAAGATGCAATGCTTGATTTTGGCCAAGCCGTGCTTGATGATGATTGTTATTGATGATGCGTTTTGGTTTGAATGTGCAGATGGGCTCATCATCTCCAATTTTTGATGATGAAGAGAGAGATATACACGAAGAAGAAGAGTTTTTAACACCTGAGTCTAACCGAAGGGGGAAAAAGAAACAAACACGCAACAGCGGTTCCGAGTCTGAGCAACCTGAGTCTAAGTCTCCAAAGATTCTCAACCCAAGATCAAATGTGTGGCAACACTTCACAAGATTGAAGGACAACCGTGACAAAGGTAACTGCAACTATTGTGGAAAGGAGTTGAGTTGTCCAACAAAAATCAGGGACAAAAACTTTGTGGAATCATCTAAAAAATCGGAAAGGCATACAAAGCATGGGAAGAATGTCAAAATCCTAGTGAAGGTCAACAAGTTATTAATAAAGATGGGATTTTCCAGTCTGGAAAAGTGCCTGAGCATATTTTTAGAGAAGCATTGAATGAAATGGTGGTAATAGGAGAGTTACCATTGTCATTTGTAGAAGGAATGGCACTTAAACACTTTTGCAACAAGGTGATGCTTCTATTTTATTTTGCGACTTGTTTTAATATACATGATTCTAATTGATTTTTTCTACTTAGGTAAACCTATCCAAGCCGCATTCAAGAAGGACAACATGAATAGATGTAGTAAAGATGTTTGCTGAGAGGAAAACTACTCTTAAAAAATGGTTTCTCACTACCAAGCAAAGAGTCTCATTGAGAACTGATATATGGGATTCCTCTATAACCGGTACAGTTTTTTAAATCAAAATTTCAATATTCTCATCATTGTTTTTACTCAATTAGTGAAGATACTTATCAATGTTTTTTTTATTCACAGGTTCAAGTTATATGGTTATAACTGCACACTACATTGATAAGAATTGGCGTCTAAAGAAGCTAATTATAGGATTCAAGCATGTTGAAGATCACAGAGGTACAACAATCGCCAATACACTGCTGAAATGTCGCCAATAGAAAGGTTGTTTACTATTACTGTTGATAATGCAACAGCTAATACTAGTGCTTCGAGTAAGTTTCAGTCTGCTTTCTCTTTAGTTAGTAAAGATTCTTTGGTTCTTGATGGGGACTTTATGCATTTGAGATGTGCTGGGCATATCAATAACTTGATAGTGAAGGACGGTATGACTGAAGTTGATTCAAGTGTGGCTGCAATCCGCAATGCAATCTCATATGTTAGAGCGGGTCCAAATCGGAGGAAGTCGTTTCAGTTGAGAGTCGATTCTGGTAGGTTTTCAAAGGGAAGTTTTCCATTAGATGTCTGCACTAGATGGAGTTCGACATTTTTGATGTTGACTAGGGCAATAAAGTTCAAAAGAGCATTTGATAGGATGGAGTTTGAAGATAAGTTGTATAATGATCATTTTTTAGAGACTGAAAATGGAGTGAAAAGGATTGGACCTCCTCAGAAAAATGATTGGCGTAAAGTTGAAAGGTTAGTGAAGTTTCTAAATGTCTTCTATCATGCGACATTGGTTGTATCCGCCTCTACTACTATGAATGCATTTAAGTGTTATGGTGAGATAGTTAACATAGCTGTGAAGCTTCGGTTTCTTTGTAATAATGTTGATAGTGAAGTGAAAGTAAATGCAGAGAAGATGTTTGACAAATTCGACAAGTATTGGGATGGCCTGCATAACATCAACAAGATGTTAGTTATTGTCAGTGTCTTCGATCCGAGAAAGAAGATGTAATATGCAAATTTGTGTTTTGAGGAGCTATATGGGGAAGGGAGTGTAAAAGCTAAGACATTGTATGATTCGGTGGTGAATATCGTTCGTGATATGTATAAAGAGTATTCTACAAGATCCAACACAGCAACAAATGAGGAACTTTCTCAGTCTCAGTCCTCAACTCAGAATACACAAGAGAGACAAACAGACCGAGTATTTGATTCGATGGAGGATGAGTTTGATGGCTACAACCCAGTGGACCATAAGTATGATACACTGCTTAAGAGATTGGAGTTAGAAACACAAATGAATTGGATACTTATCTCAGGGAAGAAGATGAGAATCATGATTTGATGATGGAAATTGAGTATGATGTACTCTCTTGGAGGAAATTCAATAGTGGCAAGTATCCTATTTTATCTCAGATGGCTAGGGATTTATTTGCTATGCAGGTGTCTTTAGTTGCTTCTGAAAGTGCTTTTAGCACTAGTGGAAGGGTAATCAACCCATATAGAAGTTGTCTCACACACTATATGGTTGAGATTTTGATATGTACAGAACAATGGCTCAAACAAGACCTCAAGTTTGAAGATACAATGCTTACAAATGCACAGATTCTTGCTGACTTTGAGTTTGAGGATGAGCTTGAAAGAGGTTTGTTTCTTATCTTGTTTAATGCTTACTATCTAAAAGTTTTTGGTGTTAATATAAACTTATCTCTCAGTGCTTGTAATTATTTTTTTTTCAAAGTATGAAACTGATTCAGAAGGACCTTAAGTTATTCACATCACAAAAGGGAAAATGCAAAAGAGAAGTGAACCAAAGAATGAAAGAAGCTGTTTTGGAAGATTTCAAGTTGATTTTCTCTTTATTTTCGAATACTTGAACTTCTCAATTGTTTGTTGAATATTTTGGAAGACTTGAATTTCTTATTACTTTTGCTTTGAACATTTGACATTGAATTTAAGTGCTTAAATTTCAGGTTAAGTGTTTAAGCTTGATCGGGTTTTGATCGGGTTTTGGACAATCCGATTGGGTTCTTCGGGTTTCGAGTATACCCGAACTAAACCCAAACCCGAAGGAACCCGATCCGAATCCGACGCGATAGTATATAATACCCGATCAGGTTCTATATGTGTAAATCCGAAAACCCGAACCCGATCAGGTTCGAGTACCCGAATGCCCAGGGCTAATTGTAATTAACCAAAATCATTTCAATTGAGATTTGATAATCTATGGATAATCTAACAAGGATGTTACGCACGTCTTTCCTCTTCAGATTTTTTTTTTCTGGGCAAGTTTTCAGATTTCTTCTCATCTGTCCATTCTCATAGCAATCTGAATCATCTCTTTGATTCCTTGATTCCATTCTACGCCGTGAGTCACTTCCATGACTATTCATCATCCATCCATTACACACCTGAAGAAATCAAGACTCAGGATTTTGACCTAATTTCATAAAACAATTGAAATTACATTAGAAACAAAACAAAAACCAGACCTGGTCATCATTATTATCATCGTCACTGTCGTGAAAAGTAGAAGATGAAGCAAGACAAGAAGAGTGAATACCACAAAAGACTCTTTGATCTTCTCCGCTTCACCACCACTAGAAGATGACGGAGGAGGTTGAGCCACGTTGTTATCATCATCTCCTCTCACCACAGACTAGCCATGACATGATTTGCTCCGCCCAGATCCCATCTTCTTCTCAAAACAGTTAAACAGCAAACTTTATGCTAAAATCACATCATTACCACAAGACCTACAAGTTTTTCCCCAATCTTCTTCTATCTAATAATAACCCACACAATTGAAACCCTCAATTCAAAATCCAAAGGATAAGACTATCTTGGCGTGACGAGAGATTAATGAGGCATAACGCAAAGGTCCCAATCTCAATTATTTTTAAGCTTTATTTTCTGTTTTTTTAATTAAATTTTCTGCTTTCTTCATCCGGTTTGATGGGTTTAATTTTAAAATCAGGTTGAAATAAGGTTTAATTCGGTTAATAGGATTTATTTGTTGGTTAAGCAAATATTAAAACAATTGTAAACCGTACAAACCATATTTATGGAGAATTAGACGAGAAGTTTTAATCCAAAGGGAAAATAAACCATATTTATGGAGAATTAGATGAGAAGTTTTATTCCAAAAGAAAAATAGCAATAAAAGTATGGATTCAGGTAGAAATAGGTGGACCACTTAAGTTCGAGGCAGCTCTAGAAAGAGGTAAAAGTTCGATGTGGATCCAGTACGATATGATAGTTTCGAAGGGAAAATAGGACGTCTTTCCTTTGGTGAATTTATATAACTTGTTTGAAAACAAAGTAACATCTTAATTACATTTTATATGTTCAACATCTTATTAACATTTCAAACAAGTGTGTAGCATCAGGATTTAGAGGTTCATAGGATTTGGATGAGGGCAAAGCGTGTGAGAATTAGTGTAACATCATGATTAGGTTAATATGATTTGGATTAGGAAAAGTCGTGTAAGAATGGTTGGTTACCAGGACTCGTCTTGTTCTGCTTTTTATGGGATCGCTTGTTCAGCATCCTCCTTGGCCTTTTATAGAATTCTTGATGTACCAAACCACCGTTCTTATTTTGGTGAAATTTTCTGTTTTTTTTTTTCTTCTTTTCTGATGCGCTCTTTCTTCTAGTTGATTTGATCGTGCTTATCCTATGAATTTAGAAAAGGTATAACTTTTGAAAGGAATCTATAGTAATAGTATGGGTACAAGAAATCACTCGCTCACATCATAAAGCACTTTCACCCATTCCTTGATGTTGTTTCTAGTCACCCCCTAGCACCGTAACCCCGCCTAGCACCGTAACCCGTGGATGATTTTTTTGTTTTTACAAATTTTCATATATTAGTCGAATGAAGATGCGTTAGCTGAAACGAACGTGTGTTTCTTACTCATGCAAATAAAATACAACGTGTGTTCTTACAAATGAACTCAAATAGATAAGTCATTACAACTTAATCTGAAGAAGCGAGTTTAACTCAAAAAGGGAACCAGACATTTTATTTGAAGACCTTAGTTACCTTCAAGATATTAACAAACATCTAAATAATTGTTGTTTGCTGATACAATCTAATTTTTAGCTTATATTTGCTTGAAAAAAAAAACGATTAAAACTTGCAAAAAATATTACATTTATTTTCAGTAATCCATTAAAAATGAAAAAATAATAGAGTAAGGTCGCAAATCAAAGTATGCAAGATAAATCAATATATAGTAGTATTATATGGAGTATATGTCAACTTAGGGCAGCTCATATATACAAGACAGATTTCCTACAAATTGTAATTATTTGTCTTTTTATTAGATTAATTCCAGTTACAACGTATATTATTTTTTAAATGAATCAAATCCAGTTACAACGTGTATTATTTTTAAAATGGATCAAATCCACCACGTATAATTTGGTTTCCATTCATAAAAACTCTATTATTTGAAACGAAATATCATAATTGAACATTATCTCTCATATATATGTAGGAGCTGGAACCGAAGTATATGCGAGAAATTATTTTCAGGTATGTGGCCAGTTTAGCACTACCCTTTCGTTTTGGCACCCCTTCATGTGATTTTGAAGTTTTCTTAAATATAATTTTTAAATAGACGCCATACTTGTCGATAAAATATTGATCGAAAAACACACACACAATCGAAGAGTTTACTTGTATGACTTTTGTTATTATGAAATCAATAAATCATAAACTTCTAAATATGGAATTCTGAATTCTCAACCTGTTAAGTCGTTCAACTTAAGCTACCGAAACAGTAAAAAAGATATTCTTTTTTATTTTGTCAACAAATCTTTGTGACGTTGAAATGTATAAAGTTTACATTTTATACTATTAATTTTGAGTAGCATGCACGGATATTAGCAGGAATGGTATTGTTTTAACATTTAATTCAAGACATTTTGACATTTGGTTCGTCTATATATATTATAAAAACAAACGTGTACAAAATTATATATTATATATCTGAGAATCAAAGATTCGGACGTTTTCTTTTCTATTTTCTCTACCGAAAAACAAAATAATAAATAATATATCCCAACACCTACCGGCATGATCATGATGGGTGTATAAAATTTATTTTAATGGATCATTATTTTGAATGGCAACCTTTTGATTAAACTTTGATTTTGTTTAGCTAAATATACTATACCCAACTAAGAACCTGCAGTGTGGGTTAAAATGAACCGACACAATAAATAAAGAAGAATGCTACGAGCCTAGTCGAGCTAGGTCCAACAGTGATATGGGACTAGGCTTATTCTTGTTTACGGTTAAAGGAGCGGGTTATATTATATTTTGAATCTAGTTCACAACAATGTAGTTGATAGATTCTGCAAGTCCATTTCGACTCTGTTACTAGAACGATATTGTTAGTTTTAGATCAACCGATCAAGTGACCAACATATCGCACATATTCGTATTAAGTCCATGCTGTGAGTTTTCGTATTAAGGCCTCTACAATTTGCATTCGCCCCTTCTCTCGAGCACCTATTATGAGGAGAATTTCAAAAACGTCAGTTAATGAGTCACATTATTAAAATCATAATAACAATAAAATAATGATGATAGGACAAAGAATACAGTAGGACAAAAAAATAAACTTAATTTTGATTTTTAATTAGTGTATGCATTTGAATATTCTTCTGTCTCATGGTTTATGCTTATAAATAGACAATTGATCAACACCAAGGATGAAAGTAATCACTTCTCTAATCTCTTCTGTTTTGCTTTACATTCTTACAACTCTATTTAACATTTTTCTTGTTACGTTTTAAAGGATGAAAGTAATAATTTCTCTAATCTCTTCTATTTTGTTTAAATTTATCCACGAAGACTTCCGTGAGATTTATTCAAGAATGTCCCTCCTCGATCGTTTCCTACTTCTTGTAAGCTGTAACTCAACTTTAACATATACTGCACGTAGAATCACATCCACACAAAAAAAAAAACAAAAAAAAATGGAATTGAATGAATTTAAATTGTTATAAATAATTTTTTTTTAATTATCACGCAAAATTATTATTACTATTCTTTTTTTTTGTTTTGTTGTTGTTGCTTTCGGTAATTCGAGGTTTTTTATGTAAGGTAATTTCACGATTATTTCCTAGTGACACATTAAGTTTGGATGGTTTACATACAAGTATTTGTTTTGAAGTATTGGGAAAAATTGTTGATGCGATGTTTACATGGTGCAGATCGTGCATGGAGTGGATAAGATGGTTCCATGGCACAAGCTTCCGGTTTTCTTGGGTTTAGCCTATCTTGAAATACGTAGGCATCTTCACCAAGAATACAATCTTCTCAACGTCGGTCAAACTCCGGTTGGAACCCGGTTTGATCCTGCTAATTATCCGTACCGGACTGCTGACGGAAAATTCAATGATCCGTTTAATGAAGGCGTCGGCAGTCAAAATAGCTTCTTCGGAAGAAATTGTCCTCCGGTCGATCAGAAAACAAAGGTAAAATTTTCCTTTTTACATGTATATATGTGTGTACAGTAAAAAAAGATAGTTTTGACGCAATAATAATTTTATTAATTTCATTAGTAGTAAATTGTAAGATTTTTTGTTGTTGTTATTGTTCAAGTTATTGAGGCCAGATCCTATGGTGGTGGCGACAAAACTATTAGAAAGGAGAAAGTATATCGATACAGGAAAACAATTCAATATGATTGCAGCTTCTTGGATTCAGTTTATGATCCATGATTGGATCGATCATCTTGAAGATACTCACCAGGTTCGTGAATTATTTATTCAATTTGATCCTATTTACACACTTATATAACGAGACAATTATTTATTGGTAACATAGATCGAGCTCGTGGCTCCAAAAGAAGTAGCGAACCAGTGTCCTTTAAAGTCCTTTAGGTTCTTCAAGACAAAGGAAGTCCCTACCGGTTTCTTCGAAATCAAGACCGGTTCGCAAAATATCCGTACACCTTGGTGGTAATACCACTAATACTTTTCTAACACAATTTATATAAATTATAAACCCTTTCTCAAAAAAAAAAACATGTAACATATAAATTAAATCATTAAAATTTACATATACGATCCATTTTTATTTGCTACATGCCCAGACATTTTTTGGGCTCCGTTTAGACTTTAAATTGAAAAATTCAATTAATTTTGGGGAATTAGTTGGTTTATAAAATTGAATTGACTTTTTTTTTGGGTTTCGGTTGGTTCTAATTTCTAAACTTTGACTCATTTTGAATAAAAAGAAATCATCAGAATAAAAGTACGTACGTAGTGTTTTTTTTTTTTTTTTTTTTTTTTTTTTTCTGTTTGACTTCGTTTGGTTTCAGAAACACATACCAACTGTTTATTTCTTAAAATAATTGGTTTGGTTTTTTATTTCACATCTGGTTAAGCGTCTCGTGTGACTAATTAAACACGCAACCTTAGCATGATATGTATAGAACATTAGACATATATGGACGTAGACACATATCCATGCATAGAAACCATACATTATTCCCATAATACTATATATATGATGACTATATTGTATATATATATAACTCAAAGAATAATTAATAAATTAGGGATTCGAGCGTCCTCTATGGAAGCAACTCAAAAACAATGGAGAGAGTAAGAAGTTACAAAGATGGTAAACTTAAGATATCAGAGGACACCGGTCTCCTTCTCCATGACGAAGACGGTTTAGCCATCTCTGGTGACATTCGTAACAGCTGGGTCGGCGTCTCCGCCTTGCAAGCTCTCTTCATCAAAGAACACAACGCCGTATGCGACGCCCTCAAGGTTCAATATCTGTATTTTTTTTTTCTTTTCTAAAATGTAAATTACGATTTTTTCACACTTATTAGTTATAACAATTTTTTTTCATACGGATTTTGAGATTCAGAACAGATTATATAAAAATCAATTCAATTTTAAACTCTATTCAAATATTATAGGATGAGGATAGTGATTTGGAAGACGAAGATTTGTACCGCTACGCGAGGCTAGTAACCTCAGCAGTAATAGCCAAGATTCACACCATAGATTGGACAACCCAGCTTCTCAAAACCGACACTTTACTAGCTGGAATGCGCGCAAATTGGTACATAACACATTTTTTCGATCGATATAATCACATTGTTACCCATGTTGCAATCTACTAACACTTTTAATATTAATGTGAATTTTTAGGTACGGACTACTAGGAAAAAAGTTTAAAGATTCTTTCGGACATGCTGGCAGTTCGATCTTGGGAGGTCTCGTGGGTATGAAAAAACCGCAAAATCATGGTGTCCCATATTCTCTAACCGAAGAGTTCACTAGCGTGTACCGAATGCACTCTCTCTTACCTGATCAACTCCAGATGCGTGACATTGATGTTGTACCCGGAACTAATAAATCACTACCGTTGATGGAAGAGTATAACTCTACCTTTTTTTTAAATATTTATAGCTCTCCTATTTAGAAACTTGCAAATCAAAGATTCCCTTTTGGATTCAGGATTTATATGGAAACTTTGATTGGTCGTAAAGGAGAACAAAACATGTCTCAGATTGGATTCACTAAGCTAATGGTCTCAATGGGCCACCAAGCAAGTGGAGCACTTGAACTGATGAACTATCCAACGTGGTTAAGAGATATTGTTCCCCAAGACCCCAACGGCCAAGAACGTCCAGACCATGTCGACTTAGCTGCTTTAGAGAGTAAGTCAATCTGATCTGAACCGTTCATTTTTGTGTGTTTTACCATAGTGGTTTTGATAGTGGATTATCACGTGAATAATTTGGGTTGGTCGATTATATTAGTCTACCGGGACAGGGAGAGGAATGTGGCACGGTACAACGATTTTAGGAGGGCTATGTTTATGATTCCAATAGCCAAGTGGGAAGATCTAACGGATGATGTGGAAGCGATTGAAGTGCTGGATGATGTGTATGGTGGTGATATAGAGGAGCTTGATCTTCTAGTTGGACTTATGGCAGAGAAGAAAATCAAAGGCTTCGCTATCAGTGAGACTGCTTTTTATATTTTCCTCATCATGGCCTCAAGGTATGTTATTTGGTTGTTTTAAATTTTAAACAAAAATTTATAGGAAAATATGTAGTAGAATAGTAGAGCTTAATCTAATACTAATTTATTAAACACATGTTAGGCGATTAGAAGCGGATAGATTTTTCACAAGCGAATTCAATGAAACGATTTATACGAAGAAGGGACTTGAATGGGTGAATACTACAGAGAGTCTCAAGGATGTGTTTGATCGTCATTATCCCGAAATGACCGATAAATGGATGAATTCCGAAAGCGCATTTTCAGTATGGGATTCTCCACCAGTTACCAAAAATCCAATCCCTCTCTATCTCCGAATTCCCTCTTAAATCATTTTAGTGTGATCTATGCACTTTGAATTCTTTTTTTTTTTTTAATTGGTATTTGTTGGTTGTTTGAGCTCTGTCATTGTGTAAGCTATTGATATTAATCATGTACTATATAAATAAATATTCATATAAGAATAAGTTGTTTGTAACCCTGTTTTGTTATATAACTAGATTCGGACCCCTGCCGGTCATGTTTATAGGCATATTTATTTGCTATAGCGTTCATAACTAGATATCATACCAATTGACATAAAAACAAAAATCGAATTTTTTCAGCAATGAACACGATGCAGAAAACTCGAGCTTGAAGTTTAGCCATATCTTATAAGAAGGTTTTTCTCAATTTTGGCTAAAGAGATGACACTTGGCTTACTATATTTCTGACACCTGTATTTTTTAGTTTGGATCTAATTAACTAAACTCATTTGTAGTTTGGACCTGGTTAATTAACTACAGGCCCATAAAACCAAAAAACAAACCATCAACATTTTCTTCCTTCCTTCTTCAATCAGAAACACATGCAGTCTACAAGAATCTATAACCACCATATATTAGTTTGTGGTTGGTTTCATCTCGGAACTATACCAACATTAAATTAAATTTATGAGTTTCAATTTTTGGGTTTAATTTCTGTATTTGAATCTTGATTTTCACGGTCACAAGCAGAATCAAATTTAAGTAAGATGGTGGAATGGTATTATTTAAGTCAATTAGTTTAACTTTTTAATATATATATATATATATATATATAATTAAAATTTTGAGTTTACTTCTAGGAAAATTACGTAAGATTGTGAGATGGTTTTGATCTAATTCTATAATTATTTTATTTGATTCAGAATTATTATTTCAAACGTTATGGTATTTTTGAATTACATAAAATTTAAAAGTTTTCATATTAGACATTTCAGAATATATTATGAACACAATCAGTTATGTTTTGATTTGAAATAATACCATGGTTTTTTACACTGCCTTATATCTACCCATTACTTTCCTCTGTTTTCATTTTTGTTTATATTACTTCTCATTTTTAACTTATTATTTTGAAACACTTTCGAATTTATGATCATGAATATTTGATTTCAATTGCTTCTTTCCCTTAAAGGCTCAAACATTCTATAAAGCTTGGTTTTCTAAAAACAACTTATTACCATACAAACACATCTCTTTCAGACTATTGTGAAAACATATTTTTTGGTCAAACGCTATTGTAAAAACTAAAACACTTAATTTCTATTCTATCATCGATTCAATCTCCAACAGACAACAAAACACCGATAACAATAGTATCGTTGTTCGGATCATCAGTTTTTGGGAAGTTCCTAACTTTAGAAGAAATATTATCTTACTAAGTCTTGAAATTGTTTTCTAAAAATGCAAATTATCTTTACTATTGTTCATCTTTGGATGATTTATGCAATCATTTTAAAACATTTATAAAAGAAAATAAATAATTGCATGTGTATTTGATTTTAAAAGAATTTTAATATTTAATGATATAATTAGATACAATTAAAATAGATAATGATTTGATTAAGTTTTTAAAAATGACACATGCGTCAGATTCTTAGAGTAAGAATTGAAAGACGCCGTACTATATTATATCATCTAATAACAAAGTAAGGTTTTTTTTTGGCAAGCTCTAAAAGGTTGTCATTTGATGCTTTCTTCTTTCACAAGAGTCATTTTGTTTCTTTAAAGTTTTAGTGTAACAAATTTATTCAATTGAGTTTACATAATAAAAATTTCTCTTAACAAATAATTTGATGATTAAATACTTTAAAGATATAAGATTATAATATATATATATATAATTAGATAATGATATAATTATATATTATATAATATACTTTATAAGTATATATAATATACTTTATATCATCTTATAATAAAGTAAAGCTATATAATGATATAATTAGATACAATTAAAATAGATAATGATTTGATTAAGTTTGATGCTCTCTTCTTTCACAAGAGTCATTTTGTTTCTTTAAATTTTTAGTGTATCAAATTTATTCAATTGAGTTTACATAATAAAAATTTCTCTTAACAAATAATTTGATGATTAAATACTTTAAAGATATAAGATTATAATATATATATATATATGGGTTGTATAGGATAATGTCGAGTAATAAATGGCTGTTTTATTTCCACAACTTAATATAAATAATTCACATGATCTTGATATTACATTATTTATTTCATTTTCAATCCATTTAAAATAAACTAAAGTCTATTTTAATAAAAAAAAGTTCTAAATAACTAAATGAGAATTGAATATATTTAAACAACAGAAATTTTTAGTTATAAATTCACAATAATGTATTTTATAAACCTGACACATTTTTATTCACTTTTCTATTCCATCTCATCAAACCAATATTTTGTACTAACTCTTATTTTTGTAACTTTCATAGTATTTATAGTAATGCAATCAATAATTAATAATAACATTTAGAAATATTACATATATAAAAAAATATATTAATATGTAATGATTGCATATCTATAACTCTCACATAGTTTATGTGACTCCTATAACAATGAAATACTCCCTCCGTTTTGATTTAGTTGTCGTTTTAGGTGGTTTTTCAATAAAAAATGTTTGGTGAATATTTCATTTTACCCCTGCTGTTTTAATATTTTGACCAATAAAAATTGATATAAAAATTAGTGTATTTATTACCCAATTAAATAATAATTTTTCATATGCTTTTAACTACAATTTTTATTATAAATAAAAAGATATACATTTTACTAACTCTCATATCTCAAATCTCACATAATATTTTTACTTAACTAATATTGTCTTAACTAACAATCATTACTCAGTAAACAAATAAAAACAAATAATTTCTACAATCACAAAAAAATCCAAAAACAATATAAATTAAATCCGTGCCTAGCACGGAGTGACTGCTAGTATAATAATATAAATAAGTGGATTCCTCTTGTATTCTCTGTAACGCTCCAATGGAGACCTGCAATCATTTATTTTTTCTTTGTAGTACTTCCAATCATGTGTGGAAAAAGCTGGTGGGGCGGCTTCTGCAAACCTCCTACACGGCGTAATATAGTGAAATTCTTTTACTTCTCACTGATTCAGCGCTATCTGCTACGCTCCAATTCATTCTGAAATTTGTCTTCCATGCCACAGTCCATACCATTTGGCGTGAACGTAACCGAAGAAGCCATGGTGACCTCCCCATCTCTCCGGAGACCCTCATCAAAACGGTTGACCGGACTGTTAGGAATAAGCTACTCTCACTGCAGCTGCATGGGTTGAAGAAATTTTACATTCATTCAAAAGAAAAAAGAAAAAATATGAATAAGTGTATAACCTCTTAAACAACCTTGATATGTGTACGCAATCTTTTAAATATCCTATAAACCGACTTTTTTTGAGAAAGAGAGCGCAAAAGCTTTGATAACTCCACAAGGAATGTTGGATCCACTCAACCCTATATCAGAAGAACTCAGTCCTTGAAAGTCACATAGTAGGATAAATATCTTTTTTCTCTCAGGCATTCTTTTCGAGATAGGTCTTTTTCCCCTTTTTCCTTGTCTTCCCTGAGCCGGTGGCGGCCACCGCCGGCGACTCTCTTCTCTCATGGCCAAGAAAAAGCGTAAGCACCCTCCTCCGCCTCCTTCGAAGCCGACCTCTTCGGTTTCTCCTCTAAACCTCGGTGACCCGGTTCATCCTGTAGCTGCATCGATCCCAGATCTGAAAGTGGACAAAGAACCCTCTTCGTCTCAGGTTCCGTCGAACCCCCTCCCCTCGGAGCCAACCCCTCCATTAACCTGGGCGAAGCGCACGAATGGCGGATCTTTTTCCCTTAAGAAATGTTGCTCTCCTTTCCTACTGGATTCAGGTGAGCTCTGTGTGAAAATTCCATTAAGGTCATCGAAGACAGTAAGCCGCTCTGGAAGAGCTTTATTGTAGGCCAATTCTACCGCAAAGCCCCATCTTTTGGTAAGATTTGTGCAATTGTGAACCTAATTTGGAGCAAATGGCATCATGACGTCACTGTCACGAAGCTCGACACCCCGAACACCTTCCTCTTCAAGATTCCTAACGTCACAACGAGACATTGGGTCCTTAAAGAAGGTATTTGGTCTATTGATGGATCGATAATGTTTGTAGCTGAGTGGACTCCAGGTACTCAGCCGTCGAAACCATCCCTCAAGACAGCCACGGTATGGATTGAGTTAAGAAATGTTCCGTACGAATTCTATTGTCCTCCTGCCCTTAGTAGAATTGCAAGTTTAGTTGGCCATCCAATATGCCTACACAAAGATACAGAGCAAATGACAAACTTTGAGGTGGCGAAGGTCTTTACGGAAATCGATTTACACAAGCCACTACCTGAGTACGTCTGCGCTCAATTTGAATCGAGTGAAACAAGAAGAGTGTCAGTGTCCTGCCCTCACCTGCCACCAGTGTGTCCGATTTGTGGAGAAGCTGGTCACACATCTAAGCATTGTACAAATGTACCACCTCTATGTCAATCCTGCAAAAAAGCAAACAACTCAGAGGCTATATGCCCTTGGAAAAGAGGTAAAGACAAAGTAGGAGTTCATACCGTAGAGGAGATCCCGTTAGTCCCTGTTGTAGATAAGGCAAATACGAACACCAAACAATGGGTGAAAAGAGACACGTCGGTACCTTCTCCCTCACTCTCTCAGGCAATGAATCCCAATCCCTATGAGGTAGCGGACTCCCCCTCACACTCTCAGGTGCTGACTCCCACTCACAATGAGGAGTATCCTCGCCTAGTGAAAATCCCCCCAGTCACTACAGTAGCAAGCGTGGACCCGAAGAAGGTGAATCCTACAACCAATGGGATAGACCCTATACTCTCTCCAGTCACAGAAGAAAACAAGGAAAAACCTCCAGAAGAGGATCCATGGGGTTTCATAAGAGTTCTCTCTAAAAGTGAGAAGAAGAAAATTAGAGCCAAACTCAAGAAGGGCTCTATTCAAGCGGGAAGGTTTTCCTTCCGCCACTAGTTCCTTACCAATACCAATTTTTTGTAATGCTGATGTTTTGTTGGAATATTCGAGGGATTAATGATCCTGATAAGCAGCAACGTTTTAGATCGTGGTGCCAGCAACAACAGCTAATTTTGGGCTGTCTTTTGGAGACTCATGTCCTGGAGTATAATGCGCAAAATGTCCTAAAAAGGATCCTCCCAGGATGGAGTCTAATCTCAAATTATGAACACTCCCATATAGGGAGAATTTGGGTTGTTAGTAGTAAAGCTGTGAAGGTGATGCCGTATGTGAAGTCTAGACAGCACATCACTTGTGGCATCTCATGGCTTGAGAAGGGGATAAACTTCACAGCTTCTTTTGTTTATGGAGCAAATCTGAGGCATGATAGAGTAGCACTCTGGAATGATCTCATGGAGATGGCGGAGAACACGCCATTACGAAGCTCTCCTTGGCTGGTTCTAGGAGATTTTAACCAAACTCTCTTACCTGTAGAACATTCACGGAGGGTAGACTTTGATGTGTACTCAGGAGGATGTAGAGAGTTACAAAGCTGTATGGACACTTGTGGTTTGATGGATCTGCCAGCGCATGGTCCGTTATTCACCTGGTGGAACAACCAACAGAGTACCCCAGTAGCAGAAAAGCTAGATCCAATGCTCGGAAATGTGCAGTGGCTTGATGAATTCACACTCCATAGCTACCTTCGAGGAACCCCTTTTCTCAGACCATGCTTCCTGCTGTATTCGGTTTCAGGATAGGGGTCCTAGAGTAATCAGACCCTTCAGGTTTAACCACCACTTAATGCAGCATGAGAATTTCCTCCAGATAGTTCAGGAGAGCTGGTCATCACTTAGCACCTCTGGATCCCAAATGTTGGAAATAAACAAGAAACTTAAACTCCTGAAGGGTAAATTGCGAGAGTTGAACAGAACAGCTTTCTCAGGCATTGAAAATAGAGTTCGGATAGCCCTAGTGGATCTCAAGGCGGCTCGAGCAGTAGTGTTCACAGCCCCAACTCCAGAGGCGGCAGTTGAGGAAAGACTAGCTTACCTAACCTGGCAGAAACTGGCTCAAGCTGAAGCGACTTTCCTCCATGAAAAATCAGGACTAAAGTGGATCACAAATGGTGATGAGAACACAAGCTTATTCCATAAGAGCGTTGTAGTAAATCAGGCTTACAATGAGATCAAGAGGATGCGGCTTCATAATGGGGAGGTAATCACCGACACACAAGATATAAAAAATGCTTGTGTGGATTATTATGCCTCCCTATTTGGTTACTCAAGCCCCACCCCGTGCTTAAAAGGCTGCATTCAGTCAATCCACCCCTTTAGATGCAACTCGGTCCAAAGAGCAAGTTTGGAAAAACCTTTCACTCAGGCAGAAATCAAGGCAGAATTCTTTGCTCTCTCGAGCAACAAAGCCCTTGATCCAGACGGGTACATGGGTGAGTTCTTTAGACACTGCTGGCCAATTGTTGGGGTAGACGTTACTGCTGCAATACAATATTTCTTTACTCATGGCAAAATGGAACCAAGTTGGAACTCTACAGCGGTTACTATGATTGCCAAGGTTACAAATGCAGAAATTGTCTCCGAGTATAGACCTATTTCATGCCTCAATGTGCTGTATAAAGTAATTTCAAAATTACTAGCGAGGCGGTTGCACAATCTCTTACCAGAGATGATTCAGGAAAACCAAACCGCTTTCATCAAAGACAGACAGATAGTGGAGAACGTGCTACTCGCTTCTGAACTCGTCCAAGGCTATAACAACGCCAAAATCTCCAAGCGAGGTATGCTGAAGATTGATCTGAGGAAAGCATTTGACTCTATTGAGTGGAGTTTCATTCTGGACATTCTTATAGTGACAAACTTTCCACCTAAATACATTATTTGGATCAGTCAATGCATCAAAACCACCAGGTTCTCCATCTCTGTAAATGGGGAGTTATGTGGATACTTCACGGGGAAAAAAGGTTTCAGGCAAGGAGATCCCCTCTCACCGTACCTGTTCGTCATTGGCATGGATATATTCTTAAGATTACTTGACCTTCGATTCCAAGCTGGTAAGATAGGGTATCATCCTAGGACAAAAAATCCTGATGTTAGTCACCTTATTTTCGCGGATGATGTGATGGTGAACAATCCTCGCTTCATGCCATTGTGAATCTGCTTGACTACTTCTCCAGGATTTCAGGTCTGGTTTTAAACAGAAACAAGACTGAGATGTTTCTCGCGGGTACTTTGCCATCGGACCAGTTCCGGTTAAGTCTGCTATATGGTTTCTCTTTAGGAACTCTACCAGTCCGTTATATGGGGCTTCCACTACTGCCAAACCCCCTCTCAAGAGCAGATTGTGAACCTCTGATACAGAAAGTTCGACAAAAGCTTCAATCTTGGAAAAACAAGCATCTATCATATGCAGTCAGGCTCCAGCTCCTGTCATCTGTTATTCAAAACCTTATTGCATACTGGTGTGCTGCTTTCATTCTCCCTGCCAAGTGCATCAAAGACATTGAAAAGATCTGCCGAAAGTTTCTATGGTCTGGTGCTGCCGAAATACCAAAACAGACTAAAGTTAGCTGGAAACAAGTGTGCACCCCTAAAGAAGAAGGCAATTTAGGATTCAAGGACCTCAAAACCTGGAACAAGATCTTTGGACTAAAGCTTATCTGGTACTTGTTCTCTTCCACTGGTTCTCTCTGGGTTGCTTGGTGTCGGAAAAACAAGCTGAGACGGAGGTGTTTTTGGAGACTCTCAAATACCAGTAAGGGTTCCTCCATGTGGAAACAGATGTTAAAACTTCGGGATCTAGCAAAACCTTTCTTCTCATGCTGTGTTGGTGATGGCAAGTCATGTTCTTTCTGGTTTGACAAATGGACTCCTTTCGGAGATCTGTTCTCTTTCCTGGGACCTAACGACCATCAAAGATTGGGTCTTCCTCTAGACTCGACAGTGGCAAATGCTCGAACAACAACTGGATGGATCTTTAGGGGTGCCAACAGCCCAAACGCAGAGTTACTCCTTCTCCATCTCGCAGAGCTTGAACTTAAAGCTAATGCAAAAGATACTTACCTCTGGGCCAGAATGAACGGAGACCCTCAAGACCGTTTCAGTTTTACGGACACCTGGAAAATTTGCAGGACAACACCAACGGAAGTACCCTGGCACAAACAAGTTTGGCTTTCAGGAGCTATCCCCAAATACTCTTTCATTATGTGGTTGTGTTGTCTTGATAGATTGCCCACACTAGCGAGACTAAGAACTTGGGGGGTTGTGGAAGATGATACTTGTGCTCTCTGTGAGATATACCACGAAACAAGAGATCACCTTTTCTTGAGATGTCAATTTGCTTATGATCTTTGGAGGTGGTGTCTATCCAAGATGGGGCTCCACTTCAGCGGTTTCCATACCTGGGAAAGGTTCCTCCTCTGGCTGTAGACTCCATCAACTAACTGTAAACTAGACACATTGAAGCTAATCGTAGCCCAAGTAGTAGTCTATACCCTATGGGATGAGCACAACGCACGGTTGTACACAAACACCCGTACCCCGGTCGAGGGTCTATTCCATCTCTTCGACAGAAGGATCAGGAACACCTGCCTAGCCTGGAATCACAAGCAGAAGCTCCAAGGTCTACTGGAGATCTGGTTCCGAAGTTACTCTTCTCCCTCTCTTTAACTCCTTCTGTTTAAATGTATTATGTTTATGTACCGGTTATGTTCATCCCGGAGTCCGTTGTTGCTGAGGCACCATGTAATCTAAACTAATCGGAAGTATAAAATCAGAAATTTTATTAAAAAAAAGAACTCAGCCCTTCTGGTTTCCTCATCTTTGGCTTCGAGGTAAGACCTCACAATCTCAGCTCCATCGTCTTGACATAACACTTATCTCCAAAGCATCTTTAAAGGGAAAACTTGATATTATCATGACGAGAAGGTAATTTGATAACTCGATTTTTTTTTTCAAGTGCTACTCGAATCCATTCTTAATGATTTATGAAAACGATTTTGTGTGTTTATTTGTTATCGAGTTCAAAAATATCTCTTTAGATCGATAACAAATAAACACACAATATTTCACTTGAATTATTAACAATAAATTCAAGTAGCATAATTGAAAAATTTTCAAGGTTATCAGACTAGATAATATCAATTGCCATTTAAAGATGCTTTGAAAACAAGTGTTTTATCGAAACGCTGTGTGACAACCCGTCCCGTGGACCCCACTAGCCTCACTGCTAGCCGCTCTAACAGACCCCAAGCTGGCCCTGCAGGGCATCAATCCTAACCCATCATTGTGGATATCCCAATCCACCAATAGGTTATTCGTGCGCCAGACGTTCCTCAAACCCTGGTCCCCACCCTTTAACAACCTTCCCACAGGACAATCTGTCACCAATTGATCACCAATAACCCAGGTTCGAGGAACGCCTGGCGCACCAATAACCTACTGGTGGATTGGGATATCCACAGTGATGGGTTAGGATCGTTGCCCTGCAAGGCCAGCTTGGGGTCAGTTGGGACGGCTAGCAGTGAGGCTAGTGGGCTAGCAGTGAGGCTAGTGGGGTCTACGGGACGAGTTGTCACATAACAAAGCAATTCCATTAAACCAATAATGCAATAACCAAGTTCCAACATCCTACAATGTTCTATCAACTCAACACTAGCAACCTAACAATAGCTAGACCACAACCATTCAAGCCTCTAGAACATCCTCCTCCTCATCGCTCTGATTCCACGATCACACTTTGCCTTTACCCTGCACCACAAACACATATTGAGATGCATGAGTATTATTATAAACACTCAGTAAGGCTATCCTACCATCTACTGGGCTATACACACAAGCAACTAAGATTCCAATGTTTAACAAACAACAAGAAAACACAACAAACTAGGAATCACGAATCACACAAGTTGGTCTCGACCGACACTAGATAGGTGTCGATCGACACCTCCGTGCCACCGTCAACACGGCCCGCACATCCTCCGACCGGACTGAATACCGTCAGCCAAGGTTTCCCGTGCAATTGTCGCAACAGCCCGCACACCTTCGACTGAACCCCGAGGTCTCCCCCTACCCAATATACTCACATCCAAGACATTATTTGCTCACAACTCAGTGCTTCCCCCGTCCGTGGTTGCAACCAACAAATCATGCCGGCTCGCTATCAGGCCAACCGCCCTAAGCTAAGGCATCCAGGAAGTCACTCACACACACTCCCCCCGCTCTCGGGTCGTAACCCTCGAGACATACCGGCTCACTGCCAGGCCACCGCCTACAGCTACGGTATCTAGGGAGTCGCTCACACCCGCTCCCCTCGCTCTCAGGTCGCAACCCTCGAGACATATCGGCTCACTGCCGAGCCGCGGCTCACAGCTACGGTATCCAGGGAGTCTTAAAAATGCTGCTCTTGGGTTGTCACCCTAAAGCGCGCTCTCGGATCGTCATCCGAAGCAACATACCACTCCCACTCTCTCGCCACAAAGTCCATCGAGCTATCGGTATCACATGAGTTGGGCCCACACAGCCTTGAGCAAACAAGTCTGATGCCATCGAGTATCTCCCGACTAGATCTACCTAATCACTTTCCACAAAAATTCCCCTTTTTAGAAACTTTCTAACTCTGGAAACCAATTTTTTGTGGAAACTTTCTATTTATGGAAACTTCCAAAAATAGAAACCCAAGCTTTTTTTTTTCCCATGACAACAAAGTCAAACATAAAGAAAAATACTCATCTTATTAATCTCAAAAATGTCATAATCGTTACAACCTCAACGAAAATACATAAGAAAAATAAGATACCACAATCCAAGCCATCAACCCGCATCCCGAGCACCACCTCATCTTGGTACTTAGTCGCACAACCAACAACCCCTAACGACCAAGTATCAAGAGAGATGGGCTGGAATACTCCGTACCCGCTCCAGCCACGGACTACCGCTTGGACCCCAAGTCATCCTCTAGCCCAGCTGCACCCTCAACCAGCTCTGCTCGCGTAGCATAGCTCATCACTCTGCACCGAATCCTCAGATCATCCCGCAGAGCCAACAAGAACCTCCGAACCTGAGCCGACTCTGGATCCCAAGCCCGACCTGCATACCCCACAAGCCAACTGAACTCAGCATCCAGCTCCCGCATTGTACGGTCCCCCTGAATCAACCCCAAGAACTGTGCCTCCAAGCGATCAAGAGCCTCCTGTGGAAAATACTTGGAGTTAAACTCCCTCAAAAAATCCACCCAAGTCATATCCCGCTGCACCCTCCGTGCTGTCACCGACCTCCACCACACACGTGCATCACCTGACAAGTAGACCACTGACAAATCCACCCTAAAATGGTCGGCACACCGAAGCGACAGGAAAAGATCCTCCATCCACTCCCTCCACTCATCCGCTACACTCGGATCCGTACCTCCCGAGAAAGACCCCGCTCCCACTCGCTGCAGCTGCACCATCATCTGCACATACTGAGCTTCCACTATCTTGGCCCCCGGCTGCACATATGCCTGCAAACCCGCCACAGGCTGCACTGCTGGAACCTGCCCACCTACCACTGGCGGCACTACTGGAACCTGCCCACCAACCATTGGCGGCACTACTAGAACCTGCCCACCAACCATTGGCGGCACTACTGGAACCTGTCCACCAACCACTGGCGGCACCGCTGCTGGAAGTCGCCCCAAAACCTACGTTAGCAAGCCCATCAAAACATCATCCCTTCATGGATCACCCTCCGTTGCAATCCCCAAACCCGGGGCAATACCGTGACCGACACCGGGCCCATCCGCCCTGCCGTCACCCAAACCAGCCTGGTCTCCAGACACACTAAGATGAACCTGTGACTCCGCTACCTCCTCACTGGCCATGCTCTGGATCACACTCTCACTGGCCTCGGGAACCTGACCTCGTCCCCGACCACGACCACGACCACGTCCACGACCACGACCACGACCACGCCCGCGACCAACAGCAACCTCACCTCTAACCATCTGTATCACCAAGAACAGAAGGCTAAACAACAAAAAATTCTAATAACACAAGAACACAACTCACCGTGGAATCACAAAGCAGGGTCGAAGAGGATGTTCTAGGACCTCATGCCACACACAATTGACTAAATCACATAATCAACTCTAGGATGAAATCCCAAACATCAACAGCAAAAGCACAGTGAACCCTAGACCTAGAACCGTCAGGGCTATGATACCAAAATGAAACAACCGTTCCCGTTTTTTTTTTTATAATAATATTAAATCACATAGCAACAATCTACAACAGCGGATAACAAAACAATTCCATTAAACTAATAATGCTATAACCAAGTTCCAACATCTTACAATGTTGTATCAACTCAACACTAGCAACCTAACAATAGCTAGACCACAACCATTCAAGCCTCTAGAACATCCTCCTCCTCATCGCCCTGATTCCACGATCACACTTTGCCTTTACCTGCACCACAAACACATATTGATATGCATGAGTATTATTATAAACACTCAGTGAGGCCATCCTCCCATCTACTGGACTATACACACAAGCAACTAAGATTCCAATGTTTAACAAACAACAAGAAAACACAACAAACCAGGAATCACGAATCACACAAGTTGGTGTCGACCGACACCAGATAGGTGTCGATCGACACTGGCCCAAACATGGTGTCAACCGACACCCACTTGGTGTCGATCGACACCGACCCCGCAGACACGTTCTGCTCGAAGCCGATCGTCGAATCTCCGTTCCTAATCATCTCCAATCCATCCCAAACTCCCCCAAATGCTTTAGGAACCTAAGGAAACATGAAACCAACCAAACCACGCAAGCAAAACACCACAAATAGACAAAGAACAGCCAAACAAAAGAGATCTCAGGCTTAGATCAGCCATGGTCAAGCACTCACCTCTTTTACAGGAAGATTTGAATGAGAAACGGTGGAACCAACACCTTAGGAAGCTTCTCCTTCGTTCCCAACAACAACTCTCTCTTCTACAGCTACAGATCGCCAAAAACCACCAAGAACAAGCCAAAATCTCTCAAGAACACTCTCAAACGTTTTCTCTCTTCTTTCTTTCTTTTCTCACTCAACGGCGAAAACAACTTCTAAAACCCTTAATTTGTCGTTTCTCCTCTTACATACTCGGTTTAGGTAACTAAACCAAACCAAACCAACCAAAATCGCGAATTAAAAACAAATATGACGAACCCAGAATTAGTGGTGTCGATCGACACACTCCTGGTGTCGGTTGACACTCACTCTAAAAATACAGAAACTGGTTCGCGGATGTTACACGCTGGAAAAATATATGCCGTGAAACGAGAAACATCTCTTTAAATGAGGCCAAAATCGTGCAAACTTACCTTAATGCCGATGATGAAGAAACTAAAAGGGCTGAGTTTGTTTGATATACAGATGATTGGGTTTCCAACTTTGTCGGTGGAGTTATCAAAACTTTCGAGCTCTCTTTCTCTATGTGTGTTATGTTTTAAGTTTGTAGATGTGTAATGTTATATAGTGATAAAAGGGGTGCAAGATATTATTTCTTTTTTTATTGATTGACATTTAAAAAGTATTTTAGTCGCCGGATCAACAAATCAATCGTGGTCAACATATTAATGATGTAAATTATATTTATAGATAGATATATATGATTTCATTCTATAAATATCCTATCATTCTAAATTGTAATTATATAAACGCAAACAAATTTCATTCTACTTTTTAAAAAATTGTTTAAATGGGAACGACTAGTTAAAATCAAATTTAACTATGTTTGTGTACAAATTAATACAACTTTTCAAAGTAAATAAATAAATTATAGACGACCTTTAATACTGAAAAAAACTTTAAATTAGGAAAAAAGTAGAAAGATATACACACCTTAGGAAGTCACGATGAAGAATCACAATGCTATTTTTAACATTTACATACACTATTTTTTTTTTTTTTACTTTTAACCTAATTTTGAGTATAAACTCTATAATTTTAAATCTTACCGTTTGAAAATATGTTATTGAACTAAATATTATTATATATTAGATTTATAACCCACGCGTTATGCGGGACTATATTTTTTGTTATTAATGCGAACCGTTGAATATAATTATAATTATCCAATATTAAAAATAAAAATCTATATAGATGTTAAATTTATTTTATTAAGAGATATATATATTATCTATTTCATTTAACATTTTTTTCACAATCAATTATTTCTTTATTTCCCTGTATACACGTTTGTCATCTCTTGCAACTACTCTATTTTCATATTCTATTCTCCCTTATAATATATATATATATATATAATTTTTTTTTTTGTCAACAACAGATCAGCTCAAACGAGCCAATTGGGTTGGAAATTGTTTACAAACAGAACATGATGCGGAGATGTACGCGCTTGGCGTGCCAAAGAATCCGCACTTACATTAGCATTTCTTGAAACTAAAGATAAAGAGAATGAAGAAAATTCCTCCCTATCAATCATGATGTCGTCGAGATACGCCGAGAACGCTGGCCAGTCGGAAGGAGAAGACACCATCTTCACCAAATCTGAACCGTCTGTGTAGAACGCCACCTCTCTGAGATCATGGCCGATCATGCATTGCATCGCCCAAAGGAACGCTTCAACTTCAGCATGTAAAGGAGACAAACTTCGCCTAAAATTTTTGGCGCCCAACAACGGCCATGGAGTCTAGAGCGAGGTACAGCACCATCCAAACCTGACGGGCCGGAGGACACCTGATTTAACTGTATATAACCCTGTTTTCGTGAAGTGCCAACCGAAGGGATCATCCTTCTGGTTACTACCCAAAGGTATAGCCCCTATCAAATCAACGTCCAGTGGATCAAAATGCTCATTAAGCATATCCATACGCCAAGTATTTGTCTGTCGATCAATTAACTGATTCATTTGAAGAGAAAGGTCCTTTACCAGGCCCTTACTTAAAGCTGGTCTCGGGAATTGAGCTGGTACCCAAGGGTCAGACCATACAGAAATGGTGTCCCCGGAGCCAACCCGTTTAATAAGTCCTTTATTAACCAGAGAGCGAGCTGAACAAATACTCCTCCAGCCATAGGAGGGAGAGTATGACCTAATCGGATCCATAGGATGCGTATTCCTATAATATCTACTTTTAAAAACCCTGGCAAACAGTGAGTCCGGAACATCAATCAGACGCCACAATTGCTTAGCCAGTAACGCTGAGTTAAAGTCATCCACATTTCTAAATCCAAGTCCACCCAATTGTTTGCTAACACACAATTTCTCCCATGCTAGCCAATGCATGCCCCCCGACTGTCCATTAGTGCTCCACCAAAAATTTGCAACTGCACTGGTAAGTTTGGATGTAATTGTTTTCGGTAACCGAAAACATGACATCACAAACGTGGGAACAGCAGTTGCAACAGATTTGATCATCACCTCCCTTCCTCCTTTGGAAAGAAAATTTGCTGTCCAACCATTTGTCCGACTCTGAAACCGTTCTCGGACGAAAGAGAAAACCTTGGTTTTAGCCCCACCCAAACTTTCAGGTAATCCTAGGTATGACCCCATACCACCCAAAGTTGGGATCCCGAGAACATCCTGCAACTCTGCCTTTGTCTGGTCATCAATCTTATGACCAAACTGGACCGAGGACTTTGAAAAATTTATTTGTTGTCCCGAAACAGATTCATACTGATGCAAGATATCTAGAATAACCCGGCATTGATCTCTGTCCGCCTTACAGAAAAAATAGACTATCATCAGCAAACAACAAATGCGATATTGGCGGGCATTTGTTCGCCACCTTTATCCCTGTAATAAACTTATTCCTCTCTGCTTTCTGTATATTTGCAATTAGAACCTCTGTACATAAAATGAACAAATAAGGGGATAAAGGATCACCCTGTCGTAATCCTCTCTGCGGGACTGATGTTCATATATTTTACCTTGTTTTCCCTTAGTTTATTCACAACTTTTGCATCTTTTGCTATCCATTTAGGCCATTATTGTGTAGCTTTAGGACTAATCATGCATTAGAGTGTAGTTGCATTGCATTTGCATATTTTCATGCATAAACAGGTGATTTTGGAGCTTAAGGAGCATGAAAGCAATGCTGAGGAGAAGTGAAGCTGTCCTGAGGAGAAAACAAGAGAGTTAAGGCTGTAGAATCAAGGTCCGGAGTCCAACTCGACCGCACCACTCGACCACCACTCGACCGTGTGCTGAGGAGGACTCGACAGAGTGGAGAATGCCCGAGAGAAGCCAGCTCGACCAGCCACTCGACCGAGCACTGGTCGAGTTGACCGAGCCGTTGAACACTTTGACTTTTTGTATTTTTAGGGCTTCCACCTCACCTCCTATATAAGGCCCTTGTACTTGCAGCCACAAAAGTGTCCAGCTTTTTAGAGAGTCTAAAACCTAGTTTTTACCTTTTTTAGATATTATTCCTTTTGCACTTTTATTTTATTTTTAGATCTTGTACTTGTTTGAGAGAGAAAGACTAGATTCTTATATTTTGTTTGTTTCATAACTTTCAAAGTATTAAGATTTCGAGTTTTATTCCTTCATCAATATTGTAGATCTCTGTTTCATCTCTCTAATGATGCAAGTTTCATTATTTTCTGGGTTTTTGACATATTTCACCATGTGTTCTTGTGAGTAGTTTGTTTAGGACCTTGAGGATGGGTTAGGCTGGGTTGATCTTGTGGTTTGTTTGATTTGGTCAAGCTTGATTGTTGTAGATCTCTTCTAGGCTAGATGATCTTAATGCTGATCCTATATCTGAGAGGGTAGGGTTTGATTTCAAGCATCTTAGCATCACACCAATGTCTAAGGAGCATAGATAAGGCTAGATCTAGAGCTTACCATTAGGCTTGCTAAGAGATTAGGAGTCTTGTTTGGTTTGAGATGTATTGCTTAATGCCTGCTTGTGTAGATTCTTTTCTTTGTGAGAACAAGTCTAGAATTGCATAGGTTTGATTGTTTCTTGCCATGAGAGTGGATTAAACATGTATTAGAGTAGTATGTCTAGAGATCAGCTCAATGTTTGCTTGAGATCTGTTGACCAAGTTAGATAACCACAATGATTAGCTCAGCCCATGAATCCCTCCTCAAGGCCTTCTTTGTTTATTGAAATCCTAGTCTAAATATCATTGCTTGTTTGTTGTTTGATTGGTTTTAGCTTTGCTATGTTTTTCTTGTGTTGCTCTGTTTTCACGTTTAAGTCTAGCTCGACCACCCACTCGACCTACACTCGGTCGAGTGCTGCTCGAGTTCATCCCCAGAACTTGTGTTTTTGATTTGTGATTGTCTTGTTTCATTCCTGTTTCATTTCCATTGCATTCACGTAGTCTCCTGTTCATTACTTGTCTTGCATTAGTCCATTAGCATAGTTTCTATCTTTGTTCTAGTTTCATTTTAGCTTCAAGTTGTTTGTTCTGTTTGCATTTAGTATCATGTTCTAGTTGTTTTTACTTTCTGCATTTCATATCTCATTTTAGGATTGTTAGTGACAAACAATCTTTACAATTGGCTTGACTTAGACTCATATGCACATCTTAATTGTTCACAATCACTCAGATAGGATTGACACCTCTTATACTGCAACTGCATAAGGGGAATTAAAACACCCTGACTTCTATTCATTCCATACATCACCATTCCATACACCATTCATTCATACACCACAAAGAAAGTCAGTTTCAGGGACTATCAAACCATTTGGCTGTCCATTGATTAAAACTTTATACTCAACCGAGGAGACACAAAACATTATCCATGAGACCCAAGACTCTGCAAAACCCATTTTCTGCAACAAAGCTGCCACAAAATCCCACTCAACCCTATCATATGCCTTACTCATGTCCGTTTTTATGGCCATAAATTTCCCTATACATGACGGATTTGTACGTAAACCATGAAACATCTCTTGAGCAATAAGGATATTGTCTGAGATCAACCTACCTGGAACAAAAGCTGATTGAGTTTCAGAGATAAGACCAGGTAAAACCTTCTTAAGCCGCTGACACAATATCTTAGAAATAATCTTATAACCAACGGTACACAAACTAATCAGACGTAGTTCTGCCATACGAGTTGGCTTGGCCACCTTTGGAATAAGACAAATATGAGTGCGATTGAGATCCTTATCAAGGACTCCCTCCACAAAAAACAGATTAACCAAACCAACAAGGTCCTTCTTAACGATACTCCATGCTTTTTGGTAAAACAAAGCTGTCATCCCGTCTGGACCAGGGGCTTTATCCGGGTGCATCATAAACATAGCCGACTTGACTTCAGCCTCCGTTGCTGGGCCGGTGAGCTGCTCATTCTCCTCTGCCGTAATCACCGAATTAACCTCCCTTAGGGCCTCCTCAAAATTATCCGGATTTGTGGAGGTAAATAATTCATCAAAATACGATACCGCAGTATTACAAATATCCACATCCTCGGTCGACCAGATGTCATCCTTAGAGAACAAACCAGTGATCCGATTACGAGGTCTGCGCTGCTTTGTTAAGGCATGAAAATATGCGGAATTTTTGTCCCCTAGCCGCATCCAATTATTCCGACTCTTCTGATACCAATATATCTCCTCATCCCCATACGCCTGGCGTAAACGATTTTGTAACTCCGAAATTTGAGATGGGGGTATTGAGTCATCAGCCAACGCCACCTCTAATTTTCGTTTCAAATCCTCAATGAGTTCCCTACCAAATGGGACTTGGGATTTGCGCCACTGAGAGATCGCCTTTCAACAATTCACAATTTTCTGCACAACATTACCTGATTCCTGGTCCACACCCCCGCCCCAGCCCCAGCCCGAAGAGATTGCATCCATCAGTCCCGCCTTACCAATCCAACGACGATCAAACATAAAGCTCCGCTTTCCACGCGGTTTTTTGGCCCCAATATTAACCACTAGAGGCTTATGATCATATGCTATCATTGACAAATACTCAATCACAGTGTCCGGGAACAAATCATGCCAATCCTCATTCCCTAAGGCCCGATCCAGCCGACAACGAATAGGCTTTCTATCACGCCAACCCCTCCAGGACAAACAATCACCAAGATAAGGGAACTCCAAAAATCCACAATCCTGAATCATTCCGTTGAAAGAAAGAAAGGATGAAGGATGCCGTAACTTCCCACCCCGCTTTTCATGGTTCCCTATTAGCTCATTAAAATCACCCACCACGAACCAAGGTGTGGACCGAGTAGAACTAATTCTTAAAAGACGTTCCCACACCAAATCTCTATTCTTGGGGACTGGATCACCATAAATTAATTATCCTTCCTTTGAAAACCGCTTCAATGTCAATTAATCGGTTAGACTCAAATAAAATTGTAACCTGAAAGACATCCTGATTATAAAAAAGAGCCATACCACCACTACAACCAATAGGATCAATTGTCTTAAATTCTTATATACAAAATGACCAACAAACTTTTCCAAAACACAGGTAGGTTGTTTGGTTTCCATGAGGAATAAAAAATCAGGCCTATGTTTCATCCATAAATCCCGAAGATTACCAATTGTGGCCTTGTTACCCAGGCCTTGACAATTCCAACTCACAATATTCATGTAACAAAAATGAAGTTGTGGGAATTAAAAACCCCAAGGTCACCTCCTCCCACCCTCGAGGAGATGAAAAAAACAAAAGTCATACCATGCCAAAATAGAACCAACACGTAATTAAACCATCGTCACCAGAAAGCTTTACCAAACCAGTTTCTTAACATACGTAAGTGATCAAAACCCTTTAGTATCGAGTAAAATAAGAGCAGGCCCAATAGAAGCCCAACACTCGATTCCCATCGCAATACCGTAACCCATTATAGAAAGAAACAATGATTGTCCAGAAAGTTAAGTAAGAAATTAGAGAAGAAGATACACCAACATAAGGGCCAACAAGGATATATTATTACTTGTAGAACAAGGATACATCGGGTACAACCCAAAAAAGCAGAAATCAAAAGCACAATGAAATCCAAAAACAAGTGACTAAAGCCATACGGAACACCCGTTGGTAACTTATTCCAGAGAAACAAAATATGAAAAACCAAAAAGAATAGAACCAGATAACTAGCGTCATCGTCACCTTGTCTCCCGATACTTACTAAACACATCAATCAGCCGCTGAGTTTGGAGGCTTCCCTCCTTGGTGAGAACCGAGTTTCCCATTCAGTCCAACACCCTTTGCGACAACCTTCTTTCGCGGAGATGATAAGGAAAATAGATTCCTCTTCTTGGTGCTAGCACTTGAAAGAGCCCCTTTTGCTTGACCACTTTGGCTCGTGGAGGTTGCACTATTCCTTCCGCTTTTACACCCTGTAACTTATACTCAGAGGCCCCCTCCACAACATCACTAACCGTGCCATCAACCGCTTGATCAGAATGAACCACCTCATCCGCACTCTCCTCCACCTGCGTATCCGTCAGGAGTGTTTCATCCCGGGGACTGCCCTCTATCGCCACACCTTCCTCCTCCATGATAGTATCCATAAAACCCAAAGTAGTGTCTTCCCTGGTGAGAAACGCTGGACCCAGCAAGTCATTAAGATCAGCAGAGAACAACTCCTCTTGCTGCGTCAGTTCCATGGATCCTGAAACTAGAACACTCAGTTCACCATCACTGGGGAATAAATTTGTACACACCCTCTTATCAGCACCCTGTGCAAGACCCGACACTGGCACCACTGGTGGATCACCCGTAGCCACAGCCTCCTCCAAATTTGGCCCCAAGAAATCATCAAACATCTTCTTCTCTTCAGCAGTAAAGTTGAGCCCCACATCACCTGGACTTGACCATCCCTTGAAATGGGGACCTGAGAGGTTGGAACGGAAGGAGGAACCACATACGTATTCTTCTTCACGAACCTCTCATCGGCATGAGAACCCCATTTATTCTTTCTCCACTTACCACCGAAACCCTGAGCAGGCCGATGATTAACCGCCTGAGAACCAGCACCATGCCCATTCCTATTAGCAGGACCTTGGTGAAGCACCCCTGAACTATCACCACTCAACCCTGACCCAGCGCCTGCAGATGCACCATTCACCATTGCACCCTTATAGCTCTGGAGCTTGTCCTCAGACCATGGTTCAGAGCCATCCTCCAACCTCTGTTTCCCTTTATCACCAAAAAGGGGACAACGAGATACATCATGACAAAGACTATAGCATTTCCGACAGTATCCAAATAAACGCTCATATCGCAGTGATATTTTCGTCTCTTCACCACTGTGAAACTCGATCGTAGCATCAAAGATTAAAGGCTTGAAACCATCCAACAAGATCTTCACCCGACCATTGTCCAAATCAACTTCCTCCACCTCTCCCAAGTCAGCACCAATAGTGCGGAAGGTCTCATCTGCCCAAAAATGCAGAGGAACTCCCATCACACGAACCCAGAACTTGATGACGTAAGGATACCTCAGATCCACCACTGGCTCCCATCTGACCAAAGAAAGCATCCAATGGTCAAAATGATAGGGCTCCATCTTCAACACCTCCGAAATATCAGACTCTTGCTCAAAGTCAAACTAAAACCGTCCCAACCCCAGATCAGCCCCAACGACCCTCTCCTCCATCTTCCATATCCTCGACAGCATAAACAACAACGCCTTCATATCTTGCATCACTGGGTTCATACATCTACCAATCAAGGTTTTAGCATAACCCTCAATCAAAGCCGTATTGTCGAACTGTGGGACCTTAATCTTCAGCATACCCCCTGACCCCGCAACATTCCCTTTAAACAGAGCACTCTGAGTCATGACTCGCTTTGCTAAACACAGCCGAAACAAACCCCCGATCGAAAAGAAAAAACAGCCCCGACAACTCACCAAAGAAAAGCAAAGAAAACTAAGGAGACAAGCTTGTTTAAGCAGTATAGAATGAGGAAGATAGATAGACCGCACAGAGAATTTATAGTCAATCCCGGAGGACCAAACCACCTTGTCACAGAAGATCTCCAACCCGCAAGAACCGCGACCGAGATCCTCAGAATCACGTCCCTGAATTAACGCGGCTGAAAAGTCACATACCAAACCTAAAGGACCCAGAGAAATCCCGAACCATAAGCTTTGCCTCCCTGGATCAAAGCCCTCTCACTCCAATCCCACATAAACCATACCGATCCGACAATCCCGAGATTACCGCCAGAAGAGAACAAGACAAAATGGGAATTAACAACCCATATCTCCTGCTCGAATCCTCCCCGTGAACCGAATAAGGAAACTAAACCCATAGATCTGAAGATCCTCAATAACAAAGATCAAACCCTCATAAGACTCCATCTCAGATCTAGAAGATCATGGACCCGCAAATCAGAACCCACCAGAAAGGATCTCAAGTCGAAATCCTCCCTCATAATATATTGATTATGAAGACATATTATAACTATTATTCATCTTTTTCATCTTCTAATACTTTTTTTAATGATCGAGTGATCATTACTTACTAATGTAGACATAAAGAAATCTTAGAGAATATACTCACCCTTTACCGCAAAATTTTTGTGACAGTATTGTACTACAATTAAATTTTGCTATAATTGAAAATAATAATATACACCGACTTTTAATCGATAACATAAATTTATAATTTAACACAAAGAATTGAATAATATCTTGATTTAAAAAATATTTAAAATTTTGTGTTTGATTTATAAAGAAAAACTCTGATTTTCTTTAGTCTAATAATTGTAACTCTTGGAAGTAATTGCTGTTCCATTAAGTATATGATAGTTTTATTTTTCCCTTATTTCTATTATTTTACAAATATTTACACAATTATTATATTATGATAGAAATATCTAATTTTATATTTATATAATATCTATTCATATTTTACCTTGATATTTTTTTGGTTGTATTTTTTTCATTTTGTTTTTAGTTTATAATTTATTTTAAATTCTTGTTTTTAATAATAATTAAAATATTACAAAAATGAGTGAATTAATTGATGCATTAATTTTAGTTTTTATGTCTTTTAATGATGTGGATTAATTAGTTAAAATAGAAAATAAAAAGTGACGAGGTGGAGGAAGGAGAAGAGAGAAAAACCAACTTTATATATATAGATTAGTATTTGGCTAGCGCTACGCGTGGGAGTTAGATTAGGGTGTGATATGTGCCTTTTTGGTGAATATTTTTTATGTGTTTTGTTAATTTCTCTTTATATCTATTTTTCAACTTCTTTTGTTTGTTTTTGTTATTTTTTATGGTGATTTTGGCTTTCTTTCAGCTTTTTGTATTAAGTATATTGTAGTCAGTAGTTTTACATTTTTATTTTAAATTAGTTATATTTCTTTATAATTTTGTTTTGCTTTTCAGTTATTTAAATTGCATATGTGTAGATTTTTGTGCATTGTTTTGTTTTCGTCATCCGTTGGATTGATTGTTTTTCTGCATTTTTTCTATACGTGGTTGTAATTCCTTGTTTTTTTTTTAAGAATACGTATTTAACGAAATTTGTGACAAATGTTTGTCAATGCTTTTGTGTAATTTTTAGTAAGGTTTTAAATTTACTTACATTCGGGTGCTTATTGTTTTTTTGTATTACATTGATTGGGCCCAAATATCCGTTTAGGCCTTTAAAGATAGTGGTCTATTCGATGTATTTGTCCTTTAGGGAAATAGCCTGTGTCTTGTAACTGTGTTTTTTCTTCTTTGTCATATATCGCTTGTTGAACGGAATGGTGTGTATCAATATTTCGATCTACTAGATAGTAGAAGGCTGGTAAATCTTATTTTGATGGGCGTACTTTGTTTTGAAGCATCTATTGTATCGATACAGAAAACTTAAATTTTATTCGCGTCTTTGGGGTGTTTTCGTCTTGGCTTCGCATCGTTGGTGGGTAATCGGTTCTCCCCTGGTTAGTTCGTTGAACATCTGTGTTAATTGGTTCTCTCATGTGTACTTTGATTCTCTAATTAATTAATCGACTCTTTTAAGAAGGTAGTTGTAATTTTAGTTTCATTAGGACCATCTCTGTATTTGCCTGGATTTACGGTGTTTTCTATTTTGCTCTATTTGAAATTTCTCATTTTTTGTTGGTTTACGTTTGCATATGTATTGATTCTGAAATAGTACTGGTTGTTTGATAGCTTGGGGAGCTTTTGTTTTGGCTCGAGTTCATTTACAAACATTGATGTTATATGGCGAATTAAATGTACTAATCTTATTTGAGCGTCTCTTTTGTGTTTTACCAGTGTCTACATCTCTTACCTTTTTTCTGTTTGGTGATAGATAGTGTCAACCGGTGCCAAATTAGTTTTATTCAGTTTTAGTTTCGAACACGTTCTGCTTTACAATCTCAAGGAGAAAGTCCCAGACGAAGACTACATTTGTAACCTTGAAGAAACTGAGATGGTCAGACCCGGGGAACACATTACCATCCTCACTTACTCGCGGATGAGGTACCATGTGATGCAGGGAGGAAACACTCTGGTGAGAAAAAGGGTATGACCCTGAGGTTATCGACATCAGGTCGCTGAAACCATTCAACCTTCACACAATCGGAAACTCAGTAAAGAAAACACGCCTGGTTTTGATCATGGAGGAGTGTATTAGAACCGGTGGGATTGGCGCAAGTCTTACAGCTGCCATTAACAAAAAAATTTCATGACTATTTAGATGCTCCGGTGATGTCTTTGTCTTTTCAGGATGTTCCGACACCTTACGCTGGTACACTGGAGGAGTGGACCGTGGTTCAACCAGCTCAGATCGTGACCGCTGTTAAGCAGCTTTGCCAGTTAATTCATACTAATCCGGTGAACCAATATGTATCATTTACATCTCCATTTTCTTTCTTTTTACTTTAGCTTGTTAAAGAATTTGTCCAAGTGGAAATTGGTTTTATCTCCTTTGTTGTGTATTGGAATATTTTTTTTGTAACTTAGAGAATGTTTTGTTTGTTAATTTACCTCCCACATCGTAATCTCCTAACGTCCACTCCTTTTTACTCTGAGTTTCAGCTTCAAGAGCTTATGATTGTTGAACGTTTGCCTTAGGGAGATTATATAAATTGTGAAATCAGCTTAAAGGTTCCCTTACATGCTCGGTATCAGGTAAAATGATCACTTGATCTTTTCTCAAGTCTTGTTTTGATTTATTTCAATAAGATTGGATCTTTATTTCTCTATCATCCATCTCCAGCCTCTTGACGACCGTGGATACTCTAGAGTGGAGTTTGGAGAGCCAGACTTGTTCTTTTTCTCGAGCCATGTACAAACCACCGACATGAACAAAGAAGATGTTTGGTTTTGTCGATTGGCAGATCAAAGACTGAACCCAGCTCTATTTTCTGGGATATCCCTGCAGGATTTAGGGATCATACAGAGTATGTTTCCGCCTTGACATTCGCAGCAACGGTTTTGTCTGCAATTTCAATTCTTGTGGCATCGGTTTTGAGCTCAAAGGTTGAATCTTGTAAAAAAATCAAAGTAGTCATAATAACTCAGTTTTTTTTGGTTTCAGACTTCTTTGTGACAGTCATTTGAGTCAATTGTTTTGTTTCCTCTCAGCACAGATGAGGGAATTTAAACTAATCCAAAAACATGACCTCGCATGATCATTCTGATTTATCAAACCGGATAATTCATGAGAAACACAGACTTTCTCTCAACTCCAGCAAAAAGTTTGCACAACAAAAAATCCAAACACAGAGACACTCTATTACATGAACCAATGAACCCACATGCCACCAACAAACCGAACCGAAGCAAATCACACTACAAAGCCAACTTCTATGTATTGTCTTCAAAATATGTTATATATACCAAGTAGTTCCACTCATTGACACTTTTAAGATCGATGAAATCACCCAAATGACTTGTTCTTGGTTTTGAAATCAAGCTGCGAGTACGATGATCACAAACAGGAGTACAATGCCAAATATCACCAAGAGGCTCTTGGCAAGAGCAAGCATGTCTGCGTGTAAACAAGATCAAGACATAAGAGCGTGGCCTAATCTATCCGAAAGGTTTCCTAAACGCCATTCATTCACTGTATTGCCTGAAAAGTTTGAGAGTTTTATCAGAGATGAGTTTGACCTTTGTGTCTTCGCGGCTTGCGGCAGCTGAGTTTTGCCTTTTGAAGTTGCAGCATGGGAGTTATCGATATCATCTGCAAAAATTAAATAAAAAAGAAAGTGAGTTTTATAACTGTAGATTTGATAAGGACATGCTCATATTGAGTTTATTAGATTTTACATATCATGACTCCTTGATCGTTAACCAAAACCGCAAGATCTTTGAAGATTTCATTAACCTCGCCAACTTGATTATGGATTTCTTGTATTCCTTGCTCTCGTTCTTCAATCACTTCTTCATTGAATGCAATCTCGTTGTCTAACAACACAAGTTCCTGCCTGCACCACAACTTTTTGAGATGTCACAACATAAGTCACATCTCAAACAATGGAGAGAGAGATGTGTCAAAGATCTGTTCTTTTTTACAGTACCACATACCTTTTAGACTCCTGAAGTTGTGCCCGCTGTCTTGGGGCCTTATCTACCTCACTGACCGTGTAACTATATACCAAACCAACCAAGACAACTATGGAACATCATTATCAAAACCAGACAAACAATTCACAAAAATGAATGCTTTTGATCTCTAATCATTGATTCAGAGTATAAAAAACGACATAAACAACAACAATGGTGTTACCTAGGGGTAAGAGCGGATTGAGGAACAAAAGGGGCATAGGTGGTTTCTCTTTCAGCAGCCGTTTGTTGAGCTTTCTGAAACTCTTTTAAAACAGCTTGAAAGTCCTTTGCAAGCTTAGCATCTGCAATCTTCTTACTTGGCTACACACACAAAACACCTCTCAATCATCAAAGAGACGAAGACAAATATATTGACAAAACTCGGGATTTCTCTTCATCTTTTAGTAAGGAGAAATCAAAGAGACGAAGACAAATATATGAAGCATGAAATTGGAGAAGAAGACATTATATAGATACACAAATTAAAGATAGCGTAGTGGGTCTTCAATTGAAAGAGCGAGCATTGAAGGGGATGAATTACAGTAAGAGAAAGACGTTACAATGGAGATTGAAGAGAGCGAAGACAGCGAAAGGGTGTGGAAGATGAGAAGGGCAGGGACGCTTCAGGTCCTCAGCGCCGTCGTCAGTTGTGGAGTATTATCGTCGAGAGGAGTCGCCGGCCAAAAAAACAGGACTTAGTCGATAATGTCACAAAATTGAGATAACGAATTGGGCTTTCATACAAATGTCTCAGTTCGAAAATATGGGCTTCTTTCACGAAATGGGCTTACGAAATAAAGTGGTATGCTGAGGTGAGGTGGCAGCACGAGGAGTGAGGAAACTATACTTTATATATATAGACTAGCAATTGACCCGCGAATTAGATTAAGGTGTATTCCGGGTTTTTTGTGTATATTATTTTTTTGCTACGTAGATTCATCTTTACGTCTGTTTTTGTATTTGATTTGGGTGGTTATCTTGTTTTGTTGAATATTTTCAAGCATATCGCTGTTTATTTTTAAAAAATTGAGATAATCTTGTGTGTTTTTAATGTTTTTTTTTAAATTATCATGAGAAGTTAATATTGTGTAGTTAAAGTTGTTGTTTGGCAGTAGTTGTTAGTTTTGATTAATTTATTATTATTTGTCATTTTGTGGTTGGATTGTTATTTGGTTTTATATGTGGTTTTGGGTTAGAGTTTTTAATATTTTCATATGTATTTAGTAAACTGTGGGAGTAGTTTTTTTGTCAATGTTTTAGTGTTTGGAGTGAAAAAAGTTGTGGATTTTATTAAGAAAAGTAAATAAAATCAATAACTTACATTTCTTTTTTTGGGGCTATTTTTCTTTGTTTCAGCCGTTGGCCCAATTTCTCTGTAAGGCTTATAATGTGTTGGTCTATTGGGTCATTATTTGTATGTTATTGAGTTGGGAATGAATTTGTTCTTTTTCAAAATTCGATGTCCTCGTGAACGGATAGGAGAAGAGCAATGTTTGCGATCTAGAGGACAGTATGAGTATTGAACCTATTTCTTTGATGCTCGTAATCGTTTTTTCAGTCATCCCTTTCATATATCCATTATCTTTTTTTTTGGGTTTGCGTATTTGGTTGATTTCCTGCTCGCTTCGCATCTGTAGGAGATATTTGGTTATCCCCCTGTTGATTTCGTTAAACGTAAATGTGAATTTGTGTTCAAATTTTTTTATGAAAATGTGTTGTGTTTCTTAGATTTCCTAATAAGTTGTGAGTGTTTTTTGTGTTCTTAGTTGTATTTTTTTCCGTTTTTCCTCTGAGTGATTTTTTCGATTCGATGTGAGTTGTGTTTGGGAAAAATTAATTTTCTTAGCTGTTATTTTATACAGTGCAGGTTGTTTTTTGTTGGCTCAGTTTTCATTTTCATATAATTTAGTTCTACGATTATCGATTGTGGCACTCATATTTCTGAATCTCTTTAGTTTACTAAAGGTGTGTGCATCTCTTACCTTCTTTGTCTTTGGAGATTGTTTTGTGAAGTGCTGCCAAATAATGTTAATTGGTTTCTAGTTGTGTTTCCCTGATCCTCTGAAAGTGTTGTTTGTGTTGCCTTGCTTTGATTTGGTTATTCTTTTTGATTTTGTATAGCCCAGTTTTTCTATGATGTAGTTGTCCCTGAAGGTAAAGACCTCTTTGCATATATCTATGTCTTGTTGGTCGTAATACTTGAAGACTTTTTTCTTGAGATGGATTGTAGGAAGTTTTTTCAACATATTTTGATCTTCTATGTTCTGATTTTGATGTGATGGTAAGTGGCGGACTTAATTTTTTTTTTATATATCTTTTGTTTACTTGCTATACTTTTAGGTTTGTTCCTTGTTTCTCTTGTTTTAATTCTTTTGGAGGCGTCGCTATTGTTTAAGAAGGAGAAAATCATAGATTTCTATTTCGAATTGTGGAATTCATTTAAGGTTGATAACATTGGTAAACCATATTGTTGTTCCTTAAGCTAAATGAAAAAGACAAACTTGAGCATTTGTTTGTAGTAGTAGCAGTGTGCGCATCTATTTTCCATGTCATTGACGGTGCAGTAAATAGTTGGTCTGATTGTTGCCAATGTAGTGTAGTAGCATTGTAGGCTTTGTACATTGACTCTGTGTAATGCCTTTTTGATATCTTTCCACCATTGGTCACCCTTTGTTTTGTTTTGTTTCCAGCCTAGCTTGTCAAGCCAAATTTTTCCTTCCGCTGCGTCACCCCTGCACAACTTCACAATTCCGTAAAGGTACATACAATTCTCATAACTACCTTCTGCCGCCTTCTTCAAGTGTTCCTGCCCTGTTTTTGTGTTGTTCTTTTGAAAATACTCTTGGATCCTTTTGATATAGTGAGCCTCAACATTTCCACTTGTAATGCATTTTTCCATGAGGTCTTGGTATCTCGTTAATGCTGCTAGTGGATTCATCGCCAGGGGCCTTAGGTTGATATTCTTGTAGACTCGGTGATCTTGGGCTGCCTTGGCTAGATGTGGTGATGCTTGCATAACATGTCTCACGGTTGTGCATGAAATCTTAGCAACTTGAGAGATTATATCTCCGAGGACGTCGTTTGGTAGTTATTCAAGGGAATAGTGTGTGTTTCGCAGCATTTTTTGCAAGTTGTGTGTGATTTTTAGGTTAAGACTTTTTCCTACTGTTATTTATAGGCTGGACGATATTCCGCGTTACACGCGAATTAATTTTTAAAATTTATAAGACAATGCTAAAGTGTTAATAAATTTTTCTGTAGCTGTTTTATTTTGTAGATTTTTTTTTCTGAACAATATCAAATGTAGTTTGAATATTTTCTTTTACTTTTGTTAATGATATTAGTTAGTTGAGTTTCTGAATTGTTAATCTTGATGTCTATATTCATTCTAGATGTTAGTAAGAAAATATTATTTATAAGCTTATATACAGAGTGAAGATATTTTTTTTCATGATAAGAAATGGCAGCAAATTCATGTTTTATTTTCTTTGGATAGTACTGTGAATGAATTAAAAGTATAAGTAACATAAATCATTATGATGAAATTTTAAAGTATGAAATCTTAACTTTGTACAATAAAACTATAATTTGTCGGCCTGAAATGCTATTATCTATCCTTCATGACAACAATTAGTCAGTAATACATGTTTTCATGCGATAATTTATAGCTAAGCGTGTTTGTTACTTGTCAATCATTTTCCATCAAAGTAAAAGTTGATTTGATTTTGTATCTAGAACTGGTAGAGCACACAAAAGATTATGCGGCAGAATTCATGTCAATCACTTAAGCTTTTCCACTTACTATATGCAATGGATTATGGACATATACACACCCATATACATACCCATTTGCATTATTTGCATTGGAGGTGCAACAATATATGCGAAAACATAACTTTGGCCTCTACTTTAACTGGTTTTTCCGACCAAACTACTAACAGAAATTACAACACTTTCATTCTCTCCACTTTTGCACTAACGCACCACCTCCTCATATTCTTCGTCTTTTTATGTGACAAACGAATTGATCATCATCAGCATAGACATCATGGTGTTGTATTTCCTCCTGTCAATGCATCTTCAGGCACTACAAGAAAATAATTTTATTAAGACGAAATATTTAGTCACAATTAAAATTATTTAGTCACAATATAAACATTGTTACGCATTTGTGACGTTTTTTGAATGGTTGCAATACAATGGTCACAAATTTTTATTTGTAACAAAAACGTCACAAGAGTTGCAACGAATATATTAGTAACCATTTTAGGATTCTTGAGAAATATGTATAGTGAGGATATACTATGTTCAATGTAGTACGTATATATGTTCTAATCATGCAATAGCAGGAAGTTTATAAAATATCTAATATACAAAAGTGTAAGTTCCATACCTTTGACAAAAATAAAAATTTAAAACTGATCAGATTTGTATTTAATTGCCATGACTGTCTTACAAATTATATCAGAGTATTGAATAAGAGAATGTCTATTAGCCTAACCATAATTTGAGGCAGTTACGTTGTGGAAGCTTAGCATTTATAACTTTCAAACTCTTTCGCAATGACGTTTTTTTTTCTTAACTTCCTAAATGAAAAACGCAAACAAAAGTACAAAAAATAATCAAATCATGATATGTAGTTCAATTATTTTAACCCCATGAAGCACATTATTAATAAGAGTACATACGAACAGTTAAATAAACACAAAATAGTTTGACCAGCGAAGGAAAAAGTGTTTGATCGGCATAGGAAAAGCCCAACAAAATCACTCTTCCTAATGTAAGTCGTACCAATGATTTAGCAATTGGAGGAGTCTTCGTATGTATGTCTCTGGATTTTTCTCCTCATCCAAATCTTTTCACCTGCAAGAAATCAACAAATTTACTACATATAAAAAGGTTTAGATAAGCAACATAAGTTATTATAGATTGGACATATTCCAGCGTCAGACTATATCCATATCAAACGAAGATAATACTAAACTTTAATATAAGTTCTCCAAATACAAAATTTATTATAAGTTCTTAAGAAAGACCAGCTACCTAGCGTTTTTGGCTGCGTAAGTGATTGATAAACCAAACTGAAACCATCAGTCAAGGTTTTTAAATCTGGGAAAAAAAGATCAGAAAATGAATCACCAATCGGAGGAAGCAAAAGAAATACGGAGTGGATGTTTTTTTTTGGTTAGACACTTACATTCCGGAATGAGTTGCACTTCCCCGAACAATATGTCATTATCACCAGGATTTGAAACGTTTAAGCCCTAATCCTAATTAACGTCCATGAGACCAGTTTCATCTCTGGAACTTGCACATACCCGAGAAAACAATGAAATAAGAAAGGGTGAAACCCTCAGATAGGATGTGAAGCGATTGGAAGTAGAAGAAGGGACGTTTCGTTTTTAAATGTGAAGAAGGAGGTGAGGTCGAACCTCCCTCGAAATCCTACATATATATATAGTCATAGAAAGCAACCTAAAATCTAACTGACGTGTCATATTAGGAGTCTCAAATAATTAGGGGTTTCAAAGAAATTTGGTCCAAAAAGCAATAGAAAATGGTTAGTGGGTAGTTTATAAAATTTGGTATCATTAAATAGAAGGAGTAGCTGAGGTAGCAGCACCAGGAATGAGAAAAGTGAACTTTATATATATAGACAACTAAAAATATCTATATAGATTTAATAGAAAATTAAATAATAGTTCAAAACAATGATAATGTAATATGGACCTAATTGGTTACGGCTATACCTTTATTTTATTATTGGGGCTCTATAATTTTGGTTGTACCGTTTGAAAACGAAAGCATGATTGGTAAATGTTAAGTATTATACTTTAGATTAATATTATTAGAAATTGTATTAAAAATAGAATAGTATTAAGAAGATATAAAAAATTCTATGATTTTAATATCTGCACTATAAAAAATATATGTATTATAATAACTATCTTATTATATAAAGTTTGGTTTTCAAAGTTAGTAACTCACCAGATCGTGACACGTGTTAATTTTAACGATCAGAGATCAAAGTTAAAAACTCACCAAATCGTGACATATGTCAGTTTTAACGATTAAATATCCAAGTTAGTAACTCATTAGATCATGACACATGTCAATTTTAATGATTAGAAATCACATTTTTAAAGCTTGGTAAAACGATGTATAAGATAATTGTAATCTTATATTAAAAAAACTTTGTTAAATCTTAAAAGGAAAAGGATTGTAAATACACCCCTCTATATAAGCAAATAGACGATGACATATTTTTCACCAAACAAAATATTTCGACTAGCTTTGTTTTTCTTGGTAAAAATTTTGTCTTTGTTTTTATTAACCTTTTGTTTGACACATCGTAGTTCTTGAACAAGTCTCGAATGTAATTTGTTTGTTGTCTAATCGATGCAACTATATAAATAGATTCCTAGATATTACCATGTGTTTTTGTCGTCTTTTCTTTGAATTTTGTTTAGTTTCTCAATTTTATAATGCATACTACATAATCTTTGACTTTTAAGTGTTAACAAAGTTTTTTATGTATAATAACTAAGGTATTTGAGATTAACAAATTTTTCACGGTGTTATTATTATTTTTATTAATTTGCAGGGCAGGTAGCATAAAAAAAGATAAATACACAAATGCAATATAATAACATTGATTAAATAACACTTGATCAAATAAACAGAAAGCGTTCTTATCGTCGAGCGATAGTACATCTTACAAGAAAGTGGGAAGCAAGAAATTTAAAAATTAAACAATGAGCTCACTGAAATAAATTTTCTCATAAAATAGAAAAAGAATTAAGGAAAATATACAGAAAATTATTAATCCTAAAAAATGTAAATACTCACTTCATATTATTCATCTAACAAAAGAATTTATTCAAAAATATTGCTTTCAACTTTGTTCTATTAGCCAAACTTTTTTAATGGGAAGACAAATTTTCCTTATTTTTTTTCTTTTTCAGTTTGGAACAGGTAAGATTAATATGTTGACCCAAAAAATAGAAGATTAATATATGCATCTTCTTTTTCTAATACTGTATTTTAAAATTTATTGTAGTAGTTTTAGATTGTTTTATTTAATTTATATTTTCATCTTTGAATTATTTGAAATTCATATATTATTGTGCTTATAATTTTCTATTATTTCATTAATTATGTAACATCAATTTTCTTCTAATTTCTCAACTTTGATTGTTTGGTCATAGACCATTTTTTTGTGCAAACATAGTTGTTATGATTTGTTCAATCTCAAAATGAGATAAAGAGGAGAAGGTCATCAACCTAATGGTTGGATAAAATAGCCTAATCAAACACAAGCCTACAACAAACATAGATAGATTGGAAAAACATAAATTGTTTTTGATAGATCCATAGGAGTTTGGAGACAGAGGCTATATGATGGTGTGTCAAAGAAACTTCCATGAATACATTAAGATAATTTAACATTAGTTACTATTAAAAGATTTTATGACGTTGGAAAAGGGTCTTTAGTTTTATTGGTTGCTGGAGCAAGCCACTTTGAGATAGCTAAAAGACGTGAAGATGTTCTCTCCACATAGGAGGAGGGAATAGCCAAGGTTCTCTCTATGGTGGAGGAGGTTGGACGCAAAGTTATCTCCCCAAGGGTGGAAGGTGGGAAAGGTTAGACGCAAGGTTATCTACCTAACGGAGGAAGACAGAGAGAATGTTTTCTCTATGGTGGAGGAGGTTGGACGCAAGATTCTATCCATAAGGGAGGACAGAACAAGGTTCTCTCTATGGTTTGTCATACACTATTGTGATGTAATTTGTTTTTTATTCAAAATGTTTTTTGTGCCAACAGTTTTAGTGATTAAAGAAACTATGCAAAAGTAAAAGTAAAGTGACATGTAATAGTTGGCTTAATTTGTTCATATAGACATTTTCTAGGTGGTGGTAAATAATATATTTGTAATATACAATATACCTAGGTGTAAAAACTACACTTTTAATGGTAACATATATAAAAGATTTGTATATGGATTGTATTGATTATTGTATTATAGCAAAAAAAAATTTGTAAATAATGTACAATAAGTTTTAATATATTTTTTTCAAATTTAATTTTATTTACAAAACTTTAAACTTGCACATTGTTTATGTGTATATATATATATATATATATCATCTTTAAAAATGATATATACATATTTACATGTTGAGATTTCCACATATATATATATATATATATAAATGTAACACATCATTTACTATAAATGTAATACATATTTTTGTCATCAAAACTTTTTTGACATATAGATAATAATGTTACACAATTCAAGACTTTGCATATTGATTTTAAAGTGGAGCCCATTGATATTTATTATTACAATTAAGTCTATTTTCTTCACTATATATACAAGTACCTTTGTATGATTAAATATTGAATGTAAACACTCTCTCTCTAGGCCTGGGCAAAATACCCAGATCCGAAGATCCGATCCGAACCCGACCCAAAAAACCTGATCCGAACCCATATCCAAAATTGTAAAATACTCGAACGGTTCTAAATATCTAAATCCAAAAACCCAAACTCGAACCCGATCCGAACCGAAATCCGAACGGGTATCCGAATATACCCATATTTTTAATATATAGTAGTAATATATTAGTAATATTTATAATTTTTAATAATATAAGTGTCCAAAATATTCAGATTTTTAGATATTTTTGATAATTTGAAGTATTTAAACTGTTTATTAGTAAATTTGGGTAAAAAATACTCTAAATTTTCAAATGTATTGCGTATTATTGAATAATTTTGACTAAATTAGATACTAAAATTTTGAGTTTTGTGAACTTCGGGTAAACCGAAATCGAACCCAAAATACCCGAACCGAACCCGATCCAAACCCGAAGTCTAGAAATACCCGAACGGGTCCTATACCTCTAAAATACCCGATCCGAACCCGAACGGGTACCCGAATGTCCAGGTCTATCTCTCCCTATGTCTTCTCTCTCCCTCCTTTAGTTTATCATATTCACTTTCATCTTCTTTTTAAGACTCAAAATTTATTTACAATACAAAATATTAAATTAAAACACGTTATCAGCAAAATCAGTCTATCAAATTCACGATCACTCTACCAAGATGACATATATTATTATCAGAGCGCGGCTCTGCCACCCAATGACCTTTAAATGCATAATATTCATTTACTGCTTTAATTTGCTTCTAGTATTGATGACTTTAGTTACTGCTTTAACTTATTTATTGCTTTTAGTTACTCTTTAACTTATTGCTTTAACATGGATGATTAAAAGTCATCATATTTTATTTATACTTCTAATTTACTGATTTAACATGGATGATTCAAATCACCATAATTTAGTTACCTTAACACCCAACTGCTACCTTTCAGTGGCCCCATGTCCACTCTCGGCCCTTGGGCACACCTCGCTTAATGCGCTCACGTCCTCTCACTAGACCCGTGAGCTCATCCATATTCGATGGTCGATTTGCTAGGTCCGAGAGATTTTAAAGACTTGTTTATCATCTCTACAAATCACCAAATGATCTTTCTAATAAAAGAAATAATCACAAAAAAATGTATTGATTAATGGAAAATCTGTTTAATTCATGGCTAATCCACAATTCAATTGGGAAATAATCAAAATGTATTTAAGAATCTTTGACTTACTTTTTTGGGATCAAATCTTACTTATACTGTAATATCAAATCTTGGTAAAAATCACAAATATTTGATTTTTTTTTAAGTAACAGCATCAACGAGATCTTGTTTGAATAACATTACTAGGTTTTGATATTTCATGATTTTTGTGGTTACAAACTAAATTTGTAAAAATAAAATTTTAAAAAGTAGATTTTTTAACTTAGATCTTTATCATATTTTATTGTATTGATAATCAATGTAACAGTCATTCTATATGAGGTTTTGGACTATATTTTCTAATATATACTAGGATTTAACCCGCGGTACACCGCGGGACAATATTTTTTATTTTAAAAATTTAAAATTATATTGTATTTATTTTTTATTTTATTATTGTTTTATTAATTTAAAAAATAGAAAATTTTACAGGTATTTGATATAAGTATTCAAAGTATAGGATTTTTGTATTGTTTTCAAGGTTTTAACCCGTGTGGTATATGTATAGTCTAGTAATACATTTATCTCCTGGTACACATCTAAAAGTGTTTAAAAAAAAAACAATTCCACTTAACTCCCTATATAGGATTAATGCCAACCCATCTCACCAAAATCGAAATAATTTTTTGCGCGAAAAAAAAATCTATATAAGTTTTTTATCAAGTTTAATTATGTTAATTGTTTTACCAAATTAGCATACTTATATAGTTTATAATTTTTCCATGTCAATATATATAGTTTATGATAATTAATAGAATTTTATTTTTTTTTGGTAATTCCTCAAAAAATAAAAAATAAACCAAATTATATGGGGGTTTTCAACATATTTAATGTGATATTTTATAATTGGATTTTCGGTTTAGGAAATTTATTAATGTTAATATAATTATGGATATTGTAAACTTTTGTTATGTAAAGTCTGTTGTATATCATTTAAATTTGAGAGATTTTAGCATCCATAAAAATAGTTTTGGAGATTTAATGGGTTTAAACTTTAATGGATAGAGTTGTTTTTGGAAAAAATCGGAATGTATAGATGTTGTTAAGATTTTATGGCAATAAATGTAACAAATGTTGGTCAATTTAAGAAAATTTAGTATTTGAGTTTCTCTACAATGTTATTTATGGAATTGTTTTAGGGGTTAATGTTGTAAAAAAAAATTAAATTATTAAAACTTAAAGGGCATAAACCAAAATGTACTTCAAAAATGTTAATATAGATGTTAACTATTACGTGATAATTCATGTAAAATATGGAAAAGGATTTCATATGTACCTTCCACTGATATTTTTTTTAATGTTCATGCATCAAGGCTGATTTAGACGTTCAAATTTTTTTTCTTCTAATAGAAGTAAGATATCTTATATAATACAACTTTATTAGTTGTAAATATCTTTCTTTACCACCTATAGTCTAAACTTAAATGTTTCTCATCAAAGAAACAAATCTTTAAAGTTTGTACCCCTTTATACTTCATTACTATATAATACTGTACTTTTCCAGCCTTAAAAGAAAACACACACACAAAAAGAAGAGAAAATATGTTATAAGGACAAGAAAGGAAGTAAAGCTTGCTTACATTTCAAATGATTATCCGAGAAAAGCAAATTTTAAAAAAAGAAAGAAGGGTTTGATGAAGAAAGTAAACGAACTCACGACTCTTTGTGGTATCACTGCATGCGCGATCATTTACAGTCCATACGACACTAGTCCTGAAGTGTGGCCATCAAATTCTGATGTGCGAAGGGTAATTTCAGAATTTAAGTCACTCCCAGATATGCATCAGCATAAAAAGATGGTAGATCAAGAGGCTTTTCTCAGACAAAGGATCGCGAAAGCCACCGAGAATTTTAGGAGACAACGAACGGAAAATAGGGAGCTCGAGATGATTGAAGTCATGTTCCAATTTTTTATGGGAAACATGGGAATGTTTCCTATGAATATTTTGGATCTTAATGATTTGGGTTATATGATTGATCAATATATTAAAGATGTTAATCGCAGGTTCGAGATTTTACAAAATTCGGGTATGGAGATTGGCGAATCTTCTTCTACAGCGGTGGCAAATTCTCAAGAAAATAGTTTGATGGTGGATTTGGCTTCTACAATCACTCCAACTACTACGATTTATGAGTTGGGGTCTTCTTCCGCATCTACGATTTTTGCGGATTTGTTAAATCCTATTCAGGAACAACAATTTTGTCGCCCGATAGCTTCACATATTGGACTTTATGAGCCACCTCAAAATCTAAATTTAAGTCTGAATCATAGTCACAATCAAAACCAACAACAATGGTTTATGGAAATGATGAACCATCATGGGCAAATGAGGTGTCCTGCAGAACACATTAGCTTTCCATTCATGTAGGATAATCGCCAAAACCACAACCACGTCCACCATCAAGAAGAAGATTTAGAGTGATAGTAAAACTATATTATCGAATCCATGATAAGCAATCCATGTGGTCATACTTTAAGATTTAGAGTTTAAATGTTTAGGATTTAGGATTTAAATGCATAGCCCAATAATTTCCTTTTAACTTGAACACTTTGATCATATATATCCATGTGGTAATAGTTTGGTGGATACCCTTGGATGTTCATTCAAAAAAAAAAAACATTGATACAAACAATAGTAAAATCATATTACTGAATCCATGATAAGCAATTCATGCAGTCATAGTTTAGGATTTCGGATTTAAATGTTTAGGATTTAGGGTTTAAACGCATAGCCCAATAATTTCATTTTAACTTGAACATCTTAATCATATATATCCATGTGGTCATAGTTTGGTGGATACACTTGGATGTTCATAAAAAAAAATAAAAGTAAAAATGTTTTGATGCAAACAATAGTAAAATTCACTGAGTGGTGTTGTTCAAATATTTCTACATTTTGTAATGGACAAAACTAATTTCATCAAAGAAAAGTTCAACTAAAATTGTAACATTTCAACTAAAAAGTTAAACATTTGTTCATTAATAAGTGGATGCTTTGTTACAGCTAAACACAACATATTGTAATTGGGCATCCACTTATTAGTGAACAAATGTTCAACTAAAAATTGACAGTGTATAATATACTAATTCAGAAGAAATATAGCAATATACATCTTAAAATGCAAAAAAAAATATAATCATCATCTATTGTAAAAAAATGAACAGATAAATTTTTGATAATAACTAACTAAAATGTTACAACAAAGAAAAGAATAAAAAGAGAGATAGAAAACAAAAAAAACGTAGAGGAAAAAAAAAGAGAAAAATGACAAAAAGATTTATCTGTTGTTATTATCCACACAATGACACAATCTTCCCCAGCCGTAGGATTAGAATTATTTAGCTTAAATCCAATGGTCAAGAAACAATACAATCTCATATGTTTAGTGCACACACATATCACGATGGCAAGGGTATAATTGTCTGGAAATGAGTTTTTCCGTACAATAATCCTCACAAAAGTATACCTTATCTCAAAAGTATGTCTACTTGCAAACTTAAACTCCTAAAGTAGGTGTATGTGCTATTCTCCCTATTCAATAATAGCCAATATCCAATAATCATTATATCAAAACATAATAATATCCAAACATCATGAATCAAAGAACCCGCAATCCTAAACCATGTTCTAATGACTCAACTCTAGCAACCTAGCCAGCAAGACAACAACCAAGTGAAACACTAGAACATCCTCCTCTTCATTGCCTTGATTCCACGATCACACTTTGCCTTTACATACACCACAAACACAAATTGCTATGCATGAGTATTTTATAAACACTCAGTAAGGCAATCCTCCCATCTACTGGGTTATACACACAAACAATAGAGACATCTCTAACTATCAACCAACAAACAACAACCAAACAACAACAAACCAGGACTATGCATCGACTGACACCAACCATGCATCGACCGACACCGACTGGGGTTGCGTCGACCGACACAAGCTTGCATCGACCGACACAAGCTTGCATCGACCAACACAAGCTTGCATCGACCGACACAAGCTTGCATCGACCTACACATGGTACACTTGCATCGACCGATACTCTTACTACATTGACCGACGCAATGCTCGACATTACGTGAAATCCCTAATTGCATCAACCGACGCCTCCACATGGCATCGCCCGATGCTCCTAGGTCAATACGCACCGTCCTTGCACTCCATCGACTGACGCACATGCCGAGCATCGTATTCCCTGAAGCTTCTCGCCGGATCTTTGTCCCTACAATCAGCAAACTCGATCCCAAGCCACAAGAAAGCCTCACAAAGCTTCAAATAACATTCTAACAAGCCACACAACACATAAACACCCAGATCAGAGAATCTCTATATTAGATAAGCCATGGTCATGCACTTACCTTTGCCATAGACGATTCTGAACAACAAACAGGAATATAACGCTCCTAGGAAGCTCCTACAACGATCCCAGCTACAGATCTCTACAAAAACTTCCTCAAACTCCAAGAACTTCTCAAGAACACTCACAAAACTCCTTCTCTCTTTCTCTCTTTGCCGAAGCGGCTAAACTCGCCTAATGACGACAAAACTTGCTTTTAAACACGACCTAAGGGTTTTCCTCACCCAAAACGCAGCTTTTAACTTAAACTTGTCCGCATAAAACCGGCCTTGCATCGACCGATGCACATACTGCATAGACCGATGCATCTCCTAAACCGCGATTCCGGTTCGCGGATGTTACATATATATAGATTTTTAATCATGTTATAGAATTATAGCTTCAATTGATAATATGCCTTCTTAGATATGCTACACAAATCACATGTCAGTATTTGTAACGACTTACATATCATTTTTCTATATTTGGTGAGCATTGATTTTGTTTTTTAGATGGATTATTTTTTCAAAATTATTTTCCATAGCACTTTTCCCAAAAAAAAGTGTGACCCTTACAATGTATTCATTTTAGATCAAAACTTTTAAGTTGAGTTGAGTAATTAGTCTTTTATTGTAGTATATATTTCTTAGAAACTAAAATTTCCCTTCAATTTTATTTTTTTGTTTAGAATTTTATAAATACAATTACATAAATTTTTTTTTTACTCCACCATGCATTAACATCTTACTTCCATTCTAAACTTATTAACCCATTCTAAATTTCGCAATTTGTTCATTTTTTGGCTAAAGTTCGATAAATAAAATACTAAAACAAATTCAAAGTATTATTTTACTATTTATAAATATTCATTTATATTACTTAATTCATTTTTATATAGTTATAATTTTATTATTTACTAAAAAAAATTTATATTATTTTTTTACTATTTTAAAACTTAATTAGTTTTACTTAATTTGTTTTTTATTTATTTTTATCTATTATTAATTATAAGCCATGTTTTAAAAATTGCTAGGCGCTAGTCGGGCGGTGGATGAGGGCCTAGTAATTAGTTGATTAATCGGGGATTATATGAAGATTAATCAGGTACTAGTTTTAGGGTATTTTAAATATTTTTTATAATAAATATTAACATTATACGTTTTAGTGGTTATATATTTCCTTTGCGAGTGAATTAGTAAAACTCGGCACAGCACAGTCGGTATAGTATCCTGTTAGTAAGGTTGTGTTACATGGGTTCGACTCTTACTGACTCCATTTTTCCGTTTTTCGACATTTGATTAATAAAGGGCAAAAATGTCATTTCCAGATCATCTTCTTCCTACGATGTTTTGTTAAGCTGCATTCCTAGTTTATGGCCGCCAGTGACTTAATAACTTGTTTTTCATGGATGTTTTCTCCAGTTCAACCGTTAATAACTCCATTTTTTCCTTTTTTCGACATTTGGTTAATAAAGGGCAAAAATGTCATTTCCAGATCATCTTCTTTCCACGATGTTTTGTTAACCTGCATTCCTAGTTTATGGCCGCCAGTGACTTAGTAACTTTTTTTTCATCGATTTTTTCTCCAGTTCAACCGTTTTTGATGACCAAATATTAGATCTAACATCTATCATCCTATTTTCAGCAAAAAATCGATTTTTTTCCAATGTTCCGATTTAATAACCGATTATGATTAAACGGTGTCTCGGCAGGCTCGGCGGCCGCGTTTTAAAATAGGGGATTATAAGTAATAAATATGCAATAAATGAATTTAAAAATAGTAATTTTAATGCAAAAAATATATATAGCATTGCTTAGGTGGATGTTGATGTGGAGAAAGAAGAAGAGATAAAATTTAACTTTATTCATATATATATATATATATATATATATATATATATGTAATAAGAGCCTATATAAAGAATTAAAAATTACATTTATGATATATAGTGGGAATTTTGTAATAATTTAAGAATTTAAATTTAAATCACCAGTAACCACCATTTAATTAGGGGGATATATGAAATATGGACAAAGTTATATATATATATATATATATATATATTGCTAATTTGTATGAAAAGTGCCAAAAAAAAATTTGTTTATATTTTTTTGTCGCCTTCATATGAATTTATGTTTTCCTTTCTATTTGTCTTTAACTATTAGGGCATTTTAAAAAATACCTTTTTTTATGTAACTTTTCAAAAATACCCTTTCATGTTGTATATTTTTAAAAATACCCATTTTCAATGTATAAAATGACTAAATTATAAACCCTAAACCCTAAATACTAAACCTTACCCCCTTAAAACTATATACTGAATGTAAAATAGAGAATCCAAACCTAAAAATAATCTGAAATTTAATTTAACATATTGTAATTGTGTAAAAAAGGATAAAAATGAAAATGTTCAACAAAATAGGTATTTTTGAAAAGGGTTATCTCAAAAATGCTATTTCTAACAAATTCTCTTAACTAACTATCTCATGTTGCTTATCAGTTTGGAGATTTTGTTATCTTCTTTTACTTCTTCAGAAGATTTTTTGTCGGGTAATATATTCCTTACGTGATGTGAGAAGGTAACACTGGTTGCACATTCTCGAGTTCGATAGCCTTTTTTATATATGTTTGACTCCACAAAAATTTCATTTGACATAGTATGTATGGCTTCAATGTGGTAGTTGTTTTAAGGGAATTTCATTACAAATGCCATTTTCAAAACAAAAATTGTGGAAAATGCCACTTTCAAATTTCTTTCTCTAAAATGTCATTTTCCAATTCTATGCTACATATAAAAAAGACAAACATACCCCCTGAAATAAAGAAACAGTAAAAAAGGGTGTTAACTCTATGCCATTAATGATGAACGCTTTTTTCCATTAAATCATTGATTCTTAATATATTACAATTAAAGTTTTGATTGCTTTTGGAAATAAATTTTGATTGACATTAGTTTCTTAGAAACATGTTGTTCATCACTCCGCAGACAAGTAAATGTGGTAGACAAATACTTTGATTATTGTATTTGGTCCATCGGGTCTTCATATTTGCAATATAGACACTTTTTTGGTTAGCAATGGACACATAGTCGTACCAAACTGATATGGTCCACTCAAGAGAATGAAGGACATAATAGTGGTGGACAAAAATCTTGGTTGTTCGATCTGGTCCACCAGATTTGCAGACCAACAATGTAGGCACTTTTTTGTGAACGATGGACACAAATAGCCAGACCAAACAGATATGGCCAACTTAAGAGAACGAAGGACATAATAGTGGTGGACAAAAACCTTGGTTGTTGGATCTGCTCCACCAGATCTGCTAACATGCAATGTGGACAAGTTTTTTTGTTAGCAATGGACACAAAACGCCAGACAAAACGGATCTGGTCTACTCAAGAGAACAAAGAACTTAACAGTGGTGGATAAAAACTTGGTCGGCTGGATCTAGTCCACCTAATCTGCAAACATGCAATGTGGACAATTATTTGTTAGCAATGGATACGAAACGCCAATCCAAACCAAATAAGGTCAACTCAAGAGAAAAAATGACATAATAATGGTGGACAAAAAATTGGTCGACTGGATCTGGTAAGAAGATGAGAGCAGAAAGTTCACCAAAAATTCAACCTTTCAGAGTTATGTCCACCGACTTGTTGGGATTCATGAGAAATGGACAACAAACTAGAGTTAGTCAATTGTTGATATGGAGATAATACACAAGCTAAGCGATGGACAAATTATTGCCCTCTAGAACTGGTCCATCAATTAAAAGCACTCTAATGATAGCAAACGAATCTCATACCCAGCTTTAGAAGGAAGCATCTCTGACGACGACGAGAGCATCTCATGTTACAGATGAAGAGATTTCTCATATACAACGGGTGAAATTGGATCTAATTCAAAGCTTAATCGGAGTAAATTATGGAAAAAAACTATCTAGATGAATTTGGGATGGAGAGACTCACCAAAAAAAATTGGAATATAAAAAAAAAAAGAGTTGGAGAGAATGACGAAGATTAAAAGAGATAAAGGGTTGTTGAAAAAGATTTTGTTTGGAGAGAGAGATTGAAAAAATAAAATAATCATATTGTTGTTTAGATTTTAGAGGACAGTATAGTCTTTTTAGTTTGTCTCTATGGCACCCAGGAAAAGGAATTAATGAAAATGGCATATCCCAAAAGAATGTGCACTGTTCATGGCACTCTTAATAAATTTCTCTTGTTTTAACAACATAGCTCAATAAATCTTCTATTATGACTCCACTAGAAAGACTTATTGAGATAGAGCTAGTACATTGTTTTTTTAAGGAACAAAAAATATATAAAGAAACGAAAAATTTACCAATAATGCCATAAATAGTGTAAATTCTTGTCTTCAAGGCCATTTTCCGAAACTCTTTTTCTTGGGTGCTAAATCTTCAATTTAAAAACTTGATTATTCCCTTACAGTTAAATTATAAAAAAAGTTAAGTTGATCTAAAGAGAGACGTAAAGTCTATCCCTCGATTAAAGCCACTATTTTTTTTTGCTCTGAGACCATTTCTCTTTCCACTTGATTTTTCATCTTTTGAAACACAATTTTTTCTATCTCTCCCTGCAACTATCTTCCTTCATCTATTTAAAATGGAGAAACAACCCACAACTTTTGTCTAATTAGGTTGTCCCCGCTGCAGACGAACAACGCAATATTCTCACTCTGGTGATATTCGTCTTGTTCAAGACATGTTCATGTAGTCTAGGTATATTGTCTTCATTTATTTTTGTGTTTTTTCCTTCGTTTTTCTTATCTAAACTCATAACTTCATTTTTCCAACTGACAAATTTTCTGAATATCTATTCAGGTTTTACTCTATTGACTCGCTAGTTGTCTATCGCTTAACCAGATTATGATAGATTATTTATTTGTCTATTGTTGTCATTTCCGATGGATTATTTAATTATGTTACTTGTTGTCCATTTGTGCAGACATGGACATCCTTATTCCTCAATGAATCGACCAGAGGATGACACCAACATTGAAGACCAAAACATGTATTATTCTTGATGGACCAAATCCACCAGATATTATCGTGGTGGACAACATTTACTTTATAATTAGGTTGTCCATCGTATTATTCTTGATGTTTTTTATCCTTTTGTCTATTTGTCTCCAAATTGGTTTAATATTTTTTTTTCTATTTTGATGGACAATTCAATCGTGTTTTGGTGTCCTTCTAAATATCATGTAATATACTTTGTCTATATTCAGCTTTTGTTTATTTGTTTTGATGTAGTGAATTGATGGACTGAAATATGATAGACATTGAAATGTCCTCAAACTATATAATTAACAAAGATAGACAAGATCATGTTGTACAATATAGACTGACAAAAAAAATATATTGTCTATGTCCTCGATTTCGTCCATCCTTATCCTTTTGCTCTATCATTTTTTTTAATTCATAATAATAATTTTGTTTTTTTCTTGTTTCAACACAAACTCACCCTACCAAACACATACAGCAGAAAACGTCACATCCTTTCCTATAACATTTAAATCTCCTGTTGCTTTCATGAGGGGCATTTTGGTCATTAACTCCTATGACATAACATGTGAAAGTGGCATTTATGAAAATTTTAGTTTCCAATGTGGCAGTTTAGACTAAATTCCCTAAAGAAAAAACTAATACGTAGTGTCGTCTAATGATTTATAAAGATTTTTGTGAGAAAAGATCAGAAATTTAGGGTCTTGTATGGAAACTGGTAACTGGTAAACTGGTAAACCAAATGTGAATGACTAAGGAGATGTATTCAATTTAATATTTCAAGTTATTTTAGTTTTTATGAGACTTTGATGATTTTAGGGAAGTTGATATGATTTATTATAAAATTCTTTTAAATTTCACCTAGACCATGAGATTTGGATTTCTTTATTTTTAGCTAAAAAAATCATCTCAAATCTTCCAGAAGTGTTTTGAATAACAATAGATTTTAAGGTAGATTTTTAAATCATTAATTCAACAACAGTGGATTTCATTAGACTTCTTAAAATCCATGATTGAATAACATAGAATTTGTAAATTTTACACAAATCATTTAAAATGTCAAGTTTCACGTAAATAGCGAAACGAATGCTCAACGTCAATCTTGACCAACCGGTTTAATACATTTATACATACAATATGATTCTTATGATCTACCAATTTAAAGAACCTTAGCAGCTCTCTTTCTTTGTCATACTCAACATGGATTTTGATGTAATTGTCGAGAAAACATTTCGAAGAGTTGAGAAGAAACACGAACCAGTTTCAAAAGACAATCAATAAATCCCATATACTAAAAGCAAAAATGTTGCAAGAATTCATGCAACTGCAATAATACTCCATAAACTCTTTTCTTCACCACTGTTTAATGACACCAGAGAAATCTTAACATCAGCTCTTCGTTTTCCCCAAGATTTGGCTTTGGAGATGTTGGTTATCTTCTAGCAATCTATCATACTCTAGAAGCAGCTGTGCAGACTGTTTCTGAAGTGCCTCAACATGGGTTTCAGCGGTTTCAAGTTTCGTCTCTTTCTATTTCGAGTCAGTTTCTACTTTCTTAAGTCTCTCTAGAATAGATGACAAAATTTATTGAAGCTTCTTGATTTCCTTGGATGCTTTCTCCTCTTTTTCCTTCAGTTCAGTTCTTTCTTTCTAGAGCTGTTCAAGTTCTTCTTTGGATGACCCAACATTGCTTCTTAAATTGATTAGCTTTCTTAGGTAATGATGCATTCTGTTAATTATGAAGCCCAGAAAAAGTATGACTCCTACAACAATCATCATTAAGGTTCTTAGCTTCAAATGTAATTTCATTATGTACACGTTATAATGCTCAACACTTTCAAAATTGAAAAAAAAACAAATAGAGTGTTTGATAAGAGAATGCATCAACCCCAATTACCACATAATAAAATAAGGTCTGATTAGTATTCTATAAGCTATGAACTAGATAGTCATGTATTCTTGATTGTAATCCACAAATCAAGATCAGTATTCTGGTTCTAAATTTATCAACTACGAAGGCAGCTTCCCAAATCTACTAAACACTAGCATAACAGAGCCTCTATTACAACTATAGAGATATTCATACGTGTGATATGAATACACAGTCACAATGGTTCTATACAGAGTACAAACTCTAAATCACAACACAAACTTCTCTTATAAGTGCTCACACAAATTAAGCTTGCGAGTTTGTATTTTTCAGATCATCCCTCTAAATACAATAGCTAGATTATCACCACAAAATCCTGCCAAGATTTCAACTTTTTTTCAGAAACCATAGCAACAAACTAATCTAGAATCTTACAGCTAAGACAACAATCAATCAACAAAGTACTATAGTTCATTTTTTTTAAACCAAAAGAGAAACTGGCCCATTAAAGAAGCTTCAAGCAAGTGTGTTCTCCAAAGAACCTGATTCATAGGAGACATAGTGCCAAGCTTTGAACCTTTGTTCTGGATCTTGACAATGCTCATGAGATTAGAGAAGAGAATAACAGACATAGTTCCAGCTATGGTTTTCACAGTGGCAGGACCTTTATCCATCTTCATCTGGTCAAGGCATTTAATCACAAGCTCTCTCAAAGGACCAATCTTTATCAACAGTAAGAATGAAATCGCACCTTCCAAAAATAGAACCAGAAACAGTAATTGAATCATGTTCTGAAATTTTCCCCTAAAGTTTGTTCCTTTAATTAACACAATTCGTCAAGAATGTAAAACCTTAAACCCCTAATTTCTAAATCTTGTCTTCTAGTTTTTGCTACTTGGTTATGAAAATAAAACCAAAACCCAGATCAGAGAAAACAGCAAGTTATCTAAAACCCATTTGCTTTTTCAAGAACTCGGTCACTCATTCTTGATACCACCAAGAAATCATAAATTGGAGAGGACTAAGAGAAGAGTTAAAGCTAAGAAATCGAAGAAGAAGAGTGAAAAGTGAAGAGTGAAGAATGATCTGAGAAAAGTTCAGTAGAAAGCATAAAAAGTAGAAGGAGAGAGAGGGAAAGAGAAGGGGAGAGCAATGGTTGTGATTAATGGTTGTGTGCTGCTAATTATGTAAAACTTAAGGATTAAGAGTGAACTATACTCTAAAAGTCTAAACTACTGATGATTCCCTTTGTAAAAGCAACAAAAGCAATCTTGTCGTTTTTTATTTACTTTTAAGAGAGATGACGATGCAATTCGTAAGTTGCATCTCTGTTTTTCTTCATTCTTTTGTCTTGGAGAAAATTGAATAACTAATTTTTTTTTGATGAAAATTAATTATTCAAAAATTAATTGTGCAATAAGTAAGTTGCATTAATTTCTTTTTTTGATGAATTGAACAATTTTTTCTTTTGATGAAATTGATCAATGGTCTATACCCCCATGCCCACTCTTTTAAAGATTGAAGAAGAATTTTAAAAAGATTGTGGTGCATGTTGAGAAACTAAAATCGTAGATTGACTATATATATATACTAGAATTTAGACCCGCGCACGCGCAGGATTTTAATTTAATTTTTTTATCAATATAAATTGTTGAGCTCAAATATAATCATTCAAACTTTTGAGTATAAATCTATATAAACATTAAACTTACTTTACTAAGTGATATATTGTTGAAGATAATAGTTATTTGTTATATATATTTGCGTGGGATTTTATTTAAATTTTTTATCAATAAGAATCATTGAATATAAAATAATTATTTGAAGATTAAAAGATAAAACTATATAAACACTGTATTATTTTACTAACCTATATATAACATATATTGTCTAGTGTTGAAATAATGTTTTTCTGGCAAATTAACAATATATCACATGATAACAAAAAATGACGTAAGAACCTCACTGGAAAAGTAAACAATATTGTCGACAATCCTCTGACCTTTTATCCTTAGAAGAGTTCATTTCATAATCATATTCCATGAAAACATATTTTAAAAGTTCTAACGTTGAATGTCGATTGTTGACCTAATAGTAGAGACCATTTAAACATATTGATATCCCATGTTAAATGCAAATATACAAAATTTTCATGAACAGTTTTAGTATTATCTCGCTACAATGGGGTTGTCCAAGTGCATCATCTGCCATAATAGAATTTTTGACCCATAATAGAATTTTTGACCAAGTCAAAAATGTCTAAATGGGGATAAACGTTTAAACCCGACAAAGAATATCTGTTCAGTAATCCAAGTTACATATTTTTAAAAAAACCTCATATGTTATTTGCATATGTTAATTTTTTGATGCAACCGCAGCTTCGTCTTCTAAAAATACTTAGTTAACTTTACGTATGTTGTTTTTGCTAATATTTTGGGTTAAAATCATTTGATAAAATTGATGAAGTCTCGAGCTTGTTTTATATATATATATATATATATATTATCATGTTATAAAATTGTTGCTCCAATTAATAATAGAAAATTTGTTAGAAAGACATTTTTTTAGATACCTTTTTCAAAAATACTTTTTTTAAACATTTTCATTTTTGCTCTCTTTTACACAATTACAATATGTTAAATTAGTGTTTAGAATTTTTTTTTTCTTTTAGGTTTGGGTTCTGTATTTTACATTTAGGGTATACTTTTTAAGGGTAGAGTTTAGTATTTGGAGTTTAAAGTTTAGAATTTTGTCATTTTATATATTAAAAAGTGGTATTTTTGGAAATAGACACGACTAAAGGGTATTTCTGAAAAGTGATATAGAAAAAAGGGTATTTTTAAAAATTCCTTAATAATATCCCTTATGACATGTCACTACACAAATCACATTTCACTTTTTGTAACGGTTTACATATAATTTTTTTCTATATTTTCTGACCATTAATTTTGTTTTTTTAGATGGATTATCTTTCCAAATTATTTTTCATAGTTTTTCCAAAAAAAAAGTGACCATTACAATATCTTTGTTTTAGATTATAACTTTTAATTTGAGTTAAATAATTAACTTTTTTGTCATCATTGAATCGACAAAGCCAATCCCTACTACGCGGGGTAACGCAACTTAGTGGAATCGAACTCTGGTGGGTTATGTCGCAGAAGTGGTGCTGTAACCACTTGACTAAAGACGCTTCCCTAATTTTTATTTTTTTTTAAGTGAAATTTAATAATAAATATTTGTAGTATATGTTTTTTAGAAACTAATGTACCATTTCAATTTATTTTTCTGTTTAGATTTTTATAAATACAATTACATAAATTGTTTTTTATTCCACCATGCATTAAAATCTTACTTCCAATCTAAAACTCATTAACCCATTATAAACTTTGGAATATGATTATTTTTTTGTTATAATTTGAATAATAAAATTATTACTAAAACAAATTCATAATATTATTTTTAATATTTTAAAATTTTCATTTATTTTACTTAATTCATTTTTATATAGTTATTATTTTTATTATTTACTAAAAAAAATATATTATTGTTTATACTATTTTAAATTTTAATTAACTTTAGTTAATTCTTTTTTAATATTATTAATTATAAATAATAAATAAGCAATCAATGAATATTTAAAATAGTATATTTAATGAAAAAACAAAAAAAATATTGATTAGTTGAATGATGATGTGGAGGAAGGAAAAGATAGAAAAGTTAACTTTATATATATAAATATATATATAGATATACATATTTATCATCAAGATGCATTTATCTTCTCCATATGTCACTTTGAGAAACTATACAGTTAAGTTTAAAAGGATCAATGCTACATAAAATACATGTATATCCTTCAAAATACATGTAATCTAAAAGGATCAATGCTACATAAAAGCATTTTGGGTATATCTTCTCCGATTTAGATTACATGTATTTGAAGGATAAGTGAACCTTTTAAAAAAGAGCTAGATAGTCTTCTCCAGAATGAAGTGATTCGTAAACTTTCATTTTCGTTAAATTTATTTGGCACAAAGTGAGACAATAATTTTGGGATGTCTTCTTATATTTAAATTAGGCTCAAAATGAGTTAATTAGTACATTTTTTTTTTTTTTTTTGCTATGAAATCTTGTCATTTGTCTTAACTAATACATGCGATGTATCCTCTTCATCCTGCTCATGCTGTCCTTATCAATCGGCTCTCCAAATTTTTTTTTTTTTTCTTATGGTCAAAACTCAAGAGTCAATTAGGTAAATTAGATCCCAATTAACTATAATTTTTATGTGATCGGATAATACCTAGTATGCAATTATTTTATTTTTTATATATAAACAAGCATGAGGCGTGTTGTTACTCGTTCGTTGGAAGTATTCGTTAATCATTAAGGATGCAAAGGAAGACCAATCAACGCTGTAGAAGGAGTCGTCGTTCTACGCAATCACAAGAAAGACTAGTCAACGACTATGTGAATTGTCAACGCCTTTCGTGTATACACGTCTGACGTCTCTTACCTCTTTCTCAATAACCTCTCTTCGTTTCAGAGCCATTGAAGCAATTCTTCATTTCTGGCTGCTGGAGATTCAGAAATATGGCAGTAAGTCTTTTTTTGTTTATGTTGATATCTTACAACTTTTCTTCTATAATTGTTTGTTTTTATTCTACCCTCTATCTCCGAGGTTTACTCTGTGTGAATAGAGAGTTACCAAACATATTTGGAAACTTTACCTACAAATGGATTATGGATCCTATAACATTTTAAGACTTGTATAGTTTCTGCAGTATCGTCATAAGATTTTCTTATGTTTGACTCTATTGACATATTTCACATTTTTTTTTTTTCATTTTCTCGTATGAATTGCGAATTCTTATATGGTCTTCTTCTTAACATCAATATATGGTTTCGGTACGTAATGAAATTACTACGGAGTTGTCTGTTAATTCCTCAACCTTAAGGTTTATTATAGCTCTAACATTTTACTAAAAATAAAGTTTCAGGCTGAACCAACCCTTTATTTATACCGTATACTATATATGGTCCCTAACTCTCAAACATATGGTATTGTGTAATATGAGCTTTCTAAGAATGCTTTGTGTTTCTTTTTTCTTGCAAATGTTTTATTGTGGTTATAGAATCGTCCACACGTGCCCAAATTCGGAGACTGGACCGAAGATGCTCCATTCACCGTCGTGTTCGAAAAAGCGAGCAAGAGCAAGAAGAGTATGAACGTTTCTAACCCGAATGAATATCCAGAAATGAATCCAAGCCTTGCACAGAATCGAAATTCTAGGCACGACCAACCACAAAACCACAATGTAAGACCTAGGCAGGAAAGATTTAGTAGCAGAGAAGACAACGAATTCAGACCGTCTCCTGCACACAATGAAAGAAACAACAGAGTTAGAGCTCCACCCACACAAGCAGCGTACAACCATCAACCATACGGTGGAGGAGGCAGATCACTCGGAAATCCATCGGAAACAAATAGGCGGCAACCACGTGATCATGTCCCGGTGCGGCCAATACGCAATCTTAGAGGTCAAAGTAGTGAAAGGGTATGGATAGTTTCACCATTTTCTGTTACAAAAATATGTCACAATTCATAATACACTAAGCAAGTGTATTTTGTCAATTAGGTGGCAACTATTCCACCGTTTCCTGGATCGGGTTCGAACATGGAGAATCAGAGTTACACACTCATCTTTGACAAAGTGAAAGAAGATAGAAACCATGCGAGATCTTATAATGGAACCGATCATAGCACCCCGACTCAACCCATCAACGACCAACACCACCAACCATTACCTTCTACTAGTCCCAAGGTAACTATTCTTTTATTTATTTCTATATTTTCATAGGAATATCTGGACAAAATTCACTAGAATTAGAAAGTACAGCCACACATCAAAAGTAGAGATCATAAATACATATTCTCCTTTATAATATTTCCATGAAAGACTTGGTTGTAAAATTAATTTGACAAAGTCAGGGACAAACTAATTAACGTGTTATCCATTCTATCACAAAGACCAAAGAACAAGAGTCCCACGACTAAATTGCTGTAGGATTATGTCGTTAGCTTGTAAACGGAAAAGGTAGATGTCGAATATTGACGCTAGCTAAGAATATATATTCTTATGTTACCCATATTAGACTTGTAATGTTATTTTTCACATTTTCTTTGGTTAAAAACTTAGAATGATATATCATATATATAAGATGTATACTTTAATTTGTAAAAAAAGTTATATCAGGGATAACAATTATTATTACTACTAAAAACTAAAAGAATACAACATTTCTTAAGTTGTTTCTCTGCGAGATCAAGTCGAAATGTTTGGGTAAAGACTAAGTTACATGCCCTGATTCTTATCCAAAAAAGAAAGATTATGTGTTATTATTATCTTAAACATTTGTCTTAGCTAGTAATCCCTTTCTCTGCAAATAGTAAATGAAGGGGGGAAGCAGGATCATTTGTGGAATGTTTGGTAATTCAATTAGGGTCCATGTTTTTAATTTTCTGAAAACTATATGGATACCAAGGGTATTTCCATCTCTCAAAGTTCTAATATATTATTTTAAGCTCATAATAAACGAATCATCATTCAAATTGTGACTCAGCCCCGTCTTAAACAAATATGGGACCTCTGTCAAATTTTTAAAAAACCTAAAAACCTTTAATAAATTTTTTTTTTTGAAAAAATTAGACCCTTTTGCTTAAACAAAATTTTTAATATTTGGGATGGACCCATGACATTTGCCTACTCTACCATGGGGTTGACGTCAATTGTAAATTGTCATTTGCAGGGTTGTTGCTTCCCCTCATGGAGCCGAAAAGGAAGCTATTGAAGATGACTCTTTCCTTCTCTTTCGTATGCGTGGTTTCTTTTGATTTTTTTCAGTCAGTCTTATGGAGACACAAGGAAGTGGTTTTTGCTAAATGATTATGTTACTTACTCTAGCAATTTGTTTTGTTCTTACGATTCCTAGAAATCTATGTTTAGAAACATGATAGAAACTCTGTTTCCGTTTTGGAAATACGACGGAAACTTTTTTTTAGCTTACAAACTTAATAAATAAAATAATTTGAAAATATATATCCATAATACATATAAATATATAATATCAATACTGTTTTGATTCAACTATTTAATATTAATGTTTTGAATTTGTGTTATTTCAAATATTGCTTTTGATATAGGTTTTATGTTTGGTGTTTTATTATGTATATACATATATTGCCACCTAGTCTTTTACACAATTAAAATGTGTTAAATTAATTTTAAAAAAATTTAGGTTTGAATTCTCTATCTTATGTTTAAAGTATTATTTTTAGAAAATAAGGTTTAGTATTTCGAGTGTAGAATTAAGATTGAAATCCATAGTTATCACCCAAAATACTTTAAAATGCAATTGAAAATCCACATATATGCATTTAAAAACCTCATAATTTTGCATTGATCTTTAAAATCTACTAATGTTATTTGTTAATTCAAATCCAATTTGAAACTTCCTAAATAGATTTTGAGAAGAAGAATTGGAAATAAATAAAAATAAAATTGGATACTTGGATCCCAGACATGAGTGGGTGACCCGGATGAAGAATGGTTGGGTAAATTATAACCAAAAAAATATAATTTTTTTAATAATAATTATTATTATTATCGTTTTTTTTTTGGAAAAAAATAAATTTAATTATCATTAGGAGAGGCGTATGAAAATACAATTTCCGAGAGAAAGACACGAGATAAATTTTGATCCGCCTTGGCCTTTGTGTCTCCTCCTCCTCTCTCTTTCTCTCTCTCTTACAAAAAAGATTTCAAAAACCCTAAATTTCACAAAAACTGATTAGGTTCCAAAATTCTCTCCGGCGATTTTCTCAAATTTAAATTCGGCTCACGGTCAGTTTCCCAAACGTCGAATTGAATTGATCGAACAGGTTCTTCTCTTTTCACAAAAAACCTAATCTCTTTTTTTTTTTTTTTTTTTTTTGATTACGAAACGATCATCTTCGGTTTTATCGAATTAATCATTTCTTTATCCTCTTTACTTTCAATTGTGTTCTCCTCCTTCCTAGCTTCGATCAATTCACGTCAAAATTGATTTTTTTTTTTTTTTCAATTTGATTTTATCGATATTTTTTTATGGCAATTACATAAATATCTTATCAAAAGTTTGAATTTTTTTTTTTCCCTGTGAGTTTACATTTCTTAGATTATTTACGAAAATTTATTCTTTTGCGTGTAAAGATTTGAAATTTTTTGTTTAATACCTCACGGTAGTAAGCTAAGAGTTTTTTTTTTTTTTTTTTTTTTTTTTTTGGTGGAACTTATAATATAGGTACAAAGGGTTGAGTTACTTTGAGCTTGAAAGATGAATACTCAAGAGGTGAGAGTCGTACCTCGAGGAAATCGACGGAGGAAAGCTGTGATTGATCTGAATGCTGTACCTGGAGATCAAGAAGGCACTTCTGCTTCTTCTGTTAGAGCTCTTACCACCGTGCCTCCTGTGGTAGAGTCTCAGCCTGTTCCTACTCCGATTGATGTTGATGCTATTGAAGATGATGTTATTGAATCATCCGCAAGTGCTTTTGCTGAAGTATGTTCTCTTTTTTTTTTTTTTTTTTTTTGCAGTGATGAATCGGATGTGTCTGTGTTGTATAAGGTTCACTGATTTAGTTTTGTTTTTGATTTAAGGCTAAAAGCAAATCTAGAAATGCACGTCGGAGATCCTTGATGGTTGATGTAGAGTCAGGTCAGTTTTTTTCTTTATCTATTGTGATGATTGGATTTTAGTTTGTGTTTGTTTTGTGCTGTGATGGTTGAGGGAATGCTGCTTTATAATGTTTGTTCATAGCTTACCAGTTTTCTCTTACTTGGATGGGTAAATTGTAGGAGGTACAACTAGGGTGCCTGCTAACTTGAGCAACAAACGTAGAAGGATTCCTTCTAGTGAACCTATCATTGACTGTGAGCAAGCCTCTATAAATGTCGTTGAAGTCGACATGTTATCGGTAAGAGATATGTGAATATCTGAAAGCTTGTACTGTGCTGTTATGCTCCTTAGTTTTAGCTCACCACTTTTGTTTAATTGTGCAGAGACTGTCTAGATCGAAGGCTCCAGCTCCTGCTTCCCCACCTGAAGAGCCGAAATTTACTTGTCCCATCTGTATGTGCGCCTTCACAGAGGAGATGTCAACCAAGTGCGGTCACATCTTCTGCAAGGGATGTATAAAGACGGCAATATCTCGTCAGGCAAAATGCCCTACTTGCAGGAAAAAGGTTACTGCAAAAGAGCTCATTCGAGTATTCCTTCCAGCCACTAGATGAGTTATACAGCAACATCACCAACCACCACCCTGTAAGTCTAACAAAAGATTGTTTTTCATCTACGATTGTATCAGTTACTAGATCTTATTAAGTAAACGGGAATTTGGTTTCTACTCTCGCAGGTCTAATCATTTGTCAGACTATCCTCATACTCACTTCGGAACATTGAAAGGGACTTCAGTGACTTTGTGTTTTAGGATGAGAAATATTCAGTTATCAAGAAGGCCCTATCATTTGATGGATATCATTGGTAATAACTCTTTGTTTTTAGTTGCTGCTGTTATATGTAATTTAGTCGATACTATTCCCTCTTAATTGATGAAAAAGATATATGAAAGAAAAAAATATTGGATCTTAACTCAAATTCGACATACATTCTTAATTATGTTGTGTATCTCAGTTCGCTTTGCTGATAAATACATCAAGTATATGTGTGTCAGTATGAGCAGATAGTAGGAATTAGAGGGACAATTATTAGAACTCCATGCATTGAGAGTCTGAGACTAGACTACACTATGGTCGCAAAAAGATTGATTACAGAAGCTAATAGACATGGGTTTCAATCGATGCTCTATTGCTCTGCCTTATTTAATTACACCTCAAGGTCACCTTCTAGTATGCTGCACTATGCACCATCGCCTTGTCATGAAAACCCGGTGGATGCAGCTATACTGGGATCACCTGTAGTCTGAGATGCGGGCACAAGGTTCTGGTTGCTGAGGCCAGCTTTGAGAGGGAAATGACCATACCATCCTTTATGAAAGGGCCAGCCATAGTGTGGAAAACCAAACCAACCCGAGAGTGGTTATTGGCGAACCTCACTCTGGTTCTCAGGTACATACCTCCCTCCTTCAGCAACTGATAGTAGAAATGCCATCAGAAATAGTGCCAGAAGGAGCTTGGCTTGAGTGTTGGTCTTTCTCATTTTGGTTGGTGATAATACTGAGAACTGGTAGCTAGATTTATAGGCCAATCTAGTGAAGTGGTGGTGGTTTAGCTTTCCTTATTTGTGAGGGATGTTAAATGGTGTATGCATTATAGATTTTTGATCCTTTGGATTGGTTGTTCACTTGTTCTGTACAATTAAATTCCGCCATAGTCCACAGTAGTTCTAACTGATGAGTGATTAGGAATTTTAAATTGGTAGGTGTAATTGCTGAGAAACCCATTAATTACAAACATTCCAAGAACACCAAGTCACCAAGTCTCCAACCGCTGACTTTTGAATCTTCTAGTCATGGGGTGATTAGTATTGAACTGTAGTGCTGAATGGTGATCATTAAGGTTACTTCATTTCTTTCTACCGGCTGCATGATTCTGGTGACATGTCAAATATTAGAAAGATGGATATTGCCCCTTCTGGTTGGCTAATACCACTCGATACTGTTCTCTATAGCTAGGTCATCTCCAATGGTAAGTTTGTTAGCAAGTTTGTTAGAATATTTTAATTATCAAAAATACAAATGTGCTTAATAAAATTTTTGTAAAATTTATCCCTCCAATGGTAAGTTTCTTAACAAGTTTCTTACATTATATTTCAAAAAAAAAAACAGAACTTGTTTTACAAGCAAAACACCTCAGCAATCGGTACCTCATTTAGCGAGTGACAAAAAGCTTCCTCTCCCAAAGATGAGTTACCACAGTGCCATTGCGCCTGAAGCAACATGACTTACGTGAAGATGCAAGGTTTTGAAGAACAGAACACTAGTACAAGAACAGAATTGCAAGATGTTTATGTCGGCACTTAACAAGGAAAGATCTAAAAGCAGGAGGCTACACAAAGACTTAGAAGATGCTAGAAGCATTTAGAAGATAAGAGAGTTTCATGTTTACAATGGGAATTTAAACATGTGGAAAAAATATAATTTCCTAATCCACAAGAAAAATAAAATTGTCCAATTCCTATTAGAATTAGATTAGGTAGATTGCTAATTAAATAGCCAATACCTAGATCTATAAATAGGGGTAATAAGGCAAGGTTGAGCTTCAGCACAAATAAGAGAGAGTTAATCTAGCTACTAAGTTTTAGTTTTTCAGAAAAGAAAAGAGTTAAAAACTTAGAAGAGAGCGTGAGGTTTCTTTAAGAGAGTTTTGAGAGATTAGAAAATTGTTTAGAACAAACTTGTAAACAGATATTCTATTAATCAAAAGTAAATTTAAAGAAATCATTGTTACTTTATTCAGATCACAAGTTCTCACAATTTCAATTGGTATCAGAGCAACACTTGTTCGGATTACTACATGTGAGATTCTGCGGACAATATGGAGAGCTACGGAGATCTGATCAACAACAACAAAGTCATCTTGGATGATGGAAACTATGGGGTTTGGAAGTCAAGGATCAAATCCATCATAGAAGGTATTGATCGTCTTGATTGGAAGACTGTTCTTGAAAAGTGGGAGGAACCGACGATCAAGGATGAATTGGACAAGCGAATTCCTAAACCTAAGGCAGACTGGACCGATGAAGAACAAAAAAGATCAAAGTATAACTCAAGAGCATTAAGCGCCATTCATTGCAGTGTTGGGAGAAAACAGTTTGATTTAATTCAGGGTTGTGAAACCGCGAAAGAAGCATGGGATGTCCTTCAGATTCATTATGAAGGCACCACCAAAGTGCAGAGCTCAATAAAAGATATGTTAGCATCGAGATTTGAGAATCTTAGGATGGAGGATCATGAATCAATCTCAGACTTCAGTTCTAAGTTGAGTGCTCTAGCACACGAGGCCTTAACCCTAGGTAAAACTTATAAAGACCAGAAGCTAGTCAAGAAGTTCCTAAGGTGTCTTCCTTCAAAGTTCATGGGATACAAGACAACTTTAACTGTATCACATGACTTAGACAGTCTCAGTTATGGTGAAGTGGTTGGAATGCTACAAGCACTTGAGATGGAACTGAATGGAATTAAGAAACCAAAAGGGATAGCTTTAGCAGTAAGCAAAGACACAACTGATCAAGGAGAGGAGGATGTTGTAAGTCTGTTGGTACGAAGGTTTGATCGAGCCTTGAGGAGGATAGAACAAGGTCAAGATCAAAAGAAGGCCAGTTCATTTAAAAAGACAAGTGAAGATAGAAAGGCTGATATGCAGTGCCATGAATGTAAAGGATATGTACATTTCATTCGAGAGTGTCCAACAAACAAGCTACGAGATGCTAAGTGCACAATCTGCAAGGGGACTGGACATACACAAGATATGTGTATAAGGAATTCTCAAAATAAGAAATAAAAATCTATGATTAGTATTGAGGATGTATTAGACGATGATAGCAACAGCGAAGAAGAGCTCATTAATTTAGTAGCGATGGTGGGAATCATTGAATTTGAGAACGGGGAAGAGGTAACTGACTCAGACTCAGAACGAGAGGAGATTCATGACATTGTTCAGAGTTACAAAGAAGTGCGAGACACACTGATTACTCTAGGAAAGGAGAATCAAGAATTGATAAAAGAAAAACTTCGTCTTGAGACGCTGGTCATAGCCTTACAAAATGAATTGGAGGATGAGAAAAAGATTGCTAAAGATTCGCTTGAGTTGATGAGAGAAAAGTTGGTCTTATCTGCACAAGCAGACAAACTTGACGAGGAGCTGTGTAAAGAAAAGAAAAAAACTTCAGAAATGGATCAGCAGCATAGGAAGATTCATATGTTTGCAGGCACAAAGCAACTCGATAAGATCTTGAGCTATGGAAGAACTGAGAAGACGCATAGAGGACTGGGATTTACAAAAAACAGAGGAGCAAAACCACAATTAACCAAGTTTTTATCTGCTGGAACGTATCATTCTGAGAAAGAAACAACTACAAGTATTTCTAAAGAATGCTTGGGCTGTTATTTTTGTGGAAAGTTTGGGCACTACAAACGATATTGTTACAAGTTCTGAGAAAAAGTGTGTGCTTTAAAGCGTCAAGGAAGATTTTTTCGGAATAGAATTAGAAGACAAGTGTGGATAAAGAAAACTGATCTATATCAATCAGAAGTAAAAGTGGCTTCTGGATCAGGATTTAGATGTAATATGGCAATGATTACTGAGGAACAAGATGACTCAGAGCCTTGGTTCTTTGATAGTGGGTGCTCAAGACATATGACTAGAACCTAGAGTAATCTACAAAATATCAAGAAATTGAAAGGAGGTACGGTAACATTTGGAGATGGGAGTCGTGGTTTTATACAAGGCCAGGGTACAACATGTTATGCTGAGCTTCCACAACTTGTGAATGTCTATTTAGTTCAGGGGCTGAGAGCTAATTTGATAAGTATTAGTCAACTTTGTGATGAAGGATTGTCGGTGTTGTTTACAAAAGTTGATTGTAAAGCTTTGGATGAAACAGGAAATGTCAAGTTGTATGGTGTCAGATCTGGAAACAATTGCTACATGTGGGAAAAAGATTCAATCAAGTGTTACAGTGCTAAAGCAAGTATTGATATTTGGCATCAGCGACTTGGTCATATGAATACAAGAAATCTTACTACTCTTGTGAATAAAGAGATAGTTAGAGGGGTACCAAAGCTTAAAGGGGAAGACAAGATTGTGTGCGGACCATGTAATCATGGAAAACAAGTTAAGTTTCAGCACAAAAAGGTTCCAGATATTCAGTCAAAATCAGTTTTGGATCTGATTCACATGGATTTGATGGGACCAATGAAGGTTGAAAGTTTAGCAGGGAAGAAATATGTGTTTGTGCCTGTTGATGATTATTCCAGATACACCTGGGTTCGATTTATTCGTGAGAAGTCTGATACTGTTGACAGTTTCAGAATTTTAGCCTTACAATTACTTAATGAGCGAGGAGGAATCAAAAAGATAAGGAGTGATCATGGTGGAGAATTTCAAAATGAAGCTATGAAGGAGTTCTGTGATCAACATGGGATTGTACATCAGTATTCAGCACCAAGAACGCTACAATAGAACGGAGTTGTAGAAAGGAAGAATAGAACTCTTCAGGAAATGGCAAGAGCAATGATCCATGGAAATCAAGTTCCTAAGAAATTCTGGGCTGAAGCTTTAAGTATTGCATGTTACATAATTAACAGAGTATATGTACGAAGGAATACGACTAAGACAACTTATGAGTTGTGGAAAGGCAAAACACCGAATCTGAGCTACTTCCATGTTTTTGGTTGCAAATGTTATATTTTAAATGACAATGCTTATCTTGGAAAATTCGATTCCAAAAGTGATGAAGGTATGTTTCTTGGGTATGCTGAAAGCAGTAGAGTGTATAATCAGCGTACAGGTCTTATTATGGAATCGGTGAATGTTTTTTTTGATGACAAGTCAGTTTCTGTAGGAAACAATGTTGATTCAGACAGTGATATTGAACCAGTTAGTGCTATTGAAATACTTAATGACGAATCTGAAATAGATACCACCTTGTCAAAATCAGAAGGGATACAGCATGTTCATAAGAATCACTCAGCTGCCGATGTTATTGGAGACTTGAATGAACAAATGAAGACTCAGGGAGTAAAGATTGACTTTAAGAAAATGAAAAGTCATTTCACAACTCTAGAAACAGTTTTCTATGAGTGATTTGTGTCAATGATTGAACCAAATAATCATGTATAAGCTGTTCAGGATGAGTTTTGGATTATAGCTATGGAGGAAGAATTGGAACAATTTGAGCGTAATGATGTTTGGGAGCTGGTTCGTAGGCCAATTGATGTGAACATCATTGGGACTAAATGGATTTTCAAAAACAAGATTGATGAAAGTGGAGTTGTGGTACGCAAGAAGGCTAGGTTGGTAGCACAAGGATACACGCATATTGAAGGAGTGGATTTTGAAGAAACTTTTGCTCCAGTAGCAAGACTTGAGTCAATAAGGTTGTTTTTGGGAATGGCTTGTATTCTGAATTTCAAGGTATATCAAATGGATGTCAAGAGTGCATTTTTAAATGGGATTTTGCAAGAAGAAGTGTATGTTGAACAACCTAAAGGGTTTGAAGATCCAATTAGACCTGACTATGTGTACAAATTAAAGAAAGCCCTTTATGGATTGAAGCAAGCTCCAAGAGCTTGGTATGAAAGGTTAACTAGCTTTCTTATGGAGAAGAGCTATATTAGAGGAAGTGTAGATAAGACCTTGTTTATTTTAGAACAAGGAGATGATATAATGATGGTGCAAATCTATGTTGATGACATTATTTTTGGAGGTACTTCTAAGGTGTTGGTGGATCGTTTTGTGAGTAGTATGACTCAAGAATTTGAGATGAGTTTGGTTGGAGAGCTTAAATATTTTCTTGGATTACAGATTACGCAATCTGATCAAGGATTCTTTATCTCACAAAGTACTTATGCTAGAAAACTTCTTAAGAAGTTTCAGATGGATAAATGTAAAGAAGCCAAAATCCCTATGAACACTTCATTAAAACTGTCAAAGGATATTGATGGTAAGGATGTGGATGTCAAGCAGTACAGAGGGATGATATGTAGTTTATTATATCTTACTGCAAGTAGACCTGATTTGTGTTTCAGTGTGGATATGTGTGCTAGTATCAGTCGAATCCAAAAGAATCACATCTTGAAGCTGTTATGAAGTATGTGAGAGGGACTGTTGATTTTGGGGTTGGGTATTCTAAAGGTTCAAATCAGAGTTTAGTTGGATATTGTGATGTTGATTATGCAGGGAGTGTAACTGATCGGAAAAGTACTAGTGGAGGATGTTTCTTTCTGGGAAATAATCTCATTGCATGGTTGAGCAAGAAACAAAATTCAGTGTCTATGTCTACAGCTGAATCAGAATATATAGCAATGGGGAGTTGTTGTACTCAATTATTATGGATGAAACAGATGTCAGCAGATTATGGTATGGACTCAGGGGTGTTACAAGTATATTGTGATAACAAAAGTGCTATTGATATTTCTAAGAATCCAGTTCAACACTCAAGAACCAATCACATTGATGTGAGACATCATTTTATCATAAAATAGGTTGAGAGAAGGCAAGTCTTGATTGAACATGTTGATACTGAAGATCAGCTAGCAGATATGTTCACAAAAGCATTAGATTTTAATCGATTTTCAACCTTGAGAAATTGAATTGGTGTGTGTGAGATGTGAATCTTATTGGAGCTGGTCAATAACAATTACAGAAAATTCTGGGTTTAAGATTTGAGTAAATATGTGGTTTGATACAAGGTGTTATTTAAAAAAAAATCGGTTTAATTTCGGTTTAAGTTTTTGCTTGGGTTTTTGTTTTTTTTTTAAAAGAGAAAAATATGTTAGCTTTGGTTGTATCGAAAGGGAAAAGAGAAAATAAAAAAGGGGATCTTGTGTTTTTTATCATCGTGTGTATCGAAAGATTTTTTTAAAAAAGGAGAGAATGGTGAGAGCGACTCGACGAGGTTTGGTGCAAGGGAGAAAATTTTTTTGAGATGAATCGAGTTGATGGTGTTGCTCATCGACCTCATCTGGTCGACGAATTGAGTGATGAATCATCAAAGGATGAATCGGCACAAGAAATTGGTGGTGAAGAAATCACTTTGGACACTGAGGAGGTTGAGGAAATCTCTGTGCAAGATCAACTTGAGCATCGCACAATAAAACAGAGGAAGATGAAGCAAGGGTCTACGTCTAAGACTAAGCGGTCAAAATCGGCTGATTCGAGTGGCAAGAGTGTTCGTGCAAAGGGAAATTTTCGGTCTGATTTGTTTGTGACGAAAGTTGCTCAAGCAAGGTACTCAAAGTTCTTTTCATGACAGTTTACAGAAGAGAGACAATTGGATTTTACTCAACCGGATGAATTAGGGATAATGAGTAAGATTATGGATCTAGGATTGCATAACTCGGTAAAAAATCTGTCTGTGTATGTCAAAGAAGTGGTTTGCGAGTTTTATGCTAATTTGCCCAATGAGAAAGTTGGGGATGGTATTCAGGTGTTTGTGAGAGGGCATTGGTATGATTATTCACCTAAGGCTATTAATGATGCTTTAAATCTTGAATTTCTGACAAAAGATGAGAAGGAAGCTGATGCAGCAGTAGATAAGCTGAGTAATGATAAAATTGCAGAAATTTTAAGTGGTCTTGACAAGTCATCATGGAGAATTTAAAAGTCCGAAACTTACCAGGTGATGTTGGAGCTCTCATGATGTTAGCAGCTTACAATTGGGTACCATCTGTTCACAGAACCATCCTTCGGCTAAACGTGCTCAAGTAGTGTACAAGATTATTCAGGGAATCCGATTTGATCTTGGACAGCTGATTTATGATCAATTTCATTACGTTCCGGAAAAGGCAACAATCCCAGCTGTAAACAAGCCACCAAACTGAGCAAAAAAAGGACATGTCAGCTCCATCAACTAGCAAAGAACACAAACCGTTGGCGCAAGATAGTTTTTAGCTTAAAATTCACCTTATTAGCTAGACTGTAAACAAAATTTGAATTGGCGCAAGATAGTGTACAAAATGGTGGAAGTCGATTCCAATTATTTAGCATGCAAGTCGACAATCTCCAAACCTTAAAACACAACAAATTCAAGCACCAGTACAATTAATTCTACATCAGCAAACATCAGGGGTGGAAGATCGCTTGAGGTTATGAGAGAAGCGATGTTATCATGACAAGATTGACAAAGTTTCTTAGCTAAGAGTTATTTCTTAGTTTAATACACATTTTTGATTTTTTTTTTTTTTTTCCTTTTAACCCTAAGAAACTTTCTAAAAAACTGCCGTTGTAGATGCCCTAGAGAGAGGGTTGACCTTAAAGTTACAGACCCAAGTCGTCTTGTAAACAGACGCACAACTGATTGGAAGACCCCAATCCGGATTTATGGCGGTGGGGAGTTTTTTTTCCTGTTCATGCTACTTGACCTTAACGACAGTGTATTTAATGGTCCGATTTTGACCAAATTCATAGAACTCATTTTTTAGTTCGTGCTACTTACTCCATTTTATGTCAATTGAAATGCGTCGTGCAATTATTCTTCTTGCTTTTGATCGAGATCGCATCCATTCAATAGTCTATCTTGATTCATCAACGGATCGTGACTCGGTCTCAAATTAATCTTAGGGAAGCACAATCAAACGTTTTACCCTGATCATCCCAACTCCGACCAGGACTTGGCCACTTCAATAATCCCATTTAATCATGGGTAAGTCTCTAAAAGTTCAGATTTATATTGGCCAAAGATCCTCTTCGATTTAATCTTGATCATCACCCGTTGATATATAGTAGTAGCCTATGGTACACCCTGGTAAAGTCCATGGTTCATCCTGAAACTGGGTGGAGTCTGAAGAGACTTATCCAACCTTGCACCAGTATATTATGTGCTATGTGTTTAAAGGGTTCAGCGAATCTTGCCATTTCACCAAATTTCTCTTTTTGTTTTTTGCTACTTTAATGTATTCCAAGAATGAGTATTTTTTGTTTATTTACAAATAGTTGACCAACAGAGAAGTCCCGAATAAAAACACTATATGACAAGAGCGTACTAAAGAATATAAAGTTTTGTCGTCGGGGACGCAAACAGTCTTTAAGTCTGGTCAAAGAAGGATCAGTCCGTATAAAAATATTACATGTTCCCAACACGCACACGCTTTTGGTACCACACGTTCAGAATCGGATGGAAGAAAAAAAAGCCTTTGAACATATTAAAGTCTAGAAACCTTCACATGATATTAGTAGATAGTCGCATTTATAACGTCTTACAAAATAAGCCTTCCCCCTTCATACCCCGACAAATATTTTTCTTTTTTTCTAATTATAATACCCGAGAGACAACAACATATCATTCATCTTTTTTATCTACCAAGTCTGTCCTTTTACTACCGTTCCAAGAATCATTTATATCCGGTTTACCATAAAAGAGCCCAATCCGGTTTAGTATGAGTTGATGCTGGCGACGTACTCATTGCCTCTACGGTTAAAAGACCTTCCTCCTCCTCCACCTCCCCTCCTGTAATCGTAGCCATATCCATAATCTCCTCTTCCTCGCACTGCCACGTTTCTGTTTCCGTATCCATTTCCTCTGTGACCTGTTTACTCAAGCAAACAAACAAAAAAATCATCCTCCTCTTCTTTACATTACCATATCAATGTTTTGCTACCTAGACCAACTCACCTCTTGATGTGGATAGCTTCTCCTCCACAAAAGCTCTCTGTCCACCAATTCTCACAGGTGAAGCCTGCATCATTAAGATGATTTCATATATACATCAATTTAAGGTTAAGACACCTGACGCTGATATTGGTTTTCTATTATGCTAAAACAAGAATGTGAAAATTATATTACAGGTTAGAATATGTACCTCTATTGCTCTCTGAGCAGCATCTGCCTCCTCAAACTCAACAAAACCATACGGATAACCAAGTCCCTGCCAGTCATACAGTAAACTATCATTCTTTTAAGAAAAAAAACTCTATGTAAGATTAGTGTTTCATTATCCCCGGGAGAAAGCTTCCAATACTTTAAGTTAATTGGTCAATCTTACCCTTTGGCTTATAACTTGAATTCCACCATTGGTAATAGCTCCAAATTGCTTGAATTCAGCCTCAAGCATGTCAATGGTTGCATTTGCAGGAAGATGTCTCACATAAATAGATGTACCCTCAGCTACCACTAATGAAAAGACAAAAAAAAAAAAAAAGAATAAAACCATGTAATGAACAGATAAGAGAAAATAGACGAAGAAATAACTGAAAACTTGAGGTTCAGCTATTCTGTGAACTCCTACCTTCCTGATTGTGCCCATTGTCAGCAGCATCAACAAACTCAGAAACTGTATCAGATTCTATCACTTGAGAAGGATCTAAAAATGCTTGTTGTCCTTGGTCGTTGAGTATCTGGCCTGTAGAAGGATCTGAAAGCGCTTGATGTTCTTGGTCTTTCTGTATCTGCTTCGGAGACAATGAAGAGACAGCTGAAACACCAGATCTAGTCTTCGTTACCTTCAACTGTTATGAAAGTCATCAATTATCAATAGAAAACTCCAGAAGTGACATAATAAGCCCTAAAATAAGATGTAACTAGGTTGAGTATGAATCCTCTTGGGTGACTACTTACCACAGAGGCATACGATTTCTTGGGAACATTTTCGAGTCCATCATCTGGGTCATAACATTTCAGTGACTCGTCTGCAACTTTTTTGCAAGTTTTCTCAACCTCTGGAACGACTTCATTGACAATCTCAGGAGGTACTGGAACATTATCCTTAGCATTCTCATTATTCAAGGGTTTAAACACTTCCGTACAAACAGGATTCGCTGAAACACGTGCAGCTTGCTCAGAGCCCTTATTGCCTGTAGGAGCTTAAGTTTAAGAAAAGGATTGCAATATACTGTGCATTGGAAGAAGTTCAAAAAAGAAGTGATGGATAATGAGTGTAATTTTAACTTACCATTGATAAGACTAGGTCTTGTAGAGTCCTTCCCAGAAACAACTTGCTCATCTATGGCCTCTGGAACATTATTCTTAGCATCGTCATTGACAAATCTGAAGATGTCATTGAGAACAAAGAACCCATTTTCTTGCGGAGCAAGGAAGAAAGTCTGGGTGAATTTCCTCCTCAATGTCTCGTTTTGAGTGAAGTATCCAGTAACGACAAGGAGGAAACCCCCACTGTGAGACTCTTGGGTATCATAACTGGTAATCTCAGCGGAACTGAAATTTCCACAAGTCAGTGACTTAAGCTCCTCACTTATACCCTGCTCAAAGAATAAGCATCAACTGAGACCAACTTAAAGAGAATTACTTTAAACCGCATCCAGTTTCAACCAACCAATTGACACTCCAGCCCCCAACCCCATGTTTGTTTACACGAGTAAATGGACTAATCCTAACACAATGATAAAAAAAAAGAATAGTCTCATTCAACCAAACCCCAACTAAAACTACTGACAACATTTACCTCCAAGGTAAAGAAATCGCGCATAACTCCATCCTGTCCAACACGCCCAACCTTACTAATCTCTTGATAGAAGCGGTGAAGATGCTCAGGCATGTTATACATAATGTGGTAGTACTGACTGACAAACGCTTTCCCAACCTACATTTACCAAAACACAAAAAAAAAAAAAAAAAAAAAAAAAAAAAACACTTAACAACACAAAAATAGATATGAACCAAACTTGTGAAAAAGAAAGAAGAAAACCCCATAAATTGAGACATACAGTAAGTGAATCAATAACAGGTTTAGGTGCAGCAGCAGCAGCAGAAGAATCCATAGTATCTCTATCACAAACCTCCACAGCAACAAACACCTGTGGATTCATTAAACAACAACAAAACTCACAGAATCAAATCTAATCACAGAACAACCCAAAACTCCTTAAAATCACAGACTAATTTCTCAATCATTTCGTTAGACGAAACCTCACGAAACTTACACACACTTCGACATAACGAACTAAGAAACAACAACAACAAACAGCAAAATCTACTTTCACATTGCGCTTCCAACACTACGAAATTTTACTGTAGATCACACATTCGGCGAAATCGGTCACATCAACATCAACGAGAAAACGAAAATTGTCAGAGACGACGATTCACCTGAAATTAGAGTAAGAGTGAAGAAGAGAGTGAGAGAAAGAAGTTACAGTAGCGAAACAGAGCTCCGATTTTGTAGGTCTGGGGGACCTCGAGAGCAATGGCGGGACCTAGGGTTTGATCGCGAGGACGAGAGGGCCAAGTGTACGGAAAAAAAAAAAAAAAGAAAAAGGCAACGGAAGAGGACTTTGTGGGGACTTGAGGAGGCTGTTTATATAGACGGAAAGAGACTCTGGGGGGGGGGGGGGGTGTGGTGGTCATGGACTCTTTTTTTGGACCGACACGTGTCAAGATTAAGGTCTCTTGCACTTCCTTCCACTCCACTACTAACTTCAGATTATTTACTGATGAGTAAAATTTGATTATTGTAAAGATTTATAAACTTGATTAATTGGAGTAGTAGATGTTATAATATAGTGCACACGTCCGCATGTTTATTCAGAATCCGAGTATAATGTATTTTTATGTTGTTGATTCAATCATTGGTTTCATATTAAAAAAAGATGGCACACACTTGGTGGTACTCTCAACATGTGAAACGTGAATCGGAAAGTCCTTTTGAGGTCATTGATTTTTTTTTTTTTTTTTTTTTGTTTACTAGTTCTTATAAATTAAAAGAAAATATATATATATATATCTAAACTTTAAATAAATTTAGACAATCCAAAGGAAAGAAAGTATTGCCGAGGAAATAACATATTCAACCACTTCAAAATCTATGTATGGATGTAGGCATGTAGCATTTGCAGCTTTTCAAGTTCATCTTCTTTGGTGAATTTTAACACTTAAAACTCCAAATTTTATTTCGTGTTCAATTATTCGAGAAACATTGAACCTGTTATATTTATGATACACTACACTCCATGAACCTTTGTATTTACAGTTACAAAAATATATTTTTTTTACGTTTAAAAATTTGTATTTATATCTAAAAAGATTTACATTAAAAAATCCGCTAATTAACTTAAAATGTGAGTCTTTTGACTTTTCTTTTAACTTTGAAAGAAAGAAGATACATTATATTTTTCTTTTTTTATATATTATGAAAACTATTCACTTTTTTTTGGTCATTCTTCATCAAAAATATATTTTATTTATTGTGCGTTTAATATTTTGTTAATTTATGAATCATATAAGAACTAAATTTGCCATTATTACATTACGAATAGAAAGTTTGTGTGAAAAAAGCAAAAAAAAAAAAACCCAACCTTTTTCCATATTCCACTATCAGTTAAAAAAATATATATCAAGAAAACTTGAATAAAATGACTATGACAAAAATATTACAACACGAAGTAGATGAATAATAAATTTTAGCAAAATGTTTTAACTAATACACATTTGATGAATAACATAAGGTTGAAAATAAATCACAACAAGTTTTCCCCCATTTATATATGCATTGGACGACGATGTCCATATCATAATCATATATATAAAAGTAATGTTTCACTCTCTCTTTATTGGTTCATTTAGCATTTAAGTTTTTTTTAAATTAATAATTATTTTAAATTAAATAAAAATGTAATAATGTACATTAATCTATACTTTAAATCCACATTTTACTACTAAATTGTAATTGAAATTACATTAATTATGAATTGACTATTTTATTTGACCATTCATTTCATTCCAACACACTATAAATTATAATTGTAACTCCTCTAATTAAATTATATTAGGAATATAACTTTCAACCCTTGTAATCTTATAAATAATCATTCTCACATTATCATCCACCATATCTAGAATCCTAAATATTTTCTTTGTTTTGTTTATGCTCTTGCATGAGTTCAAAACTCATAGTAAGAATGTGATTATATAATTTGTACAATTTTATTTCTTTGTTTTTATGTATTTCTTCCTTTTTTCTTTGTATTCTTATTATTTTAAATTTTCAATTACATATGTATAATAAATTATTTTAGAAATGTAACTTCCATCCCTTGAAATCTTATAAATAACCATTCTCACATCATCATCCACCATATCTAATATTCTAAATATTATTTGTTTTGTTTATGTTCTTGCATGGGTTCAAAACTCATGGTAAGAGTGTGATTATATACTTTTATAGATTTCTCTTATATTTTGTTCAAATTTATTTCTTAGTTTTTAGGTATTTCTTCCTTCTTTATTTGTCTTCTTATATTTTTTATTTACAATTACATATGTATTATAAATTTTTGGTGGCTGTAAAAAACAATTATTCACTCTCTCCTTGGTCCATTTAGCATATAATTTCTAAAAAATAATATTTATTTTAATTAAGTAAAAATATAATTATGTACATTAATCTATACTTTAAATTCACACTTTACTACTAAATTGTAACTGAAATTACATAAATATGAATTGACTATTTTTTCATTCATTTTCATTCAAACACACTATAAATTATAAATGTAACTCCTCTAGTTAAATTATTTTAGAAATGTAACTTTCATCCCTTGAAATCTTATAAATAACCATTCTCACATCATCATCCACCATATCTCAAATTCTAAATATTTTCTTTGTTTTGTTTATGTTCTTGCATGGGTTGAAAACTCATAGTAAGAATGTGATTATATAATTTGTACAATTTTATTTATTTGTTTTTATGTATTTCTTCCTTCCTTCTTTGTCTTCTTATTATTTTTATTTTTCAAGTACATATGTATAATAAATTATTTTATAAATGTATCTTCCATCCCTTGAAATCCTTTTAATAACCATTCTCACATCATCATCCACCATATCTCAAATTCTAAATTTCTTTTTTTTTGTTTTGTTTATGTTATTGCATGAGTTCATAACTCATGATAAGAGTGTGATTATATATTTTGTTAGATTTATCTTATTTTGTTCAAATATTTTTTTTATGTATTTCTTCCTTCCTTCTTTGTCTGCTGATTATTTTTTAATTTTTAATTACAGATGTATAATAAAATTTTGGTGGCTGTAAAAAAAATATAGATGCAGATTCAACAATACTAAATTTCGATCAAAGCCCAATGAGGGAATGAAGCTAAAAAAATCATCTTCATTCATGTATATTTATTTTATTTTTGAAAGTATGCAATGTTTTAACAAAATAAACTATTATAATCCAATTATTAAATAAAAATTTTAACACTCTCTTACCTCCAAAAAATTTGTAATCATTATATTTAGTTCTTTTGATCCAAAATATAATTGTATAAATATCATTATAATGTTTATTTAATTCAAAATTTGTAATTTAATGATTTTCTATATAAAACACAATTTGATATTCCATTTCCAAAATTTTACTATAAAGTTTAAATCGTTAGAATTTTACCTAGCAATAAGGTGAATATAAAAAAAATTAAAAAATAAATTAATATTTGGGATGTTTTTATTGCATTTCATATGATTTTATAGAAAATATATTTAATTCTCCCTATAGAATAATTTTTGAATTTAATTATTAAATGTTTTAGGTAGATTTTGAATATCATAGTAAATTTATATTTTTATCATTAACAATAGTTCTTAAATAAGTGGTATATTTTGATATTGTATGATTTGAATTAATAAAGTGTATTATTGACATTTACAAAATTTGTTTGTTATATATGTATTTTAGGGAGAATTTTAAAAATACATCATTTTCAATCTCATTTTTCAGAAATACCATTTTAAAAAAGTTTATTAAAAAATCTTCTCATAAAATTCTAATAGTTTTATGATTATTACATTAAATAAAATGAATTAACATAACTAATATAACAAGGTGCACATATGCATGAGACAATATCTAGTCATCATACGTGATTAACTTCTATTGACTGAGAAAATCTAATTTATTTAACCTAACTATAGTTAATCTAATATTAATTCAGAATCCGAGTAGAATGTATTTTTTATATCTAAATTGTTGATTCAACCACTTCAATTCTATGTATGGATGTAGGCATGTAGCGTTTGCAGCTTTCCAAGTTTATCTTCTTTCTTGAATTTTGACATTTAAACTTCCGTGTTCAATTATTCGACAAACTTTGAACCTGTTATGATACACTACACTCCATGAAAATTTGTATTCAAAGTTACAAAATACTTTTTTTTTACGTTTAGAAATTTGTATTTTTGTATATATATATATATATATATATATATATATATATATATATAAAGGGTTACATTAAAAAATCCGCAAATTAACTTAAAACGTGACTCTTCTGATTTTTTTTTGGAAGAAAAAGATACGTTATATATTGTTTTTATTATAAAAATTATGAAACTAATCACGTTTTTGGTCAATGTTCATTAAAACATATATTTTATTTATTCTGCGCTTAATATTTTGTTAATTTATGAGTCATATAAGAACTAATTTTGTCACTAATATATCAAGAACAAAAAGTTTGTTTAAAAAAAGCAAAAAAAAAGAAATCAACCCTTTTCCATATTCCAATATCAGTTTTTTTAAAAAATATATTAACAAAAGTTGAGTAAATGATTATGACAAATATAGATATACTAAGTAGATGAATAATACAGTACATTTTAGAAAAATGTTTTAACTAATACAGTACATTTTAGAAAAATGTTTTAACTAATACACATTTGACGAATAACATAGTTAATTACATAGTAACATAGGGTTAAAAATGAATCATAAGACATTCTCCCCCATTTATGTATATATGCATTAGACGACGATGTCCATATATCATCACCAATTCATAATATGTGATTAACTTCCACTGACTAAGAAATCTCATTTATTTAACCAAGTTAATCTTTTTTTTTCTTTTCCAAAATATATAATATAAACAACTCATGAGAGAAACATAATGTATGAGATTTTCAAGACGACTTCGTATTTCTATTGGTTGCGAGTTGACTATTAAACGATGAGTCAATGTAATGACATGTTCTGCTGACTTCTGAGGAATATATATAACTATTGGGCTGAGAATGGGCTGATAATGGACCGAACATCTTAAAAATGTAAGTTTTCAAATAAAAGCAACGATTTGATAGATCATGAGACGACCACCAAACCAAAAAAAGATTTGACAGATAACAGAAAAAATGTTCAACTTATAGGCAAAAAAAAGCTTCTCCTCCTTACCAAAATCTCGACGGTCTACCGGAAAAAATGGCTGCTAATTTCTGGAATTCATCTCACTAGTAATCATTCTTTTCAACTTAACCCATCAATATTCACTTCTTCTTCTTCTTCTTCTCCTTCTAGCAACTTTTTAATTTCAATTTCTGGATTTTTTTTTTCTTTGGTTTGAACGAAGCAGTAAACAGCTTTTGGATCCAGAAGAAGTCGATGTAGTTCACGATCTTGATAAAGAACGTGGTATCTCAGTTGATGATTTCAAGCTCATCAAGTTCCATATGTCTAATCGTACGAAATCTTCTACTTTTTTCTCACTCGCAAATTAATTTGTTTGACTCTGTTAACTGGTTTGAATAATTTTTAAAAGTTGAGTTTTATATATGTCTGTTTGTTGTTTCAGATATAATGAAATTGGCTCAACACATTAAAGTGAGGCAAAGGTTGGTTTTTTGCAATTTGGGGATCCAATTTTTGCTAAATCGGAGATTTTATTTGTTTTCATTACTTTGTTTTTGGTTCAGTAGTAGTAACCTGGAATTTAATTTGAATCTTTGCGCTACTTATGTAGGGTTGTGGCTACTGCAATTACGTATATGAGGCGGGTTTATATCAGGTATGCAATGTATAATTTGTATATCTTGTGATTGTGAGGTATTCAATGAGTTAAATTCTTCTTATTTGCCAATAACTACTTGTTGTCAGTTCTTGTTTAGTATTCAAAAGCATAGGCATTTCAATGTCTCAGTTTGTTGCACCTCTGTCATCAAATTCAAACACCATAAGGTGTTCAACCTAAAGTTTTCAGTTTTAGCCACTAATATCTTCTATTGACATTGTGTTTTCTCAGAAAGAGTATGGTAGAGTTTGAGCCTCGTCTTGTGGCTCTTACTTGCTTGTACTTGGCTTCTAAAGCTGAAGAAAGCATTGTCCAGGCCAGGAATCTTGTTTTTTACATCAAAAGATTGTGTAATATCTTCTTCTACTGTGTTTTTTTTTTCTTTTTGATGTTTTCGACTTTTTTACTGTTGCTTAAATTACATGAGAATCCCCTTCAACATGCGTTTTTTTGACTTTTCGCCTACGGTTCTTATATGTCGTTGCAGATCCTGATGAGTACAAATATGAACTAAAAGATATATTAGGAATGGAGATGAAGGTCTTAGAAGCACTAGACTATTATCTGGTTGTGTTTCACCCTTACCTGTCATTATCTAAGTATGTATGCTTCACCTCTCTTAATTATCTGCTTTTCAGAATCCATACAATTTGCACATACAATCCTTACCTGTCATTGTCTGTAGTTGCCTTTAATGTTTTTGAGTTCATTATAACCAATGAAGTTTTTTGGACCAATTGTATTTTATATTCCTTGGTGAGAGTTTTGTGTGCCTTGATGGTATCTAAAACCTATATGTTTCCCTATTATGGAACTGAGAATTCATTTTAGTTAGAAGATCAACATAACTCATTCTTTTGATTTCTCAGGTATTTGCAAGATGCTGCAATAAACGATGTAAATATGAACCAGATTACATGGTAAAGTCCTTCTATATGCGAAATTTTGATTATTTCTTTAGATCTCTGACCTGAGTAAAAAACAATTAAAAAACTGAGGTTTGTTTTCGTGTTTCAGGGGAATTGTTAACGATACATATAAGATGGACCTCATACTTGTACACCCACCTTATCGCATAGCGCTAGCGTCCATATACATAGCAAGTGTCCACAGAGAGAAAGACATCACTGCATGGTTTGAAGATCTTCACGAGGACATGAACTTGGTGAGTCATTCTTCCAAGAAAAAACCCTACAAACATTTTGCATGGTTTGCTGTTTTTTTAGTAACATATAAAACCTTTACATGGGGGCAATTGGGTTGCAGGTAAAGAACATTGCCATGGAGATTCTAGACTTCTATGAAAACTACAGAACAATCACCGAGGAAAAAGTGAATTCTGCGTTCAGCAAATTGGCTTTGAAACCGTAGCAACCTAGGGGATTTACCTCCATCTCCAAGTTTTATCTCACAGAAAAAAAAGGATTATAGACTTTCACAATTGCCCATCTTAGCTTTGCGGCCAAACATGTAACATTGTTGGTTGTTAACTTGGTTACCAAACCTATTAATCTTAAAGTAAACATTATTGTTCATTGATCATCAAAATTGGTTTGTTTCACCATTTTGTGTTTCCTAATTTAAACCTAAACCTAAACCTCTCTTAGAAGCTAAAAAAAATAGGGGGAAAAAAGTAAATTGAAAAATGGTCAATTTCTCCAATAACCAAATTCAATGATTTAATTAAGAATATAGTATGTTATTTGAAAAAATTAGAAAAATAGGATTAAGGGTAGAAAGAATTACCATTTTAGTGTCTGATGATGGTGGTTGGTGATGGTGATGGCCGGCAGCCGACGACCAGAGGAGGTGATCGGAGGTCGGAGATGGCCGAAAGTGGTGCCGTCGGAGTTGGTGGTCACCGGAGTTGGCCGGAGTTGGTGGTCACCGGAGGTGGTGATCGCCGGAGTTGGCCGGAGGTGGTGGTTGCCGGAGGTAGTGAAAGAATATGATGGTGGTGGTGATGATGTTGGTAGAGATGGTGGCAAGGGTTAGGGTTGTAATTGTTATATAAAATACGCTTGATGTGGTAAGAGTAGTTAGTGGTTAAAATATAAAAAAAAATTGGTTATACACTGCAATTTCTCTTAAAAAACTAAGGTCATATTGATGATGAGAAGAAAAAAAAAAAGATTTACAAAATTGGGCAAACTAGTTTAATTATAGAGATATGGTTTTATTTTATTTTTTACTAACAAAGACACAATTTTTTGTTTTGTTTTTTTATGAATAAAAATAAATTAGGATAATACTTTGGCAATTTTCATAAATACCACTAAGATAAGTTTTTTTTCCCAAAAATACCACATAATTGAACTAAAGTTTTAATACTAAAAACTAATTCCTAAATTCTAAATACTAAACCCTACCCCTAAAAACTATACCCTAAAACTAAATGTGTCAACCCAAACTTAAAAAAACTTCAATATTCTTAAAAATCATTTTTTTGTGTTTGTGTTAATTTTGGAAAAAAATATTTTGTGGTAGTTTTGGAAAAAAAACTAAAATGCGGTATTTTTTAGTGGTATTTAAAAAAATATAACTAATACTTAGAGTAGTTTTTTTCCCTTGCTTATTAATTTACTAGGTGCTTCCCACGCAACGCGTAGGTTGTGGTGTAGTTGGCACTTTCTTGTTTTTTTTGGTCTTTTTCGTTTTCTCTTTTGTATTATTTCGTTTTAATTAGGCATATACGGGCTTCGCAGTCACTTGTATTTGTACTATATCTTTATACCATTTCGTTTAGATGTGTACAATTGTGGTGTTTATTTGTTATGAATTATGAAGATGTTGTTTTTGCTTTCGAGGATCCAATCTTATCGTTGACTGATATTGTTCCCAATACATTTATTGTGTTTTAGATTTTCTAATTAACTGCTTATGTAAACTCTTCATAAGTTGATGTTACAATAATAAGTTATTTTAAAAAATAATTATCTTTCGTGTAAGTGATTATGTTTGTATGCCCATGTTTTGGTCTAATATCAATAAGATCGTTTATGTTTTTATTTAGTTGGCTTTGAAACCATTTTTGAGTTAAGCAAATAATAGGTCGAATTATGGTGTTAATAAGTAATATAAATTCTTATGTATATATATCGTATATATGTGACTATAAGCTTAGCTAACTAAAAAATTCTGTAATATTTAAATATAATCTTGAACATATATATATATATATATATATATTTTATTTGTGGGAGGAATGTATGAAATATTGGATAGAAGTTATTTTTGAGTTTCCTTCCAAATTTGAAGTGACATAATATTTTAGTTTTCTTATATGATTTTATGAACTTCAATGTAAAGGTTTTTCAAAGTAATAAGTACACTCACAGTGATTGAATTATAAAATTTGGAGAAATATGTATTTCAATTAATCATCTGCTCTTTTAAATATATTAAATAAGTATGTTGTTGTTCCTACAAATAGGACAACATATATTATAGTTTAACTATGGAGTTAAACAATAGAAATGGAACTTGTGATTACAAGACAAAATGCTTATATATATTATGTTACACATTGATCGTTTAAAAATGAATAGGAACATCTAATTCTCAAATAAAGTTGATTTTTTTTTGTTAAAACCAACATACGTGAATTTAAATTTAACTATGCAAATTTTAAAAAATAAATATGAATTGATTAGAAAGGCCTGAAATATAAAAGAATTTTTTTATTTTTATATAAATAAAATAAAAATTGAAAACAATGTTAAATATATATAATACTTTCTAAATTAAAATATAGAATCAAACTCTTACAACATATGTGAGATAATAATCTAAATTAGATAATAGAGATGAATCTTTTAAAATAAGAACAATGTAAAACATATATCATGTAGTCTCTAAAATTATAATTTAGCATTAAAAATTTACAATGATATTTTTTTTGTTTTTTACAACCCATACATCAAAAATAAGAAAAAAAAACGAAAAATGATTTGAGGTATTGTAGAAGAGAACGAGAGAATGTGAAAATGAGATAGTAAAAGAATGTCAATATGAGAGAATGAGAGATTGGGAGAATGATTATTTATATGATAAAAAACGATGGAAGTTATGGAGTTACAATAGTAATTTATTGTGTTTGAATAAAATTGAGTGGTGTAATATGATTAAATTAAAATGGGACTACCCTGCCCATTTAGACCCTGCCCATTTAAGCCCTGCCTGTTTTGGACCGTTTATACCCTACCCGTTTATACCCTGCCCGTTTAGACCATGTACCCGTTTAGATCCTGCCCATTTATCTGGCCCGTTTAGACCCGTTTAGATGGATTTTTTTTTGATTTTTTACTTAAGATTGCTTTTTTACTAGAGATTGTAATCAGAGAACAACAAAGGAAAACAGAAACGAAAACATTATATATCAAAGAAATGAAATACGAATTCATACTTGTATGATACAACAAAACAGAACAAAACCCACTAGTACCAAACAAACCAATTAGGATCATAATAAATCAAATTCTCATCTTAAAGCCTCAAATAATACAATTCCTAAAACCCTATGACACTACTACTTCTCACTGAATCTTACGAAGAGGAAGACGAAGCCAAAACAAAACAGAACAAGACCACACTAGAAGCAACATATTCAATGCATGATAGAATCTCCTGATCTTGAACATTCTTCTGAAGTAAATGTTGTTGTGCCAATGTCATAGTTGTTCTCTATGTTACCTGTTAAAGTTAATAGTTTTATGGAAAATAGTTTTATGTAAAAGTTAAAGTTCACTTATTAAGGAAAATAATATTATGTAAAAGTTAAGAGTTTAGTTACCTTCATAATCTGCAGAACCACGTAACCAATTACGGGTCCAGAGCAAAGCTTGAACGTTCTTTGGAAGCAAACGGTTTCTGTAAGGAGTTATGACCCGAGATCCAATACTAAAGGCTGATCCAGATGCTACCGTGGTGATGGGAATACTTAGTATTTCACAAGCCAAAGAGGCTAATTCCCCAAGTCGATGCTGGTTGTCCTTCCAAAAGGACAAAACATCCAATTTTGGAAAAGACTTTCTCTCCAATCTTGGCTCTTCTAAATAGATATCCAGATGTGTCTTTGTCTTGCCTACTCCAACTCCGATGCTTTTTTCAAGCTCAAAAAGATCCTACAGAAAAGAAGCAACACAAGCAACATAAACAACAAAAGCAACATAAGCAACATAAGCAACACAAGCAACATAAACAACAAAAACAACATTCTTACATTGTCATAATCATCATCAAGTGGAGATTCATTGACCCAATCATGCGGATTTGGAGTTACAGAAATACTTGAAGAACAAGTCCTAGACTTAGCCTTATAATCTTCATAGAGCATCTCCAAATTGTCTTTAAGATTTTTGATTTTCGATGCAGAAGTAGTTGGATCAACTCTTTCATAAGCTACTTCAAGCATTTGCAGTTTCATTCTTGGGTCTAAAACAGCTCCCATTGCCAAAATAAGACTATAATCCTCCCAATACTTGGTAAACATAATCTGCATATCGTGAGCCAGTTTTGCCACATCTTCATCATCACAAGATGCAAATTTCCTCAGCAACAGTTCAATTCTCCACACTTGTGTAAAATAGACATTAGAAGTAGGATACTTAGAACCTGAAAAATGTGCCGTGATATCACTAAACGGCTTCAACAACTCACAAATTTTCTCTCCACGATTCCATTCATCATCAGAAGGCAAAGTCTTGTAGTTGCTGTCAAACCACTTCAAGCTGACAAATGCTTCCTTAAACTTCAAAGCTCTTACAAGCATCTCATATGTGGAGTTCCATCTGGTAGGAACATCTTGTGATAACCCTGCTCCACTCTTAATCTTTACTCTCTCAACACATGCAGCAAAAGCGTCTCTCCTCTTTGAAGATGCTTTAACATATATCACACTCTCTCTGATGTTGTGCAGAACATCTTTTGCTAGATCTAAACCTTTCTTCACTATCAGATTAAGAATATGGGCACAACATCTAACATGCATAAATTTCCCATCACATAATAAACCACTACCACTAATCATTTGAAGTTGACCCTTGAGAATGTTCAGCATACTATTGTTGTTTGTTGCATTATCTAAGGTAATAGAAAATACATTTTTCTCCAATCCCCATTCTTTCAAACATTCCAGAATCTTGTTAGAGATTTCTTCACCAATGTGAGGAGATTTAAGTTCACAGAATTGCAAAATCTTGCTATTCAAGTGCCAATTTTCATCAATGTAGTGGGCTGTCAAACAAATAGAACTCATAACTGTACCTCGAGCTGTCCATAAGTCTGAAGTGAAACAGACACGCGCACGCTGGTTTGCAAGTACTTCTTTCAGCTTGACCTTTTCCATCTCATACTTCCTATACACATCCGCTGCAGCAGTCTGTCTACAAATTGGTTGACACTCGGGATTGAGATACTTGTCTCTTGCTCTAACTTTCTCATACTCAGGATAGCGAAATGGCAAATCATGGTAAATTATGATCTCACTTGTCATCTCACGGTTAATCTGATGATCATATGGAGGCCTATCTTCATTCTTTGGTTTCTTTGGACACTTCTCCAAATGACGAATCAAGCTCTTAGTCCCATGTGTTTTAGTATTGATAACCAACTTGGTTCCACAGTGGATGCATTTGCCTCTTTCTTTGCCATCATCTTCAACCCCAACTGACACTATATCTTTCCACACCTTTGAAGTTAACTTTCTCTTCCGTGGAACATTTTGAGTTGCTTGAGTTGCTTGAGTTGTTGATTGAGTTTCACTTTGATCTGTTCTGTGGAGCATTTTTGTCTCTTCCTCCTCATTCCCATCAATTTCTACATCTATATCACAATCTTCTTCATTCATATCCATATAATCACTTTGAGCATTAAGCCTTGCTATCAAATGTTCAGTTTCTAAGTCCATTCTGCAAAATTAATAAAACAGATTTGTAAGTGTTTATGAGTCAACAAACAGTGAAGAAAGAACTGAGACAATAAATTGAGAACAGAGAACTAGTGGGTCGAGAACAAAGAACTAAGACAATAAATCGACTTTGAATTTGACCAGACTTGAATAAGAGAGCCCTAGACTTGACCAGACTTGAATAAGAGAACCCTAGACTTGACCAGACTTGAATAAGAGAGTCCCTAGACTCATAAACAATTTCTGAAGAGAATCTTTGATCACTTCTGAGCTTTGAAAAAACCTGAATCTTCACTTCAACATATGCCATTAAACATAATCCAAATCGACCATTAAACACAAACGTAATCTCCTCATCAAACAACTTAACACTTCAACATATTAAGAGAATTCACATTCGAGCACTCAAAGAAGTACCATTCATAATCAGATTTGTCACTCTCAGAGTCCAAGAACTTTTCAACAGCGCTCCTTCTTGGCAAGAGGTCTAAACTCTTTGTGCTACTCTTTTCAACACTGTTTGCTCCTGTACAAATCAAACAGCAAAATTAACACAAAATAAAAATCACTAAACAACTCTTAATTACTCAAAACTGAATCCAAAATCACAAAGATATGGTAACACTAACTAAGTATAAGAAGAGGTTCATCTAAAATTAAGCACTAGTACTACTCGCAGTCGCGGAAACAACAACACCAAAGCCAATTTTGATAGCCCTTTTCTTCAAACCAAGCTTAACCCTTGAAGGGTTTGGATTGTTACTCCTTAATCTCTCAAACCCATGAAACTAAGGGACGAAAAATTCGAGCTTGTTTGGTGATTTTAACAAAGTATCCATCGAATTCCCCCAAAATCGAAATTAAGAAAAACCAAACTTACCCTGTTACCCAGAAGCAGTGAGGAATGAAAGAGACAATTATCTTCGTGATTCGAGCTTTAGGCCTTTAGCTTTAGCCCCGAGCGTGATCAGAGATAGAGACGGTGATTGGAGATAGAGACGGCGAGGTCATTGTTTTTGACAAGGTCAGCTCAAACCATCGACATCGCGTTTTTCAGAAACAACAAAAACTCAGAAAAAAAAAAATTTAACGGGCTACCCATTAATTTTTTATCAGACCCGTGAAGCCCGTGAGTTTAAATGGGCTTACCCGTTTATTTGATAGTGTTAATAAACGGGTACGGACCTAAATTTTTATAATTGTACCCGTTTAGGCCCGCGGGCTCTGAGCCCGTTTTAACATCACTAAAATTAATGCATAATTTATTTTATTTTCAGTTATAATTTTATTTTAATGTGTGAGTTAAATGTATTGTGTTTATTGGTTGTTAAATATTGTTTAAAGCAATTAGAAATCAAATATAAAATAAAAAAATTAGAAAACATTAGGCCATCATTAATGGGATAACACCAAGGGTGTTCTAAGCCCAAAAAAATTATAAAAATAATGAATAGTGGCTTAGAACACTTTTTTTAGTTCTTAATGTAGAACTGATTTAAGCCCAGTTCTTATTTGACGTGGCTTCATGTGATTGGACGAGATTTTTTGGAAAAAAAAAATATTTCATTTATATAAGTAAGCAATTTAAATGTTAATTTATAAGTTTTTATAATTGTAATATGTTTAAGAATATTATATTAATTTATAAGTATACAATTGTTTTTATATAAGTAAGCAATTTAAATGTTATTTTATAAGTTTTTATAATTGTAATATATTTAAGAATATTATATTAATTTATAAGTATACAATTGCTTTTATATAAGTAAGCAATTTAAATGTTATTTTATAAGTTTTTATAATTTGTAAAATGTTTATGAATATTATATTAATTTATAAGTATACAATTGCTTTTATATAAATAAGCAATTTAAATGTTATTTTATAAGTTTTTATAATTTGTAAAATGTTTATGAATATTATATTAATTTATAAGTATACAATTGCTTTTATATAAGTAAGCAATTTAAATGTTATTTTATAAGTTTTTATAATTTGTAAAATGTTTATGAATATTATTTCACTATATCTTTATTCGAATAAAAATACCATAATTAGTTCTCCCATTTTTTTTACCTATAATCTTAACAACTGATGTAACATTATTTTCACTATATATTTAATCTAAGAACAGAAAAAAAAGTTCTCCCGTTAATGATGACCTTATATCATTATACCCCATGCTCTCTCATTATCCACCATAAAAATAAAAATAAAAACTTTGTATTTTTAAAGTTGAAGGATCGAAGAAGCAGCTATGGCTTCCAATTTCTGGACTTCGACGCATTAGTAAGTTTTCAGTCTTAATATCACAGATCGTTGTTTTGATTCGATTTTAATATGTTCCTGATTTGATTCGTGTTCTGGGTTTTTTGATTCCTACAGCAAAGAGTTAAAGGACCCAGAAGAGATTAATGTTGTTCATCCCATTGATGCTCTGAGAGGAATCTCTGTTGAAGATTTCAGACTCATCAAGCTTCATATGTCTAATTGTATGTTATTTTCCTGATTTTAATCATCTCCATGTGTTGTAATTTTGTGGCTATGTTTCCATGGATCATCAATTAAACATTCAAGGGTCTTTCTTGTTGTTCGTTTTCAGATATATCGAAATTGGCACAACACATTAAGATTAGGCAAAGGTGAAGTCTTTCGTTGTTAGTGGTAATGATATATGAAATGTGCAACGACCCTTTTGAACAATGCTGACTGATTTAGCACTTATGATTCAGAGTTATTGCAACTGCAGTAACTTATATGCGTCGTGTCTACACAAGGTATGTATGTATGGCTTTGTTCTACTTTTCTGATGATTTGATGATGACTTGAGGTTTGATCATTATTGATTTGATTGTGTACTGTTTTGTTGACAGAAAGAGTTTGACGGAGTATGAGCCTCGGCTTGTCGCACCGACCTGCTTGTATTTGGCTTGCAAAGCAGAAGAGAGTGTGGTGCACGCCAAGATTCTTGTCTTCTACATTAAAAAAAGTGTGTAATTTTCTGCTTCAAGCTTGTTTGGTTAGAAAAAATTTGTTTGAGCTTTCATTTTAGTTTCTCATGAGATTGGATGTTTCACTCTCTCTCTCGCTAGATGCTGATGAAAAGTTTAGATATGAGATTAAAGATATTCTTGAAATGGAGATGAAGATCTTGGAAGCATTGAACTTCTATCTTGTTGTATTCCACCCGTACCGATCTCTTCCTGAGTAAAGTCTTTTGCGTATCTTTGCTTTGTATCTTTTTATGTGTCGACATCAAAATATATTTTTGCAATGCATTTCCTTTTGATTATTCCTTCTTGCTTTACTTACAGGTTCTTGCAGGATTCTGGAATCAATGACACAAGTATGACCCATTTAACTTGGTATGTATAGAAAACTTTTGTCCTTTATTAAGCTTAGGGATGAAGTTTTGTTGAAATCAATAAGTCAGTTGTATATAAGTTACTAACATGTTTTGATTTGCAAGCAAAAAAAGTAAATGCTCTCTTGACTGCTTTTAGTTTTCTTTGGAAACTATAGGGGTCTTGTCAACGACACTTACAGAATGGACCTCATCCTTACACATCCGCCTTTTCTCATCACACTCGCTTGCATTTACATTGCTTCTGTACACAAAGAGAAAGACATAAGGACATGGTTTGAAGAGCTTTCCGTCGACATGAACATCGTAAGTCTTATGTTTACACCCTTACGTTTATAAACATTTTTATTGTCCTTTTAATTCTCTGACAAAATGTTGTGACTAGAAGGCATGGTCTGTTTTAATTATTCATCGGTATGTTGTGAACATGTTGGCAGGTGAAGAATATTGCAATGGAGATATTAGATTTCTATGAAAACCACAGACAGTTCACGGAAGAGAGAGTTCTCGCCGCCTTCAACAAACTCGCTATAAACCCGTAAAGTTTAGACAAGGAATCTTTCTCCACTTGTCTCTGTTTTTTGTTCCCCTGAGAAAATATAATGTTTGCCAGACGTTTTGGAAATGAGATGATTCCGTTTATTGTACATCAGTTTTGCTCATCTTGGCTCAACCATGTCTTGCCTATGCGTATACACACACAGTAGAAAAGGTGGCTAACGCTGTAAAAATATAACTCAGCCTATAATTGTTTAAGAATTATCTTTGAAAAATGTTCGAGGGTATTTTTTCAAAACCCAACCTACTGTAATGATGCAAATAAAGCTTTCAAAAGCTAACCGTGAAAATCACGAACAATGTATAACAATTGAGACCTGTCCACACGACTTTCACACGAATCCAAATAAGATGCAAAGCCAACAAAGTGAACATTAAACCATTTATTTCTACCTGCTAGTGGTTATTCTCATTATACGTCGCCACAGTTGATAAATTGAACACTAGGAACGTGCTGGACTTTGTGGTAATCTTCTCCACCTGGTATCAGTTTCTTCTTCCACTCCCTCTTCATTCCTTCAACCGTCAGTTCCTTTAACGAAGTTATGTACTTGAGTCCATCAGGAAGTGCCTGCAACTTTTTGCAATCATGCATAGTCAAAGTACGAAGACATGGCATGGAGAATTCTTCTACTGTCCACACTTCCAACTCCTCTTCTTCCGATATATCTAGAGCACATAACTGAGGGAAACCACCTTTTGAGCACACCATTTTCCTCCCAACGAAAGCCTGATGTCTTAATTCAACCGACTTCAAACGAAGCAACTTTTCTAGAATCGGCATTGGATCCTCCTCCATGCGGCAATCATGTAGATATATGTGTTCAAGGTGGGGAGGGAATCGATGTTGATCAGGAATCTTTGACATATGTACATGCAATCCTAACTCCTTTAGATGAAAAAAATCTAGAACGAACTCTCCCACTTGATGAATAAAGTCCACACTGGCATTGGGCGAAGTAAGGAAATCAAGCGTCTCGAGGCTTCGCAATTTAAGGAGAGATGACGATAGATTTTCGAAAGTACAGTTTTTGCTCAAAGTTACAGCGAGAGACCTGAGCTTGGTCATACGGAGGAGGTCTGTCACGCTACTATGTTGTGTTGGGAAAGATGACAAGTGCTCCAGGTTTACTAGATCACCTAGTTCCAACTCGGTTTTATCATGCAAAAGCACAGGTAGGGAAAGGTACCTTAACTCTAGCATCTCTTTAAAAACATTTGGTATATGAACCGGTACCCCTGCATAAACACCTAAGTTCAAGTAGAGAAGAAGCTTTAAATTACGCATAGTAGAAGGTAAATGAGATACCCCAGCTTCATATAAGCTCAAGAACCTCAAGTGGATGAGCCCTCCAATGCTAGAAGGTAACTTCCCTCCTTCAAACTTTACCCAAGAAAGATCCAACACCCTGAGCAATGGTAAACTCTGGAAGCCCGGGGCTGACTGTTTCCAATCTTCCTCGAGTCCCAAAAGTAAAAGCGATCTGACTTTTCTATTGATTTTGTGTCCCAGTATATGAAGGGCGTTACCACTATGTACGGTCAGCCTGCGAGATTTACTAGGAGACTGAGCATTAATGGTAGAGGTGGAAGTAGAGACTTTGACAATTAGTAGGAAGTTCTCTTCTTTGGCTTTAGATAAACATACTTCTCTCATCATGTCATGCATTTGACAAGTTTCAAATCTCCACCTCAAGTAGTTTGTGTCAGCTATAAGCAAATTTCTCCTTAGTAGCTCTTTTAGGTAGTCTTCTCCACTATCTCGAATGGTTGATCCATCGAAAAAGGATGTTAATATTCCTTCTGCAGCCCAGTAATTAAACAACAACCACATACGTATCTTGTAATCTTCAGGAAAATGGGCTAGGTAAAGGAAGCAATGCTTTAAACGTGTTGGCAAATCTTCATAACTCAAAGATAATATTCGGTAAACCGAACTGAGACTGTTGTCACCTAAGCACGATTTTCCTACGATTTGAGCTCCGATATTGTCATAAACTCTTTTCCACTCACGAGCTGTATGTTTATTAGCTAACAAGCCTCCCAAAACTTTAACAGCTAATGGTAGTCCCCCACAATATGTGACCATTTCCTTTCCCATAGCTTCCATTTCTTCATCAAGCCTTAATTCTACACAACATCAAACATTTCAAGATGTGAGCTGCAAAAATATATTTACTAGATTCTTGATCTTAATTTGATATTTGAAAGTGTACCAGTTTCATCTTTCGTAGAGAATACTATCCTCTCACAGAGCTTCCAACTTTCTTTGGGATTAAGGGTTCTTACTTTAAAAGCTAAACATGTTGGATCAACATGTAACCCAACACCTTCATTCCGAGAAGTAAGTAGCATCTTCCAACCTGCAAAATATTTTGTGTGCTCATCATGTTAGGGAATAAATTAAAGACATTTCTTCTATAAATTTCTTTTAACAATCACACAAGATCATCGCTCACCTCTTTTATGAGGAAACACAGCTTTTACTCGATCCCAGTCTTCTTCTTTCCATACATCATCAAGGACAACCAAATATCTAGTTGTCTCCAACAATTGAAAGAGTTTACCCTGGATTGTATATTCGTCCATCTGTAAAATATCACCATCGTGTGGCCGAAGTTCTTGAAAGATCCTCTGCCAGACATGCTTCTGCGTAAACTGTTGTGAAACGCAGACCCATGCAAATCCATCAAAATGACGTCGGACAAAGTCATGATGAAAGACTTGTCTGGCCAGAGTGGTTTTACCAATACCGCCCATCCCAGATACAGAAACCACTTGAACCTTATCATTGTCCACCAAATGACCAACCAATTCTTCAACGCTCTGCTCCACCCCGACAAGATCGCTTTCAGAACTGTTAGGAAACGTTTGCCGGATCTCCCTCTGCTCCCTTTGTCTGTCCTGAAAAGACAGCGAACGACCACCATGATCAATGATTTGTTGGATCCCAAAACTCTGCATTTCCCCAATCACCTCAGAGATCCTCTTAGTGATGCCTTTGATATCTGAAGCAACTTTGTGGCGATCCATCAAGAAGCAAACAAGTCTTCTCGCTTGCTTCTTGATCCCTTTTTCCTTTCCTCTAAGTTTGTTCAGAAGAAAGGATTCAATTATATCCTCAGCATCATAAACCATGTCTGTGACATCTTCTAAGAAGTTTCTCACCCTTTCACTTACATGTTTCTTGGCATCTGCATCTTTCAACAACGATTGTAACCTTCTCAGCTGCAGCTTTAGTCCATCAACTTGCTCATCAATTCCCTGCAATCGCTCAGATTCTCGACTCAGGAGATCCCAAAGCTTCTCAACTCCAAACGACACAACTCCTCCAGCCATAAAATACTCCCTCACAATCACCTACCACAAAACCAGCAAGAACGCCAATGGTACAAATTCTCAGAAAAAGAAAATGATCTAAATTCTCAGAAAGCGATCAATTTTGTCAAAAACAAGTTGACTCCAAGTCAACCTTGTCCAGCCTACCAATCTATTGGCTGAGAGTTTTCCACAGTAATATATCTTATGATTAACGGTCCCATATGATTAATAAATTGATCAAATAAGATCTATATATATATTATAGGGCAGAATATTAAATTAGATGCTGCACATGAAGAACTAGTATCACAACTTATCTACCAAATTGAAGAAGCTGCTGCATGATTTTCATGAATGTTAAGCTTCTTCGTGAGCTTTAGAAAGGAAAGAGGACTGTTTCTGGTATTTTTTTTCATGTTCTTCAAGCGATGACTCAGTCGTATCATTGGCCTATTGGATTCTCCAGCTCATTCACACTGATGCTTGAACTCTGCAAACATATCACATATGACATATATAGGTTGTTAACTTCAGAGGCAAAAATTTCAAGAGGGGCTACACAAAACATTACACTGCTGAAACTATTAAGAGGATTGTAATCATAACTCATAGCTGAAACAGTAAAACCTAGCGCTTGTAAAAGAAAATGTAACTTGTACCGAGCATATTTATTCACTGTATTAAATTTATCATTCCAGAGTAAAAGAAACACCCATACACCTTACTCATTCTACGTCCTCTATATTGCTTGAATATCCTGGGATAACAAAACCACGACAACTGTCCAATATTTGTAAGCAGAGCAAAACGGCAACAGATTGATCGGTCAATAAGCAATATTTCATCATAGTACATGACTACATGACCGGACACACAAATCCAAAGGGATTATAGCTTACCGTTTCAGCCGGAAGAGATAGCCTTTGAGAGATGAAAGAGCAACATGCTTATCAAAACAAAAGACTACCGCGTCACCAGTGTATCTTTGACTCAACAACTTTGGATGCAGTGATATCTAACCCACTCATATCATCATCAGTAGGGGTTCTTGGCAACAGTGCAAATACAAGAAAGAATGGTAACTTAATCGCTTTTCAGCATCAAGACCCACTCAAATGCTTTGTATGGTTGCATCATCACTCCATCAATCAACTTGCTCTGTCTTCAAAGGGAATTCTCATCAAGAAAAAAAGAACTAAACCCTTAAGCTAACACACTTCATGTGAAGTAATTTCCCTAAAGTCTCTACTAGGCATTTTATCGAGACCTTCACTGCATTGATCAGCGGAGTAAACAACACCAAAAATTTTCTCTCCCATTTTAGTACTAATACCAATCTATCTTTCACCAAATATGCTTCTGTGTGAGAAATTGAATTTCGATCATTGTACTAAGACATGGAAACAAATTGAAGTTGGTAAAATTATATCCATAAACAGGAAGTTAACCTGCTTACAAGGTTTTGAATAAAAGAGATATCTACGTGACCAAAACTAAAAATAAGAAGTTTTTTAATATCGTGAGACCGAAAAAGCACGTGCCACCACTAAGGGAACGTAGCAACTATATTGCATTAATGAGAGAGAGATTTAGGATTGAAAGAAATACTAAAATTTTACACATTACACTGTTGGGCATGGAGCTAATAAGAAAGGTTATATAATACCAAAAATCTTCAAGCTTTCGTTAGAATCGAAGAGAAGATATTCTTGGTTTTCTCAAGAATACTCGTGTACCAAATCCTGATAAACCAACGATCGCTAGGATTGAGAAACAAAGGGTTCAGTTACTTAATACCCAGAACGATTCAAAAAGAGTCTGGAATTTTTCATTCCTAGTGATCATTGCTTTAGTCAGGATTTGGTACAATAGTATTCCTGAGAAAACCAAGTCTATCTTCCAACTCAACGATTCTGATGAAAGCATAAAGATCTCTGACACTAACCTTCTTCCGTCATCACTCTGATAACACGTTTCCATGCCCAGTAACACACACAGAACCCTACTCTTTTTTTTCTTTTTTCTCTGTAATATACAAACTTAATGTTGGTGTGATGTAAGCAGAGAATCAAAATTGCGTGCAGAACCAAAGGCCACACATATCCTTGTCCATATAACACAACATGTCAAACAGCGAGTCAACAACAAAATTACCCTCTCTATGGATTTACTCTACTTACATCTTCATTCATTCTTTTTTCCCCACCCATGCAGAGCTTTGTGGGTGTTCATATTTTATGGGCATATAACATATTTAATCCCTGCTCATACACTTTGGGGAGCTATGGAGTGCTGTGTTGCTCTTCTTTAAAGAGCCATCATAGATGCTGATGCTAACATAGCAAACACTGCTGCAAAGTGGCGTGGCGTTGTGTGAGGGATACTTCTCCTCATGGGTTGTGGCGTAGGAGCATCCGAGAATATAGTCACAGCTAAAATGGAATAACATAAGGTAGAGCTACAATATCCGCAGATTCTATTCTGAAAGCTTGGTTCCAGACCTGCAAGGATTCCCCAGAATCTGTTCTCGCCTTTTTTAACTTGACACCCGACTGACCAAGTAGCCATTCTTGGTCATCTTCAACCTCCGGCAACGGCTCCCTTGTTGGTACATTGAGTATCTGATTGAGATACTTTAGGTCAGGATGAGGCGGCTTTATGGATGCTTCACCATTTTCCTTGACTTTCACTTTCATTGTTGCAGCCAAAGGGCTTGGTGGACAGACCTTTTGTTTTTCTCCAGATACAGCAAAACCGTTAATCCTAACTTCTTTGACTTGTGGCTTGCAAGTCGTTTCTTGCACCTTAGATGCAGGCATTGGAGGAGTTCGGGGTGCACCTAATGTTCTTCCATTTTCCACAGATGGTGAAGAAGTTGAGTGCCTCTGTAACTTGTGTGGCATGGTTCCATTTTCTGCACAAAAATTAAAGACTAATGTTAGAAAAACAAATAGTGAAGAACACTGTCAACGTTTCATTAGTCCAAATAACTACTACAATACCCAGAGACTAAGAAATTGAATTATCTTTTTAAGGTAAGAAAACATACCATGATTGGATAAAACTATAAGGTGCTTTAAAGTACTATTATCATACTATGGTTAATATGGCAACTACACTCCTCATTCACCAGACAGAGAATCGGATCAGGGAATAAACTCACCATACAAGAATCCATTTGTCTCATGATCCTTCCGCTTGCCAAGATTTCCCTCAGTAATAACGTTCTTGACGCTTGCCCGTGAAAGGTCAGGCGGTTTGCTATTTCTTATGTCCAGATAGTCCTTTTCCCTCTCCTCTAATCTGGGCCCTTCTATCAATTTTGGTTTCTCCTGGCGAGTTTTATTTATTGACTCTATGTTTTCCTCTTTCTTCTCTTTAATTCTGTCTTTATCTTTTGCTTCATTCTTCTTTTCCCCTTCTTGATCCCTTGGTTTATCACCCTTGGTCACACTTTGCTTGCGGTGACTCTTCTCCGCTGATTCTGTTTGCCTGGCCTGGTCTCTGTTCTCCATCGGTTTACTCATAACCTCAGTTCTTTTCTGATCTGCACCTAAGTATACTCGAGAAGTAGCATTTTTAGAACTTTTTGCCGCTGCAAAATTCTTCGGGGTATTGATTCTCTTATCTTCATCCACCCTATGGGTTATTTCCTCAACTGGGCCATTCTCAAATGCTCTTCCAGTTAATCCTAAATTTTTTGGGTTGGGATAATCAATCTTTGGTGCACTCTGACTTCCTGTTGCTTCTTCGTCATATCTGATCCTTCTTGCCAGGTCCTGTACATACTTTGACTCTCCATTGATATTATTCTGCACGGCATTTGTTACAAGTTTCTCTCTGTGCCCGGTGTTTGTCAGAACCTCTGCTTTCTTCTCCTCCAACGGTTTGCTTTTTTCTTTATCTTTCCGATCTTTATGTTTGACTTTCTTCTCCTTTCTTTCCTTCTGTTTGTCTTTGCTTCTATCTTTACTCCTTTTCTCTTTACCCTCTTTCTTTTCTTTATCCTTCTTGTGCTTCTTTTCCTTGTACTTGTCCTGAAATTCACATCCCATGAAGAAACATATAAGGCAGCAGCATATAGTTCCACTTCCACCTATAACAGTAACAGACTGTACTCTATACGTGGCAAAAGCATAAAAGACAGAATACAAAAGCATTTCAGCATAAAACTGTCATTTTCCAGAGGAGAATTACACTTGAAAGAAAAACGAAAGCTTCCAAATCCCTCAGCTATTAACAGACCAGATTATATACGGCTGCGGGCCAAAAATAGTGAAAAGGATGGATATGCATTGTTTTTCTTTTTCTTTATCCTCTAGTAGGTAAATAGTCTGATCTATCTGCCGTAAACTACTACCAGTAAATTCAAGCTCCATAACTAACTCCTAAACTCCTCAATATTCTTTCTGAGTACCATTTACTGCAGTGTCTTAATTATGGCTATTCAATCACCTACATCAATGCAAGGCACCCTCACTACTTCCCGATCCTTAAATAGTCTAATCTAATACCGGTTGTGAAAAGAGATACTAATATGGTCCTCAGGTCAAATAAGCAAACCCTTGAGAAAATAATAAATGAGATAAATATTTCGAACATCTAACACAACGAACTACATGAACAGCCCTTCACTTGGAAGCTTACAATTCCCCATTTAAATTCAATCAAAGATCCATCACCCTTAATGTGTTCTATATATAGTAGGAGACAAAGGAACATTCTCGTAAATCTGGAAAAGAAAGGTACAATTCTATAGATGACACGAGATGCATCTCTGATGATTTCTCTCACATATAAGTACCAATCGATCAGCATCAGCGATACTCTCATAAGAGATAGTCAAATCCTTCCTATCGATCGCAGTTTACATGAGAATACTCAAGGTTTAATCACCAAGCAATGAGGTTACCATAATAGCAAAAGACTAATTCTCCAGAGTCTAAGAATCACCTAATCAAATGGTTTACTAAGTATGTCTATAAGTCCTAAAAAACAACACAAAACATTCCACAATACAATGAATTCCACAAAACCCATTAGACTCCAGTCTCATGTAATCCTTGAGTTTCCTCTAAAAATTGGTTTCTAATTTCTAAAAATAACCAGAATGACAGTGATTCAAAGTAGAGTAAGTCTTAAGAGTTGACATATTAACCTTTACAAGAGGTTCTGCTTCGTCAGTTCTAATCTTCTTCTCATATCCTGGTGGAGGAAATGGGAAGCAGCGAGACATGGCACTTGTCCGTGGGAACTGTAAAGTAGTATACTTTAACCACTCTCCTACTTTTTAGCTCATTTATCCCAACACTTGACCAGATCAGAATCTATGATCCTGTACACCATTCCAGCTCAAAATTCACTTTCCGACCCGCAGTAATCAAATTCCATGTCCACAATTTCGAAATCACTTATAACTTAGCAAAATAACACTTCCGAAACCCTCTGATATGGGTCAAACTTGAATTGAATTTAAGAGTGGTACCCTCAAGATTATAACTTAGCCTGCCACAAAACCACATAACCAGAAATCAAGATCAGAAACACTTTACACAACTCCACATTAACAAACTTTTGGAATTATGAGCATCTAAAAAAAAAAAGCACCTTTAAGTTCAATTAATCAAAATCTCAACTCCGTGGCAAAGCTCGAATTGAATGTGAAGAAACCCAATTGGGCAAATAATACTAACTCCCGCATCAACAGCTCCAAATTCAATTCTCACACTCCAAGAATTGAGCTTTTCACTGATTAGGGTTGATTCCGAAAAGACGATCCAATCAAAACCCTAAAATAAATCAAATTGAACAAAAACAAAACAAAAATGTCAAGTGAAATCACAAAACTTATGCCAAAGGAACGTAAAGTCGAAGCTATGTACTAATCCTCTCCATGTGGGTTTGAAGTTAAAGAAAACCAAAAAAATTATCAGAAAACCCCAAAAATCAAAGCTTTTTAGTAATCTCTGCCCCGATCCAATTTCAAAACTCAAAAATCCAAACTTTTATCAGTAAAACAAAAACAAAAGATGTTGCTTCAGTTTCATATAAAAAAAGGTGCGATTTCGAAAAGATCTCAAGAGTGAGAAAAATATCAAATCTCTCATCTCTCTCTCTCTTCTCAATCTACATGTGTTGGCATAAGAAGTGTGTATATATATATACCTTCTCTTTCTGTGTAATAATATATCTGTAAATGTTCTTCTATGAAAGGTTTTATTTTTGAAAAAAAAAAAAAATTGAAACTTTTACGGGTTAAGTTTTGATGGGTTGGCTCTCTTTGATGTGGGAAGAAGAAAACTCTCTCTCTCTCTCTTCTTTGTGTGTTTCTCTCTCAAAACCCCAGCCAAGGAAAGAGAAACTTTGGCCAGAGAATGGTAAATTTGTATTTATAGACCAAGAGAAAGAAGATGGATACGTGTCATTCGTATACTTTATTTCTTCACATTCTCTTTACGTAAATGGCCTTTTTTGGACTATTTTCTTTATTTGGGCTTGGCCCGTTATTGACTCTGTTTGATTGATTCTTCAAGTCTTCTGATTTTGTTACAAATTTATTGTACCAATGTTTTTTTTTTTTTTTATAAAAATTTCACTTCAGAGTAATAAGAATTGTGTGATTTGTGAAGCGTTCCGTTTCTTGGAAATGTTTAAAGAGTATGTGTGAAGTTGTATATACTATATAAAATGATAATTGGTGTTATGTAAGAGAGAATAAAATGGTTTTAAGTTTTAACAGAACTAATTGTCACCGATTATTTCTTCCTTCCAATGTGATATTTTCTTTGTTCAAAACATTTTCAAGTTTTCAATCTCATCATTTGCATGTGTATATATAACATTTGGATTAAAATAAGTAGAAAAATTAAAAGTAAAACTAGGAAATTAAATAAAATTAGTACATTATTATTATTTTTATTTATTTTCTAGATTATTCTACAAATAAAATATCTTACAAAAGGTCTTCAAAGGCACATCGACAAATTGAATTGTCACAACTAAATAATTTTTTCATTTTCTCAATACAATGATATGCACATTTTTGGCAAAAAAGAATTTTCAGGTCATCAGGACAGTGTCCAACATGTTCATCTATTGGATCAATATCAGAGCTTAGTGGAGGAATGGAAGAGGGAGTTTTTTCCTCCAAAATAGATTTTGCCATAATATTTGATACACCTATAAGTAATTCAAAAGAAAATGAAATTATTAAGTTAATATTTTATTCTCGACTATAAAACATGGTATATATGTATGTATATATATGTAATAATTAAAAATAATAACTTACATGATGCAAAGAACTGCAAGAGTTAGGAAGAAAAATGTTGTCTTCATTTTCTATAGAAATTTGAAGGATTTTGTTTGCTAATCGTTTTGAGTTTTGGTTGTGATGTTTTAAAAGCAAGATAGTAATACATTTATATGTGCATTTAATTATGTTACATAGTAGTTACTAATTAATGTTTTATCAAACGTATTTTATTATAAATAAATACTAATAGTTAAAGAAACTATAAAATTTAATTTACACTTTTTGTTTCAAAGTTTTAAATACAACAATATACAATAGTGAATTTATTACTTCAGGTGATAATGAGGAAGATAAATAAATTTCGATTATAATATAATACTATAGATTAATAATCCTAAATATTATAATAAAGGTAATGTTCTATTTTTCCTTTATTACACACTTGGCATCTCAATTTATTATTATTTTCATTTTAAAAATTTATATAAATGTATTTGTGTAACTTTTTTTTCTTATTTGTGGTTTTGAATGCAATAGTTAATATTAAAACATTAATGTATTCAAATAGACATAATTACATAAATATGTTTGTGTACTGGTTTGATTTAGTTTATTTTTTTTCTTAATTGCTAATTTGCATTTGATAATATTAAATGTTTTTTAAGAATGTAACCCTCCTCAATTTAATTACAAATTGAATGGGAAATTAAAAAAAATTACAATAAACAGAATTAACATTTCAGTTTTGTTCAAAGAATATTTTGAGAGTGTAAAAATTGGACATAAAAGTGAATTCCAGTCTGACTAAATATTGAATTGGATTGAAAAAGACGCTGATCCTTCAAAATGATCCATGGGGTATATCCTCTGAGACTAAAAAAATACTTTAATAAAATATAGTACTATATTTTATGTAGACCAAAGAATATCTACATATTTCAAAATACTAATTAGTTTTGCTACCATTAATCCATTATACATTTGTTTCCCCCCTATTATATCTATTTTATATCATTATAGTTTTCTAGTTTAGATAACTCATTTAATAGATTAAGTAATTAACCTACCAAAAAAAGATTCATGCGATATGCAAATGCATGTATACATAACATTTGGGTTATAAGGGGAAAATGAAAAATAAAACCAGGAAATAAAGAGAATAGTACATTATTATAATTTGTATTGATTTTCTATATTATTCTACAAATAGAATATCTTACAAAATGTCTTCAAAGGTACAGCGACAAATTGAATTGTCACAACTAAATATATTTTTCTTTTTCTCAACACAATGATATCCACATTGCTGGCAAAAAAGAATTTGCATGTCATCAGGAGAGTGTCCAACATGTTCGTCAGTTGGATCAATATCAGAGCTTAGTGGAAGAATGGGAAAGGGAGTTTTTTCTTCTGAAATAGATTGTACCATAATATTTGATACACCTAAAAGTAATTTAAAAGAAAATGAAATTATTAAGTTAATATTTTATTCCCGACTATAAAACATGGTATATATATTTTATTTAAAGAGAATAAACTTACATGATGAAACAAGAACTGCAAGAACTAGGAAGAAAAGTGTTGTCTTCATTTGCTTTAGAATCTCAATATTTTAACCCAAAAAAAAATAATAGAAGGATTTTGTTTGCTAAATGACTTGAGTTTTGTTTGTGATTTTTTAAAAGCAAGATAGAGCACATTTTATATGTGCCTTTACTTATGTTACATAGTAGTTAATGTTTTATCAAACGTAGGTTCTTATAAATGATAGCCCAAGAAAAGATAAACTTTAATTTACTGAAACACCTTCAAACGTCAAAATTCGGCCTTCGGAATGGTCCAATGGTACAAAGACCCATTGCCTTACCAAATACTCTCTTGCGGCTTTCCGAAAAGGTATTATGGGTCGCTTGGTTCCTCACGATGTAAAAGTTACGACGTTCTGTTTGTACAATATAGTCTTACGCAACAACCAAAAAAAAAGAGGGAGTGATGCAACACGAGGACTTCCCAGGAGGTCACCCATCCTAGTACTACTCTCACCCAAGCACGCTTAACTGCGGAGTTCTGTTGGGATCTGATGCATTAGTGCTGGTATGATCGCATCCATTAGTATATACCATGCAATCGTATATATCCTTTTTCGAAAACTCAAGGGATCATTCAATGTGGGTCCCACTTGATATGTGGACTGGTTTAGTTACCTTGGACGTTCTTCCAACTTCGAAAAACAAGCGATAACCATGTCCAAACATAGTTTTGTATACGCAACTAATTGTGTCGGGATCACAAAACCCAGGATAAAATATATAGAATATATTTTAGATTGTTGTATAACTATAGTAGAAACAAGTTTATAAATAAAACGATTAATTTAAAATATAGACAAGAGGGATGATTAAAACTTACTTTATTTAAACTTGATTTAAATACAAGAGTAAAGGTACAAACTTTGAAAACAAACTTATAAAAACTAGAGAGTAGGATGTATAGGGAGTTTGTGAATGATCGCTAAAAACACTCTGCCCTCTCCTATTACCCTCACTTTCTTATTTATACAAAGTTGTATGAAGTTGCGTAAGTTGTTATAGACGTGTCCTATTTTTGACATTGCGAGAGATGAGTAATCCTTTGTTGATTGAAGTCTTTGTCTTGTTATAGTCTTGAAGTCTTCATTTCTTGGTCTTGAAGTCTTGTATTGATAGTTGAGCTGTTGCATAATTGAGTTTTTGTCTTCATCTTGTCTTGAAAATTGGAGTCTTGATGGAATCGGTGGAAGAGGTTGCTTCTTTTTTCTACAAAATTACATACTAAATATATATGTATTTATATTATAAGCACATAATATACTAAATATATATACATTACAACCATGATTTAAAAATGTTTTAAAAGATCTGTACCAACATACTTTCACGTTTTTTTTTTTTTTTTTTTTTTTTTTTTTTTTTTTTTTTTTTTTTTTTTTTCAGATAGTCTTGTTTTAGAATAGATCATCGTCTTGCGTATTGTTGTCCTGTGTTATATCATCTTCGTCGTCTGAGGAGGATATTTGCATAGCTATTGTCTTGAGGAGTTTCTTGAGTTTTTCTTTGCCTTAACTTTTCTTGGATCCGGAGGATGAAGTTGTTGATTTTGTAGGACTTGGTGGTTTGCGGGGCAAAGTTTTTGTTTGAATAGGTGGTAATGCTCGGGATACTGTAGCTATGGATTTTTTTATTTGTTGATGTGTCTGGATCCATTTCTCCAAGTTGGATAAAGAGCATCGATCGAGGTTGTATTTGTCCCACCATTTGATTCTGAATTCTCGAACTAGTGAATATGGCATCTCCGGTAAGAAGGGTAGAAGGTTGTAGTGCCAAGATAGTATCCAGGGTATTCCCATATCTATGTGGAAGGCTATCTTTGGTAGAGGGCCGATGAGTTGGTGTTTCTCGTGTTTAGTGTAGTAGGGTAGTGAAACCTTGGGTATTTGGGGAGGATATATGTCATCGGTTGGGCCAAACCAGTACCACCATTCGTAGAACCATCCTGGTATTGTCTTGGGGCAATGAAAGTCGAAGGAGAGGAACCAGGAGTGATCATAGGTTTGTAAGTAAAAGGTGTGGAGAAAGGCTTTCTGGTAATCTATGTAGGTAAATCTTGGAATATTGAACCCCGGGATGGAGAATTCTTTTGCGGTGTGCAGGTTTATGAATCCGAGATTTTGGGGATTGCATACTTTGAGGATTTTGCAGGTTGAGTAGGAAATGAGGTTTGGGTCATTTTTGTCGGTATGGTGGGTTATTTCTACTGATTTGGTGTCTACGAGAATGAATTCGTAGAATGTGCGGTTTTTGGTAAGGTTATCGGTAAGGTATTGACTTTCTTCGTAAAATATGCAGTTGGTATATTGGGTTAGGTCTTTAAGGGATATTGGTTTGGTAAATGAGGTTGTAATAAGGTGTTGGCGTTGCGGTTTAAGGAAGTAGGATGATTTTTGGTCTGTGGTTTTTTGTGAGGAGGATGGATTGGATATTTTTTGTGGTTGTGGGTTAACGGCTTTTGCATAGGATAAAGGAGGAAATTCCGCCAAGGCAGAGAATTGGTTACTAGTGGTTAATTGCTTCCCTTGTAAATGTGGTTGATTCTTGACGTAGTCTGATGCACTCATTGGTTTCTTTTGTGTTTCACTCATTTTGGTGATCTTGAGATTTTCCCTGTAAATACTCCCTTGTTAGAAAATCAGGTAAAGAATTATTTTCTCCTTTTATATATTGTATATCAAAATTAAAAACAGATAAAATAGCTTGCCATCTTGCAAATATTTGTTTAGAAACTAGGTTTTTAACATCCTTTTGTAAAATCTCTTTGGCCGATTTGCAATCGACACGTAGTAAAAACTTTTTGTTTATTAAATCATCTTGAAATTTAGAAATACAGTTTACTATAGATAAAACTTCCTTTTTAACTGTTGAGTAATTCTTTTGTGGTCCAAGCCAAACTCCTGAGTGGAAACGGACTATAGACTCTTGGGTGGACTCTGGCATTTTCTGTTTAAAGATTTCCCCGTAACCTATTTCTGATGCATCTGTCTCTACTATCATGAATGCATTGGGGTGTGGGATGACTAGACATGGTAGTGTTATAACCTTTTTCTTGATATCGTGGACTAGACTAGTATGCAGACTTGACCATGGCATGGGGTTCTTTTGTAATCTTTGAAACAATGGTTGTATAGTTTTTCGTAGATTAGGTAGAAAATCAGATATGTAGTTTAAGCAGCCTAAAAATCTTTGTAATTGTGATTTCTCTTTTGTTTCATCTGGAAATTTATTTGCAAATTCTATAGATCTAGATATAGTTATAGTACCTTGATATATGTTATGGCCTAAAAATCTTTTTTTTGTTTGAAATATATGCATCTTTTTTGCGGATACTACTAGTCCATGTTTTTTAACAATGTTCAAAAAGGTGTGTAGATGTTTAAAGTGTTGATCAAAAAGGTGTATAGATATTTAAAGTATCGATAAGATCGGTTAGTTTGTATTTTTAGCATCAGATTAAGAATAATTTAAACATGGCATCTAAGGTTAGGAAGTTGTTTAAGTCTAAGCATGCATCATCTTCTACATCTCAAAAAACAATAAATTCAAGAGAAATTATGTCAAAAATTACAACCTTTAATCAAGAAATATCAAAAGATCAACTACCGCATGTTAATCCACAAAATATATATCAAATAGGAACTTTTGATTTTAGAAATGCATATTCAATCAAAGAACATGAAAAAACTTTATCATTACAAAATGAATTTGAAGAAATTAAACTACTTTCTTCTATGGCTTTAGAAAACTATAAAAGAAAAAACTTTAATTATATTCATTTTGGTCTAATACAAATAGCAATTAAACCTTTATCTAGAACAGGGATTGATTCCCCAATACTCATTCTACCCACATTCATCTTTCTCTGAGTACAGAACTGGCCAAGCTAGCACTGAATCACAAGAAAGTGTAGAACAAATTTTAACAAAAAACCAAGGGAAAAACCTATAACTTTTCAAGCACCGATAGCTGAACCAGTTCAACAATCAGAGGTGGGATCGTCTAATTTTCCTACTTCTCCAACAGCTTCAGATTTTAAATCAATAAATGTTATCATAAAAACCTTTACAATAGACAAAGATTATCTTAGAGGAGAATTTTTATCAGATAAAAATAGAGATAAGAGAAAATGGTACTTTCAAACTTTTAACAAAGAAAAACTTACCACTTTTAGAGAAATATGGTATGACCATATGGAAAATATAGAAGTAAATATTCCATTCTTCACATGGTTTGAGACATACGCTTTAGAAAATGGCATATACTACCCATATAAAAATGAATCAATAAACACTAGTTCCACTTTATACCACACATGCGAAATGACTAACGGAGAAACACACAAATCAGTCCACCCACCTTTAAAAGACATCAAAATTCACACTCCCCAAAGACAAGTAATAGCTACACCTTTTAGAACCGGGGCAAATCGAGATGATAAAGATTCAATATATATGGATGACATTAAGATTATATATGAACAAAATAATTATCAAAGTCAAATATTACATACTATTTCACGACAAATCGATAACCTTGATAACAAACTAGAAAAAGATGAGAAAAACATAACAACAAACTATCAACCTCTGCCACCGCCCTTTAACGCAATTTCATCACCTCTCTTTAAACCATTATCTAAACCTATTAATTTCCAGAAAATGAAATTTTAAAATCAATCTCAAGTAGACTAGATAGACTAGACAAAGCTAAGGGAATAAATAATATTGATGAAGACATTCAATCTGAAACCGACATAGAAATAAATAGAATAAAAAGAAATTTCTAACCATCAAAAAAAACATATTATCCAAGACACTCACCACCCGATTTACTATTTGAATAACATCATAAATTTCCCTCAACAAACTTTTACAACGGAGAAGGTATATATGAATGGAATACAGATGGTAGATCCGAATACGAAATGATGAATTTATTTCAAAAAATGAGGATGGTAACCCTATCCTACAAAGCTAAAGGAATGTCCGACCAATAAGCATGTGTCATGCTAATCTCAGGCTTCAATGGAGCCTTAAAATTTTGGTGGGACAATACTTTAGGCATAGAAACTCAAAATAATATTATAAACCATACTGAAAATAGAAGAGTAGAAGGAGAAGATGGTTTTTATGAAGAAGAACAAGTTCAAAACGCTGTAGAAGTATTACTCCACACCATCACCATGCACTTCGTAGGAAACCCTTCTGAAGAACTATAGTAGCATTGAATACTATAATATTTTTAAATCGATAACCTACAAAAATACTATGTAGGTAACTGCTCTTCTGTCTGGTTTTGATATTTGATTTGTTTCACTTTAATATTTGATCATTCTAATTTGTCAACAGTACTAAGAAACGAACCTGCTGCAGACCTGATGATGTCGGGTGAAGTCACTTATAACCTTTTTGTGTTCAAAGACTGGAAGGTAATAAAATAGAATCTCATTTTATGCTCTCGCTCGATTGTTTAATTATGTCCTGAAAGTGTGTGATTTTTTTAGTGATAATATATGTCGAACAGTTGATGTCTGAAGTCGTTCCAATGGGAGAGGAGCTAATGCCACACAAGGAAATTGCAGTCGCTTCATCATCTTGTCCCTTGCTTCAGCAGATTTCACACAAGATTCTCAGATGACACTAATAAAGAAAACTATCGAGAAACCGAGGTTTGGTTGTACAAGAAGAAACTGTTGTAGAAGATACTCCTGACATCAAGGGTGATGGAACTCGAAGGAGATGTAAGCGGAGACTCACCTCATCTTAAGGAGTATATAGAGTAGAGAGAGACAAAGAGTTGTAACTCTTATATCTGCTTCATTTTGTGACATTAAACTCAATGTCTTCGCTACAATTGTTTTGTTCATGGTAGGTTTTAGGCTTTTAGCAGTGGCTTTGTCTTAACTCTTAAAAGAAGCCATTAAGCCTCTCTTTTGGCATTACTTTTTGTTTTATCTACTCAAGAGAGACGTTTTAAGTAAAGAGACTATGCAAAATACAAAGCAAACTGTAATTAATTCATAGTGCTAAAATCCTTAAGAAACAAAAGTTGCTATTGGATCCTAACACCAAACAGCATAAACCCTCCCTTTTTCTCCTCTGGTTTGGGTTCTTCATCTTCTAACTTTGAGCTAAAGATGTTTCCTGTCTTCATTTCTTCATCAGAACGCTCCTGAGCCGTCTTATTGACTTCCTCAGGAACCATGAAACCGTTGCCTGAAAAGTGATGAACATCGATCATCTTGAAGTGCTTGCTTTGGCCTTCTAATGTCTTGGCATTGCTCGATTACTTTGGCCTTCTAATGTCTTGGCTTTGGCCTTCTAATGTCTTGGTCGTGCAGCTTTTTAGCTTAATTACTCTGTTTTTTTTTTCTGGTCTAGATAAACAGTTCTTCACAAATAAGCGATTAATAAAAATCTATAGCAAAATATTTTAAAATCACAAAAAGTTTACTAAATTAAATCTCATAGAATCACATTTCATTCTCTAAAAATAATAAAACATAAATCTTAAACACAATCAAATCTCCTAAACATCTCCTAAATCTTACAAAATTCTAAAATATTAAAATCTTACAAAATACTTCAAAAAAACAAGTTGAATACCCCCTCGTAATGTCGCAGTTGCTTGGTGAAATTCCCATCTTGTTGTGATAGTGAGCAATCGAGTTGGTGCCTTAGGGAAGCAGATTTCAGGAGGTATCCATACAAGACAGAAGCTGTGTATACTTTACTGAGATGATTCTTATCAATCTTCATTGTTGCGCAATCGTCAGTCAAACTCGAACTGACTCTTAAACTGATGACTGCGTTACTGTGTGCTTTGATGAGTTCAACGACGTCAAAGCTATGGATTGACTCAAGTTCCCATTCTTTTGAAGGCGAGATCTCGAGTCTTCCATTGTAGACACAACTGAGAAGCTTTGGAACAAGAGGTACTCTTATCTCTGAGAATTTGTATAAGATTAACATATACATTATCTCTTCAGTCGCAGTTTGGCAATCAATTTCCTTAAGTTGAGCTATCCTTCTGAGAAACCAAGGAATCAAATCAAGGTATCAGCATCCAATAAACCCCAAATACAAACTGAAAATGAAAACAACTAAAACATGGAATCATGATTCTACATTCAACGATTCACTACTCTGTAGAATTAATTACTAAAACCAAAGAAGGTGTCCTGTTCTAGAAATCTTTGCAAAATAACAAACTCAAATCACGGTATGTAGAAACGCCAAATCATGAACCAACTGAAACATTAAATCAACCAAAGCAGGAATTTTCCAAAATCATATGATAGAAACTTAACCAAGATTATATGTGCAATCGTGATTTAACATTCAGTATTCCACTCCTCTACAAGATTAACTACTACAATCAATGAAATATGCATTTCTACAGAAAGTGCTGTCCGACTCCCACAATTAGACGATTCCATTGTGGTAACCAGAACTTTTAAATTACAAGTTGTAACCATTGATTAGCATCAATTTCTGGATTAATGACTACAATCATATAATCAAAGTTTCAAACATTTCTCAAAGAATCAAACGTTCCTACAATTAGGCAATTCCATAGTGGTAACAAACACTTGTAAACTATAGATTAGGATAATTTCAGATCAACAACTAAAATTAAAGAATCAAAGAATTATAATTATTTCTGGATTATTCAATTTCTACAGTTTCGTTTCCTATAACTAAGTGATTCCACAGTGGCAACAAGTACTTGTAATTGTGATTAAGGAAGGAGGAAGGTTAAACTAACCGGTAAAGAGAAGCATCATCGGATACAGAACTAAGGAACATACGAGATAAGGCAGCTTCCTTATCATCAACGAGCTGTGTAAGCAAATCAGTGATGGCAAAATGAAAGAGCTGCCGCTTTTTCGCTAACACGCTGCTTAGAAACCTCCCCTGAGCCGAGCGTGAAACCAGAGGCACGTCTAGGCTCGATCCCGCTCCTGAAGCCGCAACCACCACCAACGAATCGTAAAGGACTTTACGCCTCGAGGGCAGAACAACGCAATCGCAGCCGCCGAGGTTTCCTCGAGGGGAGAAAAGAGAGAGATCTGTGTTGGGAGAGAGAGGTGTTCATTGAAAGAGAAAAAGCGATTTGAGAGATTTTTGGGATTGTGAAGATTGAAGAAGAAGAAGATTCGATGGGAGCAGATTTGGATTTGGTAAAGGATTGGTATTTATTTATTTTTTCTTAATTTTTGTGTGTGTGTTAAGTGTTAAAGTTCATTACCTTTTATGTCATAAATAGAAAACCTTTTTAATTCTCATGTCATAAATAAAAAGTCTTGTTTGACAAAAAAAAACTTTAAATTAAATGGGGCTTTTATTTCATTTATTTCTTTGTGTGGTGTAGATGTGTGTGGTTGATTCTTGCTGATTTGGTAAATTTGACTAGATTATATATGCCATTAGTCAAAAAAGTAAGTAACGGGATAAATAAGTTATTCAATAGTCATAAATAACGCGCCAAATTTGAAATTACAAAATAGATTTGATTTTGAATTAAAAAAATCTCAATTATTTTTACCTTTTCAATTAGTTAAAATTATATAAAAGGATACACAAACTGATGGTGAAACATACATTTCAAGTTTTAACGGCTTCCAATCCAAATATGTTCATAACATATGAACGCATAAACCATGCAAATTTATTTACTTCTCTTCATTTTTCTTCTTCTCAAAATTCACATGTTTCTAATCCAAATATGTTCACAACATCTAGTCGTATGAACCATGCAAATATTTTTGCTCCTCCTCCTTTTTTCTCTTCTCAAAATTCACATGTCTCTTTTTCTTCTTTTACATTTAACTGTTCATGTGTGAACTATCAGACGAGACACTTTGATTTTGTTTATGGTGCCAAATATTTTCCTACCAATCCAATTGGCAATGTCCAATCTGAAACTGATTGTGTCAATCGTGTTATGGATTCCAAACCCAATATTTGGATTCCTGTATTTCTTCCTCCAACATTTCTTGGTAATCAGCGTAAAATTTTAAATCCGACACCAATTAGAGTCGTTTATCCAAACAAAGATTTTGTTGATCCTCATTATTTTGATATGTCTTCTTCATCATCAAAGTGAAACCATGTTCCTCAAGATACTCGATCTTTGAAGAAAATTCTTAGACCAATCAATATTTTTGATTCTGAGGATGATGATGATGAGTATGATGGTCGTACACACAGTATATAAAATGAAAAAATGGTTCATATACATGTCCTAAGTGCAATGGTGTGTTTGATTCTTCTCAAAAATTTGCTGCACATGTGGTATATCACTACAAGAGTGAGACGAACGAAGAAAAAGCTCGGAGACTTTGTGCTAGAAACAAAAGAAAATATCGTAAGTTCATGACGAATCTCAAAAGATCAAAACAGAACGTGGCATTGGTAGTAGTGGAATAAGCAACGTAGAATGTTTCCAACATCTTTTGATCATAAAAGAAAATTTTATTTATGATTATCTCCTTAGTATATTTTTTCCAACTTATTTGACCTAATTTTTTTTTAATTCCTTTTTATTTATTGTATTTTATCTCATTTAGTATTACTAGATATTTTCGTTGATGATATTAAGAATAACTTGCTCTTTACAATTTAAGTTTTTTTTTTAAAGTAATTTCTTAAATTTTAATAAATTATATGCATTTACAATTATGTATGTTAAGGCCCTATTATAATTTAATATTTTTATGATAACTGTTAATTAATCTGATATATTAAAGGTCAATCTTTGATAGTATAGATACTTCTAATGTTTTCTTATTTGTTTTTAATATTTTTTCATATTTAAAATTAATTATAAAATACTAGAATAGAACTCGCCTACACTCGATTTTTTTTTTTTATAATCCATTTAAATGAAAAAGTGGGAAAAAATCAGATGACATGTCAAGCAAAATTCAGAAATTAATTGATATCCTTGATAATCTTAATCTTCTGATATAATTTCAAATACTTTGGTTTGCTAATACTTTGATATAATTTGAAAATTTGGATTTTCTATTTTGAATGATTTTTTCTTTAATTGTTTATATTTTTATCTTTAATTTTTTTTTTTGACCAAGTTAGTTTCTTACCATGCATGTTCTGTACTTCTTTGCTAAATTTCTTTTGGACAAGAGCTATTTTCTGAAAATTGAAATTAGTGGACAGTTAAATAATCATAAGAACCTAAAAGAATTTATAAATGCAAGAATAATATATCTTGAATAATTCTGTTTGAAAAAACATATGATTCTAGTCTTAGCTAGTTACTTTTACCAAAAAAAAAAATACTATAATTTACAAACTAACTATACTAAACATGTATTAATTATAGGAAAAAGATGGCTAGCTACATGAAGTATAGGTGAATACATGGTCACACATACCAACTATATTATTGTATACTCAACTACACGAAGTATATGTATTACATGGTCACATGCATGAACTATATGACGCCATGTGTTCAACACCATAGACATACAATCTGGTATACTGATTGATTAATTCCGGTGAAGCCCGGTGTTGACTCCGGCGTTGACCAAAAAAATTTTCTAAAACTAAAAATTAAAAATAAGAAATTATTATATTAAATCATTTATGGTTTTTATTAATTAAAAAATGTTCTATTCAATATCTAAATATTTTTTTTATATATTTCCTAAATATATCTTAAATGTAAAATAGAGAACCCAAACCTTAAAAAAATTTCTAAAAATTAATTTAAAATATTGTAATTGTGTAAAAAAGGGTAAAAATAAAAATGTTCATATGTTAAAAGTAAATATTGTGATTTTTTTGTTGTTGTTGTTTATATGTTAATTCAATATCTAAAGATATTTTGAATCTATTTCCTAAATATATCCTAAATGTAATATAGAGAACCCAAACCTTAAAAAAATTTCTAAAAATTAATTTAACATATTGTAATTATGTAAAAGAGGGTAAAAATGAAAATGTTCATATGTTAAAAGTAAATATTGTTAATTTTTTGTTATTTATACGTTATTTTGAGTATGTAAATTTCAAAGTAAAGAGTGTATAAATTTTTTTATAACATTTACCATGCAAAATTTAGAGTAAAGAGTCATATACTCAATATTTTGCATATTAGTTTTGTAATGAAAGTAGTTGAATTTGATTTTATTGATTTTGTAGTAATTAAATAATCTGATTATGAGAGATTTATATATATATATATATATTGAAAATAATTATAAATTGTTTTATATCTTGAAAATCATTATAAATGATTTTTTATCTTGAAGATTATTATAAATGAATTTTTTTATTTTGAAAATAATTATAAATGATTTTTATTTAACTATTTACTTTAGCTTGAGAAAGAAAAAGTAATTAATTATAAGAATGAATATATTAGAGATATATAAAAAATATTTGGATATTGAATAGAAAATTTCTTTTAATCATGAAAACCCATAAATAATTTACTATAATAATTTTTTTTTAATTTAGATTTTTTTTTGTGTTGGTCAACGCCGGAGTCAACGTCGGTCATCACCGGAGTCAATTGACCGGTGTACTGAATTATGTCTATGATGTTGACCGCATAACGTCATATAGTTCATGCATGTGGCCATGTAATACATATACTTTGTGTAGTTGAGTATACAATAGTATACTTGGCATGTGTGACCATGTATTCACCAATACATCGTGTAGCTAGTCATCTTTTTTCCTTAATTATATACCCTATATTATATGTATAATGCCAATTTTTACCCCTTCATTACCCTATCTCCAGCCCTCACCACCATCCTTTCACCACCACCACCACCACTCTCCAACCACCAGCCACCGGCATCACCTCCGGCAACCACCACCGGCAACCACCTCCGGCGACCACCTTTACCTCTTTATCATTATCACCACTTGGGTTTCCAATGTACAATTTTTTAGGGTATAGTTTTACTCTACCCACCACCACCGCCGACTACTGGCCGTCACCTCCAACCACCGCTGACCCCCGGTGACTCTCGACCACCGGCGACCGCCGACACTCTAGCGATGGCCGACCTCCGGCAAGCCCCGGTCACCTCCAACCTCCAGTAACCTCTGGCGACTTCTAGCCACCTTCTCCGCCAATCTCCGGCCACCTTTTCCGGCGACCACCGGGGACATTTTCGGCGAACTCCGACAACTACCTCCGGTCGCCACCTCCAGGAACCACCTCCGACCAACTTTTCCGGCTACCTCTTTCGGCCACCGTTACTGGCCACCGCTGCCGACCAACAACCACCACTGCCCTCCACCACTTAAGAACACTAAATTGGTAATTTTACACTGCCCTCATCCTAATCTTCTATTTTTTTTTAAATATAGTGTTATTTTTTACTATTGTTTTTTTTGTTTTGGTTATTGGGCTAATTCACCCTACTTTTTATATAGAAAGAGATGTGTGGTCAATTATTGTTTAGCATAAAAACTATAGAATGAACGTGTAGGGTAACTATACAAATGAGATAACCTTATAAGTTATAAGAAATAATAATAATATATTTGATAATTTCAAAAAGAGAAGCTTTACCAATAGATTACAATTGAAGCAAATGTGATATTTTCTGAAAAAGTGTTATTTAATGAGAGAATATGATAGAACTTTTTTTTTAAGTTATATATACTCTGTTGGAGGCAAAATCACACCGATAGCAACTCGCGATGAATAAAACAGCCTTCATCTCTCCTTAATCTCTTATTTCCTTTTTTAACATTCTTTATTGCGGAAATATTTTTTGAAGATTTCACAGTTGCCCGAATTAGTGGTGCCACCACCCTTACCTTATTTTCAAGCTGTGATTGTCGCTTATTTAAAAACTATGGATGTGGTTTCACGAAGAAAAGATGGATCTAACCCAAAAATCCAATTTTTAATTACCTTTTTTCAAATTTTCATTTATTCCCTTTAAATTATAAATAACTACAATATATATTTATTTTTTTAAAGTCGTTGGTGAGAGTCAAAAAACTCCCAAAAGAGCAGGGCTATAGAGGTGAATATTTTAATTCTTTTTTAAAGATTAATAATTTATTTTATACTTTCTTGAATTATGGAAATTTATTCTTTTTAAGATTCAATCGTTTTTCTTTTAGAATGGGTAATTTTGTGGTCTTATTATGATTACATATTACAGTATTAATAATTCGTTGTAGAATTTTGTTAATTATATAAGTATATATATAATAATATATATGAAAAGGGTAAATCTTGTTTCTTTTAAAACTAGTAAATATTGTATACAAGCATGTTCGAGAGACTTCAAAAGGCTGGCTATCCTCTGAAAATGTCCAAGACCCAATACCGGATGCATCCAGAGGTATGCAACAATTCTCATTTAGTATCCACTTAAGATATTTAGTAAGTGGAGAAAAAACGAATTGATTATATGGTTGCTTTTTCACCCTTTTTCACCCATGTTAATAAAACGATCCGACGTGTTTCTTTTAAAATATAATAATTAACTATTGGTCACATACCCACTAGTCACCTAACCACAATCACACAACGGCGGAACATAAACGATACCATTAAACCAAAGAGTTGACCAATAACCAAATATCCAGTATTAATTTCATAACATTTAAACCAATAACCAATCAAATCATAAATCAAAGAACAAGCAATCTTAGACAAAATTCTAAGGACGAAACTCTAGCAACCTATAGAAGCTAGACAATAACCAATCGAGCCACTAGAACATTCTCCTCTTCATTGTCTTGATTCCACGATCACACTTTGCCTTTACTTGCACCACAAACACAAATTGAGATGCATGAGTATTTTATAAACACTCAATGAGGCAATCCTCCTATCTACTGGGCTATACACACAAGCAATAAAATCTCTTTATGCCACAAACAACAAAAAAATAAAACAAACCAAGCAATATACAAAGCATTTGCATCAACAACTGCTACTGAAGAAGGGTGTCGACCGACACAACAACTGGTGTCGACCGACACCTTGCTCGACATCCCCAAAACCCTAGCTTGTGTCGACTGACACCTCCACATGGTGTCGATCGACACTCGTCAAAGTCATCGAATCTTCCTCGCGTTGGTGTCGACCGACACCCCAACTGGTTTTGACCATCACCGATGCCGAGCATCGATTTTCTTCGACTAGAAACTCTGAATCTCGCCTCCAAACTTTTCCTAGCCGTCCCACACGAACCCAAGAACGAATCCAAGCCTCAGGAGTCATGAAAAACGCATAAAACTTACAAGAAACAATCACAAAACCCATCCAATATCACAGAAATAGAGATCTCACCTTTGCCAAACAATGAGATCTAAACCCAAACAACGATGCTAGCACCACAACAACCTTCCCACAACGTCTTTAGCCTTGGATCCACACTCTCTAGGAAGAAAACTCACTCACAGGACAAAGGATCTCCAAAAAGCTCAAGAACAACCTCTGAGAACTCTCTTTTCTTCTATTCTTTCAAAAAATGTGAAAATGGCTAAAGGGACAAAGGAAGTCTAGTTCCTCCTTTTAAACTCGAGTCTAGGGCTTCTCCTAAACCAAACACACAAACCGGAGAATTAAAATAGAACCGGTTTAACCTGTCCACATAAGGTGTCGATCGACATCACCACTAGTGTCGATCGACACCCTCACCTAATTCTTGCAATTCAGTTCGAGGGTGTTAACACCCCAACCCCCACCTCTTAGTGGGCCCTATGTCCAATCCCAGTCCATGGGCCCACCTTCCTTAATGGGCCTCACGTCCTCTCACTAGGCCCGTGAGCCCATATATATCCGACGACCAGTTTTCTACGTCTGGAAGATTTTAAAGACTTGTTACCGTTCTTACAAACCACCACATGATCTTTTCCTGTGTTTTGTCCTCACTCGCACAGTTTCGACAGCCACTTCCCGGAAGGTCATCCATCCTGAGACTACTCCAGCTCAAGCACGCTTAACTCTAGAGTTCTCTCAGGATCCTTGCCGAAAAGATAAGTGCACTTTAGTGACAATAGGTGGTCAAATCAATTCTTTTAAACCTCTCTGCATGTCCCTGTAACCGGGGTGTCACAATTCACCACCACTAATAGATCGAAACGTCCTCTTTGTGCACCAAGACCGTCACCCCTGATGGTGTGAGCCTACTCGACTCCATACTCGTCTGGGTTTGGTTCTGATATGACTTGTAATATCCCGACCGTCACCTCTTAGTGGACCCTAGGTCTAACCCCAATCCATGGGCCCACATTCCTTAATGGGCCTCACGTCCTCTCACTAGGCCCGTGAGCCCATCTCTATCCGACGGCCTGTTTGCTACGTCCGAGAGATTTTAAAGACTTGTTACCGTCCCTACAAATTACCACATGGTCTTTCTATGTGTTTTGTTCTCACTCGCACAGTTTCGACAATAACTTCCCGGAAGGTCAATCCTGAGACTACTCCAGCTCAAGAACGCTGAACTCTGGAGTTCTCTCAGGACCCTTGACTAAAAAGATAAGTGCACTTTGGTGACATGTGGCAAAATCAATTCTTTTAAACCTCTCCGAATGTTCCTGAAACCGGGACATCAACTTAATTTACATATGCCTATGATACTCTATATTCTACTCTAAAAATAGAGAAACGAACATTGTTACTCCAAATTTAGAGTAACACGGTCCATTTCCCTATTTTTAAAGTATAATTTTTTATTTATAAAGTAATCTCTAAATTATCATATTTTACCATTTTATACTTATATAAATTATTTAGTGTAACGCCCACGAACCAAAACTCTGCGTTTTGGGGGTGGGTGTCGATCGACACTCATGTGGTGTCGGTCGACACCACTTATTTCTGGTTCGACCAGATTGATTTAATTATCGATTTGGACCGGTTTGGTTTAGAAAAAACCATTGAACCGAGATATTTAAGTGGAAAAACGACCTAGGTCGTGTTTTATTTTTGTCTTGGTCGCCGTTTGTTGTTTTTGAGAGAGAAAGAGGAGAAAACAGTTTCTAAGAGTTCTTGTGAGAGTTTGTGAGATTTAAAGATATTTTTGGAGAAATCTTGCTGTGAGAGTGAAGATCCAAGGCAAGGAACATGGTGGGAAGGTTTCTGTGGTGGTAGCTTCGTCCTTTGGGCTTAGATCTCTTTGTTGGCTAAGGTGAGTGCATGACCATGGCTTATATAAGATAAGATCTCTGTTTCTGTGATATTATGTGTTGTTTGGTTGTTTGTTTTTGGTTGTTTGTGAGTTTTTCGTAGCTCCTGAGGCTTCGATTCGTTCCTAGGATTGTGTGGGACGAAGAGGAGAAGTTTGGAGGCGAGATTTGGAGGTTCTGTTCGAAGGAAATCACTGTTCGACAGTGGTGTCGGTCGACACCAATGTGGTGTCGGTCGACACTAACGAGAGGACGGCTCGGGAAATTAGCGAGTGTCGGTCGACACCATGTGGAGGTGTCGGTCGACACCGTTAGGGTTTCAGGGGTGTCGAGCAGGTGTCGGTCGACACCCAAGTGGTATCATTCGACACCATTCTAACAGTAACCGGATCGTGTCGAGTCACTTGTTCATGTTCCTGGTTTGTTTTATTGTTGTTGTTTGTGGCATGAGAGATCTTATTGCTTGTGTGTATAGCCCAGTAGATGAGAGGATTGCCTCACTGAGTATTTATCAAATACTCATGCATCTCAATTTGTGTTTGTGGTGCAGGTAAAGGCAAAGTGTGATCGTGGAATCAAGGCAATGAAGAGGAAGATGTTCTAGGGACTCGATTAGATGTTGTCTGGCATTACTAGGTTGCTAGAGTTGGGTCTTTAGAACTTATTAGGTTGTCGGTTCCTTAGTTTCCTGTTGTTTGATATTGAAATGGTTAGGATTGGTTGTTGGTTATTCTATTATGGATTAATATTGGATTATTTGTTCAGTTGGTTATTTAATTGGTATTGTTATTCCGTTGTTGTTTGTGATTACGGTTAGGTGGCTAGTGGGTATGGGACCACTAGTCATAGTTATTTATATTATTATTATTTATTATTAAAAAAAAAAACAGGTCAGGTCATTTCAGTTTGGTATCAGAGCCCTTACGGTTCTAGGTTTGGGTTCACTAGGTTTCTGTTGTGTTGTCTGGGATTGCATGTCTTGATTGATTATGTGAGTTAGTCAATTGTGTGTGGCATGTAGTCCTAGATCATCTTCTTCGAGCCTACATTGTGATTCCACGGTGAGTTTTTGTTTTTCTGTTCTATTTATTGTGTGCTTAGCCTTCTGCTCATGGTAGTGCAGATGGTTAGAGAGGATGCTGTTGCTGGTCGTGGTCGTGGACGCGGACATGGTCTTGGACATGGACGTGGTCATGGTAGGGGTAGAGTCCTAGTGGTTAGTGAGACTGTGGACCAGAGTGTGACAGTAGAGGGTGTCGGCGAGTCGCAGGGTGTCCAGGGGGATTCCATGAGTGTGGCCATAGGGGGCAGTGTTGATGCCCCAGTAGCCGGTGATGTTAGGTCCCTAGGTGCGGGTGTCCCAGTGGGTGGAGTCCTGGGTGTTGACCTTGCGGGTTTCCTGGCACAGTTGTTGGAGCGGTTGCCACCTGTGGTGGCAGAGGAGCGGCAGCCAGTGGCTGCGGATATGGGCGTCCATTCTTGTTATATCAGCATGCTGACAGAGATGGGCCGTATTGGTACCGAGCAGTTTTCGGGAGATACAGATCCTACCGCTGCGGATGCGTGGAGGAGGAGTGTGGAACGTAACTTCCATACTCTGAGGTGTCCTGAGGGATTTTTGGTGGACATTGGGGTCCACTATTTGACTGGTGATGTTCAGTTGTGGTAGAGTTCTGTGGCAGCTAGGAGAGTGTAGAGGGAGATGCTCAGATGTTTTGGAGTTCAACCGCAAGTATTTCCCTAGGGAGGCACTGGATAGGTTGGAGGTGTAGTTCCTTCAGCTAGCTCAGGGGACTCGGTCAGTGCGGGAGCTTGACTTGGAGTTCAGTCAACTTCTGAGGTATGGGGGTCAAGATATGGAGTCTGAGGAGGCTCAGATCAGGAGGTTCTTGAGGGCCCTATGTGATGACTTGAGGGTTCACTTTAGGGGGCGGAGTTATTCTTCGCGTGCAGAGCTGGTTGAGTCTGTAGCAGGAATCGAGGAGGATATCCGGGCACAGTCAGTGGCGGCTAGCCCAGTAGTCCAGCCTAGTAGGGCTCAGCATCAGGGAGGTTCTAGCAAGGGCGGTAAGCCTGCGCAGGGAACCAAAAGGAAGTGGGAGGCTAGCGAGACGTCGAGTGGTGCGAGTTTCTTCAGGTGTGGGAGCAAGGATCACAAGATTGCTAGATGTCCCAAGCGGAGTGCCCCGCGACAGCAGATCATGTGTGCTACTATTGCTGGGAGTCAGGGCACATCAAGCCCTATTGTCCGGTAGCAGTGGCGGCGTTGCAACAGGTGCAGCCGGGAGGGCAGCCGGTGGCACGGATTGAGCAGACGCCACGGGTTTACACGACTGTGGAGACTGGTGGGACCATTGCCAGGGCGATCACATGTATAATCTCTGATACTTTGTCTTTGTGAATTCTTAGTAATTCAGATTTTATGTTATCATGTGATAAAGTGTAGGTTCTCAACACATGTGGTTTTATGTAGGGACCTTGTTGGTGGGCGGGTTTAAGTCCCACGTTATGTGTTATTCTGGAGCTACTCATAGCTTCATTGCCTCGGAGTGTGCAGAGAGTGCGGGTATCGTGGAAGATCCCGGAGAGCGTACAAGAGTTGTCAGAGTTGCCAGAGGCAAATTTCTGAGGGTCATTGGTCGAGCCCAGGGGAGTTGTATGACGTTATCTTGGGGATGGACTGGTTGCATTGGCATATGGTTCATCTGGATTGTCATCGTGGTAGAGTAGAATTTGAGCGTTCAGGACAGAAGTTGGTTTATCAGGGGATTAGACTGACTTCGGGGAGTCTCGTGATCTTGGCCATTCAGGCTGGGAAGATGATCGAGATGGGCCGTGAGGCTTATTTGGTGACTATATATATGCCAGAGTCAGTGGGGAAGTCTACGGTTAGCGGTATTCAGGTTGTAGAGGAGTTTGAGGACGTGTTCCAGTCGTTGCAGGGATTACCACCTTCTCGGTCTGATCCTTTTATGATTGAACTGGAACCAGGAACGACACCGTTATCCAAGGCTCCTTACAGGATGGCTCCAACAGAGATGACAGAGCTGAAGAAGCAGCTAGAGGATTTGTTGAGCAAGGGATTCATCCGTCCTAGTGTATCATCATGGGGAGCGTCGGTGTTATTCATTAAGAAGAAGGATGGGAGTTTCCGCTTGTGCATTGATTACAGAGGTCTCAACCGGGTCACTGTGAAGAACAACTACCCTCTTCCGAGGATCGATGAGTTGTTGGATCAGTTGAGAGGTGCTACTTGGTTCTCCAAGATAGATCTGGCGTCGGGTTATCATCAGATCCCGATAGATGAGGCAGATGTGAGAAGGACTGCTTTCAGGACGAGGTATGGGCGATATGAGTTTGTGGTGATGTCGTTTGGGTTGACTAACGCACCAGCTGCGTTTATGAGATTGATGAACAGTGTGTTTTAGGAGTTTTTGGACGTGTCTGTCATCATTTTCATCAACGACATCCTGGTTTATTCTAAGAGTCCTGAAGAGCATGCAGTGCATTTGAGGGCAGTTCTAGAGAAGCTGCGGGAACAGAAGTTTTTTGCTAAGTTGAGCAAGTGTAGTTTCTCGCAGCATGAGATGGGTTTTCTGGGTCACATTGTGTCTGCAGATGGGGTTCCTGTAGATCCGGAGAAGATTCGGGCTATCAGGGATTGGCCTAGACCGTAGAATGCCACAGAGATCAGGAGTTTTCTCGGGTTGGCAGGGTATTACAGAAGATTTGTGCAGGGGTTTGCGAGCAGAGCACGACCTATGAATAAGATGACAGGGAAGGATGTTCCTTTTGTTTGGTCACAGGAGTGTGAGGAGGGCTTTGCAAGCCTGAAGGAGATGTTGACTACTGCTCCGGTGTTGGCTTTGCCTGAGCAAGGAGAACCTTATGTGGTTTATACAGATGCATCCAGAGTGGGTTTGGGATGTGTGTTAATGCAGCATGAGAAGGTGATTGCCTATGCTTCGCGGCAGTTGCGGAAGCATGAGGACAACTATCCTACCCATGATTTGGAGATGGGTGTTGTAGTCTTTCACCTGAAGATTTGGAGATCTTATCTTTATGGTGCAAAGGTGCAGGTATTTACAGATCATAAGAGCCTAAAGTATATATTCACTCAGCCTGAGCTGAATTGAGGCAGAGGCGGTGGATGGAGCTGGTGGCGGATTATGATTTGGAGATAGCCTACCACCCTGGTAAGGCTAACTTGGTTGCAGATGCTTTGAGTAAAAATCGGGCGGTTTCGGCTCAGGAGCAGGATATGGATTCTCTGGTAGGAGAGATCAGTGCGTTGAGCTTGTGTGCGATTTCTCAGGAGCCGTTGGGTTTGGTTGCAGCTGACAGAGCAGATATGTTGAGCACAATGCGGTTGGCTCAGGAGTCGGATTTGGGGCTGGTGAATGCCTCAAAGGATGTTGACTCAGAGTATCAGGTTTCGGCTAATGGTACTATTCTGGTGCATGGGCGGATCTGTGTGCCCAAGGATGAGGATTTGAGGCTGGAAATTCTGAGAGAGGCTCACGCGAGCATGTTCTCTATTCATCCAGGAGCGACTAAGATGTATTGTGATCTCAAGAGGTACTATCACTGGGTCGGGATGAAGAAGGACGTGGCTAGTTGGGTTGCGGGGTGCGATGTGTGTCAGCCAGTGAAGGCTGAGCATCAAGTACCAGGTGGATTACTGAAGAGTCTTCCCATTCCAGAGTGGAAGTGGGATATGATTACTATGGACTTCGTGGTGGGTTTGCCAGTGTCCAGGACGTTTGATGCTATTTGGGTCATTGTGGACCGGTTGACTAAGTCAACACATTTTCTGGCCATTAAGAAGACTGATGGAGCAGCAGTCTTGGCTAAGAAGTATGTGAAGGAGATAGTCAGGTTACATGGGGCGCCAGCGAGTATTGTGTCTGATAGGTATTCCAAGTTCAGTTCGGTGTTCTGGAGGGCATTTCAGGCAGATATGGGCACTAAGGTGCATATGAGTACAACTTATGATCCCCAGATAGATGGACATTCAGAGAAGACGATCCAGACGTTGGAGAAGTTGTTGAGGACGTATGTGTTGGATTGGGGTGGCCATTGGGCAGATCACTTGAGCTTGGTAGAGTTTGCTTATAACAACAGTTACCAGGCGAGTATTAGCATGGCTCCTTATGAGGCTTTGTATGGGAGGTCGTGTCGTACACCGTTATGCTGGACTCAAGTGGGGGAGAGGAGCATGTACGGGGCAGATTTTGTTCAGGAGATCTCGGAGAAGATTCAGGTTCTCAAGCTGAACATGAAGGAAGCTCAGGATCGGCAGAGGAGTTATGCCGATAGGAGGAGGAGAGATCTTGAGTTTCAGGTTGGAGATAGAGTGTACCTCAAGATGGCCATGTTGCGGGATCCGAACAAGTCATTGACTGAGACTAAGTTGAGTCCAAGGTATATAGGCCCGTTAGGAGTGATTGAGCGAGTTGGACTAGTGGCATATAGGCTGGTTTTACCTGAGTTTATGCGTGCATTCCATAAGGTTTTCCATGTGTCTATGTTGCGGAAGTGTCTCCGTGAGGATGACCAGTTGTTGGCTAAGATATCTGAGGATCTTCAGCCCAACATGACTTTGGAGGCGAGACCAGTGAGGGTTCTCGAGAGGAGGATCAATGAACTTCGGAAGAAGAAGATTCCTTTGATGAGAGTCCTGTGGGATTGTGATGGTGTGGAGGAGCAGACTTGGAAGCCTGAGGCGAGGATGAAGGCAAGGTTTATGAAGTGGTATGAGAAGCAAACCCATCTCTCTTGTTACTCGGTCGCTTGGGGTGGTTGGTTGTGCGACTCAGTAACAAGATGAGGTGGTGTTTGGGATACAAAATTTCTGCAAGACAGTGTTTTGGAGGAAAGTTTCCTGAATTAGAAGTTTCTATAAGTGGAAAGTTTCCAGATGTGATAAGTGCTAAAAAATGGAAAGTTTTATGTGAGTTAGAATTTGTCCATTTTTGGTGGCGGAGAGCCTAGGAGAGGGCTTGTGTGGCCTTTGTGGCGGGTTGTTTAGCCGTTGGGTGGCCTTCGTGGCGAGCTGTTTAGCCATTATGTGGCCTTCGTGGCAGGCTGTTTAGACATTGTGTGGCCTTTGTGGTGGGCTGTTTAGCCATTGTGTGGCATTCGTGGCGGGCTGTTTAGCCATTGTGTAGCCTTTGTGGCGGGCTGTTTAGCCAGAGTGCCTATTGAGGCGGTCCTTCGGGACAAATGGTCTATGTGACGGTCCTTCGGGACGAGTGGCCTTGGTGACGGTCCTGTTGAGGACATTTGTTTGGCCTTTGTGGCGGTCATGTTTAGGACATTTGTTTGGCCTTGGTGGCAGTCCTGTTAGGACATTTGTTTGGACTTTGTGGCGGTCCTGTTTAGGACATTTGTTTGGATTTTGTGGCGGTCCTGTTTAGGACATTTGTTTGGCCTTCGTGGCAGCCAGTGGGGCAGTGAGATGATCCTTGTGTGGTCATGGAGTATTCCAGTGAGGGGATATGTGGTTGGTAGGACATTGTGTTGTCTTACGCGAGCCACGGGAAGGGAACCTGGTTAGGAACAGGACTCAGACGTGTTCAGAATTGTTTGCTCGCGACTCTTGGGGGACTTCGGTTTTCCTAGTAACGCCATATTCCAAGACTTTGTGGCTTGGGAGTGTGGTTGGTATATCGATTTTGGATGACGATCCGAAGGCGCGCTGTAGGGTGACGACCTGAGAGACGAATATTGGATTTCTCCTTATACATTATGGCATGCGGGTTTAGGCCCGATGAGGAGCCAACATTATGGCATGAGACTAAGGTATGATGAAGAGCCACTAAAAACTCAAGGTTTAGGCCTATGAGACAAGGAAAGTCCAAAAGTCGAGAGCAAATAACGCCTGAAGCGTGAGTCTAGCACCTAGAGGTGACCTTTCGTATATCAGTCGGAGGAGTGCGGGCCGTGGAGTCGGTAGCACATGAGTCCTTGGCTGAGTGTTGTTTGAGATTCGAGGACGAATCTATTTTGGTAGGGGAGAATTGTAACGTCCGCGAACTAAAACTCTGCATTTTGGGGGTGGGTGTCGATCGACACTCATGTGGTGTCGGTCGACACCACTTATTTCTGGTTCGACCAGATTGATTTAATTATCGATTTGGATCGGTTTGGTTTAGGAAAAACCATTGAACCGAGATATTTAAGTGGGAAAACGACCTAGGTCGTGTTTTATTTTTGTCTTGGTCGCCGTTTGTTGTTTTTGAGAGAGAAAGAGGAGAAAACAGTTTCTAAGAGTTCTTGTGAGGGTTTGTGAGATTTGAAGGCATTTTTGGAGAGATCTTGCTGTGAGAGTGAAGATCCAAGGCTAGGAACGTGGTGGGAAGGTTTCTGTGGTGGTAGCTTCGTCCTTTAGGCTTAGATCTCTTTGTTGGCTAAGGTGAGTGCATGACCATGGCTTATCTAAGCTAAGATCTCTGTTTCTGTGATATTGTGTGTTGTTTGGTTGTTTGTTTTTGGTTGTTTGTGAGTTTTTCGTAGCTCCTGAGGCTTAGATTCGTTCATGGGATTGTGTGGGACGAAGAGGAGAAGTTTGGATTAATATTGGATTATTGGTTCAGTTGGTTATTTAATTGGTATTGTTATTCCGCTGTTGTTTGTGATTGTGGTTAGGTTGCTAGTGGGTATGGGACCACTAGTCATAGTTATTTATATTATTATTATTTATTATTAAAAAAAAATCGGGTCAAGTCGTTTCATTTAGTAAATTTTCACTTATAAAATTTTATATTAAAAACAAATATATTGAATTAATTTAAAATACAAAATAACATATATTTAACTTAGAAATAGAATAACATAAAAAACAATAAATATAAAATACAGAACTAGTGTCATAAATTAAAAGAAAAATAGCAAACTCAAATAAAAACAATTTGTTAAGAAAATAAATTTAATACATCATAACCTAGTGATTAATAATCCGGTTTGAAATATCAGATTAAAATACTTGATTTCAAAAATTTCTTGCTTGACATAGACAAATCAAAGATGGAGATGCACATTTTTTCACTTTGAAACGCTTTAATCTATCATTTATAGGAAAAGTACACTAATGATGATGTTTAAATAAAAATGTATTAGTCATTTGTTTTCTATTTATGAGATGTAATAAAATTTTATTTTTCAAGTTTAATTTTAAGACCCAGACCCCCCACGATGTCGCGGGAAAATATTTTAAGAAAAGTTAAATTAAATTTCAAATTTTATAATTATATATTATAAAATTATTTGAAAGTAATAAATAGTTTGAAAATATATGCTAAATGATAAAATTAAAAATGATCTCCAAAGAAAAAAAAATAAGTAGGGCTAAAACTAAATAAATAGAAAACATATATAACTGCGAGTTTTATAAACACAACCATCAAAATAAAAACTTATAATAAAAAAAATATTCTGAAAAAAAACTCAACTAAGTTAATAATTACTAAATGAAAAATTATAATGCATCGAGACAACTTTGTAAATTTTTTGTATGTATTATAAGTAGGATCAATTACATATATAAGCCTTTTTCTCAAATTCTTGAATTTAGGTATTATTATCCGTTTACAGAAATAGGTATTTATTTTGCCCAAAAATGACAAAATTGCTTCTTTTCTCTTTCCCCATTCTCTTCTCTCTCACGATTTTCTCTCTTTTCTGAACCAATTTTTTTTTCCGTGACTTAATTTATGATTTGGAAGATGAATCTCTTTGGATCTGTGAGAGATTAATCGATATCTCTCAGTTTATGTACCTGGCCGCCGTCTATTTGGATGGGTAAAAAACCCACCCAATTATTTCTATCTCCTTTTTAGTTTCTTGTTTGGTTAATAGAAAATTAATTTGATTTGATGAATGTTTATGATTGATCCCTTGGGTTCACCCAATCCTTTAGGGTTTAGTTTTCTTCAATAAAAAAGAAATAGATTAAATCCATTTGGTTTAGAGATGTGTTGGGGCCTTTGTATCCAGGAGGCCAAAAAATTTGATGTCAAAGTGACGGAGATACTGTTGATGGAGCAGGAAGATGATAAGCCATGGTTTTGAAGGCATGGTCGGAAGAAGAAAGAAGGATTGTGATCGGCGGCCATCAGTAGAAAAAAGTGGTTGTTGGTGTTTGTCCGGTGAAGAGAACGAAGGAGAAGATATAAGGGTAAAAAAGAAATTTTGTTTAACAAAAAAGGCCTAAATTCGAGAGTCCGAACTAGAATACCTAATCTCAAATATTTAGCCCACAAAAGCCCCATTTTAATAAATATCCCATTATAAGTACAATATATTTTATGAAATACTATTGTAAACAATAACAAAAATCATAACAATTATTGATATTTCTATTACTCATAAACAAATATTACAACGAAGTGATCCTAAGTGAGAATATCAAATGAACGATTATAATGAGCAAATGCAACTTTCTGATAAAAATGATTTTAAAAATATAATCAATTTTATCTTGAGTGGAAAGTTGTCAACCAATAATTATATTAAAAATATACAACTTCTAAAACGAAAAAAACACATATTTTATGAAGAGTTACAATAAATAAACACAATTGTAAGTTACATAATTAAAGTTGATTAAATTTCTATATTTTTATAATCATTTCTAAAATCTTTAGTTAGATTATAGAAAATGTTGGATATTAAATATTAAAATTTTTATTATTTTGATTCAACATGAAAAGTAAAATTTGTGTCAACGAACAATGAATAGTTAGTTCTCCAAGAAGAGACAAATATATATATATATATATATATATATATATATATATATATTAGTTCAAAAGACATAAATATAACTTTTAAAACAAAAAGTTGTGAATAAGATATGGTGAAAATTCACAACTCTACAATGAGAAGAAACAATTATATGATTTCTTTTCTTTTGAAAGACACAACTCTACATTGAACAGACGTAACTGTACGATTTTTCAAAATAAATATTAAAATTTTATTTAATGAAAAGGTACGATGAACAATCGCAACTGTTGTTGGCATTAAATCAGATTATTATTATTATATAGATTAAATTTCTATATTTTGATAATTATTTCTAAAATCTTTAGTTATATTATAGGAAAATGTTGAATATTAAATATTAAAATTCATATTAGTTAGATTCAACATGAAACAGAAAAGTTGTGTTAGCGAAAAATGAATTGTTAGTTATCTAAGAAGAGACAAATATATATATATATATATAGAGTTTAAAAGACATAAATATAACTATTGGGACGAAAAGTTGTGAATAGTATATGGTGAAAATGTACAATTCTACAATGAACATAAACAACTGTATGATTTTCTTTTATTTTAAAAGACACAACCTCTACAATGAATGGAACGTAACCGTACAATTTTCTTCTAAAAAAATATCAAAAAATTATTTAACGAAAAGGTACGATAAAAAATCACAACTGTTGTTGGCATTTATTCAGATTTTTATTATTATATAATATATATATATTATTATATAATATATATATATATTAATTTATTGATTTTTTGTTAAATTAAAATTGGATATATTTTGTAGATTTTAAAATTAAAGGGTTATATTAGAAATTTAAAAACAAAATAAAAATATATAATAAACTTAAAATATTTGTTTTAGAGTAAGAAATACTGAAATAGAGTAACCCATTGGAGTAATACAACCACATAGTAGGAGGAACATTATCCAAACATAGAGTATTTTCCAAGCTAGGAAAATAGTCAAGGAGAAAGCCCAAAACAACCACATCATATGTAGGCCCAATAAGATTGTCTCTGAGATGTGAAAGAACAACAAAGCACTGAAGAAAAGGAGAAAGCTGAGAAGGGAGTGTGAGAAGACGCGATTATGGCGAGCAAGATGTGTCTCCATTACTCCCTCTTTTTGATCCTCTTCTCTCTCATTTCATTCCACGGTTCTGCTGATTCCTGTTTTCTTTTATCAATATTATTTACTTCTTCACATTGTCTGATGTACTAAAACATGATCTCTTTGTTTCAACCTAATCTCAATTTCTTCTATGTAATACTAATTCCTTGTATTGGATCTGTTCTTTTTTCATGTTTTGTCACTGTATAGGTTTTGCTAAGAAGACGGCAGACGTGTCTGAATTGCAGATCGGGGTTAAGGTAAAGTTATTATTTTTTTTTCCCGATCAGCAAATGACTAAATGAGCGATCTTAGTGTCATACTGTTAATGTGAATTTATAACAATTTTGGTTTTGCTTGGTCTAAAAAAGCATTCTTTCTTTTGTCTTGTGGTTCTGTTTTGGTTTCTTCTTCTGATAGGTATACCTAGAATGTATAGTAAGAGTGTATTTGACCATTATGTTTAGTTGAGGTGTTTGGATCATGTCAGCAAATTTGCAAGATACTTGAGTTTCTTGATTGGATTCAAAGATAATAAAGAGTTAGATTTTTTATCTCTAATCTTCTTTTCTTTTGGTGGTTGCAGTTTAAGCCAAAAACGTGTGAAGTTCGGGCTCACAAAGGTGATAAGATCAAGGTGCATTATAGAGTAAGCTTGACCAGATTTTTCGACAAAGTCGGATTCAAATCATTGTTATGAAGAGATGTTTGGTGTTGTTTTTGTTGTCTTATTATAACTTAGTGTTATTGTGGCAGGGGAAACTTACTGATGGAACTGTATTCGATTCGAGTTTTGAAAGGGGTGATCCGTTTGAGTTTCAACTAGGAAGTGGTCAGGTTATTAAAGGTAGTGACTTGGTTCAACCCACTTGCTTTTTGGTTCCACTCTCTTGATTTCTCTCCTCCATTGGTAAGTGATATTCTGGTTTTGGTTGCAGGTTGGGATCAAGGTTTGCTAGGAGCGTGTGTAGGTGAGAAGCGGAAGTTAAAGATACCCGCAAAACTTGGATATGGAGAACACGGCTCTCCGCCTACTATCCCCGGTATAAAATACTGTTTCTGAAAAGTATGGTGGTTTCCTCTTGACATTAGAACTAAAAAAAAACAATCTTGCAAATATTTTCAGGTGGTGCAACATTGATATTTGACACGGAGCTTATTGCTATAAATGAAAAACCAGTTGGCGGAGAAGAAGATGGAGGAGATGAAGACGGTGATGACGAGCTATGATTTCGGTCTCCGTTCTCCAACGGTGTTGCTTCAGAGTTCTCAGGATAATACGGTGAAACGATCTATGGGCGTTTTTTGTTTTCTTCTTCTAGTGTTTTCAGTACTAGAGTTTGGCTTTTAGGCGTAAACAATGAGGATGATTGTTGTGGCGACATTTTAACTTTTTCATTTTTATAAATGACTCATCCCTTAGTCAATTAATTAGCCAAATCAACTTACGTAGTCCGGCTTATCGACAACGTCAACGATAGGATGTAACTAGTTTGGGAACATTAGAACTAGTTCTATAATTTTTTATCATTGTGCGCTACTGCCCAACTCTTCCGGGTAGAATTTAGTATACCATCTAATCCAATGATCAATTATATTGAATAAGAAAAGAAAAAAAATCTACAAATGATATGATGAATAACACTAGAATTTTTAATGAATTCATCAAATTTCATTCAAACTTCCCTTTTCAATATAGAAACGAGAAATATATTTATATTTAAATTGTCCTACTTTTTTTTTTTTTTGGCTGATTTAATAAATCTTTCAAACAAATGTATTTTAATTTCATTTACTAATTCTAAAAAAAGCCAAGACCCGCTCAAAGAAAAGAAAATTCACGGTAACGGTATCTAGAAACATCGGGACAAATCTTCTTTTGGGCTCTGATCTCTGTCTCATTCAAAGATACAATGAAATCAGAATTCTCTAGAAACCCCCAAAACACTCTCTCTTCTCTCTATAAAATCTCATCGCAGTTCCTCAATCGATCTCATCTTTGTCAACACTCTCTTTGTAATCCGATTTCACTCTCATCTTTTCAACTTTGATCAGTAAAATGGAAGACGATTTCGACATGCATCAGTTTCCGGCAGAGGAACAACCGGAGGAGATGGATATGGATATGGATCTCCCAGAAGACGATGAAGCTGACTCAGCTCCTTATTTGAAGATCGGCGAGGAGAAGGAGATTGGGAAATCAGGATTGAAGAAGAAGCTTGTTAAGGAAGGTGAAAAATGGGATACGCCTGAGAACGGAGATGAAGTTGAAGGTATATATTTGAATCACTTAGTCCTTTTTTTTCTTATGTATCTGATCTGATCTGATGATGTATGAGTGTTCAGGTTCTGAGATTGATTTCTTTTGCAGTGCATTACACGGGAACTTTGTTAGATGGGACGAAGTTTGATTCAAGCCGTGACAGAGGAACTCCTTTCAAATTTACTCTTGGCCAAGGTATATTTTTGTGTTTTTGTGGAAGTTGTTTGCTATTATCTGCTTTTAGATTAAGATTTTGGCTGGTGTAGTGATGCTTGGCCATATGTGGAAGCTTCTGGTGAAACGATCTGTAGGCTGTAGTCACTTTTGAGGTTGGTTTTGTGTGTGGATTTGTGGTTATTTTGTTCAAATTCAGAGTCTGTTCTGTAATATCTCTTGTGAAGTAACGTTTTGGTCAGCATCTATCGATATTGAGTTTTTTTGTGGTTAATCGCCTGTGAAATTGATGCCAACAACGTTTCTTGTATGCCAGAGACTGTTTGGTTATTTTTGTTTTTTGAGTTCTGAATTTCTTTGGTCTGGATTGGTCAGGACATGTGATAAAAGGATGGGATATAGGGATCAAGACAATGAAGAAAGGTGAAAATGCTGTTTTCACCATTCCTCCTGAGCTGGCTTATGGAGAAACTGGTTCGCCTCCAACCATTCCTCCGAACGCTACTCTTCAATTTGATGTGGAGTTGATATCATGGAGGAGTGTTAAGGATATATGTGGTGATGGTGGGGTGTTTAAGAAAGTAATTGTGGAAGGAGAAAAATGGGAGAAGCCTAAGGACCTTGATGCGGTTTACGGTGCGTTTTCTTTTGTTTCCATAAATTTATTATGAGACATAATCCTGTAGACAGTGGTTCTGATTGGTTTAATTGTATTGATATTGCTGCAGTCAAGTATGAAGCTCGGCTTGAGGATGGCACCATTGTTGGAAAGTCTGATGGTGTAGAGTTCACTGTCAAGGAGGGTTAGTATTTTATTTCCTTATCCGGATGGTAATGTTGTTATACGCAACTGGAATAAGGATCTGATAGACTTTTCGTGAAATAGGCCATTTATGTCCTGCACTTGCTAAAGCTGTCAAAACCATGAAAAGAGGGGAGAAGGTTCTTCTAACTGTGAAGCCACAATGTGAGTTTCTTTTACTTGTTGTTTGTCCTTTCGTTTGCAGCGATGCAGTGAATTTAGATATGGTCTGACTTGTGTATGTGACTGATACAGATGGCTTTGGGGAAATTGGAAGACCAGCTTTTGATGGTTTTCAAGCTGCAATCCCACCAAATGCGACCCTTCAGATTGATCTTGAGTTGGTTTCTTGGAAGATTGTGGTGGAAGTGACTGACGACAAGAAGGTCATTAAGAAAATACTGAAAGAAGGAGAAGGATATGAGCGTCCCAATGAAGGAGCAGTTGTCAAATGTTAGTATCTTTATGAGTCTGATCTGAAAAGCTTATGTATGCTATATTAAATTTGCGTCATCGGATAACCTATTTGTGTTGTTTTGTTGCAGTGAAGTTGATTGGTAAACTTCAAGATGGAACTGTGTTCTTGAAGAAAGGTCATGATGAAGAGGAGCCATTTGAGTTCAAAACTGATGAAGGTACATACATATATAGAGCCTGGAATCTTGTTTCCTTTTTGTATTTTGCATCTCACGAACTATGATATTAAAAGTGACAGAGGATGGATGGTGTTCTGTGCAGAACAAGTAATTGAAGGGTTCGAAAAAGCTGTGATGGGAATGAAGAAGGGTGAGGTGGCATTCATCATGATTTCACCGGAATATGCTTTTGGTTCTTCTGAATCAAAGCAGGAGCTGGCTGTCATACCACCGAACTCAACTGTATCTTACGAGGTCGAGCTGGTATCCTTCATCAAGGTGAGAGCGCTTTCTAAGTGTTACCTCTTTCTTCATGATCAAGGTAATTGGTGTGCTAAAGGATATCATCTTCGTCTGAACTGATGCAGGAGAAAGAGTCTTGGGACATGGACACGAAGGAAAAGATAGAAGCCGCTGGCAAGAAGAAGGAAGAAGGAAATGTACTGTTCAAGAACGGAAAATACGCAAGAGCTTCAAAGAGATACGAGAGGGTTTGGATTTGATCCTTGTGCCTCCACAATGTCTGCATATTTGGATTCAGAACTAATATCAGATTTTGGTTGCAGGGTGTCAGGTACATAGAATATGACTCAGCTTTTGATGAAGAGGATAAAAAGAAAGCAAAAGCTTTGAAGATTGCCTGTAACCTGAACAATGCAGCTTGCAAGCTGAAACTGAAAGATTACAAGGAGGCTGCAAAATTGTCCACAAAGGTAAATTAAAATATTTCAGTGTCAGTAATTTTGGATATTCTAATTAGGGAAGAAGAGCTAAATGTAAAGAATGAAACAAATGTGTGTATAGGTGTTGGAGATGGATGGTAGAAATGTGAAGGCGATGTATAGGAGAGCACATGCGTACATGGAGACAGCTGATCTCGATTTGGCTGAGCTTGATATTAAGAAAGCTCTTGAAATTGATCCAGACAACAAGTGAGTAAAGTTTTATTGGTTCTTTGTCTTTTTTTTTTCTCCCAGCTGTAATGTATTCTAATATGTATGTTTCTCCAGGGAGGTGAAGATTGAATATAAGAAGTTGAAGGAGAAAGTGAAAGAGTACAACAAGAAAGATGCTAAATTCTACAGCAACATGTTGTCGAAATTGTTGGAGCCACACGTAAGTAGCGTTAATAGGGAAAAGTTAGCCTTTGTTGAACTGATAACAAATAATTCATGTTTGTAATAATCGTTGTGATTTGTGCAGAAAGGAGCTCAGAAAGAAGCACAAGCCATGAGTATTGACACCAAGGCTTAAGTTTGCAAATCTCTTAGAGAGTAGCATTCCTCCCAAAAAGTAAAAGTTGAAATCTATAAATTTCTGTGGTACCTTTTGTGTTCTTGGTGTGTATGGCTTTTACTCTGTTGAAATAAAAATATAAAACAGACTTGTAATAAACAAGGATCCGCTCCAAGTACTTTAAGAATCTTTAAGGGTTTGGCTTGGAGCCTTGGACCAATTCGTATTGGAGACCCATGCAAATTATGCGGTCAATAAACAGTTGTTTATACAATAACAAGTCCTGAAACAGTTGTGACATAAAAGATGTTAAAGCCAACTCTGACTAAAACCAAATCCTGAAACAGTTGTGGCATAAGTACCATTCCTAGTTTGCCAAGTTCATTAACTCCTGAATCAGAGGAATATCTTTGGATGTTGGATCAACCGGAGGTTCTGATCCAGTATATTCGACTAGATCGGCCACAGAGGATATATGGCTATTTAGTGACTAGTGACTACCCACTAGTAAGAACTTAAACAAACTATCCTGTGCCCAAATCTGGTTACAGAATGGTGTTCTCAATCGGAACATATGGGACTATGAAGGGGATGATGTTTAAGATAGACATGATACCGCCATACGGGGTAGGTATATATCAGTAAGTTAGCTTTTAGAAAGAACATCGTTAAATGAACGAAACAGAAGAGAGAGTGAATGAGTAGAATGGGAGGGTAAGCTTGCACAAAACAAACAACGTGGAATTACGATCTAATTAACTATATCAATGAGAAGACAGAAGCACAACGGCAAACATACATGTTAGTCTTCCCTCTCTTATTGTCTATTTTAGATAATATACCTTTTTAATATACAAAATAACTAAATTCTAAACCCCAAAAACTCCAAATATACTAAACTTTACTTTCTCATGATTATATACCCCTAAATGTAATATAGAGAATACAAACGTAAAAAAAAAATTCTAGAAGTTTATTTAATGCATTGTAATTATGTAAAAAATAGCAAAAATAAAAATGATCAAACAAATGGTATTTTTGAAAACGACAAAAAGATATCTCTAACATGTTTTGTTAAATAAAATGTCAAAATGAAAAATATTGAGAGAAAACAAAAAAGAGAGAAAAAAACAACATAACGACCAAAAAAAAAAGCAAAGAATTGTGAACTATACAACTAATTGAACTAATATTAACTGCTATTTGTTTTGCCTTTAAACAATTTTACAAGGACACAAAGGTATGTGTGCAAGCAAAATTCACACAACTAATTTAACCGGAAAGTTAAAGACAAGGAAAGAAAACGGATTTCTTTATACATACAAGAACCTTGACCACATATTTTAGATTTTGGATACACAATGAGTAGATAGTTGTTACTTCAAGAGTAGCCAAAAAGATGAAATAAAGTCGATGATAGAAGCATTTATGTACCTATCGGACCATCCAATAGATGGTCCTAGATCATTATTTCCAACCATCTATGGGCTTACTGGAGTTTTTCCAACAATATTTGTGAGATTCAGAAATATAAATGGAGATATGATGTCGTGTGCTCTAGTGGAATTTAGGGAAGTTGTGATACACGTTGATGATTAAACTGAACATGAGATCTTGGCATAAACATGGATGAAAAACATAAGATTTTGTTGTTTGATGTATGTTTTGGTTAAACTTGAAGGATGGTGGTCTCAACGAAGCTATCTCAAGAATGTATCAATTATGTGGCAAATCTTGATGTGGAAACTAATATTGTTTTTGTGAGGCAATGTGAATGGAACTTACCAAGAGAAAGAAAATCAGGACATTTTTTGCAGAGCATGCCTATGTAATCGAGTCAGAATATTCTTTTATTTATTTTAACATCAATTATTTACTCCATTTTTTAATGTCGTACATTACTTGCACTCCAAAATAAAGGATTCATAGGTTTTTCTATATGAAATGACCTTAATGTTTTTAATGGTGTCAAAAATGTAAAATTTAATAAGCTACTCTGAAAGATGTTCTGATTTTCAGACCACTCAAATGAATTTAATAATTTGCTTTCGTTTTAATTAATAAATTAATTTATTTTAAAAATAACTTAAACATTCTTTTATTCATTTTAACATCAATTATTTATGACTGATGTAAATACTTTACATAACTTGTTATAACCAATGTAAATATTAATGTCATTTTAATAAATTGATGCAAATATTAACTAATGCAAAATTAAAATCTTTTTTTTTTTTTTTTTTTTTGTTGTAGTTGGTGCATATTAACATTGATTACAATAATCAAATCAAACAATTATTTCAACCAATGCAAAATATTTGTATCAATTATAAATGATGTGAATAAATAAAATAAGCGACACAAGACACATTTAGGCAGATTTTAAGTGAGATTCATGGTAGAATTTGTCTGACTACTGACCTGTGGAGAGCAATCACTATGGAGGTATTTATGCTTGACTGCTGATTATATCGCAAACTGAAATTTACAAGTAAAGATAGTATCATTTTGTGTTTTTCCTCCACTTTATTCGGGTATTGCATTGGTTATGAAACTGATGGAGCTATTGAAAGCATGAGGTTTGGATAAGAAAGTGTTTACCATTATTATATACAATACATCTTCAAAAGATAATATGTAAGGGGTTCTAAAGAGGCAACTTAGAAAAGATTTGGTGTGTAGTGGGGAGTTTTTTCATGTAAAGTGTGCAATTGATATCTATGCATTTTACCTTGTTTTAGTATGTATTTAGCTCCGGTTTAGCATTGTTTAGGGTTAGATTCTCATGTTTTCATGTATTTTGTTTATATTTTATGCATTAGAGTAGAATTGCATAGCATTTATATATTTGTTTGCATAAATAGGTGTATTAGGTGATTTGGAAGCACTAAGAAGGAGTTGATAGCATGAGGAGACGCTCAACAAAGGAAACAAGGCTCAAATAGGAAATTAAGAGGACTCGAGTCTGCACACGGCTGTAACACCCTTGAACCGAATTTTGAAAATTTGGTGAGAGTGTTGATCGACACTGTTGGTAGTGTCGATCGACATCTTATGTGGACGAGTTAATCGGTTCGATTTTAATTTTTTGGTTTGCGTGGTCGGTTTAGAGAAACCCTAAGACTCGAGTTTATAAAAAGAAAACTCGACTTCCCAAGTCTTTTAGCCGCTTTTGACACATTCTAGAGAGAAAAGAAAAGGAGAGAGTTTTCCAATGAGTGTTCTTGAGGTTTTTGGAGATTCGTTGTCTCTGTTGATGAGTCTTCTTCTTTAAGAGTGTGGATCTAAGGCTAGGGACGTCTGGGTAAGGTTTTTGTGGTGAGCTTCATCATTATGCTTTAGATCTCTCTGTTTTGCAAAGGTGAGTGCATGACCATGACTTATCTAAGCTAAGATGTCTGTTTCTGTGACTTTCTGTGTTGTTTGATTGTTTTCTTTTGAGGTTTATGTCATTTTCGTGGCTCATGTGGCTTGGATTAATTTCTGGGAATGCCCTGGACGCGTGTGAGATATTTGGAGGTGAGATTCAGAGCTTCTGATTGAAGAGAAATGATGTTAGGCTTCGGTGTCGGTCGACACCAGGAGGGTGTCAGTCGATAACAATGTGAGGACGGTGCAAGGGGTTTTGTGTGTGTCGGTCGACACCATGTGGAGGTGTTGGTCGACACTGCTAGGGTTTTCGGAGATGTCGAGTAGGTGTCGGTTGACACTAGTTTGGTGTCGGTCGTCATCAGGTGACCAGTGTCGGTCGACACCCTCCTCAGCAGGCGGCTGATGTTTTACTTTACGTATTGCCCGGTTTGTTTGTTGTTTGTTGATTGTGGCATGAAGAGATCTTATTGCTTGTGTGTATAGCCCAATAGATGAGAGGATTGTCTCACTAAATATTTCTGGGAATACTTATGCAACTCTTTTGTGTTGCGGTGTATGTAAAGGCAAAGTGTGATCGTGGAATCAAGGTCTTGAAAAGGAGAATGTTCTAGAGGCTCGGTTATTTGCTCTGTGCTTTTGTTCGGAGGCTAGGTTGTCTATAACGAATGCTAGGTTGCAAGTTCTATGATTTAGATGTTGGAATTATGGTTAATCGTTTATTTATTGTTGGGTATTGGATTAATGGTTTTGTTTCATGTTATCCGCTATTGTTTGATTGGGTTAGATTGCTAGTGAGTATAGGATCACTAGATATTAGGGTATTAAAAAAAGGGTCTGGTTGTTTCAACGACCGAGCAGTCAAGGCACTCGACTGTGAGGTTTCATAAAAGGAAAAGGCACTCAACCATAACCCGGACGAGCAGACCACCGAAAGTGTGTCTGAGTGCGTGTCCATGACCAACCCGCAGACTTTCTATTTTGTCTTCTAGCTAACTGAAACAATCTGACCAGTTTTTTTTTAAAAATAATAACAATATATAATTAAGCATTCCATACTACTTAATTAAACCAACCAAACCACAACTCATCAATAAACCAACAATAACCAATATGCACAACAGAAACATACCAACAACACAAACCGACATATCCCTAACCATTCTATCCGACAACCTAACATAACTCTATCCAAGGTTCCAACATCAATAACATAACCATAACATAATAACCGAGACCCTAGATCATCCTCCTCCTCATCGTCATGATTCCACGTCACATACCTGCACACTGTTAGATAAGATATGAATATATCCAAAATCATTATTGTTGTATAGAGTATATTTGGTTGTTAGGGGAAAGACGTCTTATTTCCCCATCATAACTATCATATCGTACCAGATCCACCCCGAACTTTGACCTTGTTCTATATCTCTCTCAAATTTATATGTTCCACCTATTTCTACCCAAATTTATGGTTATTTATCCCTTAAAATATCATATATCATCTATTGCCCCATAAATCTGGGTTTATACGGTTTACTATTGGTTTAATAATTACTTAACCAACTAACAATTTCTATTAACCGGATTAAATTTTATTTCAACCCAATTTCACAATTAAACCAATCAAAAACTAAAATTTAAAACCCCAAATCTACAAACCTACTTCATCATCGATTATGATTCTTTTTCTTCGTCAATGGAGACTGAAACAATAATAATTTCCCTTCTCTCTCTCCATACTAAACATTGCCTTCTCTCTTCTTCTCTCTGCAACACTGAAACAATAGTTTTCATTGTTCCAACAATCTAAACTTCCTCTAGTCTCTCTTCTCTAAAACCAAAATCTCTTGGAAAACCCATCATAAAGAGTCGAGTAAAAGGCTCTCAAACAGAGCGACCGCGGCGATGGATTATCGGAAAAAGAGTTGTGATTGGCGGTTGGGTTAATTTCTATAGTGGTTAAGAAAGATTCTCCTCCTACACGGCGATGGTGTCCCTTCTCCATCGAGTGGTGGGGATCAATCTCATACATTAGCGAATTTGAGAAGACAACGAAGCAAATAATGAAGGATAACCTAAGCTTTCAACGCCGGCGATCTCCTTTGTTTACCTCCGCCGTTGAATAAATATTCGAGCCCCGCTCAGATCATCACAAATTGTTTTGAACTTCAACATGGACCCCATTTTGTATAAATAAATTCTGGACTTATATAAACAAATTCCATTTTATACTAACAGACAATTTCCTTAGTGTGCTATAATTTCAATATTTTGTCCAAAACTATTTAGGAGTTTTAGTTAGAAACTGGGGAATTCGTGCATCGAAATTGGAATCGTGAGACAAGAAATTCATAAATTGGTTTTATATGTTATTTGGGTTATTATAAATTGGTTTTATATCAGTTTAATTCTAAAACTATCTAAACCCAATTCGATGGGTAAATAACATTAGAACTATGGATTCAGGTAAAAATAGGAGGAGCATATAAGTTTTGGGGAGATATAGAACGATGTCAAAGATCGGGGTGGATCTGATACGATATGATATTTTTGAGGGGGAAATCGGACGTCTTTCCATTGTTAGGATATTCATGTACACTATATAAACACATATCAATGAGACTAACTCCTCAAGGATATTATTCACAATCTTCCATGGTATCAGATTTGCGACCTAGTCTCTCTTCAAATTTCTAGGTTTAGCCGTCGCATTCCTTCGATTCTTCTCCTCGTTTTCTTTCAACCTTTTTCTATTCTCTTCCTTTGACTCTCCTCTACTCCTAGTTCTCTCGTCTTTTTTTTCTGCTTCTCTCTTTGTTTTCACTCTCGAATCATGACAACTACATCGTCACCCACAAACGACACGCCTTTTGGCATCTCCCAGATCCGTGCATACATCCCAATTATGCTGGACATAGAGAAGCTCAACTATGATACTTGGCGTGAGTTGTTTGAAACTCACTGCCTCACCTTTGGTGTTGTGACAACCCGTCATGCGGACCCCACTAGCTCCCCGCTAGCTGCCCCAAAGGACCATCCGTGGACCCCGCTAGCCTCCCGCTAGCCACCCAAACGGACTCCAAGTTGGCCCTGCAGGGCATCGATCCTAACCCATCACTGTGGATATCCCAATCCACCAGGAGGTTCAGGTGTATGCTGGTCGGGGGGACCAGAGTGGTGATGATTGGGAGGGTATGGTATGGATTGACTAGCGGGGGCAGGGCTTTGTTGCCCGGCGGGGTCAGGATTGTGTGGACCAGTGGTGTCATGGTTGCGGCAGACCAGATGGTTGGATGGTACAAACCGTTGTGGCGGTGGTTTGATGAGTTTTGTGGATGAGTGGCTGTGTATTCAGATTCGAGGACGAATCCTTTGTTAGAGGGGGAGAATTGTAATGCCCGCGAACCAATTTTTGGAATTTTGGTTAGGGTGTCTATCGATACTACTTGTGGTGTCGGTCGACACCGTTTGCAGACGATTTGATGTGTTTGATTTTTAATCGTCCGGTTTGCGTGGTTGGTTTAGGGGAAGCCCTAAAGTCGTGTTTAAAAGGGGAACTCGACTTATTTCGTCCTTTTTAGCCGTTTTTGTCAGAGAAACAGAGAGAAGAACGAGAAAACATTTTTGAGAGAGATTTGTGAGATCCTTGGCTGTTCTTGAGAGATCTGTTACTGTGGAGTGAAGATCTTGTGCTTGGAACAAAGGAGAAGGCTTCTAATTGTTGGATTCGTCGTGATTGAGTGAGAATCTTCCTGCAAAAGAGGTGAGTGCATGACCATGGTTTATCTAAGTCTGAGAATCCTTTGTTTGCTTGATTGGTTGTGTTTTGTAGTGTTGTTCTTTCTTGTGGTGGTTGTGTTATGGTTTTTATAGGTTCCTGAAGCTTTTGGGTGAGTTTGGAACGGATTAGAGGTGGTTGAAAACGGAGATTCGATGACGGCTTCGAGCAGAACGCGTCTGCAGAGTCGGTGTCGATCGACACCATGTTTGGGCCATTGTTGATCGACACTATATTGGTTTCGGTTGACACCAACTTGTCTGATTCGTGATTTCCTGGTTTGTTGAGTTTGTTTGTTGTTTGTTAAACATTGGAATCTCAGTTGCTTGTGTGTATAGCACAGTAGATGAGAGGATTGCCTCACTCAGTGTTTATTAAATACTCATGCATCTCAATTTGTGTTTGCGGTGCAGGTAAAGGCAAAGTGTGAACGTGGAATCAAGGCGATGAGGAGGAGGATGATCTAGGGTCTCGTTTTTGTGATGTTGATTATGTATGGTTATGTTGTTGGAACCTTGGTTAGAGTCATGTTAGGTTGTTGGATAGAATGGCTAGGAATGATATTGTATTAATGATATATTTGTTTGGTGTTATTAGTATATTTCCGATGTGAATAACGTTTGTTGCTGGTTTAATGATGAGTTGTGGTTTGTTTGGTTTAGTTAAGTAGTATGGGATGCTTAATTATATCTTGTATTTATTATTTAAAAAAAAAAACAGGTTGCTTCAATTTGGTATCAGAGCGTATAAGGTTCTAGGATGGTTATGTGGATGTTGTAGAGTGGTTTAGGGATTTAATTGGTTGAATTGATCTCTATGATTGTTGATACTTGATGTTGGGTGATGAAATTGATTATGAGTAGTTAATCAATTTGTTTGTTGTATGGAGTCCTAACATCATCCTCTTCGAGCCTTCAATGAGATTCCACGGTAAGATGTGTGTGTGCTCTATGTGTGGTTTTGAATTGTGTGCTTAGCGTTCTGTTCTGTGAGTGCAAAGAGATGGTTAGAGAGGGTGTTGTTCCTGGTTGTGGTCGAGGACGCGGACGTGGTCGTGGTCGTGGTAGGGGCAGAGTCCCAGTAGTGAGTGAGTCTGTTGAGTAGTGTGTGACAATTGAGGGTGTCGGCGAGTCGCAGGGATTCCAGGAGGGGTCCATGAGTGTGGCCGGTGGTGGTACTGATAGGACCGTAGGCGCTGAGGGGTCGGTGCAGGCGGTGTCGGTGCTCGAGTGGCCGGTGGTACTAGGGTTCCGGGTGTGGGAATCCTAGCAAGAGGAGCCGCTGTAGGAGGTATGGAACTGGCGGGCTTGTTGACAAAGCTGTTGGCGCGGATACCGGGAGTGGGTCTGGCTCAGGCTCAGGTAGTGCCACCAGTGGTGGCGGAGGAACAGCAGCTAGTGGTTGCAGATGTGAGAACTCATGCTCGTTATTTGTCTATGTTGAAGGAGATGCATAACCTGGTTACTGTGCGGTTTTCGGGTGGTACAGATCCTACTGCTGCAGATGCATGAAGGACGAGTGTGGAACGTAACTTCCAAACTCTGAGATGTCTTGAGGAGTTTTGGGTGGACATAGGGGTCCACCACTTGACTGGTGATGCTCAGGTGTGGTGGAGATCAGTGGCTGCTAGGAGAGTGCAAAGGGATATGACTTGGGCAGACTTTGTGGAGGAGTTCAACCGCAAGTATTTCCCGAGAGAGGCGTTAGACCGATTGGAAATGCAGTTTCTTCAGCTATCTCAGGGGACTCGGTCAGTGCGGGAGCTGGACTTAGAGTTCAGTCGACTTCTGTCTTATGGGGGTTGGGCGATGGAGTCCGAGGTGGCACAGATCAGGAGGTTCATGAGGGCGGTTCGTGAGGACTTGAGGGTCCACTGCAGATGGAGGAGTTATGCTACGAGAGCGGAGCTGGTGGAGACTGCAGCGGAGATAGAGGATGACTTGAGGTCACAGGTAGTGGTGGTCAGTCCAGCGGTTCAGACAGAGGAAACTTTGGAGCAGAACAATTTGAGCAAGAGTAACAAGTCGGAGCAAAGGCATAAGAGGAAGCGGGAAGACATGTCAGGTATGCAGCATGGTGGGCGAGGGTGCTTCGGATGTGGAAGCAAGAACCACAGGTTGGCAAACTTTCCCAAGAAAGATGATCCACAGGAATATCATCGATCGTGTTACCATTGTGGGGAGGAGGGGCACATCAGGCCTTTCTGTCCTAAGTGGAGGCAGATGATGGAGGGTGCGGCACAACCGAAGGGAGGACCGGGTGCTCAACCCGGAGTTTAGTTTGGCTTCTCTTTCTTTTTATTTCAGCTAAGTATTTTTCATTTGGAGTTCTAAACGTTTATTGCACTTGAGGTTTTAATAAAGTGGAGTTATTTGGTTTTTACAATTGTGGATCTTGTGAAAAAGGAACTTGGGAGTTCTATAAATTGAAAGTTTCTAAAAATAGAAAGTTTTATGAATAGTTAGGACTTGTCTATTTTTGGAAAGGGGATTAGAAATGCTGGATTTGCAGCTTGCAAAGCATTTGATGCGGTGAATCAGAATATGCGAACGTATGGTACTTGTTTGTTTTATTACGCTCGTATTGATGATTTGCTGTGGATAATTGCCAAGCGGAAAAACTATCAGTGGAAAGGGTGTTTGTAAACACCGAAGTGTTTGAGATGTTAGTAGTGAGGCCTGGGGGTGGCCATGGCGGTGGTAATATTCTTGGAGAGAATATGGTGTTGGTAGGGCATTGAGATGTTCTACGCGGATCAAAAGGGGGGGTGGTCCCGGTTGGAGAAATGCTTATAGACGTTATGATCATTTTCTATAGGGACGGGGGGTCTTGAACAACTCATGAGGAGATGGGGGTTCTCCTGAGGGGACGGGGGGTTCCCTAGATACCGATAGCTCAAAGGATTGAGGTCCTGAGGGTGGCAGAGGAGATGGGGGTTCTCCTAGTACCTAGATCTTGAGGGTGACGACCCGAGGGTGAGACGGTATGGCTCAAAGACGGGGGGTCTGAGAGAGTTTGATCGGTATGGCTTGAAGGTTGCGGCCTAAGAGTAGATGAATTGCTGGCAAAAGTGTCAATGACGTGGAAATAAGCATGGTAATCGGATGTGGATTTATGAGATTGATGGGGGTTCAATCTCAGGTGTCCCGTTGAGATCAAATGCGGATCTCGGGGTTGATGGGGGTTCAATCTCGGGATCTCTGTGTGTTGACCAGGAGGGTCAGGTGTATGCTGGTCGGGGGGACCAGAGTGGTGATGATTGGGAGGGTATGGCATGGATTGACCAGCGGGGGCAGGGCTTTGTTGCCCGGCTGGGTCAGGATTGTGTGGACCAGTGGTGTCATGGATGCGGCAGACCAGATGGTTAGATGGTACAAACCGTTGCGGCGGTGGTGTGATGAGTTTTGTGGATGAGTGGTTGTGTGATCAGATTCGAGGACGAATCCTTTGTTAGAGGGGGAGAATTGTAACGCCTGCGAACCAATTTCTGGAATTTCGGTTAGGGTGTCGATCGACACCACTTGTGGTGTCGGTCGACACCGTTTGCAAACGGTTTGATGGATTTGATTTTTAATCGTCCGGTTTGCGTGGTTGGTTTAGGGGAAGCCCTAAACTCGAGTTTAAAAGGGGAAATCGACTTATTTCGTCCTTTTAGCAGTTTTTGTCAGAGAAACAGAGAGAAGAAGGAGAAAACGTTTTTGAGAGAGATTTGTGAGATCCTTGGCTGGTCTTGAGAGATATGTTACTGTGGAGTGAAGATCTTTTGCTTGGAACAAAGGAGAAGGCTTCTAAGTGTTGGATTCGTCATGGTTGAGTGAGAATCTTCCTGCAAAAGAGGTGTGGGCAAGACCATGGCTTATCTAAGTCTGAGAATCCTTTGTTTGCTTGATTGGTTGTGTTTTGTATTGTTGTTCTTGCTTGTGGTGGTTGTGTTATGGTTCTTATAGGTTTCTGAAGCTTTTGGGTGAGTTTGGAACGGATTGTAGGTGGTTGGAAACGGAGATTCGATGATCGGCTTCGAGCAGAACGCGTCTGCAGAGTCAGTGTCGATCGACACCAACTTGTCTGATTCGTGATTTCCTAGTTTGTTGAGTTTTTTTGTTGTTTGTTAAACATTGGAATCTCAGTTGCTTGTGAGTATAGCCCAGTAGATGGGAGGATTGCCTCACTGAGTGTTTATTAAATACTCATGCATCTCAATTTGTGTTTGCGGTGCAGGTAAAGGCAAAGTGTGAACGTGAAATCAAGGCGATGAGGAGGAGGATGATCTAGGTTCTCGTTTGTGTGATGTTGGTTATGTATGGTTATGTTATTGGAACCTTGGTTAGAGTCACGTTAGGTTGTTGGATAGAATGGCTAGGAATAATATTGTATTAATGATATATTGGTTTGGTATTATTAGTATGTTTCCTTTGTGCATAACGTTTGTTTCTGGTTTAATGATGAGTTGTGGTTTGTTTGGTTTAGTTAAGTATTATGGGATGCTTGATTATATCTTGTATTTATTATTTAAAAAAAAACGGGTTGTTTCAGGCGTGTTGGGTCATATTGATGGTTCCTCATCCCCAACAACAGCAAACAAAGATTCATGGAGCGAACATGATGGCCTTGTCAAGATGTGCATTTACGGCACCATCTTCGAATCCATCCTTGACACAGTCCTCAAGACCAAGTGTACCTCTCGTGAACTTTGGCTTGCCATTGAAAACCTATTTCGCGACAACAAGGAAGCTCGCGCTCTGCAACTCGATAACGAACTGCGTAATCTCACCATTGGAGATCTTTCCATTCATGATTACTGCATGAAGCTGAAATCCCTATCCGACCTTCTGGCTAATGTGGATTCACTGGTGACAGAACGCATCCTTGTGATGCACTTGCTCAACGGTCTAAACGACAGGTTTGATGCCATCATCAATGTCATCAAACACAAAAGTCCTTTCCCGTCGTTCTCTGTAGCCCAATCCATGTTGATCATGTAAGAAGAATGTCCTAAGAAGATCGTTCGTCCAACACCCACCAATCCACACCATCACTCTGCTTCTGATGTGCTATATACAACGTCTGAACAATCACCTCGCTACACCAACAACAGCTCTAGCGGTGGCCGAGCACGTGGCCGTGGTGGCAGGTTACAACAACAACAATCATAACCGTGGAGGTCATTACAACAACAACAACTCCAACATGTTCCACTCACCTCACCAATAGTCCTGGTCGTATGGCGCTCCTTATCCATATCCTTCCGCCTCCACCTTCTGGTTACTATCCTGGTTCACACCCGATGCCTCTTGCGCAATATCATCATACACATCCACGTCCTTCTGGTAGTCTTCTCGGTCCGGCACCTCAACATCATGGTGAGGCTCACGTTGCTCAGACTGTTCAACACACACACTTGGCGGAGCAAATCCCAATGGCTCTTGCATAAGCGTTCAGTACAATGAGTCTTCAAGACCCGTATGATCCGTCGTGGGTCATGGACTCTGGAGCCACCTCACACGTCACAACTGAACAAGGTAACATTCATTCTGTTTTTAATTCGAGTATTTATCCTTTTCTTAAGGTCAGCAATGGCTCTATTGCATCTGTTACAAAATCTGGTCATGGAAGTATATCTTCTCTTTCTCGTCCTCTTTGTTTAAACAATGTTCTTCTGTGCCCATCTATCATTAAAAATTTAATCTCTGTTCGTCGGTTTGTCAATGACAACAATTGTACTGTCGAGTTTGACCCGTTTGGTTTCTCTGTTAAGGACCTTCTCACTCGAACTCGTCTACTCCGGTGTAACAGTCCTGGCTCACTCTACTCGGTGACGCTATCACCCTCGCCTAGTCCTGCTCTCGCTCTCACTACAAGTCCGATGGGCGGTCACGTCTGGCATCAACAGTTGAGTCACCTGAGTAGTGATTCTCTTAGGAATCTTGTTGCTTCTTCGTCTTCCATCTCTAACAATAAAACTGACTCGTTGTGTCATGCATGCAACCTAGGCAAACACACGAGATTGCCTTTTGTTTCTTCCAATTCTGTTGTCTCTTCTAGTTTTGACATTATTCACTCTGATTTGTAGACCTCTCTTGTTTCAAGTTTGAGTGGAATTAAATACTATCTCTTATTTCTTGATCATTATTCTCAATTTGTTTGAGTTTATCCTCTTAAACGAAAAACTGATCTGTTCAGCAGATACCTGCACTTCTCAGCCTATGCGAAGACATAATTTCACAAGACCATCAAAGCTTTACAATACGATAATGGTGGGGGGGGGTACAACAACCGTCCCATGCTGGACTACTTAGCATCGGAAGGAACCACATTTTGTTTCTCTTGCCCCCACACCTCGAAACAAAATGGAAAGGCGGAACGCATGTTCCGTACGATCAACAATGCGGTCCGTACGTTGCTTGTTCAGACGTCCATGCCACCAATGTACTGGGTTGAAGCGCATATCTGCTGAACATCATCCCTTCCTCGGCTATCAATGATGAGATCCCATACACTCATCTGCATGATATACCCGTCTCTTATGATCACCTTCGATTTTTTGGTTGTCTTTGTTACCCCAATCTCCTTCCTATCACAGCCCACAAACTTTCACCTCGTTCCACTGCGTGTGTCTTTCTTGGTTATCCAAATGATAATAGAGGCTACCGCTGCCTAGACATATCCACTCGCAAAATCATTTTCTCACATCATGTTATCTTTGATGAACATGTCTTCCCCTTCTCCTACTTGTCGTCACCACCGGTGCGTCAAGAGCAGCCTCCACCCATTGTTCATCCGCCTCCTATTCCTCGGGTTAGTCATGTTCCTCAACCTCCAATTTCTGTTCCAGTCCCCCCTCCTCCACAGCCAAATGAGCAGCCAAACAACCCACTTCCTACTAATCCCATGACTACGCGAAGCAAGAGTGCCATCACTAAGCCGATTCATCGACTTACACTAAATGTGCTACTATCTCTCCTCTTCCGTTTTCTCATGTACATGCTGCAAAGGACACTAACTGGAATCCAACCATGACCTCTGAGTATAATGCTCAAATTAAAAACAGAACGTGGGACCTTGTTCCCCGTCCAGTTGCTACTAATATTATTCGGTGTTTATGGCTTTTCAGGCACAAGTATGACGCACATAGAAACATTGCTCGTTACAAAGCACGTCTTGTAGCAAATGGTAGTTCCCAACAAGTCGGTGTGGATTGTGATGACACCTCCAGCCTTGTGGTCAAGCCTGAAACAATTCGTGTGGTACTTGAGTTGCGGTTTCACGGGACTGGCTATTGCATCAGCTTGACGTGAAGAATGCGTTTCTATATGCACCAACTACCAGGTTTTGTTGACCCATCTAAGCTGAATCACGTTTGCTTGCTCCCCAAGTCATTGTACGGGCTTAAGAAGGCTCCGCGGGCATGGTACAACCGGTTCACGACATATGCCAAACATATTGGTTTCTCACAAAGTAAGTGTGATCAGTCTCTCTTTGTTATCTCACACGACAAGGAGCTGGCATATCTCTTGCTCTATGTCGACGACATAGTCCTGACCGCCTCGTCCAAGAGCCTTCTCAACTATAATATCTCCTCCCTTCATGCCGAGTTTGAGATTACTGAACTTGGGGAACTACACTACTTTCTTGGAATTGCGGTCAATCGAAATGCGTCTAGACTATTCTTGAGTCAACGTCAATATGCAATGGAGATTCTTGAACAAGCTTCAATGACTAACTACAGTTCATATCTCACACCTGTTGACACAAAACCTAAGCTGCCTGCGGACGATGGTCAACTGGTCGTTGTCCCTACACTGTATCGTAACCTCGCCGGTGCACTGTAATATCTCACTTTTACCCGTCCGAACATATCCTATGTGGTGCAGCAGGTGTGCTTGTACATGCATGACCCTCAGGAAGAACATTTTGGTGCTTTAAAGCGGATCTTGCGCTATATCAAAGGTACTCTTGCACATGTTCTACAGTTGTACCGTTCCTCGACTGACGGTCTAGTGGCCTACTCCGACCCCGAATGGGCCGGATGCTCTGACACGCGCCGGTCCACCTCCGGTTACTGTGTCTTCCTTGGTGATAATTTGACTTCTTGGTCTGCTAAGCGGCAAAAAATGACTTCTCGCTCCAGTGCTGAAGCCGAATATAGGGGCGTTGCCAATACCGTTGTAGAGACTTTGTGGCTACGGAACATATTCTTGGAACTTCGCATTCCCATCTCTAAGGCCATGATAGTCTATTGGGACAATGCGAGTGTCGTTTACCTCTTCTCTAATCCGGTTCAACATCAGCGGACAAAACATATTGAGATCGATATACATTTTGTTCGAGAACGCGTCGCCCTTGGTCATGTTTGTGCGCTTCACGTTCCTTCGGCTTACCAGTATGCAAACATCTTCACCAAGGGCCTTCTATCACCTATGTTTCTTGAATTTCGGTCCAGTGTAAGCGCCCATCAACCTCCCGCTCTGACTGCGGGGGAGTGTTAGATAAGATATGAATATATCCAAAATCATTACTGTTGTATAGAGTATATTTGGTTATTAGGATATTCATGTACACTATATAAACACATATCAATGAGAATAACTCCTCAAGGAGATTATTCACAATCTTACACCACAAACAACAATTGAGATGCGTAAGTATTATCACAAATAGAAAAACCTCCCATCTACTAGGCTATACACACAAGCAACTGAGATTCCAGTGTTAAGCAACACAAACAACACAACAATCCAAGAAAACAAGCGTCGGACAAGTTGGTGTCGACCGACACCCACCTGGTGTCGATTGACACCGACTCCGCAGACATGTTCTGCTCGAACCCGATCATCGAATCTCTGATTCTAACCACCTCCAATCCGTCCAAAAACTCGCCCAAAGGCCACAAGAAACTAAAGGAACCCTATAGCATCCAACATACACAAGAAAAACACCACAACAACAGAAAACAGGCAAAACAAAAGAGATCTCAGGCTTAGATCAGCCATGGTCATGCACTCACCTCTTTTGTAGAAAGATCTGGCTCAAAAACGATGAATCCTACACCTGAAAAAGCTTCACCTTCGTTCCCAGCAATAGCACTCCCTTCTACAGCAACAGATCTCACCAAAAGATTCCAGAAAAGCCCAAAAACCTCTAAACTCATAAGCTCTCTCTTTCTCCCTCTGTTTTCTCTCTGGAAAACGACAAAGAGCGGCCACCGAAACCCTTAAGTCGACTTCTCCCTTTAATACTCCAGTTTAGGGCTTCCCAACCCAAGCCAGTTCTAATTTCGACGATTTATAAACAATCTGGTCGAACCAAAAATCGTTGGTGTCGATCGACACTACCCTTGGTGTCGATCGACACCCATCCCCAAAATCCACAATTTTGGTTCACGAATGTTACACTAACTAGGACTTCCTTCCTTTTCTATATATAAGCTTGTCAGTCTTTGACCAGAAAGATCTCATTTTTTAGCTCGAGGGTTTTTGTAGCCACCTCATACTTGTAATCTAAATATCTTTAATTCTGTTTGGAATTTTCATTTTACTTCTTCCTATAAAGTTGTTTATCGCATCATTATCTATCTAATATGCAAGTTTTAACAATTTATGGGTTGAGTTCATAATCATGTTTATTAACTCTGAGTAATGATTATGTTCTTAAGGATATGTTAGGTTGGTAACGAATTTAGTCTGTTTAGGATATTTAAGCTTAGATTACATAGAATCCCTTTTGGATTAGGTGCTCTTAATGCTCTTTCCTTTCTGAGAAGTTGGAATTAGATCCTAGATGTTTCAGCACCAAAAAGGTGTTTAATGAAATGTTTGAATGACTACTAGAAATTTTTATGCCTAGCGCAAGAGATTAATTCCCTAGGGTGATTATTGATAGTAATGAATTGGAATTTATTGTATGTTTGGTTATGTTATAGTTAATGAGAATTAGGTCTAGAAGTGATTGAACTTGATTGTTATTATCATGAGAATGAATTAGTAAAGTTTTATGTTTATTTTCTAGGGATTAGCTCTTTGTGAGTTTGTTAAGCATTCCAGATAGACTAAGTTTACTGCCAACCAATTATTTCTATCCTTAGGACTTTATTGTTCTTTTTTTGTTTCTAATTCTTGCATTTAATATTTTGTTCTTACTGCACTCGTTCTAGCACTCGATCTTGGTTCTTATTTCGCTAGTCTGTTTGCTTACTCGTTTGCATGATCGTTTAGTAGTTCTTGTTCTGAATCATTCTAGTTTGTTCTAATTTGCATCTGTTTTGTAGTTTAGTCATGCTTAGTAGTACTGACTTTAATTTGTTTAGTTTATTGCATTTCTGTTTCACCCTAGGTTGATAGTTGAAACTCCCATCTCTAGATTGTCTTAACTTGTATTCATTGATTGCATCTTGATTGTTTTGCATCTCACCCATCATTGATTGAGACCTTATATACTACACTGCATAAGGTTAATTTAAACCTTGTAATGTCCCGACCGCCACCTCTTAGTGGGTCCCATGTCTACTCCTAATTCATAGGTCCACCTTCCTTAATGGGTCTCACATCTTCTCACTAGGTCCATGAGCCCATCCATATCCGACGGTCGGATTGCTACGTCTGGGAGGCTTTAAAGACTTGTTACCGTTCCTACAAATCACAACATGATCTTTCCCTGTATTTTTTCCTCACTCGTATTGTTCCGATAATCACTTCCCGAAAGGTCACCCATCCTGAGACTACTCTAGCATAAGCATGCTTAAATCTAGAGTTCTCTCAGGATCCTTGACTGAAAAAATAAGTACACTTTTGGTAACATAGGTAGCCAAATCAATTCTTTTAAGCCTCTCCGCGTGTCCATGAAACTGGGGTGTTACAATTCACGCCCACTAACAGATTACAACATCTTCGTTTTGCATCAAGCCCGTCACCCCTGCTCTTGTGAGTCCCCTCAGTCCACACTCGTTTGGGTTCAGCTCTGATACAAATTGTAATGCCCCGACCGCCACCTCTAAGTGGGTCCCATGTTCACTCCTAGTCTATGGGCTCACCTTCCTTAATGGGGCCCACGTGCTCTCGCTAGGCCCGTGAGCCAATCCGTATCCAACGATCGGTTTGCTACGTCCGGGAGGCTTTAAAGATTTTTTACAGTCCTTACAGATTATCACATGATCTTTCCCTATGTTTTGTCCTCACTCGCACAATTCCAACAATCACTTCCCGGAAGGTCACCTTTCCTGAGACTACTCTAGCTCAAGCACGATTAACTCTGGAGTTCAGGACCCTTGACCGAAAAGATAAGTGCACTTTGGTTACATAGGTGGCCAAATCAATTCTTTTAAACCTCTCTGCATGTTTCTGAAACCGAGGTATCACAATTATGTTCCAATTTTAGTCTTTAGACAGTTGGTTCCATGGATCGACACAAATGTATACTACAGGAGGACAAAGAAGGATTTGAAACAGACATGGATTTTTGAAGTACAAAACTTGGGTCATAGTGCCTCGTTAACATCTTGCACAGCTTCGGCGTCAAAACAAAGCTCCTATCTAACTGCGACTAAATAGAACACTTGGTGACAGGATCTGAATCCGAGGAGTAAAGAGGTGTTATGGTTGACTTCGAGGGAAGCCGGTAATTTTGATATCAAGTTTTGGGAAAAAATATAAAAAATATATGTAAAGAAATACCCTAATATTTAAAGGGTTAACACTAGGCATGCGACTTTGATCCGACGCGAAGCCGCCAAACCGACCCGGCCTGAATTTTCGGGTTTCGGTTCTACCAAATTTAGAGTTCGGTTTAATTCAAAAAAATTGAAAATTTGTTCGGTATCCGATCCGACCCGATTACCCAATTTTTTTTGATAAAAAACAAAAATTATACCAAAGTATAACGTAATTAAACCGGTTTTAACTGGATTTGAACCGATTTCACTCTGTTTCTGGACTTAAACCGGATAAACCCAAGACTAATTCTCACTCAACCCAATCCGAACTGATTTTTTGTTTGGTTATGTTCCGTAGAGTTTTTGAAAACCTAAATACCCGAATAAACATAAAAATCAACCCGACCAGGCTGGTATACCCGAACTCTCAGGCCTACTTAACACTATCTTCTTCTTTTTTTTGGTATCAATGCGAAGAAAAGAATAAGCTTTGTTAGACATAATACTTAAGTAGTGATTTGCCACTATTACAACATCTTTAGACATAAAAAGTATGTCACATATACACTGTGATTACTTTAACCATTTTTAAATGTCATTAAATTTCCGATTGAGATGCAACTACTCTTCAATAATAAAAATATAAACCACCCCCACATTCAAAGCATCTTCTTCTTTTCATTATAGCGATCAAATTACAATGGATTAAAGTATTAGTAAATTAAAATCAATTAATTCACCCTACCTATTCCTACGTCCAATAATTCAGTGTCTAATTCTAAATTATAACTAAAGCTGCAACTGAAGACTAATAGAACCATAAAGATTTATATATAAGTTTAGAACTTCTAATTAACAACTTTTCAATTATGAACTTGAAAGTAGTTGGTGATTAGTTTAATCGAATATCGTTATTCTGTGTGCTAAGTCCAAGAATCAGAGTGCATACCCCATGTGATTGCTATATTTTTTGTTAATTCCCCATTCACACTATACAATTCATCACTTAATCTTCAGATAATCAGAGAATGATTAATACACCTATTATTGGTTCTTTTATTACGCTAATGCTAGAAGAAAATGCATTTTTGAAATGTCATATATGTATTTTACACTAACTCGCCGTTGTATCAAAACTGCTTACATATTTTTGAAATATTATATATGTATCATGTATGAAGAGTCCTTAATTACTTTCACTAAATTGAGAAATTCTTACCAAAAGTGAAAGAAAGTAATTTAGCCACCATATGGAGTCTAACTTAATCGAGAGATTCTGCCTGCAATGCATATTTACCAAGAAAAAACTTACCCGAAACCAGAGATGATCAAGGAAACTGATAAAAAAACTGGAAGCTGGCCAAGGTCAAATGATAATATATTTGTGCAATTGTACAATCCACACATGACCTAGAATTGTATTTGGAAATTTGCAAAAAAAGAAAAGAAATTAAAAGGATATTTTTATATAAGAAAATATAGGAATTGGCCATTTTTTTAGTTTTTGTGCCCCAGGAGTAGGCATATATCCCATAATAAACTTACATCAATTTGCCGACCAAAAAAAAAAAAAAAACTTACATCAATTTATAAGACAAGATATTTTAGTACTTACACACCATTTTTGTACTAGTAAAAACATAGTGTATATAGTCATGAAAAAAATCCGTGACTAAGGCCAAAATTTTGTGGCTATATGAGTGTATGACCAAACAATCACGAAAAGACACGAAAAAAAAATATATCTATACGATCGTGATCTAAAATGTTTTGTGGCTTTACGTGACACATAACCACGGTTAAAGTACGCGTAATTTCGTAGTTTTGTAAGAGTGTTCGGTGACTAATTTGTAAATAACTACGGAGTGACTGTGATCCCGACGTTACTATACCATAAGTCTACTTGTATACACATGATGAATTAGTCGATCTAGAGATGAAATGTTTATTCTAAGCTATGGAAAGTTTTTTTTTTTTTTGTGGGGCAAAGCTATGAAAAAATTACATTAAAATAGTTGGTTGATCATCGAATCATTGGTTGATTACGGATTAAACCGGTCAAAGAAAACATGAGAGGAACGTAAGATTTAATTTTCAGAAATCACAACTTGATCCCACTCTACTATAATATTTGTTTGCAAATCCCTCCTCTACTCCAAAGACAACAGAGAGATAAAGACATAACACCTCACACAGCTGGTTAACATTACCAAATATCAAATCGAAAAGAATCTAGGAATGAAGGTGATGTTGACTTATTAGCAAGTAACAAAATATAAAAATCAGAGTTTCGTAATTTTGATAAATTAGATTATAGTCCATCATTACGAATTTGATTAATTATCTACAGGTTACTTTCTGTCTAATGATATTTGTCGGAAAGTTCTTTGTCCTAAAGTTTATGATGTAAATAATTAGATTTAGATAAGATTGCTTACTATTTGTTGTAAACTAGAATACTTGATATTAATTAACCAGAAAAATATTAATTATGTGGAATAGTTTTGTTTTCAATAAATACTAAAACCATAATAAATTAATAACACTAGGAACTATGATATTTTATTAATTTATAGACTTATCTTTTATCAATATATAATTTCGCCTAAAATAGAGTAGATTAATTATCTTGGAATGTTGTGGAAGGTAACAAACTTACAATGATATTACATTAGAAAAGCAAAAGGAATCCAAAGGAAACCAAAGTGTATAATAGTACAACTGAACCCTAATAATGAATTGGAAGATGACATATATAATATAATTAACATAAGGGTAAAACAGAAAGAAAAAGTAAGTGAAGAAAAAAAGTTACTTTCATAAATGTGTATATATATAAATGGAGATGAGTATATGAATAAATCACATATATTGGTATGGTTATGTACACCCATCAATCCTTTTTTTTTTTTTTTTTCTTCCTTGAGACCTTGATAAAAATGGTTGATCAAAGCTCAAGTTTCATGTGTTGAGATTCATGGTTGGGGTTTTGTGCCACTCCCATTCCTACAATGCTTTGTAAATCTTCTTCGCTAAACATTTGATACTGGAAAAACACACAAATAAAAAGATGTTATAATCTTTTGACTAAAGAAAAATAGAATCAAGGAAGAAAAAATCATAGAAGGAATTTAAAACCTGAGATATTGAGTCAGTGAATTGGGTAAGTGTTGGTAAGTGAGTGAAGCTTCTGGCTAAGCTAGAGGTTTCCAAAGAGTTCATGGGAGATTGGAGCATCATGTTATTGGGATGTAATTGTGAATTATTATTATTATTGTAAATATTAAGTTGTTGATGATGATGACTTGAAGACTTTGATTGGAGTCCTTCTTCATGCAATCGGTTGTTACTTGATGGAATCATCTGAATAAATTCAAATATATATTAAAACATGTAAAAAATATTGCAGAATATTTAATAGAAAAACACAAAAGGTACTTTTAAAAAGAAAATCAAAAGGCTGCCTGATTAAATGCTAATGTGTCGATTGAACAAAAACAAAAAAGAAGAGGATTTGATATAAGATAATGAGTGAGGTGACAAAACAAAACAAAAAAAAAAAAAAAAAGCAAAAAAGAAAAGGAATTGATATTGATTAATCTCAAATTATCATTATCAATGGTTGTTAAATTGATGTTAATGTTTAAGGTGACTTACAACATCCTTTGACACAAGAGCGTCCACGTTAAATTCCAGCCTGGTGTCGTTCACTGATGATAACTTCATTGACAAGAACTGCCATTATTAAAACAAACAAAAAAAAAACATTAGAAAATAATTAAAAGAAAAAAATCATTGCAGATAATTAAAATTCGGTGATTAATGAATGAAATGAAACAATTAATTAGAATTTAGATGAAACCAAATAAATAATAATTGTACCTCAACTTGTCTTTGCAATGATTGTACGTAGTTTATAATTTCATCAAGCATCAGTGCTTTTCCAGTAACCTTTCATCGTATAAACAAAGACATTAATTTTCTAATTACACTAATCAACAGTAGAGTTCATAACAAAAAATTAATCAAAGACTTTTAAATTAAAAAAAAGTCTCACCTTATTGCATCCGGGCACAAGATCTTGAAGAAGCTTCATCCGTTCACCAATCTTCTCCCTCCGAACCTAAACCAAACATTAAAAGAACATATCAAACTCAAATTCTTATCACATCTAATAAACTTCAATCTGAATTAACAATTTAAGCGACAAACAATATAGACCGATTCAGCGCTAGGTCATTTCTCGATGCCTAACTAACGCCTAGCGATTTATTGAAAAAGGCAACAACAACTAATGTTCGAACTAAAAGTCGAACAATCTCGAAACTTTGGTAGTTTCGTTGACTTCGGAGTTAAACCAATTTGACAACATAATGTTGTTATAGGAGAAGTGAAATAATTACTCGTTCGGCGAGGCTGTGACTATCGGTGGCTTGGCCGCGCCGAGCTCGAACATGGATGTAATCTTTAGGAGGCTCAGGTGGTTTAGTGTTATTGCTTTTGTTCCCTTCCCCTTCTTCTTCTTCTACATCATCATCTTCATCCTCTCTTCTCCTTTTTCCTCCTTTTTCGTCTGAGCTTTTACTTCCTTTTCCACTCCAATCTTCTTTCTTTTCCGCCGTCTACGAAATTAAAATATTACAAAAAGTTAATCACTTTATGAAAAAAGCTGACTTTTTTAAGAATTGGGTTCTTCGAATAAAAAAGCGGTTCTTCCAACATTTGAAAAAGCTTAGGGAAAACAATCGAAATTTTCCGGGAAAAAAGTAAAGTAAGAAACTTTCCGGGAAAATTTTGTGTACCTTTGAGAAACTAGGAGATGGGGAAGCTGTGGAAATGGGATTTTCTTTGGATTTCCCTTTCGGCAGAGCTTTTCTCTTCCGGGAAAATTCGCCGCCGGGAATCATCGGTGCGACTTCCGGTGAAACGAGAGCCTTCAGAGCCGGTGTGCTTGAGACACGTGTCAGTTTCCCGGAGTTGTTGACGACGTTGTTGTTGTTAACCGGAAGATTTGAATTAGTTCTTCCGTTAAAGCTCCGGCTACCAAAGCAAGAGAATCTCGCAGCTCTCTCCGCAAAACCCGGATCCGCTGAGAATTCAGTCAACGGCGTCGTTCTGTTCATCATTATATGAGAATTCGAATTCGACGGCGGCGGTGGAGAGCTCATCGGAGTTGCGTAACACAAGGCGGACCTAGACATCGGAGTTGTTCCTCCGTAGATCTCACGGGAGCTGTTGTGATTCCCTATGTTACCAAGCTTACCAATGAGCTCTCTGATGATAAAACCATCACCGCCGCCACCACCGCAACCGCCTGAGAAGTTTGAGTTTGACGGCGTCGGTGATGAGACTAATGAGCTCAAAGCAGAGTCAAAGATGCTCTGTTGTTGTTGTTGGTCCGTTGACTTTTCCCATAGAAAAGAAGAATCTTGTTGTGGATTTGGATCCATTAAAGCCCAATTAAGCATCATCGCCGATGAAGAAGACGGTGGCTCGAACTCCGACGGTGGTGGGAACTCTGTGTTCATAAACAACTCGTTCTCCATTAGGAATTGAAAAAAAAAAGAAAGAAAAGGAGATGTAGTAATAGTAAGATCCTAAATTACGTAGAAAATAGTCAAATTCACATCAAAGAAAGAGATTTATGAGTTTTGGAGTGTGTCGGAGGAGAAAGAAGAGAAACGTAAAATGGTAGGGGCAATTGCTTAAATGGTCGCTAAACTTGGTTTATATAGTTTGTTTAGATGAAAACATTATATTATGTTTTTGTTTTTATAATCATAAATCATTTAATGAAATTATAATTAACAAAAACAATTAGTATCATTTTGTGTGTTGCACCGTAACGGCCGGAGATTAGGAGTTGTTTGCCGGGTCTTTGACGTTGAGAGATATGTTTTGCTAATAAATATGTAATTGTTTTTACAATTTCGACGTTAACATTATTCTACATGAATGTCAAAGTTTAGTATTTTTTGTTTTATGTGGACTCATTTTTAAAATTATCTAATGAAGAAAGGTCTACGACATGCTAATTAAATACCAGGTATGGGATAGATCTTGATCATACAACTAGTAGTGCTCATCGGCGAGTGTTCTTTCTAATCATATAATATATAACATGGTCAAAATATCTCTCGTGTTTTAGCCTCAAGCAGAAGGTTAAAAACTCACTTACCATTATTCGTCTAAACTATATTATATAAAATGGTAAGTGAGTTTTTAACCTTGGTGATCATTTTAATAATAATGTATTATTAAAGTTCAACCAAAAAAGGTTTAAATTACTAGTAGAAATACGGGTTATATAATAAAAAAATTATTTTGATTTTTGTTCTAATATATATTAAACATTGAGCATCTTTTATAATAGAGTTATTTTTTTTGATTGTTTGTAAATACTTTGATTTTGTAATGTTACTAAGAAAGTAAGAAGTAGATACATAGTGATTTTTAACAAAAAAAAAAAAAAGATACATAGTGATTTAGTATGATTTAGATAATTCACATATACAATTACGTATTCTATACACCCTTTACAAAACTACTTATACAATATTGAGTCCTTGACCAAGAACAAAACAACGTTACTCGTTCCCTACTACACAAAATTATTTGAAAAATGTAAAGAAAAATCAAAATTCAAGTGGTCATGATATGCAGTGAGAAAATATATCTATTATCTGATAATGTCAACCGAATTTCCATTTTGAGCATCGATCGACGTCAAGGATGAGTATTAATCGATGCAACTGTGTGGTTTGCACTCGACTTACTTTCAATGTCATTCGATATGGTTTAAGAGGAGAACCTTAGGGCTTTTTTATAAAAGGAAAGTCCTAGAGTGTGGTTTAGCCGTTTGTCGTTTCTAAAAATTAAGTAAAAGAGAAATCTCTGTAAAATCATTCTATTAGTTTTCTGTGCCGATTTCTGGGAGGATATATGATCTGTCCATGGGAGTAAAGATCTGAGGCAAGAGGCGACATAGAAGCGGTTAGTGGTGTGATTTTCATCTTGGTTGTGTCAGAATCATCTTGTTAAGAGGTGAGTGCGGACCACGGCTTATCTAAGCGAGAAGATGTGTGTTTTTGGGTGATTGATTGCTTATGTGTTTGTTTGTGCTTGGTTGTCGTGGTGGTTATGGCCTGTTGAGGTCGGGGATTTGGCATCACAGACGATGTGGCGTTGGTTGAAGCCAGGAGATCGCGTTTGGCGATGATTCGCATGACTGCATCGATCTGTGCAAGGATTGCGTCGGTGGATGTAGTTAGGGATTTGGAGGAGACGCGAGGTTGCATTGATCGACGTAAAGGCAATGCATCAATCGATGCATAGTGTGTGTCGGTTGATGCGAAGGCATTGCATCGATCAATGCAAGAGGTGTGTCGGTCGACGCATGGTCGATCGTGATGACGACGAGTATTGTATGACACATGTGTTCAAAGTTGTCTAGTTTGCTTGCTTTTTTGTATTGTTTGTGTTTGTCTTTTCGCTTGTGTGTATAGTTCAGTAGATTGGAGGATCACCTCACTGAGTATTTCTGGTAATACTCATGCATCTCATTGTATTTGTGGAGCAGGTAAAGCGAAAGTGTGATCGTGGAATCAAGGCAATGAAGAGGAAGATGTTCTAGTGGTTGGACCATGCATATGGCTTCTGTTAGGTTGGTAGATTCAGGTCACGAGAATGTTGCTAGGTTGCTGGTTTAATGCTTTATGACCTCGTTGGTTGATTTATCACTAGTTTATGTTAGAATGATAATTGGTTAATTGGTTATTCATTATTAGAGTTATTTGTTGGGTCGCGAAGTGGGACATCTGCCATCTAGTGAAGGCTGAGCATTAGGTTCTGAGCGGCTTGTTGTAAAGTTCCATTTTTGAGTGCAATTGGGACATCATCACAATGGAATTCGTGGTAGGATTACCTGAGCTTTGTAGAGTTTGCTTACAACAACAACTACCAGGCGAGTATCAGGATGGCTCCTTGTAAGATGTTGTATGTGAGGCCATATCGTACACCGTAATGCTGGACTCGGGTGGGGGAGAGAAGCATATATGGTGCGGATTTTGTTCAGGAGACCCTAGAGAAGATCCGAGTTCTGAAGCTGAACATGAAGGAGGCTCAGGATCGACAGAGGAGTTATGCTGATAATAGGAGGAAAGATCTTGAGTTTCAGGTTGGTGATAGAGTGTACCTCAAGATGGCTATATTGCGGGGTCCAAAAAGTTCAATGGCAAAGACTAATCTGAGTCTGAGGCACATGGGTCCGTTTAGAGTGGTTGAGCGGGTGAGACCAGTTGTATATAGGCTTGAGTTGCTTGATGTTATGCGTGTGTTCTACAAGGTCTTTCATTTGTCGATGTTGCAGAAGTGTTTTCACAGAGAAGATCAGTTGTTGGCTAAGATTCCTGTAGATCTTCAGTCAAACATGACTTTGGAGGCGAGACCAATGTGGGTGCTCTAGAGGGGGATCAAAGAACTTTGGAGGAAGAAGGTTCCTTTGATGAGAGTCATATGGGACTATGATGGTGTAGAAGAGAAGACTTGGGAGCCAGAGGCGAGGATGAAGACAAGATTCAAGAAGTGGTTCGAGAAGCAAGTCGATGCTTGAGATTGCCTATTTTGGGCTACATTTTGCGTTTTAGCTTTGTGCGTTTGTATCTTATTCTCATTATGTATTTTTTCTTGGAGTTGTAATGATTATGACATTTAATGATTAATAATAAGATGAGTATTTTTTGGATTTGACTTGCATTTGCATGAGAAAGGAAATACTGTTGTGATTTCTAAAAGTTGAAAGTTACCAAAAGTGGAAATTTTATAAAAATGATGAGTTTTATGTGAGTTAGAATTTGTCCATTTTTAGTGGTTGTGGGCCTTGGTGACACTTATGTTGCCTTTGTGGCGGGCTATTTAGCCAATTGTGTGGCTTTATGGTGGGCTCTGTAGCCAATTGTGTGGTCTTTGTGGCGGGCTCTTTAGCCTATTGTATGACCTTTGTGGTGGGTTGTTTAGCTAATGTTGCATATTTAGATGGTCATTCGGGATGTGTAGCATGTTTAGGCGGTCTGTTGGGATGTATGGTCATTTTGACGATCCTTCGGAATGTCTTGCCTGTTTAGATGGTCTTTCGGGACGTTTGGTCGTCATGACGATCCTTCAGAATATGTGGTCCTCGTGATGGACCTTCATGATGTGTGGCCTTGGTGACAGTCCTTGTTAGAAAAAAATTTTGGCCTTAGTGGCGGTCCTCTTTAGGACATTTGTTTGGCCTTGGTGGCGGTCCTTTTTAGGACATTTGTTTGGTCTTGGTGGCGATCTTGTTTGGGACATTTGTTGGCCTTAGTGGCGGCCTTTGTGGCATTTTTATGATCCTTATGTGGTCATGAGGTATTCAAGTGCGGGAATATGTGGTTGGTAGGATATTGTGATGTTTTACGCGAGCCACAAGAGAGAGACCTTTTTAGGAGATATGGCTCAAACATGTTCAGAATTGTTTACTCTAAGGACAGTTGATCTTGAACGACTCTTTTGGAGAACTTTAGTTCTCCTAGTACCGTCATATTTGGAGACTTTGTGGCTTGAGAGTATGACTAGTATATCAACTTTGGATGACGATCTGGGGGCAAGTAGTAGGGTGGCAACCCTAGAGACGAATATTAGACTTCCTTTATAGATTATAGCTTTTGGACTTAGGCCCGATGATGAGCCAACATTGTGGCATGCAGGCTAAGACCTGTTGAGCAGCCAATAAAAACTCAAATTTGTGACCTATGAGTAAGGCAAGTCCAAAAGTCGAGAGCAAATAATGTTTGAAGCGTGAGTCTATCGCCTGGAGGTGACTTTTATAGTTTTGGTTAGTGGAGGTGCGGTTCATGGAGACGGTTGCACGGGAGTCCTTGGCCGATGGTTGTTCGAGATTCGAAGACGAATTTGTGTTGGTGGGGGAGAATTGTAACACCCGCGAACCCAATTTCCGGTTTGAGCATCGATTAATGCCAAGGATGGGCATGGATTGATGAAACTGTGTGGTTTGCACTTGAGTTACTTTCACTGTCTCTGGTTCGACGCGTTTTAAAAGGAGAACTCTAGGACTCGCTTATTAAAGGAAGTTCGACGTCTTAGAGTGTGGTTTAGCCGTTTGTCGTTTCTGAAATTTGAGAGAAAGGGAAATCTCTGTAAAATCATTATGTGAGCCTTCTGTGAGTGGGAGTGAAAATCTGAGGCAAGAGGCGAGAGAGAAGCGTTTGGTGGTGTGATTTTTGATGTGGTTGTTTTAGAATTGTCTTCTTTATGAGGTGGGTATGGGACAATGACTTATCTAAGCGATTAGATGTGTGTTTTTGTGTATTTTTGGGTAATTGATTACATGTGTGCTTGTTTTTGCGTGGTTGTCGTGGAGGTTATGGCCTGTTGAGGTCGGATTTGGTATCATGGACGACATTGTGTCGGTTGGAGCCAAGAGATGTCGAGAGAGATCGTGTTCGGCGATGATTCACGCGACTGCATCGATCGATGATTGTGTCGGTCGATGCAGTTAGGGATTCAGAGGAGACGTGAGGTTATGTTGATCGATGCAAGGAGTGTGTCAGTTGACGCAAAGACGATATGTCGATCGATGGAAGGCGTACGTCGAACAATGCGAAGGTATGCATTGATCGATGCAAGAGGTGTGTCGATCGATGTAAGGTCTATCGTGACGACAAGGAGGTTCGATACTTGTGTTCAGAGTTGTCTGGTACGCTTGCTTTTGTGCATTGTTTGTGTTTGTTTTTTCGCTTGTGTGTATAGCCCAGTAGATGGGTGGATCGCCTCACTGGGTATATCTTGTAATACTCACGCATCTCATTGTTTTTGTAGTGCAGGTAAAACGAAAGTGTGATCGTGGAATCAATAAAATGAAAAGGAGGATGTTTTAGTAGCTTGTTTGATATATGTATGAATTTTGTTAGGTTGCTAGAGTCAAGTCATTAAAATATTGCTAAATTTTGGTTTAATGCTTTATAACCTTGTTGGTTGATTTATTACTAGTTTATGTTAGAATGATAATTAGTTAATTGATTATTCATTATTGGAGTTATTTGTTAGTTAATTGATGGTTTATTATTTCTGATGTTTGTATTAAATGTTGCTAGATTGTTAATAATTATGGAATCACTAGTTAACTAAATACTATATTTAAAAGAAAAAAAATTGGGTCATTTCAATTAGAGAAAAAGAGATAAAAGAAAAATATGTACACTCTTTACAAAAACACATTCTTTTAGAAAGCAGTGATCTATTAGAAAAATGCATCATATATCATGTATATAAGTTACATATGGTGAAAATTGAAAAATGTATTGATAAAGAGAGGTGTGTAAATTAACGAGAATTTTTTTTTATGAGGTGTGTGAATTATTCTATGTATAATATGTCCAACTTGGGCGCAGATCCATCCCCTTTAGTCATTGTTTATAGATCCGAACTTATTAAATTGGACAAAATGAAAAGATGAAATAATCAATTATATAACTGTGCTCCTTACAGATAGCAGCTACGTTTATAGGTTAGAGGTTAACAAGAAGAACAAGTAATAACACAAAGGAACATATATAATAGACTTTTCTTATTATCTTTACGAAATTAATTGTGGTTACGTTGGATATACAAATTGTTTACATCTAGGAAACTCATTGATTGAATATTTGTCTAACGAGTTACGACTCATGTTAATATATGAGAAAATTAAAGAAATTAGGTTTGTTAAAGTAAAGTTTGAAAATTGCATTGGGGGTTAAGGTCTTTGGACAAGATTAACAACAATGCGCTGTAGCAATATTTGAGGTAAAGAAAAAAAGCAGAAAACATAAATTTTAAAATTATAAAGATGATGATATGTATAAACTTTTGATAATTTAATGATAAAAAAAAATTAAAATACAGTATTCTTCGAAATAGTCGATCAATTAAAGTTGTTGACAAAAAAAGAATTGAATGAAAAATCTAAAACTATACTACAATTATAATTGACGAAAAATGCATAATTAAAGTAAAAATATTACAAAAACGTATAACATAATAGCAGTCCCTCCATGCGTAGCACGAATTTAATTTACTCTGTTTTTGGATATTTTTGTGATTGTAGAAATTATTTGTTTTTATTTGTTTACTGAGTAATGATTATTAGTTAATACAATATTAGTTAAATAAAAATATTATGTGAGATTTGAGATATGAGGGTTAGTAAAATGTGTATCTTTTTTATTTATAATAAAAATTGTAGTTAAAAGCATATCAAAAATTATTATTTAATTGGGTAAAAAATACACTAATTTTTATATCAATTTTTATTGGTCAAAATATTAAAACAGCATGGATAAAATTGGAATATTCACCAAACATTTTTATTGAAAACAAACTAAACCGACAACTAAATCAAAACGGAGGGAGTATTTCATTGTTATAGGAGTCACATAAACTATGTGAGAGTTATAGATATGAAATCATTACATATTAATATGTTTTCTTATATATGTAATATTTCTAAATGTTATTATTAATTATTGATTGCATTATTATAAACACTATGAAAGTTACAAAAATAAGAGTTAGTACAAAATATTGGTTTGATGGGATGGAATAGAAAAGTGAATAAAAATGTGCCAGGTTTATAAAATACATTATTGTGAATTTATAACTAAAAATGTCTATTGTTTAAATATATTCAATTCTCATTTAGTTATTTATAGTTTTTTTTTTATTAAAATAGACTTTAGTTTATTTTAAATGGATTGAAAATGAAATAATTAATGTAATATCAAGATCATGTGAATTATTTATATTAAGGTTGGAAATAAAACTGCCATTTATTACTCGACATTATATATATATATATATATATATATATGTATATTATAATCTTATATCTTTAAAGTATTTAATCATCAAATTATTTGTTAAGAGAAATTTTTTTTATGTAAAATCAATTGAATAAATTTGTTACACTAAAAATTTAAAGAAACAAAATGACGCTTGTGAAAGAAGAGAGCATCAAATGACAACCTTTTAGAGCTTGCCAAAAAAAAACCTTACTTTATTATAAGATGATATAATATAGTACGGCTTCTTTCAATTCTTACTCTAAGAATCTGACGCATGTGTCATTTTTTAAAACTTAATCAAATCATTATCTATTTTAATTGTATGTAATTATATCATTATATATGAAAATTCTTTTAAAATCAAATACACATGCAATTATTTATTTTCTTTTATAAATGTTTTAAAATGATTGCATAAATCATCAAAAGATGAACAATAGTAAAGATAATTTGCATTTTTTGAAAAAAAATTCAAGACTTAGTAAGATAATATTTTTGGCGCCGTTGCCGGGGAGTAACTAGCTGCCCATTGAATTTGATAAGAACTCTCGTCTAAGACACTTTGAATTTTTCTTTTGAATTTTTCGATTTTAGTTTTAATTTTCTTGTTTTTCGATAACGTCTATTTTCCCTTTTAGTTTCTGTTTTTTAATTTTGTAGTGCATGACTAGGAGTCAACCCTCCGGAATCGTATCTCCAATTCAAGACATTGATCGACTAGAACGTGAAATAAGAAAACTTCGAAGACATCAACTCATGGACGAAGAAAGGAACCAGGACCAAGGCTTCCTTAACCTCAACCAACCGCTGATACCTCCTGCCCTCAACGAGCAAGGAGAAACGATTCTTGCACAAGGTGGCAATCCCAACCTTGTAGTCGTTGATCCGCAACTCGACCCTGAAGGTGGCCGAGACTATCAACAAGCTCCTCGTTATGCTAATCCTCTAGGCGTGGGAGACAACCTCGATGTTCCTCCTCACCAGCCTGCTCTCATCGTTAATCCACCACTTCCTCAAGTTGGCGGAAGACAACCTGCTTATGTGTACCCTCTAAGACGTGCTGCACCCAACCATACCATAGCCGATTATGATGCTCCTAACCAATTCGTTCAAGACCGCTCTGCTATCCTCATCCTCCAAGACGTGATTACGTGATTAAACCTCAAATTATTGGTTTGGTGAAACAAAATCAGTTCCATGGCCTTTCTACTGAACATCCGATGGACCACATTGATCTCTTTGAAGAAATCTGCTCTACAACAAGAACCAATGGAATTCCCGAAGATTACTTGAAGTGTAAGCTTTTTCCTTTCTCTCTAGCCGACAAGGCTCATAGATGGTTAAAGTCTTTACCTCCTGGATCGATTACTAGCTGGGAAGAATGCAAGTCAGCCTTTCTTAGCCACTTCTACACCAAGTCTAGATCCAACTCTCTTCGCAACAAGCTGTAAAGTTTTCAACAAGGACCGATCGAAATTTTTTATGAAGCATGGGAACGTTTCAAGGACTATGAACGTGACTGCCCCATCATGGTTTTGCTCAAGGTAACCTCTTAAGTACCTTCTATAGAGGATTACACCCTAAGTATCAACTATCACTCGACAACCTTTCTGCAAGTAGTAGCAACACTTGCACCAATTTTGATAGAACCATCTGTTCTAGCAATTCCGACTCTAAGGAGATTGCTGACCTCAAGAACATGATGAACCAACTTCTTAGGAACCAACAACGTGGAGTAAACTCTTGTGAGACTATTAACAATGGGAACATGGAGCCTTTTCAAGAAGATTCTTATGACCAAGAAGAAGAAGTCAACTATGTTGGTGCTCAAGGATACTACCAAAACCGAGGGTACAACAACAACTTCAACAACAATTTTAGAAACACTTCTAACCTTTCTTATAGGAACCCAAATGTGGAGAATTCCCAAGATCAGAATTATCCTTAGCAAGCTAACCGCTTTCAAGGCAACAACTTTGGTGGAAACAACAACAACAACTTTCAGCCGCGAGCCCAATTCAACAACAACAAGTCGCCTTTCCAATCCAGACCAGCCCAGGCGCCTACCTCTCAAGCTGATGCCAACGTCGACATTAAGATGCAAGAACTCCTTGTTGCTTTTCAAAAGCAATCAAGAGAGATCAACTCAAGGATGGACAACATCTATACCGAACTGAACGGGAAGTTTGAAAGCATTTCTATCCATGTCAAGAAGCTTGAAACTCAAGTTGCTCAAACCACTAATGTTGTTCCATGCCAAGTTGGTGTACTTCCGGGAAAACCCGAAGAGAATCCTAAAGGATATTGCAATGCTATTTCAGCCGTACCAGCCCTCACTTACCGTGACGCCAAGCCTATGGTACCACTCTTTGACTCTTATGAAGATGTTATTCGTATGACATGTTCATTTGATGAAGAAACCGCTAGCCACTACCCCTTAAGGAGACTACCTAAAGCTGAAGACCCATGACGCTTTGTTTGCTCATGCTCCATAACAGGCATTGAATTCTCTAACTCTCTTTGTGATTCTGGTGCTAATGTTAATGTTATGTCAAGAAGTGTAGCCGATACACTGGGATTGCGAGACATATCTCCATCCAACCTCAGTTTAGTCTTTGGAGACTCATCACAAAAGGTTCCCGACGGATCTTTTCGAGACCTACAACTTGTAGTAGGATATTGCATAGTCCCTACCGATTTTCACATTCTAGATATGGAAGACAAGACAGAGAGACCATTAATTTTAGGAAGACCATTCCTAGCTACTGTTGGAGCTATCATAAACCACAAGTCAAAGAGGAAAATATTTGCTAACATCAACTAGAAGAAGTCATATCCGACTATCTCCAAGCCGAAGCCACGGCCGACCTACTCACTACATGAAGAGCCGATGGACCCTAACATAGACAAGATGAAGCAATTCGACCAAGGAACATCCACAAGTACCAACAACCTGCTACCCAAGCCACCTAAACCGCCTAATCCACCACAAATTTCCAAGATCAAGATCATAGATCCTCCTGAGCTAAGTAGAGAGAGCAAGGAACAGATCCAAGAAATGATAAAGCATACTAAAGAAGTTCTTCTTCATGCAAAAGTTTTTGAAACTTCTGCAAAAGGACAACTTGTTATTGAAGCTGGACTAGACTATCAAGATATAAAAGGAGCCGAAGGAGCATTGATTCCCAAAGATGACTTTTCTCAAGCCTAACTTGGCTGCCACCGTCGAGCCAACGACGTTAAACAAGTGCGCTTCTTGGGAGGCAACCCAAGCTAGTAAGTATTTATTTTTAGAATTTATTTTACTTTTCATATTTTTGCATTTTAGTTTCAGGTTTATAAAAAAAAACACAAAAAACACAAAAAAATAGAAAATAGAAAAGCCAAAAAGAAGGAAGAAGAAGGTCCATGGATTGGCAACACACCATGACTAGTGGCAAGAACCACCTACTGACCGGCCATGTTCAACTTGACCGATGTATGCCGAAGGCGACGGATCATCACCATCCTTGAGTGATCAATGCCGAGAGTCCCCACCAGCCGTACCACTTGTAGCCGATGCCATGTCCCGTGTACCATGACCGTACCTGCTGCTTACGTCCGCGACCATTCATCTATGTGCCGCGAGACAACTCCAAACCACCACCATCCTCACCACCTACTATCACCATTCTTTTTACTTAGGTATGTTTTTATTATTTTAATTTCTCATTATTATTGACGGTTTTAGGTTTTTGTTTCAAGGAGGATGCATTTAGAGATATATCAAATAGAATTCGATTGGACTTAGCCTAGTTCAAACTCGATGTCAAGCAACCAAAGGAAGTACAAACGGTTAGTCACCACATTTTCATTACCACAGCCGAACTCTAGACTATTTTGGGCAACCATAAAATGTCTAAGAGTCGACACAAACATCATTTCATCAAGGTGACATTGTTCTTAAACCCTAAACTTTTCCTTATGATTTTTAATCCTCATCTCTTTCTTTTTTTTTTTTTCCACCGAGGACGGTGTGATTTAAGTCTGGGGGAAGGATATTCCATCCTATACTAATGCTACTTTCTATTTTGTTGACTTGAGACCTTTTTCCACTTTTTACATCAATAATTTTGAAGTTTTTATCGAGTCACATTTTTTTTTATTGAGTCAATACTAGTAGGGGACTATGATCTTATTCTAAAGGTTTATTTGATTTGGATTAACACTCTTATGACTCTTGATTATGCTTGACAACAGAACCAAAGTTTGGAATGACTGTGAGCCGACTCAACAATCCCCCAAGTCCCTATTCGATGAATATTCAGATGATCTAACATTGTCTCTAACTTTTATACGACCTAAACCGGACTTAATTATCAAGCCATGGGAATTGCTATACATTGGACTAGATCTCTACATTCAAGCCACACAAGACATTGCAGTTCTTCAAATGTATGGTCCCCTCTCTCTTCCCTTCAATACTAAAAAAAAAAAAAGAGAAGAAAAAAAAAAAAAAAAGAGAATAAAAGATGAGATGATTTTGATCAGTTTAGAGAGGTAGGTAAATTACCTGTGACCTCATTATTCTACTCTTGAGTCAAATGATCACACAAAGCTTGGAAGCGAGGGGTAGGTAAATTATCGATGACCCCAGTATTCGCCTACACCTTTGATTAAAAAAAAAAGAGAAGTGAGAAAAGGGAGAGGAAATGAATCATATGAAGAAAGTCTTGGCTTGAAGAGAGTCTGCAAGCCATTGATCGATTTTCCCTTGGTAATATTTCACTTTTTATTACTGCTTTAATTTATGTAAAGAGATGACAATGGAGATTCTGGAGACTCTAAAGAATTGTGGGATCAAGGAGAGTTGATGATTCTCATGGTGGATTACAAATGGAAGTTCCTAATGTCAAGCCGATGAAGAGTGCAAAGACAATATCCCCAAAGATAAGTGAACTTCCAGTATTTTCAAAACCTCTTTTCCATGATTTAGTTTGATTATTTGCTTGAGGATAAGCAAAGACTAAGTCTGGGGGAGTTGATAACATCATTATTTTACTCATATTAGCTATAGTTTTCATATGCATTTAGGAAGAGTTTGATATGATTTCAATGCTTTAATGTCTATTATCAAGTATTTCAGGTTTGAAGAAGGTTTTACAGGTTTTATAGCAAACAGGACCAAAAGACAAGGAAAATACATTTTAAGAAAGTTTCAGAGCTTTATAGTACGGGTTACTTTTGAAGACTTTACACAACTCAAAATATATCATGCTTGGTTTCTATGGAAAGCTGGAAGAGTCATTTTTCTCCTCAAAGTGGAATCAAGTCAATCCATTCATTCATCCGGAAGTTATGCCCGATTTACCGAGACATGTTATAAACTGACGTAAGAAGAACCGACCTACGGATGGGCTTTCATTCAAGGCCTGACCAGCGACCATCACCACGGGCCAGTCCAAGCCTCCTCCACGGTCCAGAAGCCTCTTTCGCCGCCCCTTGTCCTGCACTTAACAAGAGAAGACGTTTCTATCCTTACAAAACCCTAACCCTAAACAAAACCCTATAAATACTCTTAAGACCTAGAGTTTTGAGGTGTGCTTCCTTTGTGCCCCTAAGTTCTTCATCCACGCAACAATCAGCCGACCTAGAGACGACCAGAGACTCGTCTACCGCCGTTGAAGCTCGTCCTCTCTCACCCCCTCTTAGAAGCCATCACCGAAGACACCAAATCTCTACTCTTCCTTATTTCTTTCATACTTACTTTGCTTTTGGGATCAAGTTACTTTTGTGACAAATAGAGAAGTTTACTTTGAACCCCTTTTTGTTTATTGATTCGTTTTTGATGTTGTTCTATATAATATCAATGTCGTTTTTTAGCATCATGAGCGAGTAGTTTTATTTGTTGGGTTCTATGGGGTGATTCAAGGGGAATTCATAGGTTCGCTTCAATTAGGTTGTTAGATCTTATTTTCGGTTTTATATTAGAGTTCTTTTGGGACATCTTTATCTTAATGCTTATGCTTGGATTGATCACCAAGTACTGATATAGAGAACGGGAGCGCTAACCGCGTTATCCTACTTCTCCAAACTAGTGTTATACCAAAGCCTTGCTCGTAACCTGCGTAAGTTGAGTTGCGAAGTTTGGTGAATGTATCGAACTTGTTTAACTAGCTGGTTGACATGCGACGTTGCCTGCGAAAATTGAGTAACGGAGTGTGAAGACTTTAGACTTTCATTCTTTGAGAATTGCTTGTTAGTTCATTAGTGTTTCGTAGTTGAGAACCTAGACCGAAAATTAGTATTTACTTGTTAGATCTTACACTTAATATTGCTCAGAACCATGAAAACCCTAAGATGACTCCCAAAACGCCCAACGCCTTAGTCTTATAGTTTGAAACTGCTTTAATTTACATTTTATTTATTTGCAATAGTTATTAGGAAAACCAAAACCCCAATCTCTTCTTTAGTCTTAGCCATATTTCTTTCCCTTTTAATTCAATTTGTGCTTGCTATTACTCTCTGTAGGATCGATCCTAAAATACTACAATTGATTAACTGTGCACTTTCAGTCGTCGTGTAGTCTTTTCAGGTAAAAGATTTGGAGTGAAATTCTACACACATCACCGAACAACGATACTATTGTTATCGGTGTTTTGTTGTCTGTTGGAGATTGAATCGAGGATAGTATAGAAATTTAGTGTTTTAGTTTTCACAATAGCGTTTGACCAAAAAATATGTTTTCACAATAGTCTCAAAGAGGATGTGTTTGTATGGTAATAAGTTGTTTTTAGAAAACCAAGCTTTATAGAATGTTTGAGCCTTTAGGGGAGAGAAAGAATTGAAATCAAATATTCATGATCATAAATTCGAAAGTGTTTCAAAATAATAAGTTAAAAATGAGAAGTAATATAAACAAAAATGAAAACTGAGGAAAGTAATGGGTAGATATATCAGGCAGTGTAAAAAATCATGGTATTATTTCAAATCAAAACATAACTGATTGTGTTCATAATATTCTGAAATGCCTAATATGAAAACTTTTAAATTTTATGTAATTCAAAAATACCATAACTTTTGAAATAATAAATGTGAATCAAACAAAATAATTATAGAATTAGATCAAAACCATCTCACAATCTTATGTAATTTTCCCAGAAGTAAGCTCAAAATTTTAATTATATATATATATATATATATTTTAAAAAAGTTAAACTAATTGACTTAAATAATACCATTCCACCATCTTACTTAAATTTGATTCTGCTTGTGACCGTGAAAATTAAGATTCAAATACAGAAATTAAACCCAAAAATTCAAACCCATAAATTTAATTTAATGTTGGTATAGTTCCGAGATGAAACCAACCACAAACTAATATATGGTGGTTATAGATTCTTGGAGACTGCATGTGTTTCTGATTGAAGAAGGGAGGAAGAAAATGTTGATGGTTTGTTTTTTTGGTTTTATGAGCCTGTAGTTAATTAACCAGGTTCAAACTACAAATGAGTTTAGTTAATTAGGTCTAAACTAAAAAATACAGGTGTCAGAAATATAGTAAGTAAGTGTCATTTTCTTAGCCAAAGTTGAGAAAAACCTTATCATATTATATATTATATATGATATGGATTTCACATATTACTAATTGAAAATAAAGTCAAAGAAATAATAGGAAAATAATTTAAATTATTACATATTTCTAGCGAATTGGAAAGGAAATTGAAATAAATAATATTTTGTTAATTAAATCATGACCATGGTTAAATCTTTGATCGGTAGATTTGCTATGTGTCACGGTCTATTAATTACTAACTATGAGAAACCAACACTACAAACAAAAAAAAACTTTGAGAAGCCAAAACATAACATATTTAACTATTATTTTGTTCATCTAATATATGAAACGGGAGAGACGCAACGATTCGTATCCTAAACAAAAGTCCATGGAGTTTCCTCCTTCAATTTTCGAGCTTTCTCAAGTTGAATATCTTTTTGAAGGCGGTTTTCCTTATGCGACCTAAACCCAATAAGCTCATCGAATGTGACGTAGAAGCTATCATAAAAACACCTTAACTCATAAGCAAGAGAATCACCGGGCGTAAGCATTACATGGAGACGTCCTCGAATACGTGCACCGGCATGAGGGTGAGCACATATGACTCTTGATTGGTCATAGTAAGTCTTGAGACGAAGTAGATAATTCGGAGTATAACTGACGATGAAATCCCGAGTTATTAATTCTTGAATCTCATTCTCAAACCCAATAAACTCCATACGTTTTGTCTTGAGGTTCAAGTAAATACAGACAGTAGAATCCCAAATCCTTAGAAGCAGCCCTTCCTTCAAAGCACCGACCATATGTAATTTGCTTGTACACTTTTCATAGCCGCGGCAGAAGTGTCTCACTTTGTCTCTGAACACGTTGGCGTCAAATCTGTAGTCCAAAGACCATTCTCCTCTCGCCTTATCTCTCAGTGTCCACAACCCTACACACTCCTCGGAAGAAAAATCCACCATGGCCAAGGTCCCTCGAAGATTAGTGAGGCGGAAGAGTTGGACGAAAGTCCTCTCGATGATAGCCGGGTGAGAAAACCACTCAAATGTCTCCATCTCCAGGCTGAAACGTAGGACTATGGGCTTCCAATTTATAGTTTTCAACAAGTATCCTCTCCGAGAGTGTAGAAGAGAACATGTACAAGCCGCCTCGGATCCCTGAAGTATTTGCAAGAAAGAAACAATTATTGTTAACGCTATATTTTATGAAAATAAAAACCCAAGTTAATACTGAAGACACTCACATCGCTTATGGTGGCCGTCCGGTAAACATATCCACTAATGGTCACCGTTGAAGAAGAAAAAGAAACGTGGCCGTAAGGAAGACTGGAGGCCGAAGAGGAGATGTCTAAGCTCCTCCATTTTGAGTCTGTTCCCCTCAGGTTGAATAATTCGGCCACAAGCTCATGCTCTTCTGTTTCCCAAACACTAATGATCTTGTGAGTTTTTCCTTTGGGATCATATCCGAATCCTAGAGGCTGTTTCCATGAGTTTTCGTCCATCTGTTCTGGTATCTTCATAGCCTCTTTCGGTATAGGGTTGAAGACATACGGACGACCCGAATCACTTCTGGTTAGAATTAGTCCCTTCGAGCTTATAGGGTGAAAATAAGATTGTATTTGTTTGCAAGGATAATTCCAAAGGTGTCGATCGTCCACCTTTAGCACATTTGCTTCATCACTCTCTTCGGCCAGCCTCGTCTTACACATCCACATCTTATAAAGGAACTCACCATGATTTCCACAAGTGAGCAATTCTGGAGGTTCACCGCCATCATGATGATGATGATCATCATGAAGATGTCTTTCCATGAAACAACGAGAGTCTATAACACTAAGAAACGTCTTGGAGACACAACGGCAAATCAATGCTTGTTTCCCTGGTAATTTCCTTAGAATCTCCATTAGAATCTCTGTTGGCAGTTCCTCTATTAAGCTTCTACTTTCACGACCCTTCTCTTTTCCTCCCCATATCACCCAAGACATTAGCTTCGTAATCATTTTAATCTTCTCTCTATCACTTGGACCGAACACCAAAATGGTTCTTCATATATCTGTGGAGTCGGAAAGAACTGATTCCTCTAATTAGGGAGCCACAAATCTCTCTCTTACTTTATTGTGGTTCCAATTGAAAGCTAGATATAGTAAACAATGCAACTTGATTTTGACTCTCGTATCCCAAAATCTTGGTTATTCGACTCTCAAATAAACTTTACTATAGTTAGCATGGATGAAAAAAAAAATTCTGTTAAAAGAAAAAACTTTATCAGTTACACCAAATATTAATTAGTGTTACATCCCAATTAAATTGGCCAATACTGAATACCAACAAATTATAATGCATGGTGACATGAAATAAATATAATGATAAAAAAAAAAAAAAAAAGGCATAAGAGCATGATTATCTCAATAATCCACCATGGACATTGTCTTTTGGACCAACCAACCAAGCACGTTGTCTTTTGCTTGTTCCTCCTATTATATTACACATCCTTAAAAAAAACAATTGAGTATTCACAAAGGTGATCCTCTGTTAAATGTCCTCATTTTTTGACACAAGTAAATGAAGTAAACAGAAATTCTGATAGATTATCAAAATGTAACTTGCTAGAGATTATAAACCAAAAAGCACATTAACTAAGAAATCTGCTATTACCATGTAAATTATGTAGTAGTCAAGTAGATTAGGTGCGTCCAACATAATTATTTTACTTCAACATTTTAATAGCCGTAGACTCATGTTAACATTGTAATAACCATAATTTGGTTCTCTTAACAATCATATAACATGTCAATCTCTCAGGTGGTGCTGGTTCAAAACGTAACCATTTCCGTGCAACTTGGTTAAGTGGTGGCAATCGTAAGCATATATCTCAAAGTGGAGAAGATTATAAAACTTAATTGTGAGTAGATTGGAAAGTATTGAGAGATAGATTGGAATAACAGCGAAAGTAGTTAAGAAACTGTCGTCTGTGGCTGTGACCATGGAGGGATGGAGAAGGAACATAGAAGGTTGAAGTCATCGTTTTACGACTTAATCAGATTAAGGTAATATGCCTCTGGATCCATTATAATCCTAAATCTCAAATTGGATACTTTATGTGCAGGAGTTTTACTAATTAGATGAGCCTAGCAAGCCTCTGATTTGAATGAGACTAAACCACTTCTTCTATTTCTATAACTAAAAAACTTGATAAACTAACCGACAAATTCAAGAACATGGCTAAACAAAAACGAGACTGAATATGAACTATACAGAATATACTTCGTGTTTGGATTCTGTATCCAAAGTTACAACAATGGTGATCTCTTGATAAGAGACTTTTATGAGGGCTGAACCAATTGTTCTTGAGGAAGGAGGCTACACAATTGCTGTCGAACACGCGATACCAGTTGAGATGCTTCCTTGTCAAGTTTCAGCGTGTGTCTCCGTACGCTCTGTTCATCACACACAAACAAAAGAAAACCATCAAGTCAGGCAACTTTCATGCACCTTTCAAAAATGTATTGTTTCGATCTTGTTTTGTACCTCGGAAGCCCATAAGCAGTCATGTTCCTTACGCGGGATTATGTGAATGTGTGTCTGAGAGAGAAAAAATATAAGGAACTGTTAGTAGAAACTTCCCTCCTCAGGAAATAAGAGAAATAGAAAGTTGAGGAAGTCAGCATGTGCTTACGTGAAATATGACTTGTCCAGCTGCTGCGCCGTTGTTAACCAATAAATTAAATGAATCTGATAAAATAGTTTTTGATCAGGATCAGAATCAGAATCATCTACCTAAAATTGGTTAAAGGATTCCAGAAGGAATGGCAAGATTACTTTAGAAGATTGCTATAACGAGATTGCTATGTTAACATAAAAAGAAGAAGAAACTTAGTTCACAAGCCAGGTAAGGTATTCAATGGTTGCGTAAACTAATGATGAGACAGATAAGGTCTTGAACAAAAAGCCTTGTACTCTTTTGTATAAGAATAACTATGGTAGACATAGGTTATGCGGTCCTTCTATAAAAGATGAGCAAAGAAATGGGGTTTGAGATCATCGAGAGAACGGGTTCCTAAGGGAAAGTTCCATTATCAAAATGTTAAGGTTCTGACAATTTCATTACTAATATATATATATATATATATATATATATGTAAAGACAGTTCTTATAATCTGATTGTATCAGAGATGGATACAGAAATGAAAAACTTATAGAGCATACCACTGTCAGTAGCTTTCACGATGGCGTTACTAATAAGAGGCACTTTGGAACACATGGCAGCAACGACCTGCATTCTCCTTGGAGGAGACCTATAATCAAAATCTTATACGCATATACAAATTTTCTATACTAAAAAATGGAACAAACACTTGTAACATACAAGGTGGTAGGAAGGTGGAACTTACTGAGGGAGGAGTTTCCTCTAATGTTGGATAATGTAATTTGGGAATAATAAGGGAGTGCCTGAAACACCAAAAGAACAAAAGTTCATACACTTGTAACAAAATGCAATCCATCAATCAAGATGCTAACCAAATTGCACCAAGTAATCAAGTACACACAAGTATATAACAGAGCATATGGCAAAACCAATCTCAGTTTTGATTGTTCTTTAAAAAAAAAAAAAAGAATCAAGATTTGTTGACTATATTACCCATTGCTTAGTGGATTAGTATCCAGTATACACAAACACATATCATCCTCGTACAACTGCATCAAAAGAGTTTAGTTAGTTTTTTTAGTTCTCTGTGTAAAGAAATTTGAAGAAACAGAGAGAGTTTTAAAAACCTTGAGACATGGAGACTCGCCACGGATAATCTTACAGAAAACGCAGTCGTTTGGGAGATTGGATGGTTCCACTCTGCCGTCGTCGTCGGACGAACCAGAGCTGCAACCGGAGACCCTGAGAGTCGGGTCTCGGGACGGGTTCGGACCAGGTGGGTTGAGGTGTGAACAGAGGATCGCAAGCCTTCTAGCTTCCATTATCTGAAGTTGAACCAAATAATAATAATAATATGATTCTTTTGATTCCGGAAAAGAGCAAATAATAATGACTTTTTCTTTTTTTAAATGACCTAAAAAGATCGAAATTATTAAATTTTGTTTTTATTTAATTTAATTAATGAGGATGAAGATTGAGAGGAGAAGAGTGGATCATGTTTTGTTTTATCCACAACCATCCATGTGATGAGACATTCATTGTGTCACACAGTTCACTGTTTTATATTTTTTCTTCATTAAGAATTCATAAAAATCTCCAAATATGGTCATTAGATCCTGTAGAATTTAGATTTAAGGGAAATTGTAACTTTTTTTTTTTGGGGGAATTGTATAAGTTATGACTATTTAAAAGAATGACATATTTGTTATTTAAAGTTGCAATTATAGAGCAAGATCGATATGATTCCTTGAAGAATATTATACAACGTACAACGGGATATATAGGCTAGATAAGATCTTTAACAGCTGTACGTAACAACGAGATGATATTCTCTAATTATAACTAAGATCATAGAGATACAATATTATTTCTATACGTCCCCTCAAGATAGACGACGAGAAAAGAGACCAATTTTGGACAAATTAACTAAAAAGAAGAGAACGAGAGACCGGCTTTGTTAATGCATCTGCCAACTGATCCTTGGTAAACACACCAGAGACTCGAAACAATTGGACCAATTCGCGAACAAAATGATAATCTAAAGCCACATATTTCATTTAGAAATGAAACACAGGATTACCAGCAATATACATTGCTCCTACATTGTCACAATATATGACAGACTGCGTTACAAACTTGAAGCCTAGCTCCCGTAATAAAGACACAACCCAACAGAGCTCTGTGACAGCAACAGCCCGATATTCTGCCTCTCTAGAAGACACAAAAACAGATTTTTGCTTCTTAGAAGACCAAACAACATGATACCATTAAAACGACCGGACCCGTTTTTTTATAATAATAATAATATGATGGGCTGAATCGAGAGGCTAGGCCTGTTTGTGTGAGACGGCCAAATCCACGTTACAAGGAATAGACGGCTTGAGTCGATTCTATAGTTTTGGTTTTATTCCTTTTATTTTCAGTTTTATTTTGGAAGTTTTATATATTTTAACATTATCATTCTTAGGATTTTTTCTATATATTTGGAAGAGAACCAAAGAGAGAGGAATAAGATTTGATTATTGAGAATTCTTGTGTTGATTGTTCTTTAAGCTTCTGATTGGGACTTTAACAATTGGTATCAGAGCTTGTATCTTGCTTGAATCGGACCACTATGGTATCAAGCATGAGCAACAAAGAAAGGATTGAAGATCTCGAATCCAACTTTGTTGAACTGAAGGAGGAAGTGCAGCAGATGAACCAAGGGTTTGATGGGAAGTTTGAGATGATGGAGGCTCCAATTACTAGGCTGACGGAGGTGTTGACGACTAAACATGAAGAAGATGGTAGCACCACACGACCAACCAAGAGGAGTGGTGGGCGTGACCAACAACTTCAAGCTGTTAATCGCGGAGACGTCATGAACCCGTTCGCCGACAGGAGAGTCGTGAAATTAGAATTTCCACGTTTCAACGGAGGTGACCCAACAGCTTGGTTAAGCAAAGTCAAACAATATTTTGACTACAACAACACTCCAGGAGAGCAGAAGGTCGGGTTTGCTTCATATCATCTAGAAGATGAGGCTAATGAATGGTGGCAAGCGACGGCTAAGGCGTTGCATGAGGATGCGGTCACCATAAATTGGCAAGTTTTTGAGCAGGAACTATGGGTACGTTTTGGACCTGCTGAAGGGGAAGATTTCGATGAAGCCTTGTCAAAAATCCAACAAACGGGAACTGTACATGAATATCAAAGAGAATTTGAGCGACTGCAAAATAAAGTCGAAGGGTGGACATAGAAGGCGTTAATCGGAACGTATGTGGGGGGACTTGACCCTACTATCGCAGATAGTGTGAGAATGTTTAGGCCTAAGACGTTAAAAGAAGTTTTAAACTTGGCAAGAATGAAGGATGAACAAGTTCAACGCCAACGAAGGAAGACAAGTTACAAAACACCGATGCAAAAATCTTTCACACCAATGCCAACTAATCGAACAAGTCAGTATAAGGAGCCCGAAGCACCACTAAAGGAGGCTGTTTCGCAAACTCCACGAAGGTTGAGTTGGGATGAGCTTAAGAGGAAGAGAAGTTTGGGATTGTGTTTTAGTTGTGATGAGAAATTTATACCGGGACACAAGTGCAAGCAACCTCACTTATTCATCATGGAGGGTGAAAACGATGAGGAAGAGGAGGGTGATGGAGAGGGAACAAGTGAAGAGACACCTGAAATCTCTGTTTATGCATTAACGGGATGGAGTGCACCACAAACTATTTGACTTAGAACAAGGATCGGAAGACGCTCTTTGACAAAACTAGTTGATAGTGGGTCTACACACAATTTTGTGAGTGAAAAATCTGTTCGTGAATTGAAGCTTAAGATGACGCCCATAAAACCTTTTACGGTGAAGGTTGCCGACGGAAAGCCATTACAATGTCACGGGAAGATTGAGGGGGTGAACGTATTGGTAGGAGAGGTCAAATTCACAACGAAGTTGTATGCGCTACCTTTGGCGGGGCTGGATGTTGTGTTGGGAGTGCAATGGCTAGGAAGTTTAGGTCCCATTGTGTGTGATTGGAAGGCACAAACTATGGAGTTCACGTGGGAAGGTGGAAAACATAAACTTGTGGGGTTGCAGCCACACTTCCAAGCCGCAGAGTTACAAAAGGTGGAGAAGGAATCTCATCAAGGGCAAGCTATGTTTGCGATCCAAGTTAACCAAGAAACGGAGAAGTCGCTTGCTATTTCTAACGATATATGACCATTGCTACAAGAGTGTGATGACCTGTTCGAAATACCAACAAAGTTACCTCCACCTCGGTCGATTGAGCACCATATTCCGTTGAGAGAAGGGACAGTTCCGGTAAACATACGACCATATAGGTATGCTCATTTTCAGAAGGACAAAATTGAAAGGCAAGTCAATGAGATGTTAAAAGTAGGGATCATTCCTACAAGCTCGAGCCCTTTCTCATCACCGGTTTTGCTAGTGAAAAAGAAAGATGGTACATGGAGGTTCTGTACTGATTATAGAGCGTTGAATTCCATAACGATTAAGGATCGATTTCTAATTCCTACGGTGGATGATATGCTAGATGAGCTACACGGAGCCGTTTATTTTACTAAGTTGGACTTAACCGCAGGGTACCATAAAGTGAGAATGCATCATGAGGATATTGCAAAGACAGCTTTTTGGACGCATAATGGGCATTATGAGTATTTGGTAATGTTGTTCGGCTTGTGTAACACACCTTCTATGTTTCAGGCTCTTATGAACGACATTTTCCGTCTAATTCTACGACAATTCGTCCTTGTCTTCTTTGATGACATTCTCGTTTATAGTTCAAGTTGGGAGGAGCATCTTGGTCATCTTGAAAAGGTTTTCTCGATATTACGACAACACCAACTAGCAATTAAGCTTAAAAAGTGTGAGTTTGGACAGATCGAATTAGAGTATTTGGGACACATCATTTCAGGAAAAGAGGTCAAGGTAGACCAAACCAAGATCCAAGCAATGATAGATTGGCCGGTTCCTACAACGGTCACTGAACTTCGTGGATTTCTAGGATTAACCGGATATTACCGCAAATTTGTCAAGGATTATGGGGTTATTGCCAGACCATTAACAAACCTACTGCATAGGGGGGGATTTATGTGGAGTGCAGAGGCGGAAACGGCTTTCAACGCCTTGAAGACAGCCCTTACGACCACACCAACGTTAGCATTGCCTGACTTCAACCGACTTTTTGTCATTCAAACAGATGCCTCTGGAGATGGAATTGGAGCAGTGTTGTCACAAGATGAGTGTCCAATTGCCTATATGAGTAGATCATTAGGAGTTACAAAGAGGTCATGGTCGACATATGCCCGAGATATGCTAGCAATTGTAATTGCAGTTCGTACGTGGAGACCTTATTTGTTAGGGAGACGATTTCTCATTCAGACAAATCAAAGTAGTTTGCGCTATCTTCTAGAACAACGCATCTTAACACCAGAACAACAAAAGTGGATAGGAAAACTAGTGGGTTATGATTATGAGATCACCTACAAACCAGGCTGCACTAAGACAGCAACGGACGCCTTATCCCGTGTCACCGGAAGTCCAATCCTTAATGCAGTTTTTGTCCAACACACCACGCTATGGGATGATATACGTGCAGAGTCTAAGGAGAGCAGGTATATGCAACGGATTGGTAAATTGGCAACGGATTGGTAATACCACCATCTTCTCTCATGATTACACAACTTTTAAAAGAGCACCATGATACGCCTGTAGGTGGTCATTCTGGAGTTCTTACGACTTATAGGCGGTTGGCAAGACGATTTTACTGGCCCTCCATGCATCGAATAGTTAAAGAGTATGTTGTTGGGTGTGATGTATGTCAGCGAGCTAAGTCTTCTTCTGAACCGGATTTGGGAGGATGTATCGATGGACTTTATCGAGGGGTTACCGCGATCAGATGGAAACACCACTATTATGGTGGTTGTGGATCGGTTATCAAAGTCAGCTCACTTAGTGCCCTTATCGCATCCGTACACGGCAAATATGGTGGCTAATAAATTTGTGGATAACATTGTCAAACTACATGGAATGCCACGGTCGATAGTAAGTGATCACGACCCTATTTTTGTGAGTTTGTTTTGGTGAGAATTTTGGAAATTAGCAGGAACTCAACTATGTATGTCTTCGGCCTATCCTCCACAGTCGGATGGCAGACGGAAGTTGTTAATCGATGCATTGAACAGTTTCTACGATGTTTTGTACAAAACCGACCAAAGCAATGGAGTTCGTTGTTGCCTTGGGTTGAATTTTGGTATAACACAACCTACCACTCCTCTACGGGAATGACTCCGTTACAAGCCTTGTACGTGAGAGAGCCACCAGCAATTCCATCATACAAATGGACTCTTCCACACTTGTTGAGGTTGATGAACAACTAGCAAACCGAGATGAGTTGTTAGATGAGCTTAAGCAACATCTCTAGTGTGCTAACAATTGGACTAAACAATTATCTGATGCTAGGCGGGATATTAATCTAGAGTGCGGCAGTTGGGTGTATCTTCGACTCCAACCCTATCGGCAACGTTCCGTGCTACGGCGCACTTCGCAGAAGTTAGCTCACAAATACTTTGGCCTGTTTCAGGTAGAATCTAAAGTCGGGGAGGTCGCGTATCGCCTTGCTTTACCGCAAGGGTCTCGTATTCACCCGGTGTTCCATGTCTCGTTGTTACAACCATATGTAGGTTCGAAAACGCCAACTACTGTTGAACTTCCGCCATTAAGAGAGAATGGGTACTTGCATTTACAACCCGAGATAGCGATTCAGAGGAGACAAGTTTCAGCTAGTAATAAGACACGATATGAATTGCTGATCAAATGGAAAGGGCTTACTGATGAAGATGCTACATGGGAAGACGAGAAGCAAATCACGGAAAGTTTTCCGGAGTTTGTTACGAACCTTGAGGACAAGGTTGTTGTTCGAGGGAAGGGTATTGATGGGCTGAATCGAGAGGCTAGGCCTGTTTGTGTGAGACGGCCAAATCCACGTTACAAGGAATAGACGGCTTGAGTCGATTCTATAGTTTTGGTTTTATTCCTTTTATTTTCAGTTTTATTTTGGAAGTTTTATATATTTTAACATTATCGTTCTTAGGATTTTTTCTATATATTTGGAAGAGAACCAAAGAGAGAGGGATAAAATTTGATTATTGAGAATTCTTGTGTTGATTGTTCTTTAAGCTTCTGATTGGGACCTTAACATAATAATAATAATAATAATAATAATAATAATAATAATAATAATAATAATAATAATAATAATAATAATAATAATAATAATAATAATAATAATAATAATAATAATAATAATAATAATAATAATAATAATAATAATAATAATAATAATAATAATAATAATAATAATAATAATAATAATAATAATAATAATAATAATTAAACTAGTGGTCATATACCCACTAACCACTTAACCACAACCAAAACAAACAGCAGAAAATAACCAACGTATACTGATATTTAATAACCAATAATTCAATAGCAGTATTAAACAATCCAACAGTAACATAAAACAACAAATCAGGAACCTAGCAATGTCCTACTGACTCAACTCTAACAATCTAACAGAAGCCATACAACAACCAATCGAGCCACTAGAACATCCTACTCTTCATTGCCTGGATTCCACGTTCACACTTTGCTTTTACCTGCACTACAAACACAAATTGAGATGCATGAGTATTTTATAAACACTTCTGTGAGGAAATCTCCCCATCTACTGAGCTATACACACAAGCAACTGAGATTACAATGTCAAACAATCAACAAACAAACACACAAACCAGGGAAACAATTATCATATGTTCGCTGGAAGGGAGGTGTGGACCGACATCAGCCTAGTGTCTTCTGACACAGGCTATTGTTGTCGACCAACACCCACTTGGTGTCGATCGGCACTGACTCCACAGACGCGATCTGCTCGAAACCAAGAGTCAAATCTCGCTTCTCTTCACCTCCAGTCCGTCCCAAACTCGACCAAATGGCACATAAACTCGTAGGAAACCTATAACAACCATAACAAGCAAAAAAAAAACACAAACAACACAAAACAAGCAAGACAAAGGAAATCTTAGGCTTAGATCAGTCATGGTCATGCACTCACCTCTTTTTGCAGGAAGATCTGACCCCAAAAATGCTGAAACCACTCCTTAGAAAGCTTCTCTTTGGTCTCCAGCAACAACACTCCCTTCCACAACAACAGATCTCACAAAACAAGTTAGGAAAACCCCAAAAATCTCAAGAACACTCAAGTGTTTCTTTTCTCCTTTTGTGCTCTCTCTCTCTCTCTAGTAAACGGCTATCTCTAAATCATGAGTAGGATAATTGTCCTCATGCTTCCGCAACAGTCTTGAAGCATAGACAGTCACCTTCCCATGTTGCATCAACACACACCCCAAACCAACTCTGGATGCATATGTAAAAACTACATAGGGCTCTCCCTGCTTTCGCAATGCCAACACTGGCGTAGTAGTAGGTATCTGCTTCAGGCTTGCAAAACCCTTTTCACACTCCTAGGACCAAACAAAAGGAACCTCCTTCCCTGTCAACTTAGTCATTGGTAGCGCCTTACTCGCAAAGCCCTGCACAAATCTCCTGTAATAACCTGCCAACCCAAGAAAACTCCTGAACTCCGTAGAATTATGCGGTCTACGCCAAACTTGGATAGCTTAAAACTTCTCTGGATCTACCGAAACCCCCCTTTCCAGACACAATGTGTCCTAGAAAACCCATCTCTCGCTGCCATAAACTACACTTGCTCAACTTAGTAAACAACTTTTGCTTTTAAATGCACTCCATGCTCCCCCAGACTCTTGGAATAAACCAGGATATCGTCGATGAAAATGATGACAGCCAAGTCCAGAAAACTCCTGAAACACGCTTTTAATCAATCTCATAAACGTTGTTTGCGCGTTAGTCAACCTGAAAGGTATCGCCACAAACTCATAAATCAATACCTCTTCCTTCTACTTGACGAACAATACCGACGCTCCCCACGGTAAAGTGATCAGACGAATGAATCCCTTGTTCAACAAATCCTCTGTTACTTCCTCAGCTCTACTAGACTAAAAATCAAGTATGCAGATATCAACTCACCACCACCCGAATATCAACCTCTCTTGCCCGTTCAAGAACCTCTAGTAACTTGCCTCTAAGGAAAACTTCCACAAGATAGCTTATTCCGACATAGCTTTTCCGCTTAGCAATTATCCACAATGAATCATCAATATGAGCTTAATCAAACAAACAATTACCATACGTTCGCATATTTTGATTCACCGCATCAAACAATATGCAAGCCGCCAACTTAAACCACTTGACTTATTTCCCCCAACAAGCTTATCAAAACCTTGAATCTAGCAACCTTGTACATCTCTAATGAACTTCAACCAACATCATCGTAACAATTAGTTTATCCTGCCATAAAGGCTTCTTGTGAACTTATATACCTGGCAACCATATCTGGCTCATATCTGCAGCAAGTCCCCTTCTCGAGATTCCAGCACCACCGACCCACAATCATAGCGCATCAGCCACACATTCATGACCACACTGGTCATTACACCTTGGCCCACCGGCCAACACAACTGAAATCCAAGATTACCACCATTAACTCTCGAGGTCTGCACTCCATCGTTATGTTTATACTCATGTCATAGGCATTGCTTGCTCCCAACTCCTCCACCCTTAGGTCGCAACCTTCGAGCCATACCGATCTCAATCTCAGACCAGCGTGTTTGATTTATACCGGCTCACTCTTGGACCACACAATCCTCAAGATCTAGGTATCAAGAGAACTACTCATCCCCTCAGGGGAACATCATCCCCTCTGCCACTCTTGGAGCCCCCAAACCCTTGAGCTATCGGTATTCAGAGGAATCACCATCCCCTTAGGAGCAACAATCTTTCACGACTATAAACATCTCCCGACCAAAAGTACCTCATGTGGTCCGAGTATAACATTTCAATGTTACACCTGCCCACTCAACTTCTAATATCCAACTAGATTATCCACCAAACAGAGAAATATCTACTCCAACAACATATGCCCACCTATCCACCTCTCTAGGCTCGATACCTCTCGAGAAGAATCTCGTACCGGTCATCTACAACTGCTCCATCCTCCTAACATAAGATAGAAACTCCTCGACATCCGCAGCCTTCGGCTGCATCCCGCCACATGCGGCACAATTGGAGCTTGCATTGGTACCCCTCTCGGTAACCGCTCCAACAACACAACAACAGATCTGCCAATCGATCATCTCGACCCTAGGCTCCACTTGCTGCAACCCCACACCAGCACACTCACCTAATACGTTTGCGACCCTCTGCTCGCTTGCCTCGGGAACCAGTCTGACCAAAGCCACGACCACGCGCACGTCCACGACCAACAATTCAAACACCTTTAACCACTGCACTTCCAAGAACAGAGACTAACAAACATAAAACAATCCAAAACCACACAAAGAAACATAACATACCGTGAAATCTCATTGAAGGCTTGAAAAGAATGTTTTAGGACTCCATGCCACACACAATTGACTAACTCACATAATAAATCACAACATGCAAATCCACAACATCAACAACCGAAACCCAAGTTTCCTAGAACCGTAAGTGCTCTGGTACCAAACAGAAACTACTTGAGCCGTTTTTTTTGTTCACAACAATAATAATAATAATAATAATAATAATAATAATAATAATAATAATAATAATAATAATAAGAATAATAATAATAATAATAATAATAATAATAATAATAATAATAATAATAATAATAATAATAATAATAATAATAATAATAATAATAACAACAACAATAATAATAATAATAATAATAATAAGAATAATAATAATAATAATAATACTAATAATAATAATAATAATAATAATAATAATAATAATAATAATAATAATAATACTAATAATAACTAAATTAGTGGTCTCATATCCACTATTCACCTACCCACAACCAAAACAAACAGCGGAAATAACCAACATATATGAATATCCAATAACCAATAATTCAGTAGCAGTATTAAACAATCCAACAGTAACATAAAACAACAAATCAGAAACCTAGCATTGTCTTACTGACTCAACTCTAGCAACCTAACAGAAGCCAGACAACAACCAATCAAGCCACTAGAACATCTCTGCCTCTTCATTGCCTTGATTCCACGATCACACTTTGCTTTTACCTTCACCACAAACACAAATTGAGATGCATGAGTATTTATAAACACTCAGTGAGGCAATCCTCCCGTCTACTCGGCTATACACACAAGCAACTGAGATTTCACTGTCAAACAATCACCAAACAAACACATAAACCAGGGAAACAAGTATCATCCGTTCGCTGGAAAGGAGGTGTCGATCGACACCAGCCCAGTGTCGACCGACACCAGCCCAGTGTCGACCGACACTAGCTCAGTGTCGACCAACACCAGCCCAGTGTCGATCGACACACCTTTTAAAACTAAGAACACAAAGATATGGTATTATCTATATGGCAGTTTTTATTATTTATTCATAATTTATAAAAAAAATTATTATATTTATAGATTATCATTTTTGGGTGTCACCTCAAACCTAGTTTTTACCCCTTTTGGGCTTGTATTATTTTTAGCATCATTATCTGCTTTTGTTCTTTGTTTTTTCTAGATTTTCTCGGTTTGTAAACTCTATAACTTTTTATGTGTTGAGAATCTGAGTTTGATACCTTTTATTAAGTTGCAGATCTCTCTCTTATTTATCTCATTATGTTGGTTTCATCATTTTCTGGGTTTGAGTTTTCATCATCATGATCTGTTCATCTGAGTAGTGAGCTAGGGTTCTAGAGATGGATTAGGCTGGTTTAGGGGTTATGGTTATTTAGACTAATCAAGCTTGTTTGTTTATAGATCTCTTCCAGATTAGGTGTCCTCTAAACTGTTCTTGTTCTGAGAAGTTAAGAACAGATCTTAAGCTTTCTTGCATCATACCAATGTTTAGGTTGTTAGATAGGACTAATACTGGAGATTATTGTGTCTAGCCTAAGAGATTAGTTGTCTATGGTGGTTTTTGACATCTAATGATCTGGATCTTTAATGCCTGTTTAATCATCGAGCAAGCACTCGATCGTCTGCATGATCGAGCCTGTGATCGAGCACCCACCCAAAACCTGGTTGTTTCCTCGTCTCAGTCAATCGACCAGTTTCTCGAGCCTGTGCTCGACCGTGTGGCCATTCGTGCATGTGATCGAGTCGGTTCATGCAAACTAGATCCAAGGGAAACCACAACCTCTAGAAGTATATTGATCACATCAACCATTTGCCAAGGGACCTGAGGCAACAAAAGACAAGAATACTTCAAGAACAAGAGGAGCATTTACTTATGGATCCACAAAACATTCAGAATCAAAGACCAAGGCACATAGGAGCTGGAGATGCTCCTAACACTAACAATCAGAGAGCAGAGATAGTTTCACCAGCTGTGGCCAACAACAACTTTGAGATCAAGACTGGTCTCATTACCATGATTCAAGCTAACAATTTTCATGGTCTACCTATGGCAGATCCCTTAAATTATCTAGATGAGTTTGACAGACTTTGTGGTCTAACAAAGATCAATGGTGTAAGTAAAGATGGCTTAAAGCTCAGGTTGTTTCCATTCTATTTTGGAGACAAGGATCATCTATGGGAGAAAACACTTCCAACTGGTGCTATTACTACATGGGATGACTATAAGAAAGTTTTTCTGGCCAAATTCTTCTCTAATGCCAAAACTGCAAGATTGAGGAATGAGATCTCAGGTTTTGCACAAAAGAACAATGAGACCTTTTGTGAGGCTTAGGAGAGGTTCAAGGGCTATCAAACACAATGTCCACACCATGGATTCAACAATGTCAGTACTTAGCACTCTCTACAGAGGAGTATTGCCCAAGATCAGAATGTTGTTAGATACAGCTTCCAATGGTAATTTCCTCAACAAAAATGTAGATGAGGGTTGGGAACTAGTTAAGAACTTGGGTCAGTCTTATGCGAACTACAATAAAGACTATGATAGGACTGTGAAGTTTGCTGATTCTGGTCCAGTTGAGAAGTATATGATGGATTTGAAGGTTGTTCATGAGAAGTTGGAAAGGATACTGCTAAGCCAACAGAAGAATATACATTTTCTTGGTGAAGAAGACACTCTAGCTCAAGATGGGAAGAATGAGCTTGCTGAGCTTTACTATGTCCAGAACCAAGGAGGTTTCAAAGGCTACAATCAGTTTAAACCTAACAACCTTTCATACAGAAGCACAAATGTAGCCAACCTTCAAGATCAGGTTTACACTCTTCAACCACCATAACAGCACAACACATATATACCAAAGCAGCAACAACACGGTTTCCAGGCTCCAATGTGTCCCCCACCAGGGTTTCAAACCAATCAAGTCCAGGAACCAGATTTAAGAGCTCTAATGCAGCAACTGTTACTTGGAAAAGCTAGTGGTCAGATGGAGACAACAAAGAAGTTTGCTGAGATAAACCAGAGGCTTGATTCCACCTACAATGATCTAAACATCAAGTTTCACAGTTTAAACTCTAAAATAAAGTTCATGGAGAACAGTCTAGCTTCAACTTCAGTTCCTAAGTCTAACTAGCTGCCTGGCAAAGGTATTCAAAATCCAAGGGAGTACACAGCTAAGGCTATCTATGTTGGTGAGAAAGATGTCACTGAGGACAGTGAGGTTCAAGAGAGGGAGGAATGGTCACAAGTTTCAGCTTAGAATAAAGTAGGAAAATCACTCGACAGTGTGTTCGACCAGACACACGATTGAACACTCGATCGAGTGACTACTCGAGTGGAACCCACAGATACTGATAAGCCTATCATATACATCCCTCCACCATATAAACCCTCCATTCTTTTCTTATTTTATTACTAAACACAAACATTATTTTCTTATTTTATTATTGAACTCATCATATATATGATATGAATTTCATTGTAAATAATTTAGTAACCACATTATGAAAGAGGAGGCCATGGTCCACAACAGTTGCATTGTTTAGGGTCTTTTCCATCCTCCATGATAAAAATGAATGGATGATCTTTAAATTGTAAAAAGAAATAACTAATAAGAAAGGTTACTTATACAAGAACATTGATGTGTTTCACACAAAACATGTCTACTTTGAGCTTACTCCTTATTTAATTCCGATCTAAAAGGATCTTGATTTAGTCAATTAACATTTTTTTTCTCATTTGTTGTTGTGTTTAAATTTTAGACCCGGTCATTTTTTACTAAAATGTTTAGTTTAAACAAAAGCGATGAAAAATTTTATACAACTATTGAATAACAATTGTTAGTTGATACAACATGTCATGTTTGTGATTTTTAGATCTTTTGAAAGTTTTTTAGGAATTTTAAGAAACTCTTTAAAGATTGTAATGATTGAATTTTTAGAAACTCTGTAAAAATTGTAATGATTGATGTTGAATAAAATTTTCTTGTTAGAATTTTATTAATTTTGTCAGTATTTTTTTTTTGTAGAATTATATAGAGGAATTGGGAGAACTAACTCACGAAAAAAATTATAATTCACTCGGTAACAATTGTAACCATGAGAAAGTTATATTTGCTGTATTTTCTATATTAATTACACTTTTTACCTTTCCAACCACCACTATCTTCACCACCGCCCACTTCCCTCCAACCACCTTCCCCAGCAACCTCTGGTGATCTGCGGCGACCTCTGGCCACTTACTTCGGCAACTTTTGGCGACCTCCGGCCACCACCTACACCAACAACCTACTCCGGCCACCTTCCACTTTTCCCGGCAATCTCCAGTCACCTACTCCGGCGACCTCCGACCACCTTTTCCAGCGACCTCCAGCCATCTTTTCCAACGACCTCCGGCCACCTACTCCGGTGATCTCCGGCCACCTTTTCCGACGACCTCCAGCCTTTTTTTTCGGCGACCTCCGGCCTCCTTTTCCGGCAACCTCCCTCCATCTTCTCCAGCAACCTCCGGTCACCTTCTCCGGTGACCACCGGCAGCCGACCTCCTCCTCCGGCCGTCAGCCACCGTCTCTAACCAACAACCTCAACTGCCCTCCACTACCACAAGACATTATGTTGGTAATTTTACTTTGCCCTCATCCTGTTTTCCTAATTTTTTAATTATATTTTTATATTCTTCTATGATTTTTTTTTTATTTTGGTTACTCACCTAATTCACCCAATTATAAAACATAGAATAGGACGACTATTTTATTTCCAATATATATTATGTAACAAATACTTATTTTCGTAAAAATTGCCAAAATATTTAAATATACTATTGTGCACAAGAACAAACATACAAAATATCAAGTAAAATATATATTAACACCATAAATATATATATATATATATATATATATATATATATATATTAATTCAGAATCCAAAAATTCATCATTAATTAGTTTTTTTGTTGCAATACCATTACAAACCTTTTTAATCTAAAAATATCACAAACACTAGAAATGATTTTTATAAATTTTATAATTTAAATATTTAGGGTTTTTTTTTATATATTTGTTGTCACAACCACCGGAGGCGTCCTCACTCCCGTTGTCAATTCCATAAACGTTGGGATGAAGTAACTCAGAGTTGCCTTCTTCTGAAAGACTCCGACCCGGACGTCCCAATGTCCGTGATCACGGCTTCCGTTTGGCCCTATTCCCGGTCGAACATCCATTGATTTAACCCGTTTACTTAGCTTTGTCTTGCGGCCTTGCTTCGTAAACCTGATACACAGCGGGATGTAACTTTACCATGACCCATCTCTTTATGACTTAGTCAGACAACCAACCAACCCCACAGACTTTTCACATTAGAGATGGGGACTTATAGTCCCTTCGGTGCAATGTGATTGGTTGCGCTATCGACTTCCCGAACCACTTGTGTTCCTGAAGCTTGGCACTAGACGTGCCATTAGGTTACCCATCGGTCATACCATTGAACTCTGTCGACTTGTCGGTCATGATATCAGAGCCAGGTCCGATGGAAAAATCCGACCCCATAATCGAATAGCCGATCATCCACAGACCAGACCGATACTTCCGAACGATTTTTCGACCACCCGACCGATCAATCCAACCTACGGCTCGTATCGTTGATCCTTTGATCATCTTATCCGACTAGCGATTGAATCACCGATTAACCCTTGATCGCGTCCATTGACGTGGATCGTCGATGACCTTTCAATCGGTCCGACTCTATGATCGAACCGTCAATCATCCTGCATTCAGTTCGACTCCATCTTCGAACCACCGCTTATTCTTCGATCGGTTCGACCCGATTGTCGAACCGTCACTTGTCTCATCGTACCAAAGATAGAGAGGTAGCATGCGCATCAGTTCGGACGAGTATCGAAGCACTCGCCGAGCCGCACCCCCTTTTCTTCTTAGGCATAGATGGATGATGGATGAATGATGGTGTCCTGGAATAAAGGTCATACCCTCTATTTATAGTGTCCAGGCCGAAGTCTAGGTCCCAAATGGCACCTGTCCGACAAGACCGTTCGATCGTGAAACGACCTGACCCGTTTTTTTTTATATAATTAGATAAGAAATAATGATAATAATAAACTATAACTAGTGGTCTCATATCCACTAGCCACCTAACCACAATCACAACCGACAGCGGAAATAACCAATACCAATATCCAATAATAAACCAATATTCAACCAACATGAGACATAGAACCAGCAACCTAGCAATGTTTCTAATGACCCGACTCTAGCAACCTAGTGATGCCACACAACAACCAATTGAGTCCCTAAAACATCCTCCTCTTCATTGTCTTGATTCCACGATCACACTTTCGCTTTACCTGCTCCACAAATACAATGAGATGCGTGAGTATTACCAGAAGTACTCAGTGAGGCGATCCTCCAATCTACTGGACTATACACACAAGCGATAGAGACATCTCTAACCATCAGCCAACAATCAACAACCAACAATCAACAACCAACAATAACCAACAAGGACTCTGCATCGACCGACACCAAGCATGCATCGACCGACTCCAGTTGGGGGTTGCGTCGACCGACGCATGACATGCATCGACCGATGCAAGGGTCACTTGAATCGACCGATACTTCCATTGCATCGACCGACGCATACTCGACATAGCACGAAAACCCTAAGGTTTCACGCACCGTCCTCGCACTTGCATCGAATGACGCAAAAAGTGTATCGACCGATGCATATGCCGAGCATCGTATTCCCCGAAGCTTTTTGCCGGATCTTCGTTCCTACAACCACAAAAAAAAAAAAACTCAATCCCAAGCCACAAGAAAGCTTCCCAATGTCCCAAATAATGTTCTAACAAGCCTAACAACACACAACAAGCAGATCAGAGAAATCTCCAGCTTAGATAAGCCATGGTTATGCACTTACCTTTGCCAAGAAGTTTCTAAACCTTAAACAAGCCAAACACGCTACTAGAAAGCACCTACAATGTACCTAGCTACAGATCTCTACAGGAAACGTCTCCAATCACGAGAAATCACCAAAAACACTCAAGAACACTTAGGGAACCTTTTCTCTCTTTTCTTTTCTCTCAAAAGCGGCTAAACACGACTAATGAGACAAAAACTTGAGTTAAGGGTTTTCCTTTACCCAAAACGCAGCGTTTAACTTAAACTTACACGCACAGAATCGACCTTGCATCGACCGATGCACGTATTGCATCGACCGATGCAATCCCTAATCCGAGATTTCGGTTCGCGGATTTTATAATTCTCCCCCACCAATTTAGATTCGTCCTCGAATCTTGAACAACTATCAGCAAAGGACTCCCGTGCTGACCTGCACTCCTCTGACCGATCTACGAAAGGTCACCATAATATAAGGAAGTCCAACAATCGTCTCTCGGGTTGCCACCCTACAACGCGCCCCAGATCGTCATCCGAAGTCGATATACCAACCATACTCCCAAGCCACAAAGTCTTAGAATATGGTGGTACTAGGAGAACCGAAGTCCCCCAAGAGTCGTGAGCAAATAATTCTGAACACGTATGAGTCCTATCCCTATCTAGGTTTCCTTCCCGTGGCTCGCGTAAAACAGCACAATGTCCTACCAACCACATATTCCCTCACTCGAATACCTCATGACAACACAAGGATCATCTCACTGCCCCACAGGCCGCCACGAAGGCAAAACAAATTTCCTAAACAGGACCGCCACCAAGGCCAAACAAATGTCCTATACAGGACCGCCACCAAGGCCAACCAAATGTGCTAAACGCTACAAAGGCCACTTGTCCTGAAGGACCGTCACAAAGACCACTTGTCCTGAAGGACCGTCACAAAGACCATATGTCCCGAAGGACCATCCCAAAGACCATCTGTCCCGAAGGACCATCACAAAGCCCATCTGCCCCGAAGGACCGTCACAAAGACCATCTGGTCCAAAGGACCGTCACAAAGACAATCTGCCCTAAAGGACCGTCTAAATAGGCACTCTGGCTAAATAACCCGCCACAAAGGCCACACAATTGGCTAAACACCCCGTCACAAAAGCCACACATGGCTAAACAGCCCGCCACAAAGGCCACACACGGCTAAACAGCCCGCCACAAAGGCCACACATTATCTCAAGAGACCGCCACACACGGCCGCAATGACTCAAAATTCCGCCACTAAAAATGGACAAATTCTAACTCACATAAAACTTTCCATTTCTAGCACTTTCCACTTCTGGGAACTTCCACTTATAGAAACTTCTATTTCAGGAAACTTTTCCTCAAACACCGCTTCAAAGAAATTTCGTATCCCGAGCACCACTTCATCTTGTTACTTAATCACACAACCAACCACCCCTAAGAGACCAAGTAAACAAGAGATATGGGCTGGTATACTCCATTACCGCTCCAGCCACGGACTACAACTAGGACCAGGCTAGACAAGTTCAAGTCGCGACCTGCTTCTCGAACCACTTCTTGAACCTTGCCTTCATCCTCGCCTATGGCTCCCAAGTCTGCTCCTCAACACCATCACAGTCCCAAAGGACTCTCAAAAAAGGAATATTCTTCTTCCGAAGTTCCTTGATCCTCCTCTAGAGCACCATCACTGGTCTCGCCTCCAAAGTCATGTTAGGCTGAAGATCCTCAGGAATCTTAGCCAACAACCGATCATCCTCACGGAGACACTTCCGCAACATAGACACATGGAAAACCTTATGGAATGCTCGCATAACCTCAGGTAACTCGCTCAATCACTCTGAACGGACCCATATACCTCGGACTCAACTTAGTCTCAGTCAATGACCTGTTCGGACCCTGCAACATGGCCATCTTGAGGTTCACTCTATCTCCAACCTGAAACTCAAGATATCTCCTCCTCCTATCGGCATAACTCCTCTGCCGATCATGAGCTTCATTCATGTTCTGCTTGAGAACCTGAATCTTCTCCGAGGTGTCCTAAACAAAATCTGCCTCGTACATGCTCCTCTCCCCCACCTGAGTCCAGCATAACGGTGTACGACACGGCCTCCCATACAAAGCCTCATAAGGAGCCATGCCAATACTTGCTTGGTAACTGTTGTTGTAAGCAAACTCTACCAAGCTCAGGTGATCTGCCCAATGGCCACCCCAATCCCGCAAACACATCCTCAGCAAATCCTCCAACGTCTGGATCGTCCTCTCTGACTGTCCATCTGTCTGGGGATGATACGTTGTACTCATATGCACCTTAGTGCCCATCTCTGCCTGAAATTCCCTCCAGAACACCAAAGTGAACTTGGAATCCCTATCAAACACAATGCTCGTTGGCACCCCATGCAACCTGACTATCTCCTTCACATATTTCTTAGCCAAGACCATTGCTCCATAGTAATCATATCCCACTTCCAACCAGGAATGGGAAGACTCTTCAGTAATCCCCCTCTTACATGATGTTCAGCCTTCACTAGATGACACACATCACACCTCGCGACACGACTAGCCACATCCTTCTTCATCCCGACCCAATGATAGTACCTCTTGAGATCATGGTACATCTTAGTCGCTCCTGGATGAATAGAGAACATGCTTGCATGAGCCTCATTCTTAGGCACACAAATCCGCCCATGTACCAAAATAGTACCATTAGCCGAAACCTGATATTCTGAATCAACAGCCTTAGAGGCATTCACCAGCCCCAAATCATTCTCCTGAGCCAAACGCACTCTGCTCAGAAAAATCTGCTCTTATGATCTGTAAACACCTGTACCTTTGCACTATAAAGATAAGATCTCCAAATCTTCAAGGCAAAAACTACAGCACCCATCTCCAAGTCATGAGTAGGATAGTTGTCCTCATGCTTCCGCAACTGCCACGCAGCATAGGCAATCACCTTCCCATGTTGCATCAACACACACCCCAAACTAACTCTGGATGCATCTGTATAAACCACATAGGGTTCTCCCTGCTCAAGCAAAGCCAACACTGGAGAGGTAGTCAACATCTCCTTCAGGCTTGCAAAGCCTTCCTCGCACTCATGTGATCAGACAAAAGGAACATCCTTCCCTGTTAACTTAGTCATTGGACGTGCTCTACTCGCAAACCCCTGCACAAACCTCCTGTAGTAACCTGCCAACCCAAGAAAACTCCTGATCTTTGTGGCATTATGCCGTTTACGCCAATCTCTGATAGCCTCAACCTTCTCTGGATCTACAGAACCCCCATCTGCAGACACAATGTGACCCAGAAAACCCATCTCCTGCTGCCAGAAACTACATTTGCTAAACTTAGCAAACAACTTCGGCTCACGCAGTTTCTCCAGAACTGCTCTCAAATGCACTGCATGCTCTTCAGAACTCTTAGAATAAACTAGAATGTCGTCGATGAAAATGATGACAAACACATCCAGAAACTCCTGAAACACGCAGTTCATCAATCTCATAAACTTTGTTGGTGCGTTAGTCAACCCAAACAGCATCACCACAAACTCAAAATGCCCATACCTCGTCCTGAAAGCAGTCTTCCTCACATCTGCCTCATCTATCGGAATAGGATGATAACCCGACGCCAGATCTATCTTGGAGAACCAAGTAGCAGCCCTCAACTAATCCAACAACTCATCGATCCTCAAAACAGTGTACTGGTTCTTCACACTGACCCGGTTGAGACCCCTGTAATCAATACACAAGCGAAAACTCCAATCCTTCTTCTTAACGAATAACACCGGCGCTCTCCACGGTGATATGCTAGGACGGATGAATCCCTTGTTCAAAAAATCCTCTAGCTGCTTCTTCAGCTCTGCCATCTCTGCTGGAGCCATCCTGTAAGGAGCCTTGGATAACGATGTCGTCCCTGGTCCCAGTTCAATCGTAAAAGGATCAGACCGAGAAGGTGGTAATCCCTGCGATGACTGGAACACATCCTCAGAAACTTGCCTCCCGCAACTCTGAGAACTCCTGCACGTTGTTCGGGATGTCCCAATATACCCGCACTCTCTGCACACTACGGGGTAATGAAGCTATGAATAGCTCCAGAATCAAACATAACATGGGACTTAAACCCGTCCACCAACAAGGTCTCTACACAAACCTCATGTGTTGAGAACCTAACACTTTATCATAAGACAACATAAAATCTGAACTTACTAAGAATTCACAAAGACAGAGTACTAGAAATTGTACATGTGATCGCCCTGGCACTGGTTCCACCAGTCTCTACAGTCGTGTAAACCCATGGCGCCTGCTCAATCTGTGCCACCTGCTGCCCTCCCGGCTGCACCTGTTGCAACGCTGCCACTGCTACCTGCTGCAACTTGGGGAACAAGGGCCTGATGTGTCATGGCTCCCTACAATGATAGCATACACGAGCTGCTGCGGTCGGAGCACTCCTCTTGGGACAGCTAGCAATATTGTGATCCTTGCCCCCACACCGGAAGAAACTCGGACCACCCGGCCTCTGCATAGCCTCCCATCTCCTCTTGGTTTTAGTGCGCAGGCTTGCCGCCCTTGTTAGAACCTCCCTGATGTTGAGCCTTGCTAGGCTGAACTGTTGGGCTAGCCGCCACTAACTGTGCCCGAATATCCTCCTCGATCCCTGTTGCAGTTTGAACCAGCTCTGCACGCGTATCATAACTCCGCCGTCTACAGTGAACCCTCAAATCATCACGTAGGGCCCTCTAAAACCTCATGATCTGAGCCTCCTCAGACTCTATATCCCGACCCCCATACCGCAGAAATCGACTAAACTCCAAGTCAAACTCCCGCATTGACCGAGTCCCCTGAGCTAGCTGATGGAACTGCACCTCCAACCTATCTAATGCCTCTCTAGTAAAATACTTGCGGTTGGACTCCAAGACGAAGTCATCCCAAGACATCTTCCTCTACACTCTCCTAGCAGCCACAGCACTCCACCATAACTGAGCATCACTCGTCAAATGGTAGACCCCAATGTCACCCAAAACTCCTCCAGACATCTCAGAGTATGGAAGTTACGTTCCACACTCGTCCTCCCCGCATCTACAACATTAGGATCAGTACCTCCCAAAAACCGCTCGGTACAAATACGGCTCATCTCTCTCAGCGTGCTGACATAACGAGAATGATCCCCTACATCCGCAGCCACTGGCTGCTGCATCCCTGCCGCCACTGGAGCCACTCCCGGTGCCTGAGCCGGTACCACACCCGGTAACCGTGTTAATCACTGTGTCAGCAAACCCGCAAGGTCGACACCCGGGACTACACCCACTGGGACTCTCACACCTGGGGCCCTAACATCACCGGCTACTTGGGCATCAACACCGCCCCCTCCGGTCACACTCATTGAATCTCCCTGGATATCCTGCGACTCGCTAACACCCTCTGCTGTCACACGCTGGTCTGCAGTCTCACTAACCGTTAGGACTCTGTCCCTACCACGACCACGTCCGCGTCCATGACCACGTCCACGTCCACGACCACGTCCGCGTCCACGACCACGTCCAGCAACAGCACCCTCTCTAGCCATCTGCACTGCCATGAACAGAAGGCTAAGCACGCAATTAACATAACACAAAAATCATAATCTCACCGTGGAATCACACTGTAGGCTCGAAGAGGATATTCTAGGACTCCATGCCACACACAATTGACTAATTCACATAATCAATCAAGACATGCAATCCCAAACATCACAACAGAAACCCAGTGAACCCAAACCTAGAACCATAAGGGCTCTAATACCAAACTAAAACGACCTAACCCTTTTTTTAATAATTAAATAATAAATAATGATAATAATAAACTATAACTAGTGGTGCCATACCCACTAGTCACCTAACCACAATCACAACCACCAATGGAAATAACCAATACCAATATCCAATAAATATCCAATAATAAACCAATATTATAACATAAACAATAACCAATATTCAACCAAGAGGAGACATAGAACCAGCAACCTAGCAATATTTCTAATGACCCGACTCTAGCAACCTATCAATGCCAGACAACAACCAATCAAGTCCCTAGAACATCCTCCTCTTCATTGCCTTGATTTCACGATCACACTTTGCCTTTACCTGCACCACAACACAAATTGCAATGCATGAGTATTTGATAAACACTCAGTAAGGCGATCATGCCATCTATTGGGCAATACACACAAGCAATAGAGACATCTTTAACCATCAACCAACAATCAACAACCAACAATAACAAACCAGGACTCTGCATCGACCGACACCAGTTGGGGGTTGCGTCGACCGTCGCATCACATGCATCAAGCGATGCAAGGGTCACTTGCATCGACCGGTACTCCCATTGTATCGACCGACGCATGCTCGACATAGCACGAAAACCCTAAGGTTTCACACGCCGTCCTCGCACTTGCATCGACCGACGCACAAAGTGCATCGACCGATGCATATGACAAGCATCGTTTTCCCTGAAGCTTCTCGCCGGATCTTTTTTCCTACAACCACAAAAAAACTCGATCCCAAGCCACAAGAAAGCTTCCAGAGCCATGGTCATGCACTTACATTTGCCAAGAAGTTTCTGAACCTTAAACAAGCAAGAACACGCTCCTAGGAAGCTTCTACAACAACCTCAGCTACAGATATCTACAGGAAATGCCTCCAATCACCAGAAATCACCAATAACAATAGGAAGCTTCTCTCTTTTCTTTTCTCTCAAAAGCGGCTAAACACGACTAATGAGGCAAAAACTCGAGTTAAGGGTTTTGCTTTACCCAAAATGCAGCGTTTAACTTAAACTCGCACGCACAAAATCGACCTTGCATCGACCAATGCATGTATTTCATCGACCAATGCAATCCCTAAACTGGAATTTCGGTTCATGGATGTTACAGATCGCTCATGTTCGATCGTGCATATTTGGTCGAGCCTCTCCGGCTGTGCCTGTTTGGCCATGATCGTTCGTCACCGCATCCCATGACCGCCCACGAGCTCTCCACCTGAGTCGCACATTGTCGACCACTATCCAGCTGGCCGAGCTCGGTCGAGCTCCTTGGCAGCTGGTCGAGCTAGTGGTAGCTGGCTGGCAGCTGGTCGAGCTGACGCTAGCTGGACGAGCTGACGCTAGCTGGTCGTCAGCTGATCAAGCTGTCCGTAGCTAACCGAAAGCTGTCTGCAGCTGAGCTAACTTGTTCATCGAGTTCGTTCAGCTCATATTCCAGCTGGTTGAGCTAGTAGCTTAGCTAATTAAGCTCATTTAGCTATCAATTTCCTTAAAACAAACTGCCCCCCCTTTAAGATCGCGGGACGCGGGCATTACAAATCTACCCCCTTAAAATGAATTTCTCCTCAAATTTGTTGGGTGTAGAGATTCCCGACCTTTGTCCACTTGAGACTCAATCTATTCTCGATCTTGCTCTTTTTAGGACTTGGTCGTTTTTGTTTGATATACGTCTTTCACAACGCAATCTATTTTGTTTGATATTGGTCAATCTCCGAATAGATCAAGTCTTTTTCCATCCTAGTTCTATTCCTACTATGACAATTTCCCGACCATGGTCCTCCCCGGACTAAGTCGTTGTTTCCTGGACCTTTGGTTGACTCTTTCCTAATACTTCTCTCGATAATTGGTCGATCCATCTCGACCTTTTCGCCGATGTGCTATGTGTTCGACGCTTTGAACAATCGCTCGATTCACGAGCGCATCTTGAAGAACACTTTCCTATTTCCAAGCATGTTTTCGATCTTATCAGAGATTTTCATTTTGTCCGAACACATAGAACATTTGCATACGTCCTCACAGGATCGCGCATGCTCTGATACCAACTTGAAAGACCCCGACCCGGACTTCTCGGCGTCCGCGATCACGACATCCATTTGGCATTATTCTCGGCCGAACATCCATTGATTTAACCCGTTTACTTAGCTTTGGCTTGCGCCTTGCTTCATAAACCTTATACGCAACGGAATGTAACTTTACCCATGACCCATCTCTTTGTGACTAGGCCATACAACCAACTAACCCCACACACTTTAAACATTAGAGATAGGGAATTATAATCCCTTCGGTGCACGGTGATCGGATGCGCTATCATCTTCCCGAACCACTCGTGTTCCTGAAGCTTGGCACTATATGTGACATTACTTGACCCATCGGTCATAACATTGAACTTCTTCGACTTGTCGGTCTTGATATTAGAGCCAGGTCCGATCGAATGATCCGACCCCATAATCGAATCGCCGATCCTCCATAGACCAGACCGATACTTCCGAACGATTTGTTGACCATCCGACCGATCAATCCAACTTACGGCTCGTATCGTTGATCCTTTGATCACCCAATCCGACTAGCGATTGAATCACCGACCAACCCTTGATCGATTCGTCCATTGATGCGGATCATCAATGACATTTTAATCGGTCAGACTCCATCGTCGAGCCACCGCTTATCCTTCGATCGGTTTGACCCATATGTCTAACCGTTGCTCGTCTCATCGTACTGTCGATAGAGAGGTAGCATTCGCATCAGTTCGGACGAGTATCGAAGTACTCGCCGAGCCGCACCCCCTTTTCTTCTCAGGCACAGATGGACGATGCATGGATGATGGTGTCCTGGAATGAAGACCATGCCCTCTATTTATAGTGTCCTGGCCGAAATCTAGGTCCTAAAAGGTACCTGTCAGACAAGACCGTTCGATCGCTCCCGCTCGATCTTGCAAATTCGGCCATGCCTGTCCGGCCGTGCCTGTTTGGCCATGACCATTTGTCACTGCGTCCCATGACCGCCCATGAGCTCGCCAGCTGACTCGAATACTGTCCACCACCGTCGAGCTGGTCGAGTTCGGTCGAGCTCTTTGGTAACTGGTCGAGCTAGTGGAAGTTGGCTTGCAGCTGATCGAGCTTATGCTAGCTGGACGAGCTTCCACTATCTGGTCGGCAGCTTGTCGAGCTGTCCCTACCTGACCGAGAGTTGTCCGCAGCTGAACTAACTTATTCATCGAGTTCGTTCAGCTCGTTCAGCTCATATTCCAACTGGTTGAGCTCTTAGCTTTGCTACTTAAGATCATTTAGCTATCAATTTCCTTAAAACAAACTGCCCCACTTTAGGATTGCAGGACTCGGGCGTTACAAATCTACCCCCCTTAAAATGAATTCGTCCTCAAATTTGTTGGGTGTAGAGATTCCCGACCTTTGTCCACTTGAGACTCAATCTATTCTCGATCTTACTCTTTTTAAGACTTGGTCATTTTTCATTGATCTACGTCTTTCACGGCGCAATCTGTTTTGCTTAATCTTGGTCAATCTCCGAATAGATCAAGTCTTTTCCCGTCCTAGTTTCATTCCTACTAGGACAATTTCCCGACCATGGTCCTCCCTGGACTCAGTCGTCATTTCCTGGACCTTTGGTCCATGTTTCTCTCGACCTTTGGTCGACTCTTTCCCGATACTTCTCTCGACCTTTGGTCGATCCATCATGATCTTTTGGCCGATGTGCTATGTGTTCGACGTTTTGAACAATCGCTCGATTCACGAGCGCATCTTGGAGAACACTTTCCTGTTCCCAAGCATGTTTTCGATCTTATCAGAGATTTCCATTTTGTCCAAACACATAAAACATTTGCATACGTCCTCACAGGATCGCGCATGTCTGATACCAACTTGAAAGACCCCGACCCAGACTTCCCGGTGTCCGCGATCACGGCATCCGTTTGGCCTTTTTCCCGGCCAAACATCCATTGATTTAACCCATTTATTTAGCTTTGGCTTGCGAACTTGCTTCGTAAACCTTATACGCAGCGGAATGTAACTTTACCCATGACCCATCTCTTTGTGACTAGGCCATAGAACCAACCAACCCACAGACTTTACACATTAGAGATGGGGACTTATAGTCCCTTCGGTGCACGGTGATTGGTTGCGCTATCGGCTTCCCGAACCACTCGTGTTCCTGAAGCTTGGCACTAGACGTGACATTAGTTGACCCATCGGTCATACCATTGAACTTCGTCGACTTGTCGGTCTTGATATCAGAGCCAGGTCCGATCGAATAATCCAACCCCATAATCGAATCGTCGATCATCCATAGACCAGCCCGATACTTCTGAACAATTTGTCGACCACCCGACTGATCAATCCAACTTTCGGCTCGTAACGTTGATCCTTTGATCACCCGATCCGACTAGCGATTGAATCACCAACCAACCCTTGATCAATTCGTCCATTGACGCGTGTCGTCAATGACCTTTCGATCGATCTGACTGCATTGTCGAACCACCGCTTATCCTTTGATCAGTTCGACCCATATGTCGAACCGTTGCTCGTCTCATCGTACTGTCGACAAAGAGGTAGCATTCGCATCAGTTTGGACGAGTATCGAAGTACTCGCCGAGCCACACCCCCTTTTCTTCTTAGGCATAGATGGACGATGGATGGATGATGGTGTCCTGGAATGAAGGCCATGCCCTCTATTTATAGTGTCCTCGCCGAAGTCTAGATCCCAAAAGGCACATGTCCGACAAGACCGTTCGATCGCTCATGTTCGATCGTGTACATTCGGTCGTGCTTGTCCGGTCGTGCCTGTTTTGCCATGACCGTTCGTCACCGCGTCCCATGACCGTTAGATGGTCGAGCTGACGCTAGCTGGACGAGCTGACACTAGCTGGTCGGCAGTTGGTCGAGTTGTCTGTAGCTAACCGAGAGCTGTCCGCAGCTGAGCTAACTTGTTCATCGAGTTCGTTTAGCTCATATTCCAGCTGGTTGAGCTAGTAGCTTAGCTACTTAAGCTCATTTAGGTATCAATTTCCTTAAATTAACCTGCCCCCCCTTTAGGATCGCGGGACGCAGGCGTTACATCTTCTCCACCAAACCGAATTCCTCAACAACCGAAACTTCTAACTCTCCTAACCTTGTCGTCACATACAATGGAACAACACGCGACAAAAGTTTATCGTCCACTTTGAAACTCCATACGCCGTCCTTAGAAAAACACCCGCTCTTGGATATTACGATACAGAAACTAGGATCTTCACCCTGCATCAAAAATCAAAGATTAATTTGACAGCCATCCACGAACCACTTACACAACTGATTTTTTTCGACCCTATCCACACAAAATCTAGATCCTACCTGCGCAGCCATGTCTCGTTCACGGGGACAGAAACCCTACCTTCCAATATTGTTTCTTATCTACAAACATTTTTTTCATCTACTAACACAGTTGAAAACCCCTAATTTAACGGTGGAGAATAAACCAACATAAAGTATAGGTAACTTAAACCTCTTACCATCTCTTTTCTTGGAGACAAAATTATCCAACAAAAAAGAACACTTAAACATGAACTTAAGAAAATATAGTGAATTTAGAAAGTATGTTTTTGTGAAATAATTTCACCCCAAAGTCGGTGTAGGTGCAATAAACTCTATTATTTATTAGTAGCACTCATTAAAGACTTTTAAAGAGAGAAGTGGTCGATGTTGCGCCACTTTGGCGTTAACGTTGACGTTTTGAATATATAAAAGAAGCCATAACATACCTACAGTCAACAATTTCTGCTCCATTCATTTTAACCCCATGTGATGCCATTTTGGAATCTTCCACCTAAATTATTTATCTTTTCCTATCTAAAAAACTTATTTGTCACACAATAAAAATTACAAAATACCAAAGTCGTAGGGCGAGGTTAAGTTGACCAAACTATAATGTTTATCTCCTGATTTGATTGGTCATAAACTCACAAGTTTTTGGCTGCATATAGAGTCTACTCGGTCAACAAATTGAATTTTGTATTTTCTTTTTAAATTCATAAACAATAATTTCCACTTGCTGATTATGTGCGTTTTGACCGACTTCTATAGATATCACGTTCTAGAATAGATAACATTTTGGTTATAAAATATAAGACTCAATCCTTATTGTGAACACAGGTCACAAGATAAACCTCAAAAGAAAGTATAAATTTTATTAAAAATAATAATGAAGACATTAGTTGTGAAGTGTTTCCTTCTATTGGCTCTTGTATGTAGCTGCAGAGCAGCAGATTCAATATGGGATCTTTGCAACAAAAATTCAAACATATCAGCAAGCAGTAAAGTCTCCAAGAACATCGATTCTCTTCTCGCTACCCTTGTCTCAAAGACTCCTTCGCAAGGTTTCATGACCACAACTTCCTCAAGTTACAACGACAAAGAGAAAGTTTATGGACTTGCTCAATGTAGAGGAGACATCAGCAAGACCGATTGCTCGACGTGCATCCAAGACGCGGCCAAGAAAATCCGAGAAGTCTGTCCTAACCAATCCGACTCAAGGATCTTGTACGACTTCTGCTTCTTACGTTACAGCCAAGAGAATTTCATAGGGAAACTTGATACGGGCGCTGGTCTTATATACTACAACGTTGCTAACGTAACCGAAACCGATCCCAAAACGTTCGATAATGAGCTTGGGGCACTCTTTGACAAAATAAGGTCTGAGGCGGTTTTGCCTAAGAGTCAAGGTTTAGGTAAAGGTAAGACAAAGCTGACACCTTTTGCGACACTAAACGGTTTGGTCCAATGCACAAGGGACTTATCCGAGTTGGATTGCGCTCAGTGCTTTGCAACTGCTGTCGGGAGCTTCATGACAACTTGCCACAACAAGAAGGGTTGTCGTGTTTTGTATAGTAGTTGCTATGTCCGGTACGAGTTTTATCCTTTTTACTTCCCTCTTGATCCGGCTAAAACCGGTCCTAGTGTTGGTAAAATTTCCTCTGTTCGTCTCTCTACATAGTCACAAAGTCTAATACAAGAATAAGTCTGATTCCAAACAGTAGGCTCTTTCCTTTGTTTCTTCTAGATTCCATCATGCCTACTTGGATCCAATACTGTATGTTTAACTTCTTTATCATAAAGAAATATGTTATCCCTTTCAATATAAACAATATCAGCATCTAATTTCATAATGCATCACTTCTGGACACACATTATTTTTAACGGACATCTAAGCGAGCTACCAACTTCTGGTTACTTTTGTTTAACAGTGGAGTCAACAATTTTGATCCACGGCCTTACCACTAATGGTCTTCACTGTCTCTTAATCAGAATATAACACAAGCATAATCTTCATTAAGTACACAAAACTCATCGGTAAGACCATTTATTAGACTCGAACTCCTCATCGCTGTCCCCATATCCATCCGCATCCGCTCCATAATCTTCATAATCATCAAACTCGTCGTCTCCAAGGACCCTTCTCACATGTCTTTCTGCAGTCTCCTCGTCTTCTGATTCATCAGAGGATTCACTCTTTTCTTCATCTGTTTCATCATCATCATCTTCTTCTTTTTTTTCTTCCTCCTCGTCTTCAGAGATCTCTTCTGAGTAATCGTTCTTTGGGTGCTCTTCAGCTGAGTCACGCAAATAAAAAAATAGTAAGGATTACTTCTTTCTTGACTTCCGGTTTCTATGTTACACAGTAGACAACCATCAATGCTCAACAATGCCAGTGATAATTCTGCTCAATGTTAACTCATAATGATAAAAGATATTAAGAGCGCTACAAAAACCAAACGCCACAAAACCAGAACTACGAGATTCTAGTTAATTAAGAGTGGATATAAAACATATGGATGGTAAAAAGTGTACCATTGGAATCATCAGAGTCGTAGTCTGATTCATCAGGTCCATCGCAGAAGTCTTCTTCATCCTCGACTATGACACTGAAAAAAAAAGACCCAACAACTCATATTAGCAGGTGACACAAGAGACAAAGTGAAGTAGTCCTCGGGAAAACGAATACGCACAGAGGAAACTGGCTCTTGGAACTATCTTCGCAGACATCCATCTCTTCGTTCACAGCATAATAGTCATAAACATATTCTTCGGTGCGACTAGAATGAATATCAGCCTCAATCTCTTCAGCTGCTGTTGGAATACACTCTCTGAGAAGAGGCAAGAAACTAGCGAGCATTATCTGGTCCTCCAAGGAAGTAACCCTACAGAACAAGAGTGCAACTTTAAAATGCCGTGATTCTTCAACTACAGCTAAACTACTTCTGAATCTGAGATCTCAATTACAAATACACATTACTAGGGAACTTACTCTTGTGCATTGTCTCGTATTTCTTCAGCATCAACACGAAGAACGTCATAGAAATGACACCTATCATGGATGCCTTCCGTGTTTCCATTCCTACTCCGCCATATCTGCTCAAACCGAGCATTCTCTGCAGCAATCTAAATTATTACCGAAGTCTCAAGTTAGTTATCTAAAATGGTATTAGATCTTCTCCTAAGATGTTTATCTCAGAGAAACTGTTTGACCAATAGGCAGATACCTGTTGCTGTTGCACAGCTTTGGTCAGGCGCTGTTCCTTTCTCTACAGGCCAAAACGAAAAGGAATTAAACCATTATACGAACAAAGGTCAAGAGATCGAGAATCTGGAATTAGGACTAAGAGTCCTGAAAACAAAAACAAAAAATGAAACAATGTACATTGTCTTTCTTGAAAGAAAATTTCCGCTCCTCAAACTTTCCTTTACTGCCACTTTTGTCATTAAGATCAGACTCCTGCAGAACAAAAATGATGACTATCAGAACAAACAAACAACAACAATAACGTGCAGGGTTTGTAACTCAACCAGAATAAGAAAGTTCACTAACAAAGAAAGAGTGGATAATGTCAGCCGTGGTATCAGAGTCTGTGACTGTCTCCAAATGCCGCACTAGCACCTTCTTCGGTTTTACGTCCTCTGACACAGAAGAACCTGTATCCACATAAACAATACTGAAGTTTCACTGAGTCCAAACCATAATCACACAATCATAAAGATCCAGAGATACATATAGAATTTACCTTTCTCTCCTGAATTTGAAATAGAAAGCTGTGATAAAGCCAGAGTCTGCCGTTTGAGTGGTCTTTCATTTATCTCCAACCCTAAATGCCAAAACAATATCAGTTTTTCACCGCTCACACAATAGCTACAAACAGAGAGATCCACTACCAAAGATCAAAACAGAGCACATCGAGCAAAGAGAGAGAGAGAGAGAGAGAGAGAGAGATTAAACTTACAGAAAGCATCGAGCAAAGACTGTCCAACTTTTCGCTTCACTCTAACAATCACAGGCTTCTCTCCTACCTCATTCTTTTGAGTAGAAGAACCTTCACCCACCGCATCCATAGTGAACCCGCTGCTAAACATAAAGAAACCAAAACTCAACTACTGAATTGGGAATTTTAAAGAAAACAAGGTCAAAGGTTCCAACTTCCATTGTACAGTGTTAGTAATCACATAGACACACAAAAAGATTGATGCTTTATCGCTTCATCAGTTAGAAACGAACACTACTCTCTATAAAAACAGCTAACAAAGAAAACCCACAATTCAGCACTGTAGAAGCAGCTAGATTAAGCTGGAATCGTTGTTATAGACAGCTCATGGAGGTCTCATGTTTTGAAATTTACTTGAAGAATCAGGTAGAGAGAGAAGAGAAACTTACCCTCTTGAGCTCTGCGAAAGATCGATGACGATACAAAGAGACTGAGAAATTTAGAGAGAGCCCTAATGCTAATGGTGGGAATGAGAGAGAGGACGAAGAATTTAGCTGCGTTTTTCTGATTACACAGACTACAACACAAAGCGACGCCGTTTTAGTTTGTTGTTCGGTTTTCGATAATTTTGTGATCGACCGGATTGAATTCCATCAGATAAACCGGGATTGAGCTCGACCAGAAATCGAACGAGTCTTCTGAATCTTTTTGATTTTATTTAAACGAACATGTTGATTTAATGTAAATAAATTTGTAAAATAATATGTTGTGTTGTTATTGTTATAGAGATTTGCAACATTTGGTGACCAAAAAAAGACATTTATAATTAACATTTGTTTTTTTCCACTCGGCTTGCAAATTTTATCTCAAAAAGGAAAAGATTTAACTTTGGAATGAACGTATTAATGAAACTAGGCCTCGGCATTTGGGTATACGTTTAAGTTCGGATCGGATATTTCTAGACTTCGGGTTCGGACCGGGTTCGGTTTACACCTGAGTATATTATATGTTACAAATATATTTTTTACCACCACCTAGAAAAATATCTATATACAAACACATTAAGCCAACTATTATATGTCTATTTATTTTCACTTTTGCATAGTTTCTTTAATCACTATAATTGTTGGTTCAAGAAACTTCTCGAATAAAAAATATATTACATCCCTTATATATTAAAAGAGAAGCATTCTCAAGAAAATGTTGATGTGTCATCGCTAGAGAGCTCGAATTTAATGCTCTCATTTTTATGGATATTTACACATAATTGCTATTGAATGATTAAGGAATAATCTTTTCAATTAATTAAAAAAATCAAACATTTTAATTTTAAAATAAATTTTAATTATTTTTATAACAGATTTAATTATTATAACATTATTAGATCTAAAACATTTTCAAAACCCAAATTTATTCACCTATTAAAAAAACTGATTACTATTCACATATTTAAATTTTCTAAAATGAAATTATCACAATAATCATTATAATAGGCAATTGACTTATTTAATACTATTGATATAATATTTCACGGGTAAAACCTATTCTTACACAAAAAAATAAACAAAAAAAAAAGTTTTGTATAGATTGATGAAAGAGCGGATTATATATTTAGTTGATACATAGTAGTTTGATCTAAACATAATCTCATAGCATAAATTTATCTAGCACATAGTGCGGGTTATTACCTAGTAGTATATTAATCAATGATGTATCATCCCAATAGTGTATGACCAACCATGGAGAGAACCTCGGCTCCGCCCTCCTCCCATATGGAGAGAACCTTGCATCCAACCTCCTCCACCATGAAAAGAACCTTGGCTCCGCCTTTCTCCTTTGGGGAGATAACCTTGTATGCGTCCAACCTCGTTCACTGTGGAGAGAACCTTGGCTATGTCTTCCTCATGTGTGGAGAGAACATGTTCACGTCATTTAGCTATCTCAAAGTGGCATGTTCCGGCAACCAATGAGACTAAAGCCTTTTTCCAACGTCACAAAATCTTTTGATAGTAACTAATGTTTAATTTTCCAATATATTCGTGGAAGTGTCTTTGACACATCATGATGTAGCCTTTGTCTCTGAGCTCCTATGGATCTATCAAAAACGGTTTATGTTTTTTCAATATATATACATCAATGTTTGTTGGAAGCTTGTGTTTGATTAGCCTATTTTATCCCTACTCTTTATCTCCTTTTGGGATTGAATGAATTTTAACATTTATGTTTGCATTAAAAAAAAGGTCTACGACCAACCAATCAAGGTTGAAAAATTAGAAGAACAGTTTATGTTTTTCCAATCTATCTATCTATGTTTGTTGTAAGTTTGTATTTGATTAGCCTATTTCATCTCTACTCTTTATCTCTCTTTGGGATAGAACGAATCAAGGAAAAACTTATGAAGAGACCAGTTACAGGAAAAGATCTTATGATATTTATGTTTGCATAAAAAAAGTCTATGACCAACCAATCAAGGTTGAGAAATTAGTAGAAAATTAATTTGACATAATTAGAGCAATAATAGAAAATTATAAGCACATTAATATATAAATCTCAAATCAAAGATAAAAATATAAATTAAATAAAACAATATAAAAATACTACAATAAAATTTAAAATACAGTATTTGAAAAAGTAGATGCATATATTAATCTTACTTTTTTTTTTGGGTCAACATATTAATCTTACATATTCCAAACTCAAAAAAGGACAAAGCAGGAGAAAGTTTGGTTTAAAAAAATAAGCAAAATTTACCTTTCCATTAAAACGTTTTTACCAATATATAGAACAAAGTTTAAAGTAGTGTTTTTGAAGAAATTATTTTGTTAGATGAAAAATGTGAGACGATCTAAGTTTATATAGAAGTGAGTATTTACATTTACTAGAATTAATAATTAACTGTACATTTTCCTTAATCTCTTTTCAATTTTTTTTTGAATTAATAACTTAAAATTAAAAATTATTAAATAAGGTTATAATTTTGAATTTTATGAAATATATAATCTCCTTATAATTCTTTTTTTTTAAACTGTTTAATTTTTTAATTTTTTTTATAATTATCTTTTTACATTATTAATAATTTTTAAACAATTTTTTGTTTTTTGTCATAAGCTCAAATCCCAGATGTCAAAATATTAACTTTTACACATGTCAAATTCTCAGATTAATACACATGTCAAAATCTTGTTAATGACTAACTTTCAAAACCAAACTTTATATAATAAGAATATTGTTTAAACAATTTTTTGTTTTTTGTCATAATCTCAAATCTCTCCTATTAAATATTAACTTTTACACATGTCAAAATTTCAAATTATTAACTTGACACGTGTTAAAATCCTGTTAATGACTAACTTTCATATCACCTTTATGTAATAAGAATATTGTTTAAACAACTTTTTTTTGTTGTTTTCATAACTAGGTTTTGAACCTATTTGATATATTTTGATGAAAACTATATATGATTGATGACGGTAGTAAAATATTATTTTATAAAAAAATTAAATTAGTATTAAGAGAAAAGTTAAATTTTAGATACACAATTTTTTGAAATATAAAAATCAGTTGTGTTATAAAATCAAGTCTGATAAAAAAATCATGAATTTAACTCGACATCCAGGCGAGACGAATTAAATTGATGACCTCACATATCCTAAACCATTTCTTTGACCACCAGAAAACAAAACAATTTATCATCATGAATTTAACTCATTTTCATATTTAATTGATTGCTACCACCTATGTTTTCGTGTTTTTTATTCAATGTTTTCTTATTCTTCATATTCTTTCTTGTCATTTCTTTTGTTAAATTTTGTGGTAATCGTCATCATTAATTTTACCGTCTCGTTCTTCGCTATACTCTTTTTCTTCTTCATCCTCGTCAACTTCTTCACATTCTTCTACTGAAAAACTTTTTTTTTTAGACTACCACACAACTTGTTAATCCATCAAACTCCAAGAACAAAATCATTTTTTTCTCATAAAAATAAAAAATAAGATAAAAAATAAAAAATTAATACAAGAATATCAACTCATCTATATAATCATACACAAAAATATGTTTTACACCTCATAAAAACTAAAAAGCACAAACGTAGATAAATAACATAATATATGTTTTACATAAATACTTATAATATTTTAAACTTTTAAAAGGTTTCGAAATATAAATTTTGAACCTTTTAAAAAGTTTCAATATTTATAATACTTCAAACTTTTAAAATTTAAAAATTAGTATATTTAAAAACTTTTAAAAAGTTTCAATATTTATAATATTTTAAACTTTTAAAATTTAAAAATTATAATATTTAAAAACTTTTTAAAAGTTAAGAACTTTTAAAAGTTTCAATATTTATAATGTTAAAACTTTTAAAATTTTAAAATATTATAATATATTTTTTTGAAAGTTTTGAAAGTTTTAATTTGATCAAATAAAAAACCGGATTAAACCGAATATACTTTTAAACTTAGACGCCTGATAAATCAAACTTTCCTGCTCATTCGTTGTTGGAAGCATATTAATCTTATTTATACTGGTTCTGAACCATTGTCTAAAAATTTTATAGCCGATGTGGGATATTGTGCATAGTTCTTTTATTTCCATAAATTTAAAATTTTCTTTTTTCTAAAAAATTCTGGAAATTTAAAAAAATGTTAATGAATGACATGTCAAATCCTAATTGGTTGTTTAAAATAATTCTTAATATAGAAAATTCTGCAGATTTTAAAAAATGTTAATTAGTGAAGTGTCTAATCACAATTAGAGGTTTAAAATCCTATGTGGACGCTTTTAGGAGCTTATAGCTCCCACTTTTTATTAGTATAATTCAAATCCCTCCTATTAAATACTAACTTTTACACATGACAAAATCTCATATTAATAACTTGACGCATGTCAAAATACTGTTAATGGCTAATTTTCAAAATCCAACTTTATATAATAAGATATATATATAATCTCCTTAAAATTATTTTAAAAGGAACTTTGAATTTTTGTAATTTTTTTTATAATTATTGGTTACACTATTATTATTCTTTAAAACAAAATATTTTATTTTTGTTATTATCTCAAATCCTTCCTATTAAATATTAATTTTTACATATGTCAAAATCTCATATTGATTTAAACTTGACACATGTCAAAATCTTTTTAATTGCTAACTATCAAAATCCAACTTTATATAATAAGATTATAAATTATGAATATACATGTATTTATCACTATAAAGACATAAAATAAATTTGTTGTTAATTTTAAATTAATTTCTGTGTTTGTTTGAGTTAATAGTTTTGTATTTAGACTATTGAAGATAAAGTAATTTTTCATATAAATTATACATGAAATAAATAGAAAGTTTTAGTAAAAAATATGATAGTAAATATAAAACTAAATATCTTGCTGAAAGACAAGAAAATTGTCATTTTAGTTATTACTAGATTTTAACCCACGGTAAACGGCGTGGATATAATTTTTATTATTATGTATATTTTATATTGTATTTGTTATTTAAATATTGGATGTTTTACAAATAGAGGAATAACTAAATTTCTCGGCCGTTTGTGTGGCTAAATATTTATATTAATGTTTTAACCCATAATATATTTCATGACCATTTGTTTGTTATATTTAATTTGGTTTGTTTAGTGTTTGAGATTTTATTTTGATTTTTAATTATTATAACAAAAAATTAGGGATCTAAATACATAATAAGTCATTTATACGCTATGATTAAGTCACATTTTTATTAATGATTTAAATATTTTACACAATCTTAGTTAAATCAACTTAATTTTCTATGTCAAATCATATTAATAGTGTTGATAAATAATAAAATAAGGATTTAACTCGTGTTAGCACAAATTTAATGATATTTTATTAATTCAAACATTTCTTTTTTATAACTCATTTATTATATAACCATATTATATAGTATTTTAAACTTTTTTAATTTTATATATTCGTAATATTTTAAAATAAGTTTACATATATTAATTATAATATTTAAATAAATGTGAATCAAAGTTCTTTTTAGTAAAGAATGAAAACTCACAGATTTTGAAAAACAAAATGGTAATCAAATTGTTGTTTTCTTTGTTTGCAAAGAATTAAAAGATAGAATATCTTCAAAACACAATAAAAGATGTAGTTAAATATATTATAGTTTCTGTTTCCATATTTATTTTGCTGTAATTTTTTAGTTGGAATGAAATCTAAAATATTTAGGAAACAAAATCGGAAGTAATGCTATTTTTGGAAATTTTTTAGAGATTAACTTTGTAAATAAGTACAAATAAAAGGGTAGAACCCAAAATGTACTTCAAAAATGTATATATAGATGAAATGCAAAATATTTAGGAAACAAAATCTGGAGTAATGTTAGTTTTGGAAATCTTTTAAGGGTTAATGTTGTAAATAACTTTTTAAATAAACAAAACTAAAAGGGCATAACACAAAATGTAATTTAAAAATGTTAATATAGAGTAGTTAGTATAACCAATATTAGAAAGCTATAAAACTTAACCCTAAGAACCTCTTTTATATAGAGGCATACCCTAGAAACCCTAAACCCTCGAAACTTGATATATATATTAGAGTGTGATTGTATTCTCTCCTTCCTATGATCAGCACGTACAAAACAACGATCATGAGTAACGGAGAAACTTTTGATTCCATTCCGACAGATCTCTTTAACGAGATATTCTCAAGGTTGCCTGCAAAGTCCATATCTAGGTTTCGCTGCGTGTCGAAACTATGGGACTCCATGCTTAGCAGTCCATCTTTCACCGAACTGTTCTTGACCAGATCATGGGCTCGTCCACGTCTCTTATTCGCCATCAAACAACCCAGTGAATGGCGCTTCTTCTCGTCACCTCAGAATCCAGATGATGATGACAAGTCTTCTCTTGAAGTGGCGGCCACCGATTGTCATGTGGACTTCCCTGGTAAGTCCATGTTCAGAGACGACTGTACGTGTAGCTATACCTCTGGTTTGTTATGTTTTCCTAATGTGCCGATCTTGGAAAACAAGGGCGGGGATGTTGATCAGTGTGTGATATGTAACCCTGCCACAGGACAACGTGTGTTCTTACCTAAACAGAAAACAACGGGAGTCAGCTCGAGATTCTTTCTAGGGTTTGATACGATTGACAAGCGATTCAAGGTTTTGCATTTGGTTGAGTTCAGTAGACCTCATAGTACCATCCCACATAGATTTTGTTTTGAAACGGTTCATTATATTCTGACATTAGGGACTGGAAAAATGAGTTGGAGGGAGATCTCATGTCCCTTAGAGTTAGAGCTTTATCCTTTTAATAAAGGGATATGCATCAATGGGTTTTTGTATTACTTAGCTAAACGATTGGAAGAAACAGATTTTGTTGTAGTTTGCTTTGATGTTAGGTCTGAGAAATTCAAGTTTGTTGATGCAAGCTGCTTTAATGATCAAGCATGTGTTACATTGGTAAACTATAAGGGTAAACTAGGTGGGATTTATTGGATGCATGATTCCAACGGTGGAATAACTAATGTCCAATTGTGTGTGTGGATTCTAGAGGATGTCAAGAAACATGAATGGTCGAATTATGTCTATACTTTTGGTGATGGTGATCTCGGCGGTGCGAAATTTGATTGCGTCATTGGAGTGACGAGTACTGGTGAAATTGTTTCTTCGGATGAGAGTGAACCAATTAGAGTTTTGTACTTCAATTCTGAAAGGAACACTGTTAAGATTGTCCAAATCCAAGGATTTGAGTGTGGTAGTCTTGTTCACGCTTTTGTAGACCATGTGGAAGATCTTAATGCTAACTATGCAGAGCCACTCAAGTCAAGCCTAAACATCATTGAGAAAAGGGCGCCATCAAAACCACAACAACAAGGTAGTCGTGCATCATCAGGAAAGCAATTAGGCATATGCAAATTTGCTGCTCCATCTATAATGAAGACGCTGCCGACAAGTTTCATGCAGAACTCGTACGATTTATTAGCTAACCTAGAGTGAGAGAGGACATATACATGTATTGCTAGTTATTGGCTAATCTGTGACTGTATTCTGCTCTATCACTATATATGTTGGCTTTAGCTATTTCGTTCTTTCTTGTGTTTTACCTTCACAAATCAAACCGAATCAACGGAAAGAAAAAGGATTTTTGAAAAAGAACGCAGACCGAGTTTGTTATGGTATAAATCTAAATTGGTTTGGTACAATCATAATACCCAAATAGGTTCACTCTGTTACGCTCACCAGCTATGCTCTCCTTCGTCACAAGGCGACGGCTAGGTTCGCTTCAAAACGGAGCTTCCTTGCTCCGGTTCATGCGAATGGGAGGCAGGTCAGCCAAGACGGCGGAACAAAATCCCCTTCTCTACCGTCGTCACTCAAGAAGAAAGAAGAGAAATCAGAGTGGTGGATCGTCAACGGGGAGATGCATGAGATCGGAGATCTATCTTTTTGAGAATGAATTAAGACCAAAACAAAGAAACAAGAGGCGAAAGAAGAGTTATACAACTGTAACATGAACTGAAAATACTTTAAAACGAAAGAAGAAAGCTCAAATAACCCCAAATAAATAGAAGAATGGGTGCACAAGAAAAGAAACCACGAAACTTAGAAACAAAATTAAGAAGATGAGCAGTAAGTAAAATCAATCAACCACTAGATAAAGGCCCTTCTGTATACAATCACAAAGGAAGTGAAATGGTGAGAGATCACTTGGCGAGCACACTTTTTGAAAAGGAAAAAACTAAGAGAGATCACTTGTGCTATGTACTTATAGTGAGGACCTACGATGAGGATTGGCGAGCACGAACGAGTGCGTTGAGTTCCCTTACTTGGCTTCTCAACCGCTCTGGGTTGCAGAAAAAGTCCACAAATACCCGCCTTTGGAGTTCCACGTCCTTTGCGTGATGCTTCACGATCTGCAGCAATTATAGTATATTCAAATTTTCTATTTCACTCTAATACATATATGAGAGGAAATAAAATTAACAGATTAAGACTCGCCTCTCTTTTATTGCGGTGCTCGAGCGTGACCTCTTCTACTGCTGTAGAGAGTTTGGAGTTGATTTTCCCCATTTCGTCAAGTTCTTTCATCAGCGGCTAATGTTACATTAAGGAAACAACATGAGTTAAACTTCCATATATTGGTTTAGATTAACGACTAAAAATGGTAACTGAGAATTGATATTTGTTTTACCCATGGTGTCAGTATGGGCTGTGCCGTAGTTGAAGACGCAAAGAGTAGTTGCTGCAGGTTCTGAATATGGGTACACCTGAGAAACAGAGAAAAGACAATAGCTATATATAAGGCTCGTAAATGCTTGTTTCTGTGTACGAGAATGAGGAATGTGATGAGGAATTTGCACTTACAGTTCGTTAATGCATCTATTTCTGTCATCTGGAAGTGAATTCTCGAGGTCAGACTGAAGAGACGACAAATCCGACTGAAGAGCAACTATTTGCTGAATGATGGCTGGAGCTGAGACATAACTTGATAGCCCGGTCTGGGCATCTATAACAGGAAGAATGAAGGTTATCAGCCTAAATTATGTTTGGATAAATACCAGACAAAAGGGAACAATTTGTGTAAAACGATAGTGTTGACTACTTGAGTGAATGCTCAAGAGATCTCTAACTCCATGTAAAAAGCTGTCACGGTCATCTACTGCTCCTTGTTCTTGCACATCGGATGCAGCTTGGATCAGTGCTGAACACCGCCCCTGTTAATATATTGAAAAAAATTATTAGTTTCATTATCTGAAAGTTACAGGAAAGAGTGGACTGAAACTATTGGCTATGTGCTGAAACTAAAGTTTCATACCACACGGCTTCTTGTGGCGGAGAGGTAACCCTGAAGTTCAGATTCAATTACTTTTAGCAGAGAGAATGCTCCAAGCATGTTTTTCTTTTCTAGCTGGCATGCTAATTTCAAGAACAGGTGTCTTGCTAGCTGATTAACAAGATGATTGATGAACTGCAACAAAAATTTCCGATATGAAAGACAGATGGACAAGCAGATCTTGATATCTCAAACATGGAAAACACGCATTACTATGGCCAACATATCTTAAAGATATTAATATCTTGAAGATATCAAATCAAAAGAAATACAAATAAAAGTGAAGGCCAACATACCACTTTCTGTTTACTAATATACAGCTCTTGACGCATGACCTTTAGATCGTAGTCACCTAGAAGGTTATGATGAGTAAAATCATATGAAATCCCAAAATTGTCAAAGAGCTCCAGGTAATAAGCAAAACGTAAATGCTGAATACCTTGCAAGATATAGGTGTCCTGGAGTTGAGCAAGCTCCCAACATAGTTCAGGAATAGTCTGAAAAGAAGAACAGATTAAGCAAATATGTAATTCAAAGAAGTACCAACATGTTAGAGTTTAGGAAAGAGGATACTTGAAATGTCAAGAATTGAGTATATAAACAAACCTCAGATAAGATTTTTTCTTCTTTCTGATAAAGGGTCGAGATTTCTTCAACAAGATCTGCATGTTTTCTCCTGCACAGATATAAAAATGATCACGGGAATACAGTATGACAAGTTAAAGTTGTCAAAGATGATTTTGTCAATTTCTTGCTTCAATGTTTCATGTTCTTCTACCTTAGAGAATGTAGATCAAAATGAATATGAGCTTCAACTGATGTTACTTGAGATTTGAGCGTCAAGAGAATAGCTTGTTGCTTAGCATTCTCGACCTGGGCTTCAATCCATTGTCTCTCACTTGTTCCAAATCTGTGAATAACAAGAAAAATCCTAGGAGAGTGAGAAAACTTGTATGCGTGAAAATACGAAACTTGTCTGTGCTACTGAGTGGTATCCAGTATTTTTTTAGGCTGGCCAAAGCAAGAGAGACCCTTGTGCATATACAATCTTCTGAACTAAAAGATTTGATTCAAATCTAGAGCGACAGTCGAGGGGAAAGCTGAAATTTATATTGCTGTTGTACCACATAATACATACATAGATCGAAGCCGTTGCAGTTCAGCTACACGTTGATGCTGTGACTTTTCCAAATCTGCTGCATTGTAAATAGATAAGTTAAAGATGGACAGTCGCTTCGTCGAACAAGTAAAAAATCATGCACAATAATAAAACATGTTGCAATAATACATAAGTTACATAACTGCACAGGGATATATGCATTTCAGGCAACGCAATTGTACACCAGAAAAACAAAAATCACACTATAGTAAAGTTACCTCGCAACATGTTTGATGTATCATCAAGACTAACCCATGAGCATTTTGATTTTCCTTCCTCCGCAACTAAACGGTATGGCCCCTGAAATGATAGCAGAAAAATTCACATTAAGCTGAGTGCATAAATTGGTGCAAAATGAATAACAGTATAAGTTTGCCACCAAAAAAAAAAAAAAAAAAAAAAAAAAATGAATAACAGTATACTTTCTCCATTCTCAGAAATTGTCAAACCATACTATGGATAAGATCTCAACTAGCTTTACTTTTTCTATATGATGAAGAGAAGCTGAAATCATCAGCATTGACATCCACTTACTGTGTCTAGCTGCTTTGCAAACCACTGATTTAGCTCCTTTGTGCAGGCTGAATCTCCAGCCAAGTAGGCCTGAAAATCGGAGTATGCTAAGTAAATTCCATCCTCTGCACATATGAAAAGAGCCAATTAAGCTGGCTAAATGAGTTGATGACAATTTACTGACATAACTGTCAAAACGGTTTTGCTGACATAACCTTCAAAACCCCCCTTCTTTGTCTACAGAAAACACAACTTACTGCCTCCATGAAACTCTTAACACAGATAACTAAGTTCCATAAATGAAATCTTAGCTACAAAGAGAAACCAATCTAACTAATTGATCTTTCAAATAACTACCAGATATGCAACTACCTTATGCAACTAATTTAAAAGTATAGTGCACTAAAGCCAATTACACAATTCAGCTTCAAAGAAGATTTACGGTAGTTCACCAGGTATGGAAAAGTGAAACCAAAAAACAAGGTATAAGAAGGAAACCTTCGCCGGAATGATAATGTGCCAACTCTTGAGAAGTGGAAGCCAGTCTTCCTAGAACTCCATTCATCTTAATCACAGGAAAATATCAAAAGTAAACATCACAAACTTATCAAAGACCAAAAGAATTCCACTAAACAATTGTGTACATGTATCAAACCTGCAAATTTCTAGCAGATAAGCTGTCATCTATTGTTGTTATCTGTCCAGTGACAGCAGAAGTTGCAGCAACTCGAGCACGTCTCCCTTGGATCAGAGCTGAAGATTGGCCAGTGAGCAAATCATATTGCGTCTGTAACCGCCTTAGCTGTCTCTGCAACTCTAAGGCTTCAGCCTTATGCGCCAGAGTTGCATCTCTGTCAGTTAAAAAGAAACAGTCAGTGGTGCTGATGTAAATATTGGTATCCACAACTACATCAACGAAATCTAGTTCACTTATGAACAGCTGTGAGAACATAAGGAGATCTCACACAGTAAGAACCTGAATGTCATACATGAAAATCCAAGTGATGAGAAATAAAGTCCCTGGACATTCTCACATATATATAGAGAACCACAAAGAAACCTATAATTACTAATGCAAACGCCTGATGACCTAAGGAGATAAGTGACATAAAACCAAATTTCTCAACAAAAGTACCCCACTTCTCACGTGGGAAGAAAAAAATTTAACAGTGAACCGTAGGTCAATAAACTTACTTACTGCACACATTATATCCCACACTAAGAAACCAGGACAGTTGTACTTGTTTCAAGTGATGTAAAACTAAGTCCTTGACAAAAATTCCTCAAGAGCATTATAATAGGCATGGAACAGAAAGTACAGAATCGCATATAGGATATGAAGGTCTAACCTTACTTCTTTAATACTTTCTTCTGCTCCAAAAACCGCCTCCTGATTATTTCTCCTGGAAGAAAATGCTGATATGCTATCATAAGCCTGGTCCAGATCCTCGCCCTGAATCCATGCAAAAAATGCATAGTAAGAAGGCAGGGGAATTAACAGCGTAAGAAACCCTTAAAAAGCCGAGGATAGAAGAATGACACAAGGAGAGTTACCTCTAAGAGCTTCCCATCTCTTTGAAATTGCTCATATCTGGATCCAGAAACAAGAAAAACAACTATGAACTAACTACATAGAGAGAAGAAGCACATGGACTTTAACGGCAAAGAAATGCATCTGAATCTTTGCTAATAAGTTCCGGTAAAACTAAAATGCAGCAAGGCATTGAATAGTGAGAAAATAAGCTTAGCTATCAACAACAATTGAAAGTATAACCACAATGATTAGCCTAATTGCGATAATTCAAGCTTCACCAAAATGGAATATATACCTATTTCACCAAAACCAAAACAAATTCGACCTAATCCGGAAACCAAACAACATTGAGAAGTGAGACATTCGATTTTGAATCTGACAATGGTAGCGAAAAAAAAAAAGAGAACATACAGTGATAGTTCGGCGAGAGAGAGGACATTGGAAGAGCGAAGGGAGGAACAGATCCAGTCGAGGATAGGTCGAGCATCGTCGCACTGAAACGGCCATTCGAAGCTGTCGGGATCTAATTTTCCGGCGCCTTCGTAACCTAGCTCCGCCACGAGAGAGCACAGTCTCGCGCTGCTCATCACCGATCGCCCTTTTTCTTCAGCGCCGGTGGTTGTGGGAAATTATACGATTTGCCCCTGAATGAAATTTTGAAATTCACACTGTTGTTTGTTGCCTCTTAATTTCAATTTTGAAACAAAAAAAACATAAACATTTGCTTTTTGTTAGTGGATAGGTTCTATATTTTGATGTCTCCTTAATATATTTTTGTTATTCTTTCATGGAAAAAAAAAAAACAAACAAACTTTTACATGGCAAGTGAATGCAACAACAAGATGGCCTAAATCACGATTTTGTCTAGGACTGTGTTGGATTTTGACAATACGGAGACTTTGTTCTTTATAGTTTACTTGGTCAAGTTTATGTTTCCGCAAAACTAGTTATTAGTTGAGTTAGTGGAGTGATGTTTTGTTTCTGTTTATTTGCTTTAGCATTTGTAAGTCTATAAAAGGCATTGGACGAGTATGAATAAGATTAGATCATTCAGTGCAAACTTGTGTATTCTTTGAGTCTAAATCTACATTTGGTATCAGAGCAAAACACATTTCAAAGTGATCAGAGAAAGAAAGATGAGCGACGACAAAACACTAATGAAGATTCCACACTTCGATGGTCACTATGATCATTGGAGTGAATTAATGGAAAATCTCTTGAGATCCAAGGGATTATGGAGCTTGGTAGAAGAAGGTGTAACCGATCCAGCACCCGGAGTTGAGATGACTGCAGCGCAGCAGAAGAGTTTCAATGATCTGAAGATGAAGGATCACCAAGTCAAGCATTACCTGTTCCAAGCGATTGATCGGGTCGTGTTTGAGCAAATCTTGGATCGTAGCACATCTAAGATTATTTGGGAGTCCATGAAGAGGAAGTTTGGGGGAAATGAAAGAGTGAAGTGATCTCTTCTCCAAACTTTAAGGAGAGATTTTGAGGTACTCGTCATGAAGAATGAAGAGAGCATTGACGATTACTTCAAGAGAGTGATGAGTGTCTCCAACCAGATGAGGAGCAATGGTGAAGAAATGCCAGATTCGAAGATTGTTGAGAAGATTCTTGGAACTCTGACTAATAAATTCACCTATGTAGTGGTGTCTATTGAGGAGTCTAAAGACACCGAAAGCATGGCGATCGATGAGCTGTAGAGTTCGCTGTCCGTTCATGAGAAGAAGTTCAAGAAAACCAACTATGAAGAAGAAGTTCATGCTCTTAATGTTGGAGGAAGAGGCAGAGGAGCCTACATAGGTCGAGGTCGAGGCAGAGGCAGGGGTCGTACATTCAACAAAGCCACGATCGAGTGTTACACCTGTCACAAGCTTGGACATTTCTCATATGAATGTCCAAATGTGAACCATGGGGCTCAATTTGCAGAAATTGATGAGAAAGATGAAGTTCTCCTCATGGCATATGTAGAACTACAAGGAACCAAAAGAGGAGATGTTTGGTTCGTGGATTCTGGATGCTCAAACCATATGTGTGGAGAGAGCAAAATGTTTTCAAGTTTGGACAGTGCTTTCAAACACAATGTCAAACTTGGAAACAGTCACAAACTGATGGTTAGTGGGAAAGGAGTTGTGAAGATAACGCTTAATGGAGTAAGATACGTTATCAATGATGTGTACTATGTTCCGGAGCTGAAAAACAACTTGTTGAGTGTTGGACAACTTCAAGAGAAGGGTCTCGATGTTCTATTCAGAGGAGGAGAAAAGAACACATGCAGCATTTTTCATCCTACAAGAGGAAAAATTGCAGAGTCAGTCAAGAGCACCAATCGAATGTTCGTTTAGTTGGGAGAAATCAATGAGAAGACAAAGGAGGAGAGATGTTTGCAGGTCGATGTTGCAGACCAAGAGGAGCTCTGGCACCACCGGTATGGACATCTTAGTTAAAAAGGTCTCTCAATCCTGCGTAACAAGGAGATGGTCATGGGGTTACCAAACTTTGGAGGAACGAAGGTGACTTGCGAATCATGTGTCAAAGGCAAACACCATCGAACTTCCTTCCCAAAGCAGAGCAAGTGGAGAGCTATAGAGAAGCTGCAACTTGTTCACTCCGATCTGTGCGGTCCAATAACTCCATCATCGAATAGTCAGAAAAGATATTTGATCAGCTTCATTGACGACTTCTCAAGAAAGACGTGGATCTACTTTGTGCTTGAGAAATCAGAGGCCTTTCAACAATTCAAACAATTTGAGGCGTATGTGGAGAAACAGACAGGAAGCTTCATCAAATGCTTAAGGACAGATCGAGGAGGAGAGTACAACTCCATTTAGTTCAAGGAGTTCTGCAAGGAACACGGAATCAAACGCCAGCTCACCGCTGCGTACACCCCACAGCAAAACGGCGTTGCAGAGCGTAAGAACAGAACTCTCATGAATATGGTGAGAGCTGTGCTGATAGAGAAGGAAGTACCAAGGAGTTTTTGGCCAGATGTAGTGCAATGGTCAAACCATGTCCTAAATCGATCTCCCACCGTGATCGTGAAGGATATGACTCTAGAAGAAGCATGGAGTGGGAACAAGCCATTAGTGGATCATTTTCAAATTTTTGGCTGTGTTGGCTATGTTCACATCCCAGATGTGAAAAGAACCAAGCTAGATGACAAGAGCGTGAAGTGTGTCATGATTGGGTACAACAGTGAGTCAAAAGCATACAAGATGTATGATCCGGTAGAGAAGAAGACTCATATCAGTCGTGATGTGATATTCGAAGAAGACAAAAAATGGAGTTGGGATGAAAGTCTCTCTACAGAGCAGTTGGTGGAGCTCGAGTGGGAAGATGAACATGAGTTCGATGAAAATGAAGAGGAAGAGGTAGAAGTGGAGGAAACAGGAGACGATAGTGATGGAGATCCCCCTCCGCAAGCTCATGTTCGACCAAAAACTGCAACAGTGGGCAGAACAAGAAGGCCACCTGTTTGGCACGATGACTACACATCTGGAGAGGAGCTATCAGACACCGAAGAAGAGGCAAACATGGTGCGAGTATGATCTGAGGAGGAGGAGATTGTAGCAGAACTTATGGTGATCTCAGATCCCACTTCTTTAGAGGAAGCTGTTAGACACTCGAAATGGAAGACTACAATGAATGCAGAGATTTGTTCGATTGAAAAGAATCTGACATGGTCTCTGATGGAGCTTCCAGCTGCAGCCAAAGCCATTGGCGTGAAATGAATCTACAAGACAAAACTTAATGAGCAGGGAGAGGTTGACAAGTTCAAGGCTCGTCTTGTGGTAAAGGGTTATGCACAAGAATATGGGATTGACTACACCGAAGTTTTTGCTCCTGTGGCAAGAATGGATACAGTGAGGATGATCATTGCTCTAGCTGCTCATCGAGGGTGGGGAATTCATCAGTTAGATGTCAAATCTGTTTTCTTACACGGAGAGTTGCCGGAAGATGTCTATGTGGAGCAACCTCAAGGGTATGAGGTAACTGGGAAAGAACACATGGTCTACAAGCTCCATAAGGCTCTATACGGACTAAAACAGGCACCACGAGCTTGGTTTAGTCGTATAGAAGCTTACTTCATCAAAGCAGGCTTTGAGAGCAGCATCAGCAGCAAACTTTGTTCATCAAACACAAAGGAGGTAAAATACTCATTGTTAGTATTTATGTTGATGATTTGCTCTTTACTGGTGATGATGAGGTGTTGTTAGCTGAGTTCAAACAGTCTATGAAAAGGGAATTTGATGTGACTGACTTAGGGAGAATGAGGTATTTTCTGGGAATAGAAGTAGTACAAAAGAATGATGGCATCTTTATTTGTCAAAGAAAGCATGCAGCGGAGGTCATCGAGAGGTTTGGAATGCAGAATTTCAACTCTGTCTGCAATCCAATTGTTCCTGGTCAGAGACTTCACCGAGATGAGACGGGTGTGAAGGTTGATTCAACCCTTTACAAACAAATGGTGGGAAGCCTGATGTACTTAACGGCAACACGTCCTGATCTCATGTTCGTGGTGTGTCTTGTTAGTCGTTTCATGTCAAATCCCACACAGCTACACTTTGCAGCAGTGAAACGAATCATGCGGTATCTAAAAGGCACCATGGAGTTTGGAATCTGGTACAAGAAGGAGGGAAAAATAGGGCTTGTTGGTTACACAGATAGTGATTATGCGGGAGATATAGATGATAGCAAGAGCACATCAGGGTATGTTTTTCTAATGGGAGGAGGAGCAGTTGCATGGTCGTCACGAAAACAGCCTATCGTGACACTTTCAACTACCGAAGCAGAGTATGTTGCAGCATCAACTTCTGCTTGTCAATCTATGTGGATGGGAAGAATTCTGAAAGAGATTGGTTACAATCAAGGAGGAGAAATGGAGCTACTATGTGATAATACTTCAACCATCAAGTTGTCTAAAAATGTTGTGTTACATGGTAAGTCGAAGCACATCAGGGTTCATATTCATTTTCTCAGGGATTTGGTTAAGGAAGGAGCTATTAAGCTGACATACTGCAAAACTGAGCAGCAGCTCGCTGATATCATGACTAAGCCGATGAAGATGGCAACGTTTCAGAGAATTAGAGTAGCTTTCGGAATGCGTGTTTTGAACTGACTCCTTGAGAAGGTTCAGTTCAAGGGAGGGTTTGTTGGATTATCTTTCGAGTCTTAGTTAGTTACGCAAGTTTAACAATAAGGAGACTTGTTCTCTATAGTTTACATGGTCAAGTTTATGTTTCCGCAAAACTAGTTAGTAGTTGAGTTAGTGGAGTGATGTTTTGTTTCAGTTTATTTGCTTCAGCATTTTTAAGTCTATAAAAGGCATTGGACGAGTATGAATAAGATTAGATCATTCAGTGCAAACTTGAGTATTCTTTTAGCCTAAATCTACATACTGTGGTTTTGCACCGAGTCACATATTGTACTACCCCAATCGAAAAGTTGTGGTTTTGGTTGGGTTTCGATTTTCTCCGCTGACCCAATCAGCATATTTTCAATTGAAAAATACTTATGAGTGTCTTGTTCACTTTTTCCTTTTCAACCAATCAAAATCTTCTATACATTATTTTATTTAAAAATTAAATCAAAATTAAATTAAAAAGCAAAACAGATTAAGGAAACAAATTATGTATAATTTTTTTAAAAAAAGTTAAATATTGGCTTGGTTTAGACTTTACAATTAGAATGAAATGATGTATCGGTTTGGGTTTACAAATAAGGTGATTAGGGTTTAAATTTTACAATTCAAAAAATTTATATGTCGGTTTGGGTTTACAAATGAAGTGGTTAGGGTTTAGATTTTACAAATAAAACAAAATTATATGTCGGTTTGGGTTTACAAATGAAGTGGTTAGGGTTTAGATTTTACAATTAGAGCGAAATTATATGTCGGTTTGGGTTTACAAATGAGATGGTTAGGGTCTAGATTTTACAATTAAAACGAAATTATATGCCGGTTTGGGTTTTCAAATGAGATGGTTAGGGTCTAGATTTTACAATTAGAACGAAATTATATGTCGGTTTGGGTTTACAAATGAGATGGTTAGGGTTTAGATTTTACAATTAGAATGAAAGTATATGTCGGTTTGGGTTTACAAATGAGATGGTTAGGGTTTAGATTATAAAATTAGAACAAAATTATATGTCGGTTTGGGTTTACAAATGAGATGGTTAGGGTTTCGATTTTACAATTAAAATGAAATTATATGTCGGGTTGGTTTACAAATGAGATGGTTAGGGTTTAGATTTTACAATTAGAATGAAAGTATATGTCGGTTTGGGTTTACAAATGAGATGGTTAGGGTTTAGATTATACAATTAGAACAAAATTGTATGTCGGTTTGGGTTTACAAATGAGATGGTTAGGGTTTCGATTTTACAATTAGAATGAAATTATATATCGGTTTTAGTTTACAAATGAGATGGTTAGGGTTTAGATTATACAATTAGAACGAAATTATATGTCGGTTTGGGTTTACAAATGAGATGGTTAGGGTTAGATTTTACAATTAGAATGAAATTATATATCGGTTTTAGTTTATAAATAAGCGGTTTAAGTTTTTAATTTTATAATAATATATACAGATTTTGTTTCCTTATTTTATAAGGAGATGAATGAATAAGTTATTAAATGTATTATGACATGTCATATTTTCATTGGCTAAAGTAATGAGAAGTGAACAAAGGGGTTTTATGAGTGAACCCAAGAATTGTTCTTTTCAATTTAGGTTTGGTTTTTAATTTAGGTTTGGTTACGTGAGAATTTTGATTTGGTTTGGGTAGAACCGATCAGTGTTTTTGTGTAATTGTTTGGCTATACCAAAATTAGATCGGTATTCATTAATACCTAAATTAAAACGAACCTATTTACCCACTTAAAGTAGGTTGGGTGACAGATCGGCCATAGGAAAGGAAGAGTGATCAATGCCAGCTAAGGTTGTTAGACACCGTAGCTCACCTTTCACTAAAAAGAAGGTGGTGCAGCCAGGTTAGTCGACTCAGTCCCTGTACTCCTTATCGAAAGATAGGTGCTTTAGCAACTCGACCAAGCCGAACTTCTAACAGCCCGCCCGCTACCATGCCTCCCCACATTATACAGTTTTAACCGTTTTTAAATCAGTACATTTAACCAAGAACCGAAACGAGCCAAACCATTTATTTTCGGTTAATTTCGATAAATACTACTAGTATTTTGGTTAAACAAGAACCAAAAAAGGCAGCTCAGGTCAGTTTGGTTCGGTTAACCCAAGTGGCATGCCATAAATTTTTGACGATACGAAGAGATTTTTTATTCATCTTGGAAAATAGTACAAGACTGAGATCAAACTACATATAGTTTACAAATTGATGCTATATATATGAAGAAATAAAAAGAGTCGATGGTATAAACAGAATGTGGTTCTTTAGAAGCAGAATCATGTTTTGAGAAAAGAGATCGACTTTTATATGTATGATAGAAAATTATGTGCGAGTGATTGCTAAAGAAGCACAATAAGTGGGAAATAACGTTCGTAGAGATGCGTTGCATACATGTGAAGCAGGTTCAAATGGAGTTCTTGGGATTGATGAATCTCCTGTTTTGTTAAAATCCCTTGCTGCTATATAGTGCTATTGTTATTAAGAGAGTTAGGTTGCTTCCGAATATGATACTTTTGACCCCTTTTTTTACCTTGATGAGGTTTGGCAAGCACGGTCAGGGACACGCGCATTGAGTTCCCTCACTTGGTTTCTCAGAAAAAGTCCACAAATACATTATGCTCCACGATCTGCAACGATAGCAGTAAACTCAAATTTTCTATATCGCTATAATACATCTATAGCAGTTCATGGAAGAGGAATTTAGATGAACAGATTAAGACTCACCTTCTTTTTTTATTGTCGAGCTCAAGCATGACTTCTTCCACTGTTACATATAGTTTGGAGGTGATTTTCCCCATTTCATCAAGTTCTTTCATCAACAGCTAATATTTACAAGGGAGAAACAAAATGAGTTAAACTCCAGGTCTTGGATAAGGTTAAAGTCAAACAATGGTAACTGAGATTTCTTTTACCCATGGTGTCAATATCGGTTGTGCCGTAGTTGAAGACGCAAAGAGTATTTGCTGCAGGTTCTGAATATGGGTTCGCCTGAGAAACAGAGAAGAGACAATAGTGATACATGAGGTCGTAAAAGAGAATGAGGAATGTGCTATGAGGATTTTGGACTTACAGCTCACTAATGCATCTATTTCTGTCGTCTGGAAGGGAATTCTCAAGGTCAGACTGAAGAGATGATATACCTAACTGAAGAGCAACTATCTGCTGAATGATGGCTTGAGCATCTATTACAGGAATAAATGAAGATCATCAGCCTAAAGTAGGTTAGGAAATATCAGACAAAAGGGAAAAATCATGTAAAACGGTAGCATTGATTACTTGAGTGAATGCTTAAGAGATCTCCAACTCCATGTAAAAAGCTGTCATTGTCATCCACCGCTCCCTGTTCTTGCACATCATATGCAGGTTGGATCAAAGCCGAACATCGTCCCTGTATATATAGCGAAGAAATGAATTAGTTTCAATATCCGATAGTTGCAAGAAAGCGTTGACAATAATTACTATGGCTAATGACCACACCACACGACTTCTTGTGGCTAAGAGGTAAGTCTGGAGTTCAGATTCGATTACTTTAGCAGAGAAAATGCTCCAAGCATGTTTTTCTTTTCTAGCTGACATGCTAATTTCAAGAACTGGTGTCTAGCAAGCTGATTAACCAGGTGTCTGATGAACTGTGACAATATATTGGGATATCAAAGACATAATGACAAGTAGATCTTTGTATCTTAGACATGGAAAAAACACCATGCAAGTCTTGTGGCCAACATATCTCGAAGAGATTTAACTAAAAGTATACAATTAAAACTTAATGACAACGTACCACTTTCTGTTTACTAATATACAGTTCTTGACGCATGACCTTTAGATCGTAGTCACCTACAATTTATGATGAGCAAAAAGCATATAAAAGCATGCATAGGCTACATGTAAGGAGCAAAAAGTAAATGCTTAATCCATTGCAAGATATAGGTGTCCTGGAGTTGAGCAAGCTCCCAACATAGCTCGGGAGTAGTCTAAAAGGAAGAAGAGATAAAGCAAATATTATATATTCACAGAAGTGTCTACTTGTTTGATACTTGAAATGTCAAGAATTGAGTATATAATTAAACAAACCTCAGATAAACATTTTTCTTCTTTCTTATAAAGGGTCGAGATTTTTTCAACTAGATCTGCCTGTTTTCTCCTGCACAGTTATGAAAATGATCACCGGAATACAGTATGACAATTTAAGGTGTCAAAAAGATGATTTTATCAATGTTTCATGTTCTTCTACCTTAGAGAATGTAGATCAAAATGAATATGAGCTTCAACTGATGTTACTTGAGATTTGAGCGTCAAGAGAATTATCTAGCTTGTTGCTTAGCATTCTCGACCTGGGCTTCAATCCATTGTCTCTCTTCCTTTTTCCAAAGCTGTGAATAACCAGGAAAATGCCTTAGAGAGTGAGAAAAATCGTATGCGTGAAAATTCCACAATTTTATTTTATATGCCATAAAATGGTCTCTAGTTTCTCTTAGAGAGACCCTTGTACTTATACATTTTTTTCTCAACTAAACGAATATATTCAAATATTCAAATCCAGAGTAACAATCAAAGTGAAAGCTGAAAATTATATTGCTGGAGTACCAAATAATACATATATGGATCGGAGCCACTGCAGTTCATCTACACGTTGATGCTGTGGCTGTTCCAAATCTGCAGCAATGTAAATAGACAAGTTCTAGATGGAAAATGGCTTCTAACAAGTAAGAATTATGCACAATAACAAAATGGAGGATTTTTATTATACAGAGGGAAGTTACATATTTTAGGCTTACATAATAGTATATGAGAAAAACAAAAGTCACACTGTAGGACCGTTACCTTGAAACATGTTTAATGTATCATCAAAGCTAACCCGTGAGCATTTCGATTTTCCTTCATCTGCGACTAAACGGTATGGCCCCTGACATGACAGCGGATAAACATTGAACAAGTGCACAAAACGGTGCAAGATGAATACCAGTTGATAATTTCTTCATTCTCAGAAATTGTCAAACCATAGCATTTGTCACTAGGTACGAACGACCAATAAGATCTCAGCTAGCTTGACTTTTCTATAAGAGGAAGAAAATTTGAAATAATCAGCAATTGATTCACCACTAATTCCATGCACTTACTGTGTCTAGCTGCTTTGCAAACCACTGATTTAACTCCTTTGTGCACACTGAATCTCCAGCCAAGTAGTCCTGAAAATCGCAGTATGCTAAGCAGCTCCGTCCTCTTCACATATGAAACAGCCAATTAAGTTGGCTAAAAGAGTTGATGACTTTTACTATGATGCATACTGTATATAATAGAATATATCAGTAAGAAAACTGCTCTGCTAGCTGTCAAAACCCCACTTTTTGATCTATCAACCAAAAGAAGTATCTAAGAAAATACAACTTCCGGCCTCCATAAAACTCTTCATACAGATAACTAATAGATAAGTTCCATAAATGATATCCAGGCTACAGATAAATAAATACCCAATCTAACTAATCGATCTTTCAAAATATCTACCAGATATGCAACTATCTTATGCAGCTTAAGTTTCTCACCCAACTGATGCTAATTTAAAAGTATAATGCATTCAAGCCAACTAGATATACAGTGGTTCACCGGATAGGGAAAAATTAAACCAACAAATAAGGGGTACTAAGGACACCTTTTCCGGAATGATAATGCGCCAGCTCTTGCGAAGTGGAAGCCGTCTTCCCAAAACTCCATTCATCTAAATCACAGGAAATTACCGAAAGAAAACATCACAAACTTATCAAAGACCAAAAGAATTCTACATTCCACTTTACATTGTGTGAGGTTCATGTACCAAACCTGCAAATTTTTAGCAGATAAGTTGTATTCTATAGCTGTTATCTGTCCAGTGACAGCAGAAGTTGCAGCTAGCGCTGGGCACGGGACGCGTACCCTTGAATTTTTCGATATCCTTTACCCGATCCGACTCTTACGGGTAATAGAAAAAAATTACTCGTACTCGACCCTTAAATAGCGGGTACTCGTAAAAACGGGTACCCGGTAAAAAACAGTTGACCCTTTAAATACCCGACCCTTTAACGGGTACCCGGAAAAACTGGTATCCGGCAAAAAAAATCGCCAATAACCGCAAAAAGAAGAACTCATAAATGTCAATAATTTCATATTCCGAAATCCAAAAAAGAAGAACATTTATAAATGTATGCAACATATAGTATCAAAAAATATAAAATTACAAACTTAAAAAGCTTATAATTTCATGTTGCCGTTCTTCCGTAAGCTGCCGTGTAATTTCCTAACAACTTTGATTCTCTTTCCTTACCTAAACATAAACGTAATACAAAAGATCAATATCAAGCTCCAACATATATTCACAGAAACAGTATGAGGTTTACAATATTACCTTCTTCATCCGTGTTTAATGAAGTTAAACCCACTCATCTTCCAAAGAAAGACTAACTCCTTGGGGGAAAGCGCTAAACTCTACAAACAAAAAGTAACTTGTAAGTGTATAAATAAATATGAACATTCATTGATTAAAGCTCAAAGATTAAAAATTTTACCATCTTCTAGAGTCTCAAGCTCTTCCATTGGTTCTTCCTCCGAAGAAACTTGTGGATAATCATACCGAATCCAATCTTGAGTGCAAATGAGTGCTTCAACTATCATTGGTGTGAGAGAACTTCGGAAAGGAACAAGTATGCGACCACCTGTGCTAAATGTCGATTCAGAAGCAACAGTTGAAACTGGTATTGCTAAAAGATCCTTTGCCATTAAGGAGAGAATCTTAAACTTTGAACTTGCTTTCTTCCACCACAACAATATATTAAAATCCGGATCAGACCTAGGAACACAATCATCAGCTAGATAACACTCCAATTCTGTTTTAAAAACCAAATTTGCTTCTGTTTCTTCATGCATATCCATCAATGAATCAAGATCAAAACTTCCAACCACATCCACTTCTTCTAAATTACTGGTTCCTCTTGGCACTTGGTTAGTATTTGTAGTAGAGCTTGAAGCATAGCTTTCATAGACTTGATACATCTTCTCAAGCAGAGTATGAATACTTTCGATCAAGGCCTCAGCAACGCTCCCACCATAACTTTCACGGATTAGCCAACTCACGTACTTCATCTTATACCGAGGATCAACGACACATGCGATAAATATCACCAAGTTCATGTTTTCTCCCCAGAATTTATCGAACTTTATCTTCATTTTACCAGCCATTGACTTCAGATTAGCATCATTCTTGTTTAACTCCATTTTCCGAATCATAAGGCCAACACCAAAGATCTCCTTCATATAAGCATTTCCCGTGAAATAACGTGTTGTAGAAACTTTCAAAGTGGCATCATAGAAGAACTTAAAGATAGGTAAAATGGAGATTTCATAGGTCCAATCAGATTCAGTTGGCGCACCTCCTATTTTCTGAAGTTCTTCCATGTATTTTTCATCTTCCAACTCAAGCATATCGAATCCCTTCTTAAGTTTCACAGCAGCTTCCAACATTAGGTATGTGGAATTCCATCTTGTCTCAACATCTAAAGTAAGACCAGATGTAGTAGAGATGTTTTGATGAAGAAGACATTCCTTAAACTTTAGTAATCTAGCCGAAGAAGATCTTATGTAGCGAACAACAGTACGAATTCGACAAATAGCAGTATTCATCTCTTGTAGACCATCTTTAACAACCAAATTTAAGATGTGACACCACATCTCATGTGAAGATAATCACCATCAAGGAAACTTGTACCCCATGACTTAAGTCTTCTTTTCAAGAATCTTATAGCGACATCATTTGCACTTGCATTATCCACGGTGAGTGTAAAAACCTTGTTGATTCCCCAAGAAACTAAACATTTCTCAAGCATCTTCCCAATCATCTCACCTTTATGACTATGTATTTGACAAAAGTTGATGATTTTCTTATGTAGATTCCAGCCATCATCAATGAAGTGTGTTGTTAAACACATGTAGCTAAAGTTTTGCACCGACGTCCATGTATCCGTAGTGAGAGAAACAGATCCCCTGTAACTTTTAAAGAACTTCTTCAGCTTGTTCTTTTCTTCAAGAAATAAACTCATGCATTCCCTAGTTATTGATCTACGAGAAGGAATAGTAAACCGAGGTTGAACAATGCTCATGTATTCACGAAAACCTACTTTCTCCACAAACCTGAATGGTAGCTCATCCTTTATAATCATTCTCAGCAAAGCTCTGCGTGAATCTTCTTGACTAAACGCTAGATATGATGGAACAGCTCCAACAGTGTTATCTTTGTTAGATTGATTGAACAAGGTAGCCTGCTTCAATCTTTTTCCATCCATTGTTTCAACGGCAAGCTCCGGGTGAAGTTTTTTGCATCTCCTCATATGCTTAATCATATTACTTGTAGTGGTACCAGATTTCGTCGTAAGACCAACAAGTTGTGAGCAATGGTTACATTTCGCTTTATCTCCCTTCTCTGTTTTCTTAAAATGATCCCAAGCCACTGACTTTATTTTTGGAGATATCTTATCAATGTCGGGACCTTAATTATGTTCCACCTTGGGATTTTCGATTTCTTCGATTGCCATCTACAACATAACAAGATAACATAAACAAAAAATCAGAGAGATGAATAAAAAATAGAAGTGGCAACAAGAATCTTGAATATAAAATGAGACATGAATAACCTGTTTCAAAGTGAAAGCCTAGAAACTAATTGGCGGCCGACAAGGAAGTGTAGTGGAGGAGGAGAATAGAAACTATGTTAGCTAGGTGAAATATATATTAATTCAATTAGGTTATGGTCTTGTGGATATATTAATTGAATTGGGCTTTGTATCATTTTAATTGGGTTAAATTGAACCTAGACTTTAACTTTAACTATAGAATATATTCATAAATTAATAATATATAATAATAATACAAAATATTAAAAGGTATTAACGGGTCGGGTAACAAAACGGGTAAAGGGACAAGTAACGGGACGGTATTGAAAATTAAATTAATACTCGATACTCGTCCCTTACTCACAGGTAATATAATTATAGAACCCTTTACTCGACCCTAAGGTTACGGGTACCCTTTTTTCGGGACGGGTACGAGCCGAGTAACGGACCGAATATGGGTAACGGGTATTAGTGTCCAGGCTGAGTTGCAGCAACCCGGGCACTGTCTATGTTGGATATGGGCTTTGCTACAGAAGCCCAAACAGAAAATTTTAGAAGTTTTGGGCCTAAAGTCTTGGATTTGGCCCATCTGGTCGCAGGGGAAAAATCTTCAATTTACTGAGAAATAGAAGAAGCCTTACGTCACTGACCCACTATAAATACTAGAGGTCTTTGTCAGAGCTGGGGATCCGAAATCTTGGCAATCAGAGAGAAAAAAGCAATTATTTTTGTATTATTTGCGCTTAGATCTTTGATTATATTTTTCGTAAACACTCACCTTCAATTCTACGTTAATAAAAGGACCAGCTCCGATTCATCCCCATTAAGACTCGTTTTATTTCTATTGTCGATTTCTTACATACAACAATTTGGCGCCCACCGTGGGACCAGACGGAATCCTTTTATTTGACGAATAGAGTTTGAAGACAAAGGCGTTTTCAAAAAACCAGAAGCATGTCTCACACTGATCTCTCAAGTAACGAAAGCGTCAACTCTTCCGCTCGAGGACAAACCAGCTCCAAGGCGTCAATCCAACTGACCGCGAAGCCGTAGGCGCTACGTGCGTCGCTCCGACTAATCGCGAAACCAACGGCGCTATCCCTCCTGTTCGTGTAGCCGTTGGCATCAATCCAACCGACCGCAAAGCCGTAGGCGCTACGCTCGTCGCTCCAACAAATGGCATAGCCTACGGCGCTCCGAACACCGCGTAACCGTAGGCGCGTACGCGCATCACCCAAACCATCTTACACCATCGTACATGCAATCAACGAACAATCAACGAACAATCATCGATATTCTCCACTCCTGAATACGATCTTGCTCTCGCAAGCATAGCCCGTAACGGCGACCTCGTCAACTCTCAAGCAAGCCACGACGAAGTCACGTACACCATCATCAATCTCGCCATCTCGCCAACACATATGCGAGCAAGTCATCTCGCCTAAAATCGCAAGCACTCATGCGCTGACTTCCGCTGCGTCACCTCGCCACCGCATCGCCGAAAAACCTTGATCTCGCCAGAATTTTGAGCAAGCCTTGAACTCGGCCCACGAACCAACACAAGGGTAACCCTCGAGCACACCACCGAGTGCGCCATCGCCGAGACCTGCGAGACGCGACCGATAAGCTGGACGCGCATCAAGCATCAAGCACGCCCCCGTACAAAATCCACCTCGCCAAGTCTCCCACTCACAATCTCGCACTCTTGAGCTCGCATCTCACGATCTCGTATGCAAAAAGTCTCGATCTAGCCACAATCTCGTACGCAAAAGTCTCGACCTTACCATCCTCTCGATCTAGCAAAAGTCTCGACCTTGCCATCCTCTCGATCTAGCCATGATCTCGTACGAAATAGTCTCGACCTCGCCATCCTCTCGATCTAGCCACGATCTCGTATGCAAAAGTCTCAATCTCGCCATGAGCTCGTACGAAAAGGTCTTGATCTCGCCACGATCTCGTATGCAAAACTCTCAACCTCGCAACTTTCGCTCGAGCTCGCTACCCTCAATCTCGCAACTCTTGCTGTAGCTTGCAACCCTCGATATCGCAGTCACGATCTCGCCACTCTTGATCTCGCACTCTTGATTTCGCAACTTGCACTCGATTTCGCACTCTCGATCTCCCCACTCTTGATCTCACGCTCTCAAGCCCACAAAATATGGATGAAATTTCTTAATTACGCCATCGTACATTGCCCGTCGTCATTCCATGACTCCACGATTCTCCTACCACCCTTGGCGGCACCTCGCTATCGTCTCCATTATGTCACCGCACCACAGAGAACAATATGCTGTTGACCTCTACACACCGTCGCGCTTGGATTAACGAACCGCTAGACCAAGGCACCAACATCGCTCCGTATTGAAGCTGACATCGCCAAGCACCATCACGCCGCAACGCACAATAATCGGAGAGGATAAAGCCACACCAAGCTCAGTAAGCAGCATTCCAACCGACCTCTCTAAATTGGAAGAATGGTGAGATTCCGAACAACCATGATCTCGCCCTTGCCAAGTCTCGAACACTCCGACTGGACAAGCATCAAAGTCGACAAATCGTCACACGAGCCATGCTGCCTCCGCGTCAACTACCATACCATCACGTCGACATCGTACACGCACCCACCAGACAGCGCCGCCGGCAAACCACCGCACATTCACCAGCACGCAACAAAGAGCAATACCTGCCATATTTGGCGCAACGAGAACCTCTCAAGCCCAAAAAAAAAAAATCGTCACACGCTCGACAATATCGAGCTCTAAGTACTCACGGGATAATCCAGAAGCAAAAGCCGCATCCAATGAGTTTTCGGGCAATACTGCCTTGCTAACGATTAGCTTGCACATCGTCGCCCTGGCCAGGTGTACGATTGTAAATGCGCTCCGCATGGGTGCAGTGGTGAAATAATCCACGTCCTTACTTCAGTAGGACATTTTAAGTCGAGCCCAGACTCGCAATGAGCTGGCAGGAAGTAGAGTGAGTAAGCCGAGACCCCGACTCACACACACGTAATTCCTGCAGCACCCACAGGGTAAGCCGGTCACGCGTACCGCACCTTAAACAGTACGACAAGTCCGTCTTGTCTACTCAAGACGTTTCGGGGAAAAACATATCCAGGATAAGCCAGGAGATGTCCTGCACTGCAAAATATGCCTTGTAAACAATTAAAACGTCGCATCTCTATTTTGAGGGTAATTTCGAAATAATATATTTTGCGCGACAAAAATCAGCAATAATCAATCTTTGCGAAGATCATCAATAAAATACGAATTACCAAGTTCCTGCAGCAATCGAGTTCGCATGACAAAAAGAAAAATCTAAAAGCAAAAACAAAAAGCAATAATACAAGGACATATCACTCGTTTGCAGCATCATCGGTGTCTCCATCAGCAGCCTCCAGGAATGGCTTCGGATCCTATCTTCGGGAATTAAGACCCATCTGTTAATCAACGTCTGAAAAAACTTCACCGTCCTACTACACGCGCACGTCTTGACTCGTACGAGCTCGTTAATTTCTCCGCAAGCGGTGATCTCATCAAATGGTGACCACACCAACTTAATCTCGCCAAGACAAGACAACATTATACGCAGCAATCCCGTATACATATGTTGAGCTCGCCAATGATTCCATATGGAGAGGTATTGAGATCATCAATGATTCCATACAAAAAAGTATTGAGCTCACCAATGAGTCCATACAGAGAAGTGTTGAGCTCGCCAATGATTCCTTACGGAGAGGTATTGAGGTCACCAATGATTCTAGACGAAGAAGTATTGAGCTTGCCAATGAGTCCATATGTAGAAGTGTTGAGCTCGCCAATGATTCCATACGGAGAAGTGTTGAGCTCGCCAAGGTCCTGTACGTAGAAGTATCGAGCACGCTAACGCGTCACCGCCTCAGTCTCGCAATAACAAGCACAGCAAGCTTCGTATGCAGGCAATCAACTTGACCTCAATCTCGCTACGAGCACGACCTCGCCATTCTCGATATGCGCCCTCAAACTCACAACGAGGACAAATCCTTGAGCACGCCACAGTACGGACAAATCCCCGTCAATCCATCTCGCCATCGCGCCATCTCGCCAGACCATCTCACCACGCCATCTCGTCATCTCGTCATCTCGCACAATCTGCCCCAACATTCCACGAGACTCTTGTTAGTACCTTGTAAGCATGTCATGAGTTCGCCACAACCATATCACGAGCACGCCATCTTCTTCGAAGCAAGCACGTCGTCATTCCGCCATCGTTGCACTAACACAATCCAGGCGGAAGCTGGACCGAGACGCCTAACGGTCTCGGCCAAGTATGGCGAGCAAGGGGACTAGCGCAGAGCAACGAAGCGAATAGAAGGGAGAAGCACCATGGCGGAGCGGCAGGGCCAAGGCGCCTCACGGTCTCGACCAAAGCCAACGGACAGTGTACTCGCCGAATCTGCTCGACGGAACCAGGCAACGGCGGCGCCACAGCGAGATAACGATCACCCACAGAGAACAAGGCGGCGGAAGATGGACCGAACCCCACGATGGTGGGGAATAGATCCCGGCGGCGGACAAGCTCGGCGGGGGTGCTCGGCGAAGCCATGGCCCTTACACAACCACAAAAAATCTAAAGTAAAAGGATAAGGGAGAGAGAAAGAAAATTACCTTGTGGAGACATTTATATATGGAGGGACCAGCACGTTGACCGAGGTAAAAAGGAAAACCCTAATTTTGGAGCCATCTCTACTTCCCGCGTCTCGGGAAACGTGCAAAACACGCAAAACTCCCGTTTAAAACCCGAGTGACCTAGAAAAACGTGCACAATACACTATTCATCTTGGAATCTCCCGAATGTCTCGAAAAACGTGCGCAAGGTATTATTCATCCCGGAATTTCCCGGATGTCTCGAAAAACATGCGCAACACACTGTTCATCGAGGCACCTTCCGGAAGGCCGTCAAACTCTCAAAAATCTTCTGTTCATTCTGCAAGACGGATCTAGAGACATGGAACTGTACCCGACGAGCTCAAGCATGCCATCGCTCATTGGATTAGGGGGCCTTTGTCGGATATGGGCTTTGCCCCCAACATCTACAGAAGCCCAAACAGAAAATTTTAGGAGTTTTGGGTCTGAAGTCTTGGATCTGGCCATCTGGTCGCAGGGGCAAAATCATCATTTTACAGAGAAACAGAAGAAACCCTAGGTCACTGGCCCACTATAAATACTAGAGATCTTTGTCAGAGCTGGGGATCCGAAATCTTGGCAATCAGAGAGAAAAAAAACAATTATTTTCGTATTATTTGCGTTTAGATCTTTGATTAGATCTTTGATTGTATTTTCCGTAAACTCTCACATTCAATTCTATGTTAATAAAAGGAACAACTCCGATTCATCCCCATTAAAACTCGTTTTATTTATATTGTCGATTTCTTTCATCAACAGTCTCCCTTGAATTTGAATCAGATCTGATCATTGGCGAGTGAATAAATCATATTGAGTATGTAACCGCCTTAGCTGCTTCTGCAACTCCAAGGCTTCAGCCTTATGCGCCAAAGTGCATCTCTGTTGATTAAAAAAGAAACTGTCAGCGGTGCTGATGTACTGATTTGGTATATATATACACGATTACATCAACAAAAGCTAGTGCAGTAATTATGAACACTCTGATACCATAATGGAAATCTCACACCAATAAGAACCTGAATGCAGTCATAAATGATAACCCAAGTGATGTGAAACAAATTCCCCGGAAATTTCTCACAGGGAACTAATTACATTTATATAAAACACGACAAGAAAGTCTGTAACATATAGACCTCCATCCAAAGGAAGTCTTTTACAAATAATGGCTAAACTATCTATTTTTGATAAATGTTGGAGCTACTTATTAAAATTGTCAGTCCGGTGTTTCACACTCTCTCTGACTAAAACCCGCATATATGTTTATCAGTTTACAAACACCCACTTTAGCTAGTAGGAACTATATGATTTTTTTTTATTGGAGTCAGAGCAGCCTCCTACATTATCCCCATATATAGCAGGATTTGGGTTCCCAACCACAAAAATATTGAACTCATTACAGACAGAGAATTTTTTTTTTTTTTTTTTACAGACGGAAATCGCACAGAGATATTTCAAAAAAAGAAATATCGGCAAGAGTGAGGACGTAAATAGAGCTTTCGACATGTTGAGAGTGAGAGAGTAACACGTTTTCACATTTGTCCTATACAGAGAGATTCTTCATCATTAACGAGGAACGTCAAGGACCAATATGGTAGAACAAGTGTACAACATATCAATCACCAAGTCCAAGTCTCACTTCTTCTTTTTTTTTAATAGAAACCAAATCTCTCTATAGGAATTACGTACGTACGAAGCAATCAACGACAACACATTCTACTCCAGTAAACGCTTTCTAGTCTAAGAGCTCCGGTACCAATTATTTAATTCCATTAAGATGAACAATATTCATATTAACAATCGATCTATTTTCTCAACAACAACAACAAAAAATGTTTTCGCATGCATAGTAAAGAGATATTTTTGATAAAAAAAATAGATCTGAAATCCAATTATTTTAATATGCGATTTGTTATCTTTTGGAGATTCATAGAAATCCAAACCCCTTGAAAATGGGGAAAAAGGATTACCACAGGAATACAGTGTGGTGATTCAACGAAAGTAGCGACCACAACTATAACAGTTGCTTCTAGTCATATATTGAGCATTGTTGTAACCACAGGAATAACATCTTGAATTACTAAGAGATGCCTTCATGATCTCCACGGCAAGATTTGGGCTACTGGCGACGAACAACTTGAACTCATCAGAGCTAGCAATCGTACTTATGTTTGTTTTGATATAGCCAAAGGCTGCATCGTTAAGTACTTTGTCAAAAGGAATTTGAGCGAGCTCAAGGAGGTCAAGAGAATTCGACAAACTAAGAGAAGATATAAGCTCGGTTCTGCATAGGTCTCGTAGATGCGGAATCTCATATTTATCAGCCGCAAGATATCAATAAAGAGAGAAGGAAGAATGAAAAGAAGAGACCAGAATAAGTTTGTGGGCAGAGATAGCTGAACCCTCATCATCACTATTAACTGCCTTGAGCCGTACGTCAACTTGCCATTGTTCTGCCAAAACCTTTGCAAGTCCACCCGAGAATTGCTCTTTGTTATTTGGAGTTGCCATATCAATAGAATAGTATATTTATCGTTGCAAAACGAAAGTGGATTATATAGAGAACATAATGAAAACGGTCAAAATGACTTATTTAATTCTTTTTCTTCCATCTGCTTCCATTTTTCAAGACTTTGGAAATGGAGAAGACACAAATACGAATAAATTGCCAATTCCAAACTCTTAATTGGCCTCGCCTCCTCTCTTGAAAATTGTATTACGATATGAAATCGTTAAAACACAAGTATATATATATATATTAAAATTATTTTTTTAAAAAGTATATATGAAGATGTTTAAAACATGCCATATAAATTTAACAAGAAAATAGTTTTCCAGGGTTTTTAAACTTTACGTCTATCATTCTATGATATATATTGATTAATTTTTTGCGATGGTGATAAAATAGCACGAAGGAGCAAAAAAGAACGAAAAACAAAAGGATTAATTTAGATTACTTTTGCATGGCCATAACTCGTGATGACGTGAACGTATGCGTTTGTATAATCACCAACTACTTTTTGTCTTCGATTCGTTAGACATTTAGACCACATGTCTATGCATGGGTCATCAAACACATGCGATCAGATAGGAATAAACATTGAATGATTAGTATCACCCCTTACGACTTATGAGAATAATTTGGACTTTGAATGATTAGTATATCACCCCTATAGGAATAAACATTGATAGGAAAATAAAATAAATAAAAGAGAGGTTTTCATTTTACCTATCCATTTACAAAACAAAACAAAACAAAAATAAAAAAAAATTCTGTTAAAAATAAAAAGGTAAATCTTTTGCTTTATATATAACTAGATTAGGACCCGCCCGATGTGCGGGTTTAGAGTTTTTAAAATAAAATAAAATTTAACAATGAATATAAAGTAAATATTTTAAATAAGTAAAAACTATCTATAAAAGTAAATAGAAACACCGAGGTGTCCAATGTAATTATCTTGTTTAAAAGGTGCGACTCTGCGGTTGAGACTATTAATCACATTTTTCTTTGAATGGCCTCACTCGTAGGAAGTTTAGGTTGTATCTCTAACTTCGGTCTCATCAGAGGATTTTCCATATGAGTCGGTGTACTCAAATTTGAATTTTGTTTTCTGGATGGATGTCTCTCAACAGGGTGATCCTGATCAACTTCTTCAATTACCATGATTTTTATGGACAATCTGGATGCCATAATTGCTCAGGCTTTGGGCAATAAGTTAGCCTGGGAAGAGGCGCTATCTTTTACGGCGGTCATATCGGCTCCATCTCCGTCCTTGAATGTCCAGGTTTCTTCACCTTGTTGTCAAATTGATGGTTCTTAGAAAGCAACCAATGAGCATTCATGATTGGGCTGGTGGTGATGCGTTGGTGAGGAGCGAACCTTGTTGTTGGGGGCCAAGTGTCTAAGACGGACCCCCTCCCCCCTGCATTCAGAGTTAGAAACGTTTTTGTGGGCCATGGAGTGGATACGTGCTGAGTTACTCACTATGGTGCATTCCCCGAATATTGGTCATCATTCTTCAACTTGCTCGATGAGTTTATTCGCTGGAGTTCTTTTCACTACTCTCCATCTCTTAGATCCCGCATGCGACAAATTTGAAGGCAGATTTTCTTTCATGTGCTTCGCATTCTCTTATCTCTGAAGTTTCTTTTGTAAAACCCTTTCCTCTGGCTTAGGAAACTAACCGAGGAAATTCCTTTTACTTTATTGTTTGGTTGAAAAAAAATGGATACACTTTTAGGGGTGTGTATTCAAACTGTGATTTTAGAAGATTTTATGGGATTTAGGAAATTTGAGATTTTGAGAGATTTAAAGAGAGTTTTTAGGATATTCGGTGGAATTGTTAAAAAAAAGTTTGTGATTTGATGAGATTCAAAGGGATTATATTGGATGATTGTAAGAGATTTATAGGAAAAATAATATGGATTTCCAAAATAAATTGAAAGCTAAAATATAACCTTACGGCTTGTACTGGTTAAAAAATTGAAAGACAAAAATGGATTTCTCTGTTCATCATCTCTTTTCCCCAAATTTTGTTTCGTCATTAGTTTTTTTCTTCTAGTTTTAATTGTTAATTAAGAACTGGGGAGTGGAGAATCATGGTACGGTGGATAAAAAACATTGTCATCTCCTAATATTGTTCATCATCTCCTTCCCCCAATCATCATCTTCTTTTCACTGGCCGAATGTGGAGTTGAGGACGTGGTGGTTCCGAACGCTGATATGGAGGCGGCAAAAGAGGACAAGATTCAAGCACTTTGGTTTCGTTAGTGATGGTAATGATCATATTGTATTGATAGTGAAATTCTCTAAGCTGTCTATAGTGAGAGGAGAGGTCACGATGTTTTTTTTTTTTTGTAAAACAAATCCTTCAAAATAGCACCTCTAGAGGTGTGATTTTATAAATTAGATTTGTAGTGTAAAAATGTATTCCAAATCTCTCAAAATCTTTCAAAATCATTGTTATGAGATTTTAAAGAAAAAAAAGTTATGTTTTCAATAACAGTTGATTTTATATGATTTTTTAAAATTGATGTTTGAATAACAAGACATTTTGAGCGATTTTGGGTGATTTTATTAAAATGTCATTTTCAATAACACTAGATTTAGAAAAGGATTTTAAAATTCTAAATTGAATAACATGTGATTTTAATACAAATCCAAAATCCTCCAAAATCATGGATTGAATACATCCCCCTTAGTTAAAGAAAATAGTTGTAGATGAGTTCAAAAATATTAAAATTTAATTTAATTTAACAAAAAAATATATATTTAATTCTTTTCGTAAGTAAAAACAATGTATAAAAGTAAAGAGATAAGCTTTTAGTTATAGAAAATAGTTGGTTTTTTTTGCTATAATACACTAATGTATATCCATTTACAAATCTACTGTCTATATTACCACTAAAAGTTTATTTGTACACACAAATATATTTTACTGTTAAACTATACTCCTTAGTCTTAACTACTACCAGCAAATTGTCTTTATGAACCTATTATATAACCTGTTATATCTCTCTTCACTTTAACATTTTTATAGTTATAAAAGCGGATACGTTAATCTTACATACTCTTATCATATATATTATAATAGCAGTCTTTGGAATAAATTATTTGATTGGTGAAAAAAATATAAGACGATCTATTATTTTTTTTACTTCAAGAATCTTTTTCTTTGTGTACAGGTGAGTATTTATATTTTTTTAGAAACAGTAACTAATTATATCATTTTCACAATCATTTTTTTGTCTTATATAAAAAGTAATATTTTCTTGTAATATAGCAACTAAAAATTAAAGTAAGTAAAAAATGTTATAATTTTGAATTTTATGGTATATATATATATGTATATATATATATATAAATTTATCTTATAATTAGATTTTATATAAAATTAGGTTTTATTTTGTCTACTTACTTTTATATAAAACCTTTCTAAATTAGGTTTAGGTTTTTTAGATTTTTATTTTTTAAAATTTTAATAATGAATTGACATGTGTCAACATCTGAATGATATAATTGAAACGTGTCACAATCTTGTTAATGAATAATTTTGTCATCAAGATTTATATAATAAATAATTAAATATATATTTTTTGTCAAATTTAATTTTATTTTTTTCACTATTCTCCATCTCTTGGATCCCGCATGCGACAATTTGAAGGCAAATTGTCTTGTCCGTGCTTCGCATTCTCTTATCTCTGAAGTTTCTTTTGTAGACCCCTTTCCTCTGGCTTAGGAAACTAACCGAGAAAATTCCTTTTACTTTATTGGTTGGTTAAAAAAAAAATATATACACTTTTAGTTAAAAAAAAAATAGTTGTAGATGAGTTCAAAAATATTAAAATGTAATTTAATTTAACAAAGAATATATATTTAATTATTTCGTAAGTAAAAACAATGTATAAAAGTAAAGAGATAAGCTTTTAGTTATAGAAAATAGTTGTTTTTTTTTGCTATAATACACTAATGTATATCCATTTACAAATCTACTGTCTATATTACCAGTAAAAGTTTATTTGTACACACAAATATATTTTACTGTTAAACTATACTCTTTAGTCTTAACTACTACAAAAAAATTGTCTTTATGAAAACATTATATAACCTGTTATATCTTTCTTCACTTTAGCATTTTTATAGTTATAAAAGCGCATACGTTAATCTTACATACTCCTATCATATATATTACAATAGCAGTCTTTTGAATAAATTATTTGATTCGTGAAAAAAATATGAGACGATCTATTTTTTTATTTTACTTCAAGAATCTTTTTCTTTGTGTAAAGGTGAGTATTTACGTTTTTTTAGAAACAGTAACTGATTATATCATTTTCACAATCATTTTTTTGTCTTATATAAAAAGTAATATTTTTCTTGTAATATAGCAACTAAAAATTAAAGTAAGTAAAAAATATAATAATTTTGAAAATTTACGGTTTATATATATAAATTTATCTTATAATTAGATTTTAAATAAAATTAGGTTTTATTTTATCTACTTACTTTTATATAAAACCTTTCTAAATTAGGTTTAGATTTTTTAATTTTATTTTTTAAAATTTTAATAATGAATTGACATGTGTCAACATCTGAGTGATATAATTGACACGTGTAACGATTTTGTTAATGAGTATTTTTGTCATCAAGGTTTATATAATAAGATTTGTTCAACTTTTCAAACTTGTAGTGGCATAAGTGAATCTATTTATGCTTACTCTCCATCACAAATAGTAAGTTGTAGAAATATTTTTATTTTTATTTGTTTGAAAAAAAGGAAATAATTTTATTCAATTCAACCTATTTTTATTGTTGTATTTTTTATTCAACTATTTTCATCCTAAAAAACTTCTCTATGATTGTAATAGAAAGTAAAATATAATAAAACAACCATCTCGCGACAAAGTAAAAAAGTAGAAGCTAACTTGATCAATCTATAGTTGCTTTAATTGTGCTTTAGAGTGCTACCATTCTCTTTCCCTAATTTGAAAGCGTGGCTCTCTTTCCTTTAATGACATTGATTGCCATAATTCCACCACCTTTGTCTTCTTTTCTTTCTTAAATTACCCACTTTTTCCCTTTATTTGAACGTGTATCTTCTTTTCTTTTCTTTCCATTTCTTTATTAGAAAGATAATAAAAAGACGAAATAATTTGATTAGAAAATTAATTAAAATAATTGTAACTGAATTTTTAATAGTTGTAAGTTCGAGCCTAATAAGAAAGAAAGACAAGACTTTCATAATTTACTTAAGAGTCACGCCCAACATTTATGTGATACTTTAACGTTAAATTAAGCTGTTGGTTATATAAACTGAATTGTTTTTGTCAACGATTGAAATTCAATTTCAAAGAAAAAAAAAACGAAAAACCTACTTTTATGAAAAGTTTGATATAGAAAAGTTATAAAAATATTGTGGAGAAAAATACAAAAAAAAAGAAGAGAATATAATGATTTGTAGCCGAAGAAAATACTATCTCTCTCCAAGAAAATGAATGAAATTATGGTTAAATAAAGCATATATGACATATTCCACAAAATCCATCCAATCCATAAATTCCAAAAAACAAGTACCATCAGTATATATAGTGAAAAGGTTAACAAGATGGAGGAGAAGATTTCGACAACGTTGTTTTATGTTATAAAAGTGTCAGCAGTGAAAATTTAAATAAAAAAGAGCGAAGGAGGTCATATATCAATCATCCACTTCACCGTATATATGAGCTGGGTTAGAGATATCAACAGGATGAGAGCACTTCCTTCAAGAGCCCTAATTTCTCTCCAAAACCAGTCGCCGCGAGAAAAAAAAAATTCGATCTGCCCTCTCCGACTGCCGGGCTTCAAGCCGGAGCTGTGGGAGGGTGTAGTTCTTCGTCATGCTTCTTAGTCTTTGTTTTCTTTGGTTTAGATCTTTTTTTTCGGTGTTGTAGCAATTCTGTTGTCAAGATCCCCTTTGAAGCGAAGATCGATTGAAAAAGGAGAAGTCATCAGCGGCGAGAGTTGGTTATGGTAGAGACGGATCCGTTTGTTAACGGGTTAGTCTAGGTTGTGGCTCGGTTCTGGTGGTTCTCTTGTGAATGGCGGTTTGAAGGAAATGAACGCTTGTCGTTTCCTGGTCTGGTATGGTATTTCTCTCGTTTCTCTCTTCTTTGGACTGCGTTTTTTCAACTAGGTTGTGTTGTTGGTGTTAGTGTGGCTTCAACCGATGGTCTCAGGTTGCAAAGAGATGTTTGTGGTTTGTGTCTTCTCTCAAAGTTGCCTTCTCTGTTGGTTGGTTCTCAATCCTTAGATCTTCTGCTCTATTAGGTCTCCTGGCTAGTCAGTGATTGTGCTCTTTGTTAGGTTTCGTTCTTTATGCTTGTCATTCGAATGGTATTTTGTTGCTAGCCATCTACTAGCTCACTTCGGCGGCTCTTTTGAGTTGTGGTTTTGGGTTCTAAGCATAGTAGTGGAGTCGTCTTTTAGCTGTTCTCTTGCGAGGAGGTCACCAGTTTTGATTCTGTAGATGGTTAAAGCTGGGTCGACGAGGGTCCGCGTGTAAGAGCTGTTAGTCCTCTTTAGCTTGTCTCAGGTCGAATCTCAAGGTTTCTTCTTTGTCCCTAGTTTGGCTCGCCTTCTCTAGACTGGTTTTGTGCGACTGGATAGTTGTGGCTTCTGTTTCTCTGATGTCGTTCGAGCTTGCTTTCGTTCCTGCCGGTGCTGATGATGGTTTGTCGACGGTGTGCTATCATGGTTTATAGCACTTCCGGTCTTATTGGTACTCTCCGGCGTTTACAGGTTCTATGGGAAAGCTTGTAAGTTTCTTTCTGATTCAGCTGGGCAGTTTTAGTTCTTTGGTTTTTGTATATTCCTTAGTGACCTGTTTCTTTTAGGTTGTTTAGTCTTTGTATCTTTGTTTCTGGAAGTTTGTAACTTGTCGGTTTATGTCTCTGGAAGTGTGTTACTTGCCAGCTTAAGCTTCCCTTGTTTTGGCTTGGTATTAGGTGATTTCTTTGTTTTCATCTTTTTGTATTCAAAAGATGTAATCTATTCAGTTATAATATAAAACCAGATGACAAAAAAAAAAAAAAAAGAGATATCAAAGGATATTTAAGTGATTTAGTATATTTGGGTTTCATAGAAAGCTATTTGTTGAAAAATAATTGGATGTCCCCTAGTACTTTTGTTTGTCCAAACTCCAAAATAACAATATAAATACGATACTACAGTTTTTTGTTTTCTTCTTTTGGTTATGATATTCACCTTTTTATTCAGATGTGTTTGAGAGGTAGGGTTGTGTTGTGGGTATTATTTGTTACGGTACGTTTAAATTCGGTACTCGTTTTGATTCAATATGATTAATTTGAATATTTGTGAATCAACGCAGATAGTAAAATAGGATTTAATATGCGTAGTATTCTCATACTGTATCAATAATTTTTTGTTTCATTCAATTTTAACTAAATCAGTTTGATTTGACATATTTAATTATAAGTAATGCTAAAAATAGTAAATAAAAATTTAGCTTGTACTGAAGTATTGGATAAATGATATTTTAAATTTATATTAATATTAATATCGATTCAAACTCATTTCACAATATAATCCGTCCTATAATATTTTAAAATTTTAGTATGTTTAAATATTTAATATTTTAAACTTTTTTTATAAAGTTTAGATATATAAATTATGCTTGAAAGTTCAACATTTACTATATACAGTAAATTAAACAATTCAACTAAATGACCTGACTTGAAGATCTCAATGAAAGCAAAAGAAAGTTTTATTTTTTCTTTATTTACCTTGGATTTTCTTACGGTGCTTCCCTCTCTAGTAGCCAAAATTTGTATGTTTTTTTTGGTTGAGTTTGTGAGCTCTCATTTATCTGTATGTTTTTGTTTGAACAATGGTTGTCGTTTTAGCATTTGTGAGCTCTCATTTAGAATTTTTGTGTTTGCCTCTCATTAGCCTTATCTATCATATCTCGCAAAGATAATTCTGATTTTAAGTCACAAAATCTTAGTTTGTTTAAAAAGAAAGCCACAAAAGATTATGCTATATAAGTTCTTCTCTATCTTGAAAAGCATAATATATTATCATCCCATGCTATATAAGTTTTTCTCTATCTTGAAAGCATAATTGTTTTTATCAAAATATTAATTTCATTTATATACACTTCTCAGTATAACAATAGGAACATATGAAGTAACCTACCAACAATTTTGAATATACAACTGTTTTGTCATCTGATTATTATAAAATGAAACTTGGAAGAATTACGTACTTTAGTCCATCAAATACAAGCAAAGGCACAAAATAAATAAACAAAACAACCTTAGCTTCTTGCTAAACCAAGTCATTTATAAAAACAGGGCCTATCCAGCTTCCAAGTTCCAAAACTTGACAATTTTTTTTTTTTTGTTGCCAAAACTTGACAATTTATTTCTTTTCAAAAACAGGGCCTATCCAGCTTTTATTTATTTTTTTTATTGCCAAAACTTGACAATTTATTTCTTTTAAAAAACAGGGTCTATCCTAATATTATTAGGGTGAATTAGGTGAGTGACCAAATAAAAAAAGGAACAAATAATATAACCATTAATTTGAAAAAATTAGATATTTAGGAGTAAGGGTAAAGTAAATTACCTTTTTGGGTTTTATAGTTTAGGGGTAAGGGTGGATGGGTGGCCGGGGATGATGGTGTACGGTGGTCCGGCGGTGGTTCGGCGGTGGTCCAATGGTGATCCGGCGGTGTTCTGGCGTGGTCCGGCGGTGTTCCGACAGGTGTTCTGACGATGGTCCGGCGAGGGTGGCCGGAGAGAGTAGCCGGAGTTGGTGATCGATGGAGGTAGTAGTCGCCGGAGGTGGTGGTGGTGACTGCCGGAAGTGGTTGTAAGAGGTGGGGAGTGTGGTTTTAGGGGGTGGGTTGGTGGTGGTAGGGGGTAGGGATGTTGGTAGTAGGGGTTGGGAATGGTGGTGGTGGCAAGAATAATATAGATTATATTATAGTTTATATAGTGTATATTACTTTTCATGTTAAAATAGTTAGTTGTTGAATTATAATTTTTTGTTGGTTATAGAGTTCAATTCCTCTTATTAAGTCCCACACACAGCTTAGAACTCAGCTAACTTTGAAAATTTTTGTCAAATCTACCATTAAGATTTCTGCGAGTTTCTTTCTGCTAAGACTATCTCCAATGGTTTCCCTTATTTTTTCCTCTATAATAGAAGATCTCTATAATAGATAAGAGTTTTGGTCCAATGGTTTTCTCTATTATTTCTTCTAAAAAGAATATTCCAAATAGATTTTTTATTTATTTTACAATTAACACTTTTTATTTATAAAAATTGCAAACTAACCTATTTTACTTAAAATTTGTAACACTTTCATAAAATTATTATTTTTATTTAAATTAAATTTGTAACACTTTCACAATATTTTAGCGATATTGGTGGATCCCAAAGTAATTTACCAGATTATTAAGTTATTTGTTTTTTTGTATTAAAATAATTATTATGGATTGAATGAAAAATAAATATTATAATTTATAGAAATTATTTTTTCCAAATGGTAAAATCTCAATATTTTAGACTAAATATTTATACTTAAATTTATATTATTAGTTTTTAAAAATACTTATTTTAATAAATTTGTATTATTAGTTCTTAAAATATTTATTTTATTTATTTTGGTCATAAATAAAAGAAGTTAAAAATTAAGAGAACTACTTTGCAAATAAAATAGTTCACCTCTATTTATAGAGAAGAACATAGAGTTTCCCTAAAAATAGGGAAAAAATAATAATCTCTATTATAGAGGTGAAAATAGAGATCTATTGGAACAAAACTACTTTATAATAGAGTTTACAAATGAAAATAAAGGATCATTCCATATACTCTAATATATATAAAAAAATATCAATTTAGGATCCGTTGTCTACATTCTCATAAACTCTTAGTATAGTCCACTCTTTTTCAATTCACAAAAAAAGGGAAAAAAAAAACAAAAACAAAAAAAAAGTAGGTGCCACAAGTCAAACTTTGTGTAGACGAAGCTAAGCTACTATTCAACATTCCCCTCCTCACAGCTTTTAACTCCTTTCCCATCCCTAATCTAAAACCAAATCCATCACTGATCAGTGATCACTAGTACCAACAATATAGTGCACATTTTAGAGGATGTGAGCCAAATATGCAAAACCAAGTCTCATATTTTTATAATCTAATTAACACAATATGGCTCAAAAGCTACATTGTTCTACTATCTTTTAGGATTCATCTCCTTCTTTTTTGCCTACGCATAATTAAATACATATATAATAATTTCACAAAGCATAGTCTTTTTGATAATATATAATAATAAAGTATTGTTTGTGACTCGAAATCTCTCACGCTTGTTCCTCCGTCAAAGCACCCGTGTTGGCAAAAAACACCTTGAAATGCACCCAAACCCACCTCCTCCTCTTTTCTGCAAATTTCAATTTTAACATTTTCCATAAAAAAATCAAACCTTATAATAATAAAAAATAGTCATAGAAACATATCAATAAAAGATTAAACTAACTAATTAACAAATTAATTAGGTTTTGAATACCCTTTTGGATTTGACTGAGAGAGGTTGTGGGGAGACTTTGTACAAGTCTTCATCCACAGGCTTAGGTGCCTTCATCCTCCGCTTCACCACCGGTGTTGGACAGCTCGTCGGCGCGTTTAACTCACGCGCATCCGTCTCGTAGTTGTGTTGTTCCTTGGAGACATTTCTTTTCTTCTCCGTCCCCGGTTCTTGCCCCACCTTAGCCTAAAAAATAAACATTTTCCGGGAACATAAGACTAAATCAAGAAAACTCACGGGCGACAAGTGTTGAATCGGGAAACATGAGTCAAGAATCAAGAACGTACCCGGCGACGAGGGAGGAGGATAACAGCGGGAGCAGCCACAAGGTGGTGGTTGTCGTAGAGGTCACCAGCGAGGTAAAGATCACGGTCTTGATGAGGGTAAGGAGCGTAGTGAAGAAAAGCTGGCTGTTGAGTTGTCGCAGTCTCGAAGCACTGAGTGAAAGGCACGGCATCGTTCCAGTCCCAGCTTCCAAAAGCCGGCACGTGCCCTCTCCTGCAGTACTCTCCTCCTCCGTATTCCTGATTGAATCAACCCAAAAGAACACAAAAAGTTAAAAACTTTGTAAAACCCACAAGAAGATGAAGAAGAAAGAAAGAGGAAGGAGCTTATTAGCTTACGTAGTCCATTGTAGTACTAGTGAAGTAGTGATGAATGGGTTTGATTGATGATGATGTTTGGATCTCTGCTTGCTTTAAGTAATCTAAATAGAGAATGAGAGAGAAGAGAGAGAGAGAGTATGTTAAGTAAATGACCAGATGGGTATTTTACATTACTCAACACTGAGGTTGCCTTAAAGTCTACTTGTAGGGGAGTGTTAAAGAGAGAGAGAGAGAGATGGGGGACTCTGTGTGGTCTCTCTGAGCAGAGGTGAGTGTTGTTTTTAAAAAATCTTGTAGGGTAAGTGAATAAGTGAAAACTAATAATGAAAAATAGAGTCGGGTTTAGCCACTCTTCTTCAACTACTTTTTTTTTTTTTTTTTTACTTTTCTAACAAAATAATACTCTTCTCTTTCAAAATATAAAATAATGTTTTAGCCAAAACACCCATAATAAACTAATAATGTTTTAATCAATCAAAAATAAAACTGCATAAAATAAATAATAAGAAAATACAAAAGTAGTCTAAAAGTTGCCTCAAAAAATGAAACATCCTATATTATGAGACGAGAGAGTACTATTGTTTTTTTAAATATAATTTCTTTTTATACAGTGTTGTGTACTACTGTCTTTACTTTTAATGTTAGAGGATTTTTATCCATTTTTATAAAAAACAATTGGTGGCTTTAGACTTTGTTTTTACATGAGATAACTTTTTTCTTTATAAAATTTTACAAAACATTTATTTTTCCATGGTTAACAAAACAAAAAAGACTTAAAACGTAACGTAACTTTCACTAACACTATTAAATTGACCAAGTTTTATGGATTCTAAAGCTGACTTACTCGTTCCATTTATTGCTATCTTGTGAGTTGGGTAAGAAAAATACTAGTAGATTGTTTTTGTGTTGTGTGGATTAGATATAACATTCATTAATTGTCATTTCTCAGAATATCCAATTTGAAAAATGGAATTTTATTGTTTAGAAAAAGTGAAAAAAAAAAAATTGAAGAGACAAAAGAGTTAAGAAAAGGAGCTTTAGGAAGGAAGGGGCCACATGCAACATTACCTCTGTTATGAAACTTTGTGCTCTGTGCAGTGTGCAACCAACAACAATACAATAACATTGCCACGACTCCAAGCAATCCCATACTCTCTATTTTTTATCTTTTGTCAATTTTCTCTTACTTTTTCCCCTTATTCAATTCCATCTTTTTACAGTTCATAATAATAAGTCTCGAATTTTTTTAAAATTTTTTGTTCTTTTATAAGTAATTGACAGAGGACAGGTGAGGTTAGGTCAAAATTACTGATACTGTTCTTCATAGCAGGATAATAAATTGGAACTGCTCATTGCAGCCTTTGAAATTGAGAAAACAGTTAAAAAAAACATTTCAACGGAATGGCTTTTCATTGATGTAATAACTGCTTAGGGCAGTTAACACTAGAGAAACTATTATATTGTATAAATTCTTGAAATAAATGATAGAATTATTTTAATACAATTTCATAAACCATTTTTTGTTAAATTATAGTATTATACAGTATATAATTAAGTTGAATTATAACTAACACGATATTTTTAATGAAGTTTTAAATAAAAACAATACATTATTTTAGCCACAACTTAAACATTGCTATTATGTTGCACAAAAAAAAAAGAAAATAGTCTTTTATTTCCCATATACACTATTGAATTTTTACTATTCCTTATTGAACACCATCAAACACATGATCACTAATGACTAATTTTACATTTTTTTTTGTTGAATTAGAAAATATATTGGTAAATAGAATACATTAGCATTCTATTCAATGGATTATATATATAATAGAATGATGTGTTATTACTTACTACTCCAAATGATGTGTTATAGAATGATATATATAATAGAATGATGTGTTATTACTTATATATCATATCGTATATACAAAAATTTTACCAAATGATATAACAGTAAACACTATGAAAAGATGATTGTAGTGCGTAGAAACTAAAATCTCTTTAGTAATTTTAAGGCAGTTTAAAAAGTGTTAATAATGTTTATTTACAAACTATAAACGAATTTTCAGTAACCTTTAAGCTTTAAACTACATAAATAATGAAACACTTTCGGCAGTTTGTAGAAATATTTTGCAAAATAAAATGAATGAAAATTTAAGAAAAAGAAACAAAAATAAACTAAATGGATGTCATGCTTCTGAAAGATCCATAAATTAAATGGGATCCATAAATTAAGGCTGTTGTTTTATAATGTTGCTTTGGCCTACTCTTTACTCTCTACTACTACTACGTACGTACTATTAACGTTTGACATTTCTATCATTAGTCTTTTCTATGTTTTCTATCATTAATCCACCGGCTTTGTCTTCTTTTGCAGTTAATTTGACGAAATGTTACTTTTTCTGATTTTAACTTTAATTCTGATGTTTTTGTTATGTAATGCTTTTACTTTTTAGTATGAAACTCCTCATTAGTCATTAGTTTAGTCGATGTGATTTAAACTGAACAGAGATTGGATTCAGATATATGAACTCCAATTATCAACCAAGAATTTTGGAAATCGAGATTCTTCAGTAGCTCTTCAACTCTGGTTTAGAATTTCTGAACTTCTGATTCACTATAAACCATGCTTTATGTGTTATTACTTATTATGAATGTTGTTTTAATACTTTTTACAAATCCAATATTTACAATATAAATGTTAGGTCAACTAAATATCTTTCTCTTAATATCAAATTGTATTTACATGAAGAATTAAATATGCTGCATTTGAATTTTAAAATAAAAATTGTAAAACAAAAGAGAATAATTGAGAAACATTTATTAGAAGAAAACAAAATATTTATTAAAACTAAATTACTCTTCAGTCTTCCTACTTTCTTAGGTTTCGTGAACATGCTCTAACTACACATTTACTCCTCCTTGTGACCTTGGAATATTAGCTACGTCATTTGCGTATCTTGTGTCAAAATATTATTTATTCCTTGGGACCTTTGGATACAGTTATTCTAGTTTGTAATAAAACTTTTTTGTAGCTTCTCTGATTTGTTCATGGGGCAATTTATATCGTGCTTCTGCAACGTCTCGCAGCTCCGTTTGTCAAAAAGCATTCATCCGATCCTGATTCTTATTGTAACATCGAGAAGCATTTAATTACATGAGCTAGCAAGATACATTTTCCACTGTTTGCACCCAAAAAAAAAAAACAAGATACATTCTCTAGTAGGAGCAATTCCACATGACCATAGTCCATAGCGTTAGGTTCGAGAGACGAGAGGTCACAAGTTATATATAGGTCTGGTCAAACACACAATCCTATTGTGCTTCTCTATGCAACCTAAAAACTACTCTATCAAACTAATCCTATAAACGAACAAATTATTCGGAATATAAAATCTAACAACGAAAGATTTAACAGAATATGCAATATTTAGAATCATCACATAGTTAGGGTTCACACTTCACAGATTAATGTCAATCTTAACCTTTTTTTTTTCTTTATGATCAAGTTCAATCTTAGCCTAAAAACATAAGAAAAATACTTACGTATCAAAATACTCTTCATAATTCGGTAAACATGAAACTTTTTGGTCATTTGTTTGAGTCTTTTTAACCTTCGGTTGCATAGAAGAAGTGATTTACTTTAATTCTTTTCATGACGGTAACAAAAGAAAAGGGAAAAATGTCATAAAAAGCCTCAACTTATCATTTTCGTTGAATCAAAGCCTCAATTTTATATATGGTGAATTTAATATCGAACTTTTTGTTGACTTACCTTTTAAATCTCAAATTTTTGTTGACTAGGCCGATTTGAGCACAACGTTAAGTCACTAAACGGACAGATCAAACGCGGTTAAATTTCTGTCAATACATCTGTTAGCTGTTAAACGAGTCGTTTTAATCAAAACGAAAAACCCCCAAATCGTAAATCAATTCTCTATTTCTCAGAACCCTAAAAATTGAAAAACCCCAAATTTCTCTCTATTTCTTCTCGATTGGTCTCTATTTCTTTTCGATACCTCTTTATTCTTCTCACTTTCATCAGATTTTGATTTATTCTTCCAATTACTATAAGTTCTAGCTCGGAGACGTCGGTGATAATCGATGATCGTGGATTGCCCTCAAAGTGTGTATGTGGTGAAAGGGTTTTAAATTTACATCAAAAAATCAAGATAATCCTGGGCGACCATTCTTCCGTTGCATCAGCAAACGAGATTCAAGCTCATGGACAAGCAAGAGAGATGTAAGCTCAAACTCGTGGTTCTTTTTTTGATGTTGTTTATGTGTGTTATGGTAATGGTAATGTTGTTTGTTTATGCATTAGGATCACTTATTTAAGTGGGTGGAGGATGCTATCTATGAGGAAGTTGAAGATGCATTACCAAAACTAGGAATCATGGCAAACGAGATTGTTAAAGCCAAAGCTGAGATAAATGAGCTCAATGTTGCTATGCAAGAGTTGAAGGAAGATGCAATGCAAAGGAAAAGAGACATATGCAAGCTTAAACTGTTGTGGAAAATGTGTTTTCTGTGGCTTTGTGTAGTAACAATTTTCATTGTTTACCTTATGGTTGGTAATATAAAACAACCCAAGTTTGTTCTCGGTTATTAGTGTTGTTTACTTGTATGTTGGTTTGTATGTTTCGTAATGAAATCAATTTGTTTCCTTTGAAAGAGTTAGAGATGGTTCATTCATAATAAAAGACATAGTTATGGTTCATTCATAATAAAAGAGTTAATAAACAACAAAAGAGACATCATTCATGGTTTGATAACAAAAAAGACACAACTCATTGTCTAAAAACCGCAAAATAAGTAAGTTGCTGGTCATAAAACACACCAAAACATTCCATCCTAACTTGAGCATTGAAACCATGATGTCCAGCCTCCTGATGCTTGTTGCCTCTGTGGTGCTTGTTGTTCCCATTGCCGTCCTTGAGAGGGTTGTGATCCTTGTTGAGGTTCCCACTGTGTTGTTTGCGGTTGTGATCCTTGAGAGGGTTGTTCTCCTTGTTGAGGTTCCCATTGTGTTGCTTGTAGTTGTGATTCTCCTTCTGACTGTGCTTGTCCTTGTCCTAACAAGGCATTCCTTGGTTCCTAGTTCAAGAGATAAGAGATAAGAGATGATATTGATTATGACCTTACTTGTTGTGTTAACAATAATAAAACGAGAATTTTGTAAATATAACAAACATGGTTCTTCCTTGGTCGACCTCTTGGGCTTTTAGGTTGATCTGCAACACTCGGGTTTGTACAAGATATCCTATTGTGACCTTCTTGTTTGCAGTTTGTACATGTCATGACTCTACCTTGTCGTGATAATCTGGTGGTGCTTGAAGAGGCAGTTTCAAATCTTCCCTTCCTCCTAGCATGGTTAGGAGGTCTACCACGATTGCCTTTTCTCCATGGTTGTGGCAAAACTCCTAATCTATTCATCCTAGGCCACTCCGTCTGACCTTGAACATGTGCAATACCATCTTCATAAGTTTGCTGCCACATTTTTGTTGTGTACCAGTCGCTGACATAATCTTCAACCTTCTATTTTTTTGCTATGATAACAAAAGCAGCATGGCCGCATGGGATTCCAGTCATCTGCCACTTAATGCATCCACATGTTTGATCATTCATATCTACACTATAAGTATCATCATGTAACTCTACCTCGTGTCTATCATTCCTAGCCATGCTTCTTATGCAAAACTGTGACCCTTCTATCATTTCTTCTATCTCCGAATGTGCCCTCTTCGTGAATCTTGTCTGTAATCTGCCAGCTATAATATGCCTCTTCTGATTTCTCACCATACACTGTCTCCTAATATCCTCAAGCATTTCTAGTAAAGGCTTCCTCCTAGCTTGGCGTATGGTTCTATTAAATGATTCACTCAGGTTGTTCAAGTTATCATTGCAACATGTACCTACTCTGAAAAAAGCTCTAGACCATGTCTCTGGCTTAGTCTTTAATAGGGAAGCAAAAGCACCTGGATTATATCTCTACAATGCTGCCATATTCACATTATATTTTCCAATAGTGTAGCTGCGAGCAATCTTCCAAAACAGACGTTGTAGTTTCATATCATTACTATCCCTCTTCCAATTCTCCATAATATGCTTAGCACACTGACGATGTTCAGCTTGAGCGAGAATGTTATGGATAGCTTTCACAAGACCCTGCAAAATAAATAAGCTTAGATAAAATTCTCCATAATATATGAACACAAAAAACATATCAAGCAGAAATATACTTACCGATTGCTTGTCAGATATTATAGCAATTTTGCTTCCATCCTCAATACTCAAACTAGAAGAGAGCAACCTTATAAACCAGTCCCAATTGTTATCATTCTCAATCTCAACCACTGCCCAAGCAACTGGTACTATCCTATTGTCTCCATCTCTTCCAACTGCAGCTAATGGATGCCCCTTTCTATCCCATTTCAAGAAAGCACCATCTATTCCTAATATGGGTCTACATGTTTGCTTCCATGCATCTTTTTGTGTTTTAAAACACACAAATAAACGATAAAACCGTTGCATGCTTCCTATTGTTGGCCCTGGAATAGTCTCAATCTCAAAGATTGATCCTTCATTTGATCGAAGAATTTCAGCTTGATAGTCCCAAATCCGTGAAAAGTGTTCTTGATGACCAGCACTCGCTTCTCGCCTAAGTCTTGATTTTGCCTATGATCATTGTTCTTCAATAACCTCTAGATTGTATTCTCTCTTAATCTCTGCCTTCATCTCCTGTTTGGTAATCTTTGGATTCTTTCTTAATCTCTCTGAAAATAATCAAGCTATTATTCCTCGCTTCAACATGTGATTGTAACCTGACCTCACACATCTATGCGGACCCTCGTACCGATTAATCTGCATCTTGTGTTTCTTCTTATTGTAAGCACAATAACATCTCCATAGACACTTACCTTTCTCATCAACATAAGTACATTTTGCCCCAATCCTCATAGCTTGAGATCTATACAACTTAATGTCATATCTAGTTTTAAGAGAGTACCTCAAAACAGCAAGCTTGATATCATTTGGAGAACTGAACATTTTCCCCACATGCAGCAGCTCTTCAGGATCTTCAGGTTCAACATGATTATCGCCTTCAACATTATCTTCCTCTTCACTATCTGATAGACGATCTGGTATCTTCTCCTCTTCCCAAATATCATCTCCACTATCTGCATCAGTCAAGTCTTCCTCATCTCTCGCATCCTCTCCAAACTGATTTGCCATGTCTTCACAAAAAACTTCTTCTAAACCAACACAGTTTCTATCTACCTCGCTTGTAGCTTCATACCCAATACCATCCCAATCTTCGTCGCCTACAACATCACAGTCATCTTCACTAAAGTTCTCACGGTTTTTATCACTAGCGGCATCACCAGCGAAGACTACAAGAGCATTCCCTACACCATGAGTCGATTCGGGAGCAGCCAAGCCGGGAGCAGTCGATTCGGGATCAGCCAAGTCGGGAGCAGTGGATCGACTTCATCAGATGTCGATTCGACATCAACCCTCTTTTGTTTAGGACGACGCGTTGGGAGCTTCTTTTCTTCCCCATTACTTAACAATTTAGAAGAACAGATGAAATCGAAGAATTGAAGAAGAAGAGGAGAGGAATCGAAGAATAGAGAGAAATTTGGGGGTTTTCAATTTTTAGGGTTATGAGAAATAGAGAATTGATTTACGATTTGGGGGTTTTCGTTTTGATTAAAACGATTCGTTTAACAGCTAACGGTGGTATTGACAGAAACTTAACCGCATTTGATTTGTCCGTTTAGTGACTTAACGTTGTGCTCAAATCGGCCGAGTCAACAAAAGTTTGAGATTTAAAAGATAAGTCAACAAAAAGTTCGATATTAAATTTACCATATACAAAGTTGAGATTTTGATTCAACGAAAATGATAAGTTAATGCTTTTTATGACATTTTTTCCCAAAAGAAAATGATTGTAAATTAGGTAAAACAGTGATCGCCGCTATACATTTTGTAAGGTTTAGGTAAAACAGTGATGGTCGCCGGTAAAACAGGTAATTGCATTTGAAATCTAATAATGCTCTTGTGTATCAACAACAACACACCACCAAATTTAAGTAAAAATATGAGATGGAGATTAAATAAACGTCTTTACAATGATTACGACTAATAGAACTGAAAACCTCAATTAAAAGAAAATGTAAACTAATTTAAAAATGGAAGAGTAAAGGAAATTGAGAATCTAGAAATTTGGATTTTCTCAACGCTTCTCTCAGAGTCACAGAGAATGAAGGGAAAAGGCTAAGTGGTAAGAAGACAAAGGTCAAAAGTCTATTTTGCTCTACTTTTACAATTTTCCCTTTAACATTTGTGGTCAAAGTCTGAAATGTGCAGTAAACGTTTATTTTAGAAGTCTCGAGTCGATAGGTACAAGAACCAACGACAGAGCTAACGAGATACATACTCTTTTTGCTTCCATTTATATACTAACTGATGCTCTCATTTGTTTTGTGGTTAAAGTAGCTAATTGTTGGTTGTTGACAGAGAAAGATAACATAACTCTTACTTGGGCTCAAATCGGCCCAATAGTTTAAAGATGGTTTTTAATGTAATTTTGTTTTTCTATATGTAAGAGAATTTTAGAAGTATACAATGCGCCAGTTGACAATATATATTAGTTTCCATTTGTAGTACAAGATTTGTGGGCTGGACTGTGTAATTGGATAATTGAATAGAAGTGCTATGATTCTATGACAAATACCATATCCCAAAAGTGAAGTACAAAAAAACACAACCCGTGACTAATGGAATAATTCATTCTGGTTCACGGGTTACTCTTACACATATTATATAAGAAGATACACCTTCTCATCAACATTCACTTCAACACCACAACCACAACAAACAAAAAGAGGAAGATAAAAAAAATGGCGAGCAAGAAGGCAGCTACGGCTATAATTGTGATGATGGTGATGATAATGGCTATGCTAGTCGATAGGTCAGTAGCGATTGACCTCTGTGGCATGACCCAGGATGAGTTGAATGAGTGCAAACCAGCGGTGACCAAGGGGAATCCAACAAGCCCATCACAGCTTTGCTGTACGGCTCTGCAACATGCCGACTTCGCGTGTCTTTGTGGATACAAGAACTCTCCATGGCTCGGTTCTTTCGGTGTAGATCCCGAACTTGCTTCTGGTCTCCCCAAAGAGTGTGGCATACCCAACGCCCCAACTTGTTAAAAGTATAAGCTTTGTGTGTGTCACTGACTCAGTGTGCGTGTGTGTCTTTTCATATTCTAATATGAGATGTTGTTTTTTCTTTTTTATATAAATCGTACTTTCTGCCACATGGCGTATATGGGTAAACACCAAAAAGTAGTCAAAAGATTATAGAAGGACCAATTGAAAACTTCACAAGGCCCAAACAGCACACGTAAGGGCAATTTCGAAAACGGAACCAATAAGCACAGACCCAGAGGCCTATGGTTTCTCTACCTCCGACACAGTATTCAACACTCTGACACAATAATACAACAAACTTAAAAAAAACGTATACTCGACACAAATTATTCCAATATTCTTCTTAATTCCTTCTTATCAACCCACTAATCTAATACTAGACGGTTCTATCCTAAGATAAAACAGATCAAGCAAAGGTAAACATGATTACTGACAAATAATTAAGAGAAGCAAAATCATCAACAAAAACATATAAAATCCGAGATTAATAATATCTGATTTCACCAAAGATTAGAGTATGTCAAAAGGGGTGAAACTTAGAACTCCGAGAAAGTCATTAAGCTACTCGATCCGGTTTACTACGTACCGGATTCCACAAAAGACAAAATAAACGCATAAACCAGAAAATAGGATGTTAAGGATGACAGAGTTTGTTCAGAAACCGACGCAAAAAATCAGATCCGACGGCAGTAACTAAACCTCTTTGTTCTCGTCGTTCACGGCGGCGTTCTCAATCTTCTTCACCGGAGCAGAGAAGATCCAAGTGAAACCAAACGGATCCGTGACTTTTCCTTGAACACCTCCTTCAGTCTCCACCTCCGTAACCTCCACTTTCCCAGCTCCCGCGGACACAGCTTTCGCAATGGCTGCTTCAACATCATCTGTCTCGAGGGTTAGAGTCATCGTCGTACCTTCCGGTTTCGCACTGTTCAAAGTAAAAACAAACAGTCCAAATCAAACCACAAAATATCCAAAACATGCAGAATCATCCATGAAAATAGCTTCTAAAAGGCGTCTTAAACAACCAGAAACTTCTCATCTCACAAACCAAAATCCAGATCTAAAACGAAATCAAACGCTACCACTGAGTACGCACTGTTCAACGTCTAAAACAAAAAAAAAAGTTCAAAGTCCAAATCAAACCACAAAATATCCAAAACATGCAGAATCATCCATGAAAATAGCTTCTAATAGGCGTCTTAAACTACCAGAAACTTCTCATATCACAAACCAAAATCCAGATCCAAACAGAAATCAAACGCTACCACTGAGTACGCACTGTTCAACGTATAAAACAAACTCGAATCAAACAAATAAATGAACAGTAAATCCTGTTGAAGGAAGATCAAATAGCTTCTAAACGTAATTTATCTCCAGCATACAACAACCTAAATCCAGATCTACAACAAAATCAAACGCTAAACGAGTTATAAAAAAATCTAAAAAAAAAAATCAGAGATGAAAAAAAGCGAGATCTAGACGTCAAACACCACAACAAGAGCAAGCGAGAGATAGAAGAAAGCTTACTTGAAACCAGAAAGAGTGGTGACGTCACGGACAACGAGGGAAGAACCAGCGAGGTTGAGCTCAGAAGAGAGAACATGAGGAAGCTCTTGGTCAAGCTTACGCTTAGGGTAAAGACTCTGACCAGACTCGATCGCACCGAAAGCAGATTTGTAGAACGTAACAGCGTCGCTGACTTTCTGAGCTTCAACGATCAACGTCGTCTTGAAAGCGGTGAAGGTAACAGGTTTCTCCACAACCGCCGCCGTCGTGGCTCCTCCGTTAGCACCAGCAGCAGTAACATCATCTTGAGCCATCGCGAGAGAAAGTAAAAAAAAGTTGAAGATTCGTTTACGGTTTAAGAGAGAAATGAGAATGGTGTGAGTGAAAAGAGAACAATCTAGAGAGAAACGATGGGTGAAGGAGAGAGAGAGAGAGATATTTTATGATGGAAGCGGAGAAGCGGAATCGTTTTGTGTTATTAACCAACCTGACGAGGATTCAAATGGATATAACAATTGCTTTCGCGTCCGGGATTTACTACCCTTACTTTTTTGTTTATTTACGAAACTATGCCCCTACTAAAACCCCCTTCTTTTCATTTATTGCGATACGACTCTCTCTCTTTTCCTACCCTATAGGACTACTGTCTCGTCCACGTGTCGTCTCCATTAAACCGTTGCGATATTAATTTATGTAAAATAAATAATAATTGGTTTATATTCGAATTATTTTAATTTTTGGTTTACATTTTTTACTTTTCAAGTTTGTTTGTTATCATTATATAACTGAATGGGTGAATGAATTGGTTACACAGAGGACGGCAAGTTACATTTTCTCACATTCATTCTAAGTGGGTTAAAGATATGTTATGTTGTACCATTATTAGCTACAGTATATATTTAATTCAATGTCAATTTTTTTTACCAGCACTTTTGAGATTTAATTGATGCCTGTGGTGATGTAGATCAGCAAGATGTATAACTAAGCTAAGGGGGGCTGTAACGTATAGAGACAATATTTGTTTGTCATATTAACCAACCAAATTACAATTATATACCAAAAAAGATTTGTTAAAGGACACAGTCTTTTGACCAAAAAAAAAAAAAAAAAGGACACAGTCTCTCTACCTGCAAATCTTTCTTGATGTAACGAGAAATATTACTAATATGCGATTTCTTCAAGAACTTGGAGGGTCTTCTGGTGAACCTGTTAAACAATTTTCGTTTTGATGAAATTGTAAAGAAACGAGTTTTTTTTTTTTTTTTTTTTTTTGTCTGCAAGTGTTTTTGGTGTTAATAAGAAACTCACCCATTCTAAGTGTTGTGCTGTTATACCGGATGCATTACCCGAGTATATACTTCCCAATACCTTATCAAGATTAGATTTAAAACATCACACAAAAAATGGTCACACGATATTCTCTACTCTATTCTTATCATCTGTTGAACAAGCTGATTGACACATATAGAAAACATACCTTTGTGACAGTCTCTAGAAACATTCCTGGCCTTACTGGTAATGGTTTTCTTCCTGTAACGCTTCCCTGGGATCATATCAAGTAGGTCAAGTAAGAAAACGAATAATCTTTGGTTCAGTACCTACTCAAAAAGTCTTCTCTTTTAACAACAACTGTGTTAGTTGGTCATACTTACCCTTCCATTTAATCCACTCGGTCTTTTCTCTTGGGTAGAAGATTCGTCTTCTTTGCTAAGATCATCTGCACCTTCATCTTTCCCTTGCATTACATTCTGGATCATTTGCTGGACAGTCTTTCCAGGTTTCAGAGCTACCAATTTGCTTAAGAAATTCACCTGTTTGGCGATCATGCAATATGTCGTCATTCTATTCCAATGTTTCAATTACCTTCAGCATAATGGACATAATAGTTTGTCTCACAAACCTCTGATTCAGGCAGAGTTGTGAAACCTCGGTCATTTCTCTCATCAAGTATACCTACTCCCATCATATTTCGCGCTTCCTCTCTAATCAAAACAAGCCTCGCTAGTAGTTTTCGATCCGGAATAACTGGCCTTGTTTCCATAGTCTGCAAAACTTCCTCAGACTTATAAACATTCTCAAACTATCTCGAGGATAAACAGACATTTATTTCTAACAAACACAATACCTCTAGCAAGTCATCAGCCTGGTTAGCTATGTCATTTAGATTTGCTCCGGGTATATGAAGTTTAGTACCATTCTCACTTTCAAAAGCCCCACCACCTGCGGCCACCCTACGCAACAGCTCATGTCTACTTTCCTTTTTAGGGGTTCTACAGAGTAAACCAATCACCTGGACCTAAAATAAACAGCAACACTAACGTTTAAATCATGATATGAAGCTAGTGAAAAGTCTTGAAAGTAAGAAGAAACTGATTAAAATATTACTCACATGAGGAGGGCATTTTTTGGTGAGATGAGATAAGACAGTCTCCTTGACGACCTCTAGTAAAGACTTCCTCTGAATCCAAAACAAAAAGTCAATTTCTTTGATCTGTTTCCCAGCTTATGTTACAGAACTTATGGAGAAGAAGGTAACAACAATCTTAAAATCCAGAGAAAATATGTAAGAGATTGCTACACTATATTGCAAAAGCAATCTGAGTTACAACTGTATACTAATTCTAGCAATTTTGGTCGTTTCTGTAGCAAACTCAGGTCAATCCTTAGAGGATGTTTTTTTTTTGTGTCTGTCTATTCAAAGAGGGCAAATGCAGAATTGTTTTACCTTATCGTCTTGGTCCTTGTCTGCAAGTTGGATCATGTAATCAAGGGCCATCATAAACCCTGACTCCATTTCATCAACTCTTTTCCCTATAACTCCTTGTGCAGCCAATTCTACAGCAACATTCTCAGATGCTTCATTCATATTCATATCTGTCAACTACAACACCAGGCCAATTCACATGTCAAGCTATTACGGAACCAAGAATACCCATATGGGCCATAACTAACGTGTAAAGATTCTATTTACCATAAAGCCATCTGGAAAAAGTGATGAATAATCCCAGAAAACTACTAAGCCTAACGCCTTTAAGGTGTTCGACGAAATGCCAAACTTAGGGTAACAACGCAAAAGCAAGCCCAGATGAAACATAACTCTATAGAAACGTAGAAACACGTAAATTGGTCTATGAATTGTAAAGCTTAACGCCTATAAGTTGTTCGACGAAATGCCAAGCTTAGAGAAACGAAACAAAAGCAATTTGAGATAAACTAGGACTCAGAAAAACATACGAGGGTAATCATTTCTTCAAGAACGGAGGTGACTTGTTCGCCTCCTTTAAGCAAAGCTTCATACTCAGATGGATCTAACTTATCCTCGACATTAGTTTGATTTTGCTGAGTCCCGTATCTTTCGAACAATTCTTCATCGGTGTATCCACCTCCAACTTCGTAAGGAGCGCAAAATTGAACCAGACGCTTCAATTTCTTGGTTTGTTTTGGACGGAAAGAACAAGATGAGAAAGGAATGGAGCAAATAATCGATGGGACGATTAGAGATTCTCTTTGAGATTGTGATGATGGGGTTGAGGGGAAACGAAGATGAATTGACTGTAACATAGTTGTTTTCTCGTTTCGGATTTTGGAAATTTTCGAGGTTTTGGGTTTAAGCAAGGAAAAGAAGAAAGATAAAATATCGACGAAGAAGAAGACGATAACTGATAAAGAAAAAAGAAAAAAAAAATGATTATGATAAACGCCGCCTGTGAGGATCGAATCCACGACCACGTGGTTAAAAGCCATGCGCTCTACCACTGAGCTAAAAAGGCCTTGACGAATATAATTAAATATTTTCTTGATTCTACATAAAATAATTGATCCAAATTCCAAAACCAGAATAAACCATTTCACGAATAATATTTATTGGTTTGGTTTTTCATATACCGGTTATCAATATTGGTTATTTTACTACACTATTTATTATGCAGGTATATGACAAAAATAGTGTACATTGAAGTAGTAGCAGCTCCATTCCCTGAACAAAAGCGTGTACTCTTTAAAAACAAAAAAAATAGTCTTTAGTTGTTATAGGTAAGTTGTGCGTATTTTACAAAGTTAGCTTTCAAGATCTCTACATTTGGACTTGTGAGCACATGAATAGTGTTGTGTAATGCTTATTATATTGGTCTCACAAAATGCATGTTATCGAGATTGCTATTTTACCTTGCATTGGAATCATGCTTACCATTTGAATATGCAGGTGAAATGAAAGTATAAACTGATCATGATGACTCCTCTCTCTATTGTGCTTTGCAGCTCAAGATGTTGCTTGAATTCAAGCTTAATTAATTATGATGCAAAATCAACACTAATATGAATATATCTGAAGCTAAAATGCATATGCATCTTGGATAGATTGTTTTTTGGTAGAATACATCTTGGATAGATTCATATGAGGAAGATTAATATAATAGTTCTATCTGTTGGGGAAGGGAGAGACTTGCAAAAGGAGAAGGGTCTGTGTAATACCCCTCACCATGACTAAGGCCCATATGGAACAACTTTTGTCACGACCGACCAACTGAAACCCATTATTCCGTCAAGGAAGGACAATTTTGGCTCAGACACTGAAAGGGACAATACAAGAGAGAGTTGAGGCACACTTACGGATCGAAAAGAAAATGCCATATCAAGATTGATTCTCCGTCAAATGGGAAGAATGGTATGGAAGGCCAGGTTATTGGCAATATCCCTAAGTTGGTTGAGGAATCAATAGGTAAGATCTTAGAACTAGTCTTATCTAGGAAGCCTTAGTTGGTCTAGGGAAAATTAGGAGGGGTCAAGGAAAGTGAACTAAGGCAGGATGGTACGGGATAAGGCGTTGGTTGGCCATGATACCATTATAATAAGCATTAGACAACACTATTCATGTGCTCACAAGTCCAAATGTAGAGTTGATCTTGGAAGCTAACTTTGTGAAATACGCACAACTTACCTATAAGAGCTATAGACTATTTTTTTTTAAAAGAGTACACGCTTTTGTTCAGGGAACGGAAATGCTAGTACATCACTACTTCAATATGTTTCTCTTAACAACAAAAAATATAAAAAAAATCAATGGTTTTTAACCATAATATAAGGATTTTATTAGAGTCTTTTAATTTGTTTTCTATGATGTTTTGAATCTTGACAGGTTTTCTAGGATTTTAGCACGGATGGGACGAAATGGAGCAATTTGGATCGTTTTAAAGCATTTAACCGGAGGAAATCAATTTGGATATGAAGAGCGTCGACCGACACCACATGAGCATCGGTCGACACCCATGCAAGTCGAGACAAGTCTTCAAATTTGGAAGTTTAACAAAGTTACCCGAAGTTTTCTATATTTGCATCATTAGTCCCTGGACGTGTTTTAGGACATATATATATATTGTTTTTGGGTTTTAGAAACCCTGAAGTTTTATTCTAGCAGCTTTTTGAGAGAGAAAAAAACCCTGAAAGTTTTTTAGAGAGCTTTTGGAGAGAAGAATCAAGACTCTTTCAGTGAAGATTCAGAACTCTTTTACTTCTTCTTTTGATTTCTTAATGCAATTTATTCAGTCTATGATGTGTTCTTCATTGATTATGTCTGAGTAGTTTGCGTGTTAGGTTTAGGGTTTTTCACAGGGATTTTATGATTTATTAGATCTGTTTATTTAGGATTCATTATTTTTCTAGATCTTCATCATAGGTTGTTCTTCATATTAATTCTTGATTGATCACCTAGAATTAATAACCTAGAAAAATAAATTGATATGAGAATATAATTGATTTTTCTGATAAAACTTTTTTATGAGCAAAATTACTTTCTGCAAAGAGATTTGATTTAGTAATTTTGTGAACAATTTAAACTTGTTTTTAAAGCTGATTTTTAACCTAGAATTTTACAAAGAGATTTGGATTTTCTGGTTTTAAATTTAGATAATATTTGCAGTGAGAACTGATTTATTTTACAAAAGAGTTTATAGTTCTAGATCTGATCTTAATTGCTTGAATCCTAATTAATTTATTGATTTAATATTTTGTAATTTCCTGAGAAATTCTTTGGACCTAATTTTTTGATCTTCTGAATTTACAACAGTTTTATTTAATATTTTGCATTGCTTTTCTTTATTTAAATCAACTTGTTTAGCTTAATTATAAAACTCTATAATTTATTGTGTATACTTGAGTCCTTGTGGAATTCGACCCCTAAGTATTACAATGACCTCTTAATTTGAGAGAGTAGCTCTAGGGTTTAATTTGAGCATACTGCAATTTTATTTAAACTGGTACTTGAATATAGTAATTGTTCACATGAGTTGCTAACAAGGGCGAGAATATGATGACTATGAAGATTTGAAAAATCTAGGTTTAATCCAACATTGAACCTGTTTTTGAGAGATTGAAGAACAATATGAAAAAAGAAGATTTTTTTTTTTTTTATCTTTTTGATGATAAAAAAAAACTATTAGGTCTTTTTTTTTTGTTCTTTTTTAAGAATCCTTCAAAATAACGATTTGTTAATTACAGTTTTTTTAAGTAAAAATGTATCCAAAATCAAGCAAAATCAGTTTTTAAGTAATTTTTGAAAAAAAAAGTGTTAAATTTGAATAACAGTAGATTTGATATGATTTTTTTTATAAATTCTAGATTGAATAACAAGAGATTATGAGTTATTTTGAATAATTTTATTAAATTTTCAATTTCAATAACATGAGATTTGAGAAGAGATTTTAAAAACACATGATTTTTAAAAACACTAGCTTTATTTTGATTATTAAATATTTAGTTGATACACAAAATCAGGTTTCAATTATGGAAATCGTCGTAGTTGAGATCAGCAACCATGTGGGATGAAGCATGGAGGGGTCCAAATGATATAATGGTGTTTTATGATTCTTATTAAGTTCATTGCCTACTTAGAAAAAGTCGAGTGACATATTACTAATGCCATATAAAGTATCTCAATATATTTATGCCTTGATCAACTGGTAGAACTAGAAACAATGTATAAATGTGTATACACATAATGATAGTCAATCTATATTCAAGGTAGGATAAGCCAACCAAAAAAAAAATCAAGGTAAGATATAAACACTTACAAATGTAATTTAATTTTAATGAAGTGAGAAGAAGACTATAGATAAAGTAGGCATGGCAAAGGATTGCTTCATATTGGCTCAATTATTACAAAATCTCTCTTTCTTTCTCATTCACTATGTCTGGCACATGCTTTATCTCCAAATCCTCTTTTAGGTGTAGTTTTATGATACGCTATTGCAATCAAATATTTTGTCCTTGCTTATATTTACACACACGTTATCTTATTCATTTGATTAAATTAAATTATTAATTTATATAAATATTTCTTTAATTTTCGAATTTCCTAAATAATATATTTAAATAATTTTTTTGTTAATATCTATATTTTTCTAGGACTAATTACATGTAAAAAATAATTATGACTTCTAAATGTTTTTAATCTTAAGAAAACTGAAAACACCTATGTTTATTACTTTATGTTTTTTTTTTACTTCAGCTTATTACTTTATGTTTGTAATTTGTAAATTTCATTTTACAAGTAATGAGAAAGGGTTATATAATCATAAACAAACTATTGGTATTTGAGAATTAAGCTCTTTTTCCTTCAATTTAGGGGTATTTCAAAAGTGCTTTCTTTTCAATACTACTTTTCAAAAATGTCACTTCTCTAATACCTTATCCGAAATGTCTTTAATATATTGAGATATACCCAAATACATGTGTAACTTTACAAAAACATATACAAATTATATTTATATATGTGTGTAACCTTCTTAACACCTTTATAAATACAATATAAATATCTTACAAATATCTTATAAATATGTTGTAAAATCTTATAAATACCTTGTAAAACTTTATAAAAACTTATAAAATACCTTATAAATACTTTGACTGAATCTGTTAGTAGTAGGTACCATTCATGAGTACATTATCATTTTTATAAAAAATTTATTAAGTTTCAAATTTATTGAGCGGTATTTATAAAATTGGACAGCTAAAATAGGCATCTTTGAAAATGAGCATACCAAAAAGTGGCATTTCTAAAAGATTCTCTTTAGTTGTTTTAAAGCTTATTTTCAATTTCAGATTTTCCATAAATATTATATTTATTAATTATTACTTGTAAAATGAAGTTTACAAAATGAGAAAAGGTTTAATTGTATGTTTATAGACATTGATATACACTAACAGAATGGTATGAGTACTACAAGGAAAAAAAAATACTGATTTAGTTGTGGTAGGTATAGAAAATACAATATTTATCAAATGAAATACTTGAGAATTTATTTATAACAGGAAAAAATCAAGTGAAATACTTTAAATATTGATAAAGTCTTAAAGGAACGTTAATGTACTGATAATCTATTCTTAATAAAAGTTTATCTATTTGCCACAACAAAATCAACGTTATGTGCCTAGCTACTTTTTTCAGCTAACAATGCATCTAAATACTAGTTTTATGCAAATATATATATATATATATATATATATATATATATTTAGTGTTTATGTACGTTGGCACAAATATAGAGTGTTTATATATATTGCAGTTCTTGTAAAGATTACTAAGATAAGGAATTTTTTTTCACTACTACCATTATTAGTTTTATTTTTCAAAAACACAATGAAAACATATTTTCTAAAAATATAATAAAACTAAAAAAACTAAACTTTTACCATTCAAACCTAAACCTTGAATCCTAAACACTAAACTCCATCCCTTAAAAACTTTATCCTAAATATAAAATAGTCAATCTAAACCAATAAATTTTACACTTTTGAAAACTAATTTTTGTGTTTATGGTATTATTGGAAATACATGTTTTGTGGTATTATTAGTAAAATAAATAAAGAGTGGTATATTCGAAAAAAAAAACAAATAAAGTGTTGGATTTTGAGGAATTCTTCTTATATATCTAGAAATTTTGGGACATTTTTTTTGTGTGCATATAAAAAGGATAATTCATAAATACATTTTTACATCGGTAACATTTTTTGTGTGGTGCATATATAATATTTACTGAAGAGTTTTTCTATTCACTTTGAAATTTATAGATCTAGGTTTGAATTTTTAAGTGAATGCAATCCACGTTCGGGATGTAATAACCAAACTAATTAAACGACCGTTACGTACAGCTTCAACTAGTTTATTAGCCGTAACTTCAAATCTCGTATTTACCCTCTCCACGATAACGAGAAGCCATTGAAGGTAAAGGTCATAAACGTAATTTCATATAAACGACAATTATGGGCCCTCACAGGTCACAGTTTTATTGCCTACACACACAAAAAAAAAAAAAAAAAAAAAAAGTTGATTGCGAAATTTAAAATCGCAAAAAAGACTCAAAGGGGTAGTTTCGTCATTAATTTGAATTTTCCCTTTCTCCTTCTTCACTGCCAGCTCTGCTATAGAGCTTCTTCTTCTCTTCTTCTTCACGTACGCTTCAGAGATCGACCCGAGTAGAGATAATAAAAAAAAAATGTCAGGATTCGTCGGGATTTTGGTATCGGATCCATGGTTACAGAACCAATTCACACAAGTGGAGCTTCGGAGTTTGAAATCTCACGTACGTACGTCTGATCCATAATACTTTTCTCATTTGATTTTTTTCCGATCTGATTCTTTCAATTCTACATAGTTCACGAGCATGAGGAGAGAGAGCGGTAAGCTAACGGTATCAGACCTCGCGTCAAGGATGGGGAAATCAAAAGTAGTCGGAGATCAGAACCTAAGCGACGAAGAGAGAGCGACTCTGATCCAAAGCTTTCATCCCAATTTAAACGATGAAGTCGATTTCGAGTTTTACCTAAGAGTTCAGTATCGTCTATTTCTGATTCTCTAAAACTCTACAGATCTTTTTGTGTTTTCTTCTGGTGATTTTAAAATTTTGCTATTTTTTTTTTTTTTTTTTTTTTCTTTTTTAATTTGTAATTGCAGATTTATCTGAATCTTCAAGCGCATGTGAACGCTATAATCGGAAGCGGTGTGAAGAACTCGTCTGCGTTTCTTAAAGCAGCTACAACGACTTTGTTGCATACGATTAGTGATTCTGAGAAGTCTTCTTATGTTGCTCATATCAATAATTATCTCTCTGGTGATGAGTTTTTAAACAAGTACCTTCCCATTAACCCGTCTTCGAATGATCTATTTGAAGTTGCAAAAGATGGTGTTTTGCTTTGGTGAGTTTAGTTTCTTCCCTAGCTCAGATTCTATGTTTCTTTGAATGTTTTACTTTTGATGATGATAAAGATTTTGGGGTTTTGTTTTCTGATTGTGATGTAGTAAACTTATTAATGTGGCGGTACCTGGAACAATCGATGAACGAGCGATTAATACTAAGAGTATGCTTAATCCATGGGAGAGAAACGAGAATCATACGCTTTGTTTAAACTCTGCAAAGGCTATTGGGTGTACTGTGGTTAATATAGGAACTCAAGATATCATTGAAGGAAGGGTATGTGGAATCTGTGATTCTAACTCTAGTCTATCATCAGTTTCTTCACTATCTTGAGATTTTGTTGATGGTTATGACTAACACTTGTCTGTTTCTCTTATTTCAGCGTCATCTTGTGCTTGGAGTGATTTCTCAAATCATTAAGGTGAGGCTCTATTGCTGCTACTGCTTTTTGCTGTTTTTGCTATGACGAATGTGTTATTAATCTTGAATTCTTTATTGTGTGAATGTTCTGTCTAGATACAATTGCTCGCAGACCTTAACTTGAAGAAAACCCCCCAGCTGGTGGAGTTGGTCGGTGATAGCAAGGTAAATACTAGTCACTCATTGTCTTGATACCCGTTGTTTAAAACAAACACTAAAGGATGAAACTTTTTTGAATAAGATTTGACTTTGTTCCAACTTTTGGGATCAACAGGATGTGGAAGAGCTGATGAGTTTACCACCTGAGAAGATCTTATTGAGATGGATGAATTTTCAGTTAAGAAAAACTGAATACAAGAAAACTGTCACAAACTTCTCCTCGGATGTAAAGGTATTCAAAGTCTCTAATATCAAGTTATGAGTTGTACAACTAGTTCGCTTAACTAAGTATTTCTAGTAAATGGTCCATAGACTCTTCTATATGGCTTATGATATGGTTTGCTGCAGGATGCGGAAGCTTACACTAATCTATTAAATGTCCTGGCACCAGAGCACAAGAATGCATCACATTTTGCAGTTAAAAGCTCATTTGAGAGAGCAAAGCTTGTTCTCGAACACGCAGACAGAATGGGATGCAGGAGATACTTGACAGCGAAGGATATTGTTGAGGGTTCCCCAAATCTTAATCTTGCTTTTGTGGCACATATATTCCAGCACAGGTGAAAGATACACTTAAAAAATCAAAAACAGTTCATGTCAAAAGAAAACATTTTTAGTGTTGGTCTAACAGATTAGAACTGTGTCTTTATTTCCCCACAGGAACGGCCTTTCAACACAAACGAAACAGATATCTTTTCTGGAAAATCTAGCTGATGACATCCAAATTTCAAGAGAAGAAAAAGCATTCCGTTTTTGGATTAACAGCTTTGATAGTTTGCTATACATAAACAACGTGTTTGAGGATCTTAGAGATGGGTTAGTATTTCAGCATTGAGTATAAGAACTGGTTAATAGAAATGTGGAATGTGTATTTAACACTGAGTTACGTGTTTGTCAACAGGTGGATTCTATTGCAGACACTAGACAAGGTGTCTCCAGGCATTGTTAATTGGAAAGTAGCTAGCAAACCACCCATTAAATTGCCATTCAAGAAAGTAGAAAACTGTAATCAGGTTGTGAAACTAGGGAAGCAGCTCAAGTTCTCTCTGGTTAACATTGCCGGAAATGACATTGTTCAAGGAAACAAGAAGCTCATACTAGGTAAGTTTTCCAGTTCAATGATTATGTGTTTTTATGAACCAACTTAAAATAATAATGACGGCTTGTTCAACCCCGTGCAGCATACTTATGGCAATTGATGAGATACAACATCCTGCAACTTCTTAAGAACTTGAGATTCCATTCCAATGGCAAAGAAATAGCAGACGTTGATATATTGGAATGGGCAAATGCTAAAGTGAGAAACAATGGATGCAAAACACGTATGTACAGCTTCAGGGTAAGTTCTCTCCTGCTTAATTTGTGGCCCTTTGGCCCCTTTCAATAATATTTGCTTTAAGAAATTGTAAAACTGCATTGAACTACTTTATAAATAACAAATGTTTAGTATTAATCCTTTTGCCTAGTCGGTTTGTCTATCGAACCAGAATGTGTGAGTAACGATATGATGTCTGAATTTGACAGGAAAAGAGCTTATCCGATGGGATATTTTTCTTGGAGCTGCTGAGTTCGGTGCAGCCAAGATCCGTAAACTGGAGTCTTGTTACAAACGGAGTAACGGGTAAATGAACTGTTAAATACTATGTTTCTGTGTTTGTTTATGAGTGAACATTATAATTTAATAGGGACAACACTTACTAAACATACAGATGAAGAGAAAAAGATGAATGCAACTTACGTGATTAGCATAGCAAGGAAATTGGGTTGCTCTATTTTCTTACTCCCTGAAGACATAATTGAGGTACTTGGAAACCTAATCACTTAAAAATATCAATAGAACACTATAGTGAGACATTCGAATTTATATGTGTGTAATATTACGAACAGGTGAATCAGAAGATGATGCTCACGTTGACGGCGAGTATAATGCATTGGACTCTCAAACAACCTCTTCATCTTAATAAGCCTACCGGATCTCCGGACAACCACTGTGGAAGTCTACTCGACGATTCTACTTCAGATTCCTCCATAGAATAAATATATGGTTTACGGTGAAATTATATATTCTTAAGAATTTTAATATGTGATGTTATTAATTATTTCCGCTCATTCGTATTTTTTATTTTTTTTGGGTGTAAAAACAATATTAAAAATTGAAATGTCATCGGCGAATATTGACATACATCCAATCCAACTACGAAATAAATAATACTTTGATCAATAGTGCAAAGAAACTCAAAGCCAAAATTGTTGTTCCCAACAAATGATACTTTTGTTCAATACAATTTATTTAAACTCGTTCTCGTCTGTTTACACCATTCAAAAGCACAATGATAAAAAGCATTTTTGTGTTCGTAGTTGCAATTTTCTCGTCAGGTAGGAATTGGAATGACGTTTCGAACGAGGAGCTTCTGCTACGGTCGCCACAAGCATTTTTTTCTAACACTCACACAACTCACTTTATACTTTTCATCGAAAAAAACTAAACTTTATACTTTATTAGACCATGTGCATCGGTGTAGTTTTGGATCGTCCCTCGTTATTTTTTCGTTTTAAAATAAATAAAAAAAGCCCAATTCAGAAGAAACGTCTCTTTATTTGGGACGTTTTTCGTCCGTCTACTTGGACGCGTGGTATGTTCTGATTGATTGAAGATTTTTATAGGGTTAAAACAAAAGAATTTCTCGAGACAAATTTCTAGAGAGAAGACGGCGACGGTTCTGTGTCGATCTTCTCTCCCGGTGACGATTCGATCTGATCTTCTCTCCCGGCAACGAATTCCTGTAGCTGGTTCCGCGCGACGATCCGATTGGTTCCGGTTCGAGAATCTCGTCTCTTGCGTGGTGCCGTGCTGGTTCTATGGGCTGCCTTCTGGTCGTTTGTTTTCTTCTAGCATCGATGGCTCCATTTCTGAATGGGATCTTTTCGATTTGAAGCAGAAGGTTTTAACATCTCTCAACGTCTCATACTTCAGGTTCTCTTCTTTACAATGTTTTTTTTTTGTCGTATTTAGATTTTTGTTTAAATGCAGATTGTGTTGGAGTCAATTGGAATCTCAATCTGGCAAATGGCGTTGGCTCCGGTTAATCTACCCTCAGTTGATGTAGAAGGTAAAGCTAAAGAGATTGAGAATGGATACTCGAGTGAGAAATCAAATGATGAGGAAGAGAGTGGTGGAAGTGAAGAAGATGATGATTCTGACTCTGATGAGTTTCATGAGCTAGTATCAGAGGATACATATAGGCTCCTTGCTGCTTCTTTCTTTGAGGTACATAGGATGATGATGTTTGACTTTTAACATTGTTTGCTGCACAAAGGTGATGTCAATACCCTTGCAGCATGGTATTCATTCAATTGGTTTGTTACCTTGATACAGTCATATAAGGCAAATATATCAGATTTTGGATTGGCGAAATTAGGTCCTTCCGCGAGTCAATCTCACATCACAACACGGGTTATGGGTACACAAGGTTACGCAGCTCCAGAGTATGTTGCTACAGGTACTACAACGTCTCGTCTTCTTCTTGGTCCTTTTGGTTTTCATCACAACACGGGTTATGTGAACATGTTGGTTGCTTCTAACAGGTCATTTGTATGTAAAGAGCGATGTTTACGGGTTTGGCGTTGTCTTGGTTGAGATCTTAACTAGTTTACATGCACTTGATGGGATCACACTTGTGTTCAAAGCTAGAATCTTTGTCATCAAAGATTAAGCAAGCTTCCGTTTATGGAAGATGGCGGGAAGTGCTCACTGGGTATTCAGAGATACAGAGAGCTGGAGATCGCTTTAACGATCCTTTCGTTTTCCCCATAGTTTTCAAAGCTTGTGCTAAGCTCTCGTGGTTGTTTCAAGGTAAGCGTATCCAAGGGAGTTTGTTGAAGAGAGGGTTTGAGTCTTTTGTTTCTGTGGGGAACTCGATTGCTGACTTTTACATGAAATGTGGAGACTTGAGCTCTGCGATACGAGAGTTTGATTGTATGACTTGGAGAGATTCTGTTTCTTGGTTTGGTAGATGTGTTTGTGTGCAATTCACTTATTGATATGTATGCCAAAGGATATGATGTTGATTCAGCATTTAGAGTATTTGATGAGACCACTTGTAGAAACATACACCAATGCTCATACTAAAAATAAGAACCTTTCAAAATAATACTATTAAATTTGGGAGACCAAAAATATGGGGACACCAATGCCCATGCTCTTATTGAGCAGATCATGCTACTTTCTTAAATATGACTAACGTTGAGGGTGAAGAATGTTGACTCTTAAAGTCTTAACTCTTAAGCCTTACTTTGAAATACTCAAATTGTAGATTTAAAATCAAAGGGTTGGGGGGGGGGGGGGGGGGGGGTTAAATTGACTGTTTTCCTAAAGTTTTTGGGCATTTTGATAAAATCTCTTAAAGTGGGGGGCATTTTGGTAAATTTGTGGAGAAGTAGGACCAACAAGGTATGTTCTCTTTTGGCGCCTCTGCTGCTGTAATCACATTCAGACTTGGTTTAAAGCTTTCCCAAATCTCTGCACATGGTTTTCTCCAGTTTCACACACTGCTCGACTCAGAGAGAGAGTGAGTGATCCAATGCGGTGCTCTCCACTGCACTTATGGTGCATATCAGTGGTCGTTTTCTTGTCGGTTACCAGAACCCTAGCCGCCGATCCTTACGTCTTCTTCGATTGGACTGTCTCTTACCTCACTGCTTCTCCTCTCGGCACTCGTCAACAGGTCTCAGATTTTCCACCTTCATCATCTCAGTTTCAATTTTCAAAGTTCCTAATTTGGAAAGTTTCGATTTTTAAGATTCCAATTTGAAAAGTTTCAACTTTTTTGAGATCTCATGTGGGTTCTTGCTGGTGTATTCGATTTGAAGGTAATTGGGATAAATGGGCAGTTCCCTGGACCAATTCTAAACGTGACTACGAATTGGAACGTTGTTATGAATGTGAAGAATAATCTTGACGAGCCACTGCTTCTTACATGGTCAGTAACAATGTCGATTCTTCTCTTCTATTCTTAAGTATCTGTATGATTTTGATTTGATTTGGTCACTAAAACTATGTTAGTGGTGGTGGTGATTTGTAGGAATGGAATACAACAAAGGAAAAACTCATGGCAAGATGGTGTTTTAGGAACTAATTGTCCTATCCCTGCTGGTTGGAATTGGACTTATGAGTTTCAAGTTAAAGATCAGATTGGGAGTTTCTTTTATTTCCCTTCTACAAATTTTCAGAGAGCTTCTGGTGGGTATGGACGGATTATTGTCAATAATCGAGATATCATTCCGGTTCCTTTTGCTCGTCCTGATGGTGATGTTACTCTCTTTATCAGTGATTGGTATACTAAGAGCCATAAGGTTTTTACACAAATAAAGCCTTAACCTTTTCTTTATTGTTACTGTCCTGTCTCTTTTTGCTATGTTTGTTTTTAACATCTCAAACGTTTTTGTGGAATCAGAAGCTGAGGAAGGATGTTGAGGGTAAGAATGGTCTTGGACCTCCAGATGGTATTGTCATCAATGGATTTGGACCTTTTCCTTACACTCGAGAGCTTGCTAAGAATGCGATTCCTTTTGGGATTATAAACGTTGAACCAGGTATCCTTGGAAAAAGATCCCTTTTTTGTTGAATCTTTATTTGGTTTGTAGTTTGAGTCTTCTCCTGCTCTGACCACATTCATGTCTTCATCGTTATTAGGAAAAACATACCGTTTCCGTGTTCACAACTCTGGGATTGCAACCAGCTTGAATTTTAGAATACAGAATCATAACTTACTTCTTGTTGAGACAGAAGGGTCATACACAGTTCAGCAGAATTATACAAACATGGACATTCATGTGGGTCAATCTTTCTCATTTTTGGTCACTATGGATCAATCTGGTAGTAATGACTACTACATTGTTGCCAGCCCAAGGTTTGTTACATCCGTCAAAGCTAGTGGAGTCGCTATTTTGCGCTACTCTAGTTCTCAAGGACCCGCTTTAGGTCCACTCCCTGATCCTCCTGTTGAGTTGGACACATTTTTCTCAATGAACCAAGCTCGATCCATAAGGTTGTTAACCACTATGTTTAGTTATATGTTTCATACCTTGGGAGAATGTATTTTGTATTAAGCATAATCCGGAACCCCTTTTTAAAAAAAAACTGCAATTTTACTTGTTGCTGATGGAAATGCTGTTTGGTAGGTTGAATCTCTCGGCTGGGGCTGCCCGCCCAAACCCTCAGGGATCTTTCAAATATGGCCAGATCACAGTAACTGATGTGTATGTGATTGTCAACCGACCACCAGAGATGATAGAAGGACGTTTGCGTGCCACTCTTAATGGTATATCGTATATACCTCCTTCAACACCCCTAAAGCTTGCTCAGCAATACAACATCTCAGGGGTATACAAGTTGGATTTCCCAAAAAGACCAATGAATAGGCATCCCAGGGTTGATACCTCTGTCATAAACGGCACGTTCAAGGGATTCGTGGAAATCATATTTCAGAATAGTGACACCACTGTTAAGAGCTACCACTTGGATGGTTATGCATTTTTTGTTGTTGGGTAAGGTTGCATTAGTTATCTTAGATCCAATTACATGATCAGACATTGAGAGAATGTGATTGTAAAATTAAAGAATGATGTTTGTCTTGAAGGATGGACTTTGGTCTGTGGACAGAAAATAGCAGAAGCACATACAACAAGGGGGACGCGGTTGCTCGATCTACTACGCAGGTTTTATGACCTGAAACCGGAATCTTACATGTGTTTCTATGTGTTTCTTTACAGCTAATATGTTTACAGGTGTATCCTGGTGCATGGACGGCCATCTTGGTTTCTTTGGACAATGCTGGCATGTGGAACCTTCGAATAGACAATCTCGCCTCATGGTATCTGGGCCAAGAAGTATACTTGAGTGTGGTTAATCCAGAGATTGACATGGACTCATCTGAGAATTCCGTTCCTGGAAACTCCATATATTGTGGTCGGCTCTCACCATTACAAAAGTAAGCTTTGCAGATGCTCTCATATTTTTTTTCAAAAGTTAAATCTAGAAAAGAATGTTCCATAGATAAGATAGAAAGAGTATCATTTTTTTCTTTCTCTTTCCTGTTTTTGTTGGTCCTAAATTCCAAATTTGATCAAAATAAAGAGGTTGGAGAATCTGGAAGTACCTATTATGTAGCAAAAGTAACTTTTATAACCTGGTTCATATAGACTTTTCTGGGTTATATAGACAGGATATACCTTTTAGGTTGGCCTTCTCAGTCATTTCTTTTCTGAAACATGCTATTTCATCAGTTCAACATATCTGCTCTATGTAAAATGACCAGATTCTTGTTGTTTTGTTTGCTTTTTCAGTTTCATTATGTAATTAGTGCTTGCTGGAGAGAGTTTAGTTGCAGTTTTTTTCTTCTAGAAACCGAAGGTCACATGTAGTTAATGGAGATAAACGTGTTGCATTGACATGTGTCTTGGTTTTTTCTGCAGAGATCAAGCACAAAGGGTAAAGTTTTCGGGATCACCACGATCCATCTTTGTGACAAGCAGAGCGTTTCTCCTCGCTCTTTTTGCAATCTTAGTCAGTAGTTTAGCAAGATGACGATTCTTAGCTTCTCTGGCCTGATAGCAAACCTGCAACTGCAACGCCACTCCCGTCATTTTAGAAGTTCGTAGCGTTGGTGTAACAGTAGAAGCTTGAAGATCACAGATGCTATGTTTCTTGTTTATGCGTAGAGTTTATTCAGCCAATCAATATAATGTTATGCCGTAAGGCTTGCATTAAAATAGAAAATTATTATTAGATGAACTTAGTGAGAACACTACATCATGTTTGTAATACTAAGAAGATTCTTGATAATACCGCAAAGTATTCCGATAAGGACATCTCTGGAGAAATGAGAATGGTGATGCTAAGACCTGAGTCTTGTTTGTAAGCTTCTCGCTAGGCTATTCCTAGGCATATGTAGAAACTAGAAACTGATCGGATATCCATGGATGATGGATATAATGGATCCGTGTCTAAGGAGCTTGAATCCATGTTCCAACATGGAACATTAACTCATTTTACTCTCATATTACAAGAAGATGATTCTCAGGTGGAAATGTGAAGAAGAGCTAATTGCACATAGATAGAACTAAAAAGTGTCAACTTTGCTAATTTAAGAGTTTATAGGATGCAAAAGTCTTATTCCGGTAGTTCTAATTTTTTCGTTGACTTTTGAAAGTTCAAACCTTTACGATACCAAAACCTCTCCAATGGTTTCCATTTTCCTTCAATCACCCACCTTTTTAACACCCAAGAACTACCCATTCTCATCTCCGAGGACCCGACGTGGAGCTTCTCCATTGCTTCGTGTTACAGCTTCTCGCAGCTCCTACGATGTAGTCGTTGTTGGTGGTGGGATCATCGGATTGACCATAGCCCGCCAATTCCTTACCGGGTCGGATCTATCCGTTGCCGTTGTTGATAAAGCCGTCCCTTGCTCTGGCGCCACTGGTGCCGGTAATCTTTATTTCATTCCCTTCTCTTACAAAATTGGATTCTGCAAATGAAGTTGGACTCTTGGAGAGTGAATAGAGTTGGCTTAACTTAAAATTTGTGATTTTGGGATTTCAGGGCAGGGATATATATGGATGACACACAAGAAGCCAGGAAGTGATGTATGGGACTTGACCTTGAGGAGTCATCAACTTTGGCACAATCTTGCAGAGAGCTTAAACAATGAAGGTCTTGATCCTGAAGAGTTGCTTGGCTGGAAAAAGACAGGTTTTTTTTTCTGACTACTCACTTCACTTTTGTTTAGAATTTGGAGCTCTTTAATCAACTTTTTTTATCTGATGACCTTGGCTTGATTCTTATAAAGTTCTTCACTTTAGCCCATTGGGTCCTATACACCATTAGTTAGGTACTTTTGTCAATGTTATTTTCATCGTATTCAACGAAATAGGATTGTCTTGTAGATGATATAGTTCAGTGTATTATGCATTTGGAGCTCTTTCAGCGACTTTGTTTATCTGATGATCGATCTTGTGTTAATTCCTATAAAGTGCCTCACTTTAGTTAATTGGGTTCTATACACCAATGTTAGGCAATGTTATTTTCATCTTTGTTCCTCGAAATGGCAAATTTCTTTTAGATGATATAGTTCTCTGTATTGTTGTCATCTGCAGGAAGCTTGCTCATTGGTAGGACCTCTGAGGAATGTGTTGCTCTGAAGCAAAAGGTTCATGAGCTATCTGAAATTGGGTTGAGAACTGAATATTTGTCTAGTGGTGATTTGTTTCTAAAAGAGCCTTCGGTTCTTGTGGATTATGATTCCGGGGCTGCATTTCTTCCCGATGATTCGCAGTTGGATGCTCATCGTGCGGTTGCTTATATCGAGAAGGTTGCTAGAATTTCCTGGATAGTTGAATGTCTCCTCAGACTCTTTGCTTTGTGGTTAACTTAGTTTTCTTCTTTGAGTTATTCAGGGAAACAGAGAGTTTGCAACACAAGGAAGATATGCCGAGTTCTATCACGAACCTGTTACAGGTTTAATAAGGTTGCTAATCTTTGTTTAGCTGAATTGGAACTCTTCTGAACCACAAATAAAAATGCTTTGTGTCTAGTTTGCCGTCATAATATCGTAATTTTGGTACCTTAAGAGGCTGTGTTAATTGTATATTTGATTTAGGTCTGAGGGGCATGGAACGGAGGTTACAGGTGTTCAGACTTCTAAACGCTACCTGTATGGTAAGAAGGCTACTATAGTAGCTGCTGGTTGCTGGAGTGGATCTCTCATGCATGAACTGCTTAAAAACTGCAACATTTCGCTTGACGTTCCTGTGAAGCCAAGAAAGGTTTGAGCTCTTGTCTGATTGCTCATTCTTCCATTTCATTTACCCCCGTTATCAAAATCTTTGGCAGCACAAAAATTTGGCATTTTGAATCTCTATATCGAAATGTATTGAGGTCTAAAAATTCTGGAAAGCTGAGTTCTTGAGAATGTTATTGTTTACGAGAAACAAGTATATTTTTGTTTGTCAAGTTGATCCACTGCAAGCTTCCAGAATATGCAAACTCTGAAAATAGACTGCTTTGGGATTATCCAACTAATTTCTTTGCAGGGACATCTACTTGTGGTGGAAAACTTTGATTCGTTCCATTTAAATCATGGGATAATGGAGGCTGGTTATGCGAATCATCAAAGTGCTTCAGCTTCAGGATTGGATGTCGATGAACGAATGCTATCCATTTCCATGACAGCCACAATGGATACAACAGGAAACCTTGTTCTTGGTAATTTCAATTTCATGAATCTGTGTTCACCTCTTGCCTCTTGAACTCCTGAACCAGTAAAATATCCATGTTCTTCTTATTTTTTATGCTAAAAATGTTTACCAGTCACACATGATATACATACATCTCTAAATATCAGGGAGCAGCCGTGAATTTGTTGGGTTTGACACTGAAGCTGATGAGTTTATCATCCGCTGCATATGGGAGCGTGCAGCAGAATTCTTTCCCAAGTTACGAGATATTTCCCTTGAAGATTTCATCCGTAACAGGAAAGTGAGAGTCGGGTTGCGCCCTTACAGTAAGTCTCTTGCTTCTAATGCTTCAAAGTTACTTGAAACCGGTGTTTGGAATGATCACAAGACCTGAACGTACGTGTCTTTGAACTGATGATAGTGCCTGATGGGAAGCCAGTGATTGGATCCGTGCCTGGATTACAAAACCTATACTTGGCAGCTGGTCATGAAGGAGGAGGACTTTCCATGGTAAGTAAGATTCACACTAATGTTCGAAAACCTTTCTCAAGAACATGATCATGATTCCCGGTTTCTTGAAATCGTTTAGGCTCTAGGAACAGCGGAAATGGTATCGGACATAGTACTGGGGAAACCGTCACAAGTAGCTAGTTCACCGTTTGGGGTTGAAGGACGTTGTTGCTGAGGAAATAGACGCAGTTCGGTTCAGTTAAGGGACTGAATCTTCTTGAGCATTGTTGTTGCTGAATGGTCTCTCAGAGGGAGTGGTGTCTAAATGTTTTTTGCAGTAGTGTTTGTCTCAGGCATCCTTGTCTATGCATGGTCTTGTATCGTTTCGTTTTCTATGTTTGTTTGTAATTTTTGCGTTTGGAGTTTCACTAGACGATGATGAGGATTTATAACCACCGATCATAAGCAATTAATTTATCTGTGTGTTCATAAGTTGATAATAGCTTTAAATTTCATCTACAGCTAAACCTGAAAAGAAATTGAAGGATGATCACAAGTTCATAACATTAGTGCTTTGTTGTTTTTTAATAATCCATATTCATACTTCATAATTGTATTTGAAAGCCTTGGGCAGTATGATATTATCTCATTTGGGTGTGTCAATCATCTCTGCCAAACTATTGGTTCACGAACAATAAACCCAGTGAACCAATAGTAGGTAAACCGAGTGAAGTTAGTTGGTAAATAAAAAATTAACGAAAGTATGGTGGTTCGATTTTTTTACTTGTCTTTCTAGAGCTTTGCATACAAATTAAGAAAATAGATCGATGCTCTATTATACCTTTTCTTTAATACATTTTTTTTTTTTTTTTATTGGTTAAAGTATTAAAATAGTTGGGATAAAATTGGTATTTTTAGCAGACATATGTATTGGAAATAAGTGACTGAGTATTGGAAAACAACTAAAAAACAAGAGGGAGTATTTAGTTACAAGACAATGCACTTGGAATGGGCATACTAGTAGTATTTAATTTAGTTACTACAAGACAAAGGAAAAAATATTATTTAAAGACTAGGAAGTTTTATAATCATAAGCTAAGTTGTTTAAGATATCCTCACCAAAATCTAATGCATTATCTTCTTCTTTATGGCTTAGGTTTTGTATTTGTTCAAAAGGTAATATACGAGTTTAGATTATAATTTGGTGTGATCTCAAATTTATTGTGCGACACCTATGAAACAGTTCAATCACCTATCTAATTCGTCAACAAGACTGTAGGTTAAGGAGCAATAGGATCCTCTTGAATCTTGATTCAATATCTTCATGAAGAATTTTAATCCCTTACAGGCAAAAGGTATTTCCTCAATCCGCATTCAATCCTCTCCCATCCACTGCTTAGTTGGTTACTTATTTTTGGTCTTCCTATTACAAGAAAAGACCAAACACAGCTTACTTATGTCGGGTCAATAACTTAAAAACCGTACTCTTTGTCAAACTTTCTGAATTAATCATCGTCTTTGGTCGGTCAATATCCCATAAATCAGATACCATTGGTTCTGCTGAGATAAATACAGTGATTCAAATCATTAACCAGCTCATACAGAGTGATTATGTATCAAGATATTGTAAACCAACCATGTGCCCATGTAAGGATCACTGAAAAATAAAATCCTGAGGACTGAGTTAAATTGGATTACAGATCAATCTAGCAAACGAAGAAATTGCACCAAAACATGGAATTAATGGTCTTGGGACAGAGTGCGTTTGCTTCTCAAAAACAATTATCACATAAAATTAGACCAAAAAAAAATGAGACAGATTGTGCCAGTAGATTAAGGGCCTAGATAATCATTATTTTTTATCAGATCCAGGCGAGTGATACTGACTAAATTCCTATTTCGCAAGTTATGATTTTCATAAAATTGATTGGATCGTGATATTCTTAACCCAATCAAAGAAGCTGAGACTTGCTTTAAAACCCCAAAAAAAAAAAAAAAAAATAAAAAATAAAAATTATCTACACAAAAAAATAGAACAAAGAAGTAATCTACGAACAGAGAGAGCTGCCAAAATTTTGAAAGATTAACTTAAACCCTAGAGATAGAGATGCGAGAGGCGTTGTTGTTCTTGAACAGAAAGAACAGAGTTTATATATAGTCTGAGATTAGAGAGGTGGAAGATTAGGGTTTGTCTGGTTAATGGACTCAATGATTTTAATGATTTTATCAGCCTAGCCCAATAAAAGCCCATTTATACTCTGGACGAGGTATTTCGTATTTCAGACTCGGTTTACTTCTGGTTTATGGTTTTCATATTTCTTGGTTAGTAATTAATGTCTATAAATTCCGGTTTATATCGGACTTGTGATATTTCTTGTGTCCGAACCATACATTATATAAGTAGTCCTAACCAACATAATAAAATGGTTTTTGAATCTGATTACAAAGGGTCTAAACATCATTTTGTACCTTTTTTTTTATTTTTATTTTTTGTTTATCGAACGTTAGGAATTTACAAGTAAGGAATGGTAATGGAACATTTCTTGTGCTCTATCCTAAATCATCAGTTCCTATTATTGTATGTTACGTTGAGCCATTTGAACTGCATTTTCGCCAATGCGGTCATCCAGAGGACTAGGATGGATAGTTCTTGTGAAGTGTATCCTGAAATTGATAATTTGTCGCGAGAGGAATAGTTTAACCGAATTCACAAGAACTTCCCTTTTGTCACGGAACCAAAGAACGACAAGTGCAGCAAGAGCGAAAGCGAATGAAACTCCGGTGATCATAAACAAACCGCGGAATCGGTAAAGGGTTATAGGATTTGATGTATCATCGCTTGTGTATGGAAGTTGATTATCAAACCATGTTTTCTCCATCTCGTTAAGCTTCTTGCTCGTCCTTAGCTTTATTATTTCTCGGGACACATTAGGCACCAACTCAAAGCCCTTTTGAAACATCTGATGAACACATGGATATAACAAACCCAAACATTTGTTTTTGTTAGCAAGTCAAAAGTAAATAAAGAGTAAGGAAGCTTATGAATATGAAGAAGAAGGATATACATACAAAGCCGAAACCGTTGGTGGTAGATTGTGTCTTGACCATGAGAAAATGTGTCGGATTCTCGCCAAGGAGAACTTGAAGGTATGGCAACTCATCAACAACAAACGAGACAGTTCTGTTTAATAATGCTTGAGCATAATCTGCAGCACTATTGAGACCAAGGGATCTCATTGCTCGGAGGCTGGAACTGGTTAGTGCCACATTTGCTATGAGAGAGCCTGAGAGGTGACCCACATAGTCTTCATTAGAGTTAAATCGTATCTGTTGCACTGTCATCATTGATGTCAATGTTGCAGTGTAACTTGCAGTCAAAATGAGTACTGCAAATACCCAAACTGTAACTACAAATCTTGATAAGTTGTGTTTTAGCCTCTCCCCTGAAAAACACATAATAAACATCAAAATGTGAAAGAAAACTAATTCTAACCAAGACTCTGTACTATGTGAATGTGAAAAAGTGGGTACTTACTGTGAGCATACACAAGAGTGGAGAAGCCAAACCAAAGAGCAACTCCAATCTGTTTTGACCAAGATCCTTGGAACTCCTTGTTCTCAGATCTTTCTATCAACCAAACTATAATGCCGGTCAAGACAAAGAAAGCTGCACTTGTTATCCAAAGATCTGGTGTTAAAGGTTGGAAGAACACCCACATACTCCTCTCCTTTGGTGCTACAATACCAAGACCCATTTCTGTGAATGGCAACGTCAAATCAACATACATCGATCTGTTCGAAGTGATTGTAATATCTCCCACTGCCGCATCATATTTGTCTTTCTGTTGGATGCAACACAACATTTTCATGGAACTCGATTATGTCTCCACACACTCTACATTTATCAAATAAAATATTTGTAAAAATAGTAAACATTGACATTGGTTAGTACCTGGCTATGAAGTGCATAGGCAAGATTGTCGTAGTTACTTCCATTAAGCCAAGGTATGTACTCTATTTCATAGTTGAAAGGACTAATCGAAGCTCTAAAGACTTCTATACAAAAACCTTCAACAATTAAATCATTGGTTACTGGATCAGTCTCCACTTTCATCAGTCTTGGGAATCTATTGCTAGATGTAACCAACACCCTCAGCTTTTTACGATCGCTATCTCTTAGACTATTCCCGTTCGGAGTTTGAGCAGACCCACCAGGCCAAATTATTGTCTCTAGCTTGTTATGAGTAGAAGATAAATGTCTTCTATTGCTAAAACTACCGTTAGAATTCCAGAATCCTACCCTTCTCTCACCTGATCCTATCATATTCACAATCTCAAACTTTTGTGACAACAACTTCTTATCATTCAATTGAAAGTCACCCCTCAAACCCTTAAACCTAGTCTTTGTGATTGCCTCAAGGAGAGTTAATGACACATTTGACATCTTTGTTACTTCCGCTGCACTCGCCAGAGCCCAAGCTATATCGTGAGCCCATACGCCTGAGATACTCAACCGAGTAATGTCCGCTTCTTCAACAGGTAGTGAGTTTTTCAATCTCGTAGTGAAATTTTGAAGCTCTTTTGTCATTGGGATGTAAGATTTGAAACCAACCACACCTTCCATTGCCTCCTTTACAAAATCATCAATGGACTCATGGAAACTGTTCATGCTTTTTGCAGTGAGTATCCAAGCAAACCCATCACCCATCAACCCTAGTCTCGCAGCACATGGGAAGAGATGAGTTGCTATAACTTCAGACAAATGAACAACAAAGACAGTAGTTCCCAAGTCCTTCAGCTTCTGTAACCGATCGATCACAAAACCCTCACTTGAAGAGACAGTAAAACCAACCTTGGACTGTACACGAACGTTGTTCTCATGAAAATGCTCCACCATAAGTTGCATACTCTCTCTCCAATCATCGTGATCTTCATAAACAAGAGCAACACTGTTCCAATGAAACCCATTAATAAAAGATGTAATCCCCTTTGCCTCAGAGGCAGAATCATGTGTGGCTTGAATCAAGTGACTGTATTTGCTCAATGACAATGAAACCGGAGAGTTAAGTGAAACCACAGGAACCCTAGCTTTCTCTCCAAGTTCCCCTAAAAGCTTAGCTTCTAGCAACGAGTTCCCGCCAATAATCCCTTCTACTCCTTCGTTTTGCAGCAGATCTACAGCTGTTTCATTCACAAAAGATACAAAAAAAACCAAGATTGTGAGCGTGAATGAGGACAAAGAAGAAGTGACTTTGTGTAGAGACTAGAGAGGAAGTGTGTTACCAGAAGCAAGAGCAAGAAGAGGCTCTCCATGAGAGTTTCTGAATGAAAGAGAGATTCTTGTTTTGTAACCATTGTGAATAGCGTAGAAATCGGAAAGCGCCAAGGAAACAGAGCTTTTCACTATCTTGCCTTCGACGGAACCCAAATCCAAAACCAACCCGACCCGGACTGGAACCTGTTCATGCCCCGACCTGAAACGTCCATCAACCTCGTCGTTTTGAGTTGAAGCAAAAGAGCCGGAGATGAAGAAGAGAAGCAAAACAAGAAGAAACGATAGCAAGATTGGTTTTTGAATACAAAATTTCTCCATTAAAAAATCTACAGAGAAAAAAAGAGAAAGCCCACGTTTGTTGCTTTACTCTTTATTATTATATAACACATGCCGTGTTTTGTTTTTTCTCTGTCTTGTCTTACATAAAATGTAATGTATACATACAAAAGAAGAAAAATTCAAAGTTTAGGATGATGACTTTTTTTATATGATTGTTAAGAGGGTGACATTAGTCAACGAAAAATTTGGTGTGGGCTACCGAGGTTGGCTACTCTTTTGTTTCTCAGGTCACTAAATTTATAATGTTTGGTGACGAAAGTAAAAATAGGACTCTAGACGATAAAATTTGTCAACGGACCCATCTCTATTAACATTTCAATTATTAACATTTTTGAATTTGGTTTATGTCCTTTAAATTTTACTTATTTAATTTTTTATAACATTAACCCCTAAAATAATTCTATAAATAACATTGCAAATAAACTCAAATACTAAATTTTCTTAAATTGACCAACATTTGTTACATTTATTACCATAAAATCTCGACAACATCTATACATTCCGATTTTTCCAAAAACAACTCTACCCATTAAAGTTTTAACCCATTAAATCTCCAAAACTATTTTTATGGATGCTAGAATATCTCAAATTCAAATGATATACAACAAATTTTCCATAACAAAAGTTTACAATATCCATAATTATATTAACATTAATAAATTTCCTAAACCGAAAATCCAATTATAAAATGTCACATTAAATATGTTGAAAACCTCCCGTATAATTTGGTTTATTTTTTATTTTTTGAAGAATTACCAAAAAAAATAAAATTCTATTAATTATCATAAACTATATATATTGACATGGAAAAAATTATAAACTATAAAAATATGCTAATTTGGTAAAACATTACATGACTAAACTTGATCAAAAAACTTATTTTGATTATTTTTTTACGCAAAAACTTATTTTGATTTTGGTGAGACGGGTTGGCATTAGTCCTATATAGGGAGTTAAATGGAATTGTTTTTTTTAAACACTTTTAGATGTGTATCAGGAGATAAATGTATTACTAGACTATACATATACCACACGGGTTAAAACCTTGAAAACACTACAAAAATCCTATACTTTGAATACTTATATCAAATACCTATAAAATTTTATATTTTTAAAATTAATAAAACAATAACAAAATAACAAATAAATACAATATAAATTTTAAATTTTTAAAACTAAAAATATTGTCCCGCGGTGTACCGCAGGTTAAATCCTAGTATTAAGTCATAAAAGCAACATATCATAAAATTTAAGAACAGTTGTTATTAAAATCTTAATACTGTTTCCCTACTTCTAGTTTAAAAGACCAAAGAGGAAACACCATTATAGTAAGAACAAATAAGTGGTTTTGCTTTTGGTATGTACATTTTTATGTAACTCCATAGTTGTTGGATAGTATTTAAGTACATCTTTTACACCTCTTTTTATATTTAAGGATTAATTTGATGGTACGTACACTAATTTTCATTTCAAAAAGATTTTAATATTTCAGATGCATCCCCTCTTTATTAATTGGGAAAGTACGTTTTTGAACTTAACGTGTAAATAATTACATCACAATGCCATTACAAATATATGTTATGTACTAAAAAAGAAATCAATAAAAGCCACTAAGGATAAAAATGTCAAATATTAATTTATTCAATTTAGTTATTTAGAAAAACAAAAATACATTATTAATTTCAAAAGACAAATATATTCAATCATTTCATATCTAACTTACCATATTAATTTTCCATTAATTATTATATTTCACCTTTTATTTTCATATGATTCTATTTTTGTTAAGCCAGATATGAAAGTTTTATCAATATAACTAATTATTCTTAATATTATGGACTATCTAATATAAAATACAAAAAGTTATAAAGATGTATAATATTGGATCAAGTGATCCTTGGACCCTCATTTTAAAAATGGAACACCTACTGAAATTCCCCTAAGGATTAAACGTTTAATTTGCGAAGTTTAGTGTGTGTGTTTTTTATAAATGTGAATGTCAATTTACATTGCATAAGTGCTTTCAATATTACCTAAAACTGGATCATAGCGGATATCTCATTTTGAAAGCACTGTCCAGAAATTAATCAGTGGGAGGTATATTTGCTACCAAAAACTCATAAAGTGGTTCTGAATGGTCCACACTACAATTTACAAATTGGTCACAATCATTTATACTTTCAGACGTAAGCAAGTTTGGATCAAGAACTAATGGAACATTGAAGATGGGCAAGGTTGTTCTGAGAGGCTCCAAGCTCATAGTTAGAGTCAGAGTCAAAGACGTACCAGTACCACATCGCAACAATTGTGTAAGCTATAGGGTCATGCAAAAGAACAGGAACATCCACTTCACTTGTAGTAAATGGACCTTTTGCTGTATATTAATCAGTACTTACGGTCTGTTACGTTGAGCCATTTGAACCGCATTTTCGCCAATGGGGTCATCGAGGGGACTAGGATGGATAGTTCTTGTGAAGTGAATCATGAAATGTCTAAGTCGTCGTGAGAGGAATATATTGGCCGAGTTCACAAGAGTTTCCCATCTTTCTTGGAGCCAGAGAATGAGAAGTACTGCAAGGGCAATAGCGAATGAAACTCCGGTGATCATAAACAAACCGCGGAATCTATAAAGGGTTATAGGATTTGATGTATCATCGGTTGTGTATGGAAGTTGTTTATCAAACCATCTTCTCTCCATCTCGTTTAGTCTCTCGCTCGTCCTTAGCTTCGCGATCTCAGGGGACACAGTATGCACCAACTCTGAGCCTTTCTGGAACATCTGAAACGTGGTTTAACAAACAAAACATTTATTATCAGCAAGTTACAAGAAGATGAAGAGTAAAGAAATAGATTATGCAGAATATGACACATACAAAGCCAAAACCATTGGTGGTCGATTGTGTCTTGACCATGAGAAAATGTGCAGGATATTCACCAAGGACGACTTTGAGGTATGGCAACTCGCTGACGATATATGAGACAGTTTTGTTCAACAAGGCTTGAGCATAATCTTCTGAAGTATTGAGACCCAATAATCTCATTGCTCGGAGGCTGGAATTGGTGAGGGCCGCATTTGCGATGTGGGAACCCGAGAGGTGACCCACATAGTCTTCATTGGAGTTAAATCGTATCTGTTGCACCGTCATCATTGATGTCAATGTTGCAGTGTAACTTGTAACCAATATGAGCACTACAAATACCCAGACTGTAACTACAAATCTTGACAAGTTGTGTTTTAGCTTCTCCCCTGTACGTCACACATAGTGAGCAGCAAAAAGTAAGCATCTCTTTCAATCTTTTTTTACCAAGATTGGCATATACAAATGTGAAATAGTGATTACTTACTATGAGCATAAACAAGGGTAGAGAATCCAAACCAAAGCACAACTCCAATTTGTTGTGGCCAAGATCCTTGGAACTCAGGGTTCTCAGGTCTTTCTATCAACCAAACTATAACACCCGTCAAGACAAAGAAAGCTGCACTTGTTATCCAAAGGTCTGGTGTTAGAGGTTCAAAGAACACCCACATACTTCTCTCCTTCGCTGCTACAATTCCAAGACCCATTTCAGTAAATGGCAACGTAAAATCAACATACGTCGATCTATTAGAAGTGATTGTAATATCTCCCACGGCCGCATCATATTTGTCTTTCTAAGGGATGCAACACAAAATTTCAATGGAAGTAATTCAGTTTCCACACACTCTACATAGATGAAAAACTACTTGTAATCGTAAAATCGAGCCATGGCTAGTACCTGGCTATGAAGTGCATATGCAAGATTGTCATAGTTACTTCCATTGCGCCAACGTATGTACTCCACTTCATAGTTGAAAGGTGCAATGGAAGCCTGAAAGACGTCTATACAGAACCCTTCGACATTTGTTATCTCATGTGTCACTGGATCAGTATCTACCTTCATCAGTCTTGGGAATCTATTGCTAGATGTAACAAGAACCCTCAACTTTTTTCTATCGCTCTCTCTTCGAATACTACCTTTTGGACTTTGAGCCGACCCACCCGGCCAAATTATGGTCTCCAGCTTGTCATGAGTAGAAGATAAATGTCTTCTATTGCTGAAACTACCATTAGAATTCCAGAATCCTATCCTTCTCTCACCTGATCCTATCATATTCACAATCTCAAACTTGTCTGACAACAACATCTTATCATTCTACTGGAAATCACCACTCAAACCCTTAAACCTACTCTCTGTGATTGCCTCAAGGAAAGTTGATGATATATTTGGCATCCTTGTAACTTCAGCTGCACTCGCCAGAGCCCAAGCGATATCGTGAGCCCATACGCCAGAGATACTCAACCGAGTAATCTCACCCTCAATAACTTCTTCAACAGGGAGTGATCTCCTCCATCTCAAAGTGAAGTTGTGAAGCTCTTTTGACATTGGTATATAAGACTTGAAACCAACCACACCTTCCATTGCCTCCTTTGAGAAATCATCAACGGACTCATGTAAACTGCTCATGCTTCTGGCAGTTAGAATCCAAGCAAACCCGTCACCCATCATCCCTAATTTCTCAACACATGGGAAAAGACGAGTTGCAATAACTTCAGACAAATGAACAACAAAGACAGTAGTTCCCAAGTCCTTCAGCTTCTGTAACCGATCCATCAAAGAATCCTCACTTGAAGATACAGTGAAACCAATCTTGGACAGTATACGAATGTTGTTCTCATGGAAATGGTCCACCATGGGTTGCATACTTTCTCTCCAATCATCATAATTTTCATAAAAAAGAGCAACACTGTTCCAATCAAACCCATTGATGAAAGCTGTCATTCCCATAGCCTCGGAGGCAGAATCATGTGTGACTTGAATCAAGTGACTGTAATTGCTCAATGACAATGACATGGGAGAGTTAAGTGATATCACAGGAACCCTAGCTTTCTCTCCAAGTTCCGCCATAAGCTTCGCTTCTAGCAACGAGTTCCCGCCAATTATGGCTTCCACTCCTTGTGTTTGCAGCAACTCTACAACTGTTTCATTCACAAAGATTGTGAGTTGTACACGAATAATCACAACAGCAAAAAATGGAGACAGAGAAGAAGGTGATTTGTGTTGAGAGGTTGAAGGTTAAAGAGTATGTACCAGAAGCAAGACCAAGGAGAGGCTCTCCATGAGAATCTCTGACTGAGAGAGAGACTCTTGTTTTGTAATCATCGTGAATAGCGTAGAATTCAGAAAGCGCCATGGAAACAGAGCTTCTCACTATCTTTCCTTCCACGGAACCCAAATCCAAAACCAACCCGACCCAGACCCGAACCCATTTATCATCATCGTCGTTTTGACTCGAAGTAAAACAGTTGGGGATGAAGAGACACAGAACAAGAAGAAATGAGAGCAAAACAGAGTTTTGAATACAACAAAATCTCTCCATTATTAAACTTTCCAACTAGAGAGGAGGAAGAAGAAGAAACCACACGTTTGCTGCTTTACACATTTTTTTTCTTCTATCTATATAACTGATTTAAAGCTTTTAGCCAAACCCATGCTGTGTTTTACATTTTCTCTATTCTATTAAATATATAAATAAAAAAATCGTATGTTAGAAGAAGAAAAGTTCAAAGTTAACGAATTTGTTGGAGGATGACAATAGTCAACGGATTACACAATTTAAAAAATAAAAAGAAGAAATTTCGTAGTACTAAGGCTTGTACTCTTTCGTATCTGAAGTCATTGTTTTTGGATAAACCGACTATAATGTATAATGTTTAGTGACGAAGTAAGAAAGAACAATATATGAAAAATGAAGAATCTATTGGACATAATTTATCGACTGACCAAGTTTTAGCAGAAAAAAAAATTCAACCCCATAGCTTTTGGATAGTATTATCCTAAATCCTGTGCCGACAGAACTATTCAACAAGTACTTAGTGTGAGGATTACATATACTAGACGGTCAAAGATATCTAGAAGTAGAAGAAAATGGTGAGGGTCGTCTCATCTCAAAAGTTAACGATCTCATTTGATAAAAAGTCAGTCAACTTCCTCTGTAATCTTTAAGTTTTATAGGCCGCCACCTAAAACTAAGTGAATTAATAACTATACACGACCACCAAACTCTTTCTATCATAAAATCTACGGTCAAATGAATTTTGATCTTAGTTAGATTTGCATAACTCTCCCATGAGAGATGAATGTTAATAATGTTATGATCTTAAAGGAGATTATTATGTTTGCTAGATGCTAGGAGACAACCTATTCAAACATAGATGGATGTTTGGGATATTCTAAACCCGATTAGAAGAATAGGTGTAATACATGTTTCAAGAAGTCTTTTTCTATTGGATTTGGTGTATTCTATATATCGATTTATGACAGTTAAACTATGTAAACAGTTATAGTGACTGACACTATGCAGAAGGAACTTTGGTCTGAAAACCAGCCAAGTAATCCTGCATACAAGCTTCATAAGTATCCATACCTGTAACCTTCTCAGCAATTTCCAAACCGATGCTCAGCCATTTTTTAGCGGTCTCAAACTGTCCTAGCCTCACTGGCAATGCTGCTCGGTTCCAAGCTGTCATTGCGAGCCATTTCCCTTCCTCAGTCGGGTATTCCCCTTCTTTTAAACCAACCATGATTCTGTATGCTTGTTTGTACATCTTTTGGATCGCTTCTTCATCCTCTGTATCACCTTTGTGGACGCTGGATATGGAGATCAGCTTCCTGATTATGAGAGCTATGGTTGGGTAATCTGGTGAAGCAGATGCGATCAGAGCGGATAGGCATTCGTTAAAAGCAAACGTTGACACGTCCGGGTTGGACCGTGGACTTTGAGAGGCGAAAATTCCTAGTTGGAGAAGATAGTTATAGTTGCAAGACTTGGAACCAGCAAACGTCTTTACTACAAGTAGCTGGAATGCAGAATTGTCGAGCCTTCCGTGTATGTCATATGCAACTAAGGTGTACATGAAGATGAATTCTGGCTCCATTATACAATCTTTACCATCTGAGAGCGAAGAAGACATAATCTGCATATATCTAACCATACATTAGTGCACTGGAAGGTAAATCTCAGCAAGTAATGGTACTAATATTAACAAAGAAGCGAGTAAGAGACCTTTCCAGCTCTCACGAGCAATTCTCCAGCGAGTTTCACTTCGGTTTCAGTCAGTGCGCTCTTGTTTTGCTTTTCTAAAGCAATCATAGCAGTAACACTTAGTATTATAGAACGACAAATCATCATTTTGATTTCTCCCGACTCATCAGTATCCAAACAGCCGTAAAACTCCGATGCCAGCCTCATGAATTCACCACAGAGCTCATATTTCTTTGCACTCCCACATCTTGACCCAAGATTCCAGCAAGTCACAGCAAACCAATTCTGTTCTCGTTTTCCAGTTTCTCCTGATCCAAAGAAACATTCTGCCCCAATCTTCGCTGACCTGCTCTCAGCTTGCAACATAAATTCAAGCGCTTGTGTTTCACGACCAATGTCCTGAGTCAGTATAGTGACTAAGGTACGGAAGACCACGACCTCTGTGGTAGGCATGGTCTTTCCTGAGATATGGAAACTGAGAAACTTCGAAAGAGATGCAATAGCAACTGGAAGCGCTTGGCAAGAAATAGCTTCATGCGCTGAAAGGGACAGATAATCTGAAGAAAAATCAAGGCAGGACGTCATTGCATTGATCTGACCGATGGCACAACTGTAATCCTTCTGTTGCAAGTAGATCTTGAACTGCAAGAATCAGAAGCAAAGAGATGTTGCTTATTAGGATTTATTCCAAACAATCTCAAATTGCTAGGTAGCTGAAGGCCATATGTTGAATAAAAGCGTACTGTGGGGAAAACGACAGTTTACCTTAAGAAAAGAGCAAGCAATATTAGGCTCAAGCTGCAGACAGAAAACTAGTTAGCAATTCTGAGTGAAAGATCCAACTAGGAGAACAGTTGGAAATAGAAATTCCATAGATAAATGTGTACCTTTTCAGCTTCTTCTATGTATTCAAGAGCTCGATCTAGCTGACAGAGCCCGAGGTAGCAAAGACACAAAACCCTGAAGCCTTTGGCTCTGAAAACTCTATTTTCTATATCATGTGGGATATAGAGCATTGATTTCTCATACATCTCTGCACTTATCTCATAATCTTTAGCACGGAAATGATCTGAAGCGCTGTAAACAGCAAGAGAAACCCGTATTAGATTCCCAGGACACTTAAGGAAAATAAAACAACAACAGAAACCAAAGGAGATGACAGTTACATGAATGGCAAAAACCTACCTGTTCCAGAGAACAGAATGAATTGCCTTCCTCTCCTTAGTCACTGCTTCACCAGCAAAGAGAGCAACAACTCTCTCATCTGATACGAGCTGAGCCACAACATTCGCCCTAATTCTCGAACCATTATCACCTCCTCTACTCTCACCAAGCACCCGATGGGCCACTCTAAGCGCTGCCTTTGCACTAACATGACACCTTCCCAATAGACCTAAGAACACACCCTTCGCAGTTTCTGCTCCAGCAGTCCCCACAACCTCAAAATATGCTTCCACAGCAGATACCCACACTGCCTCTGGAATGTCTTTGTTTCCCACCATACCTCTCAGCTCCTTCTCTGCCTCACTATGCCTCCCAAGCCCTAACCAAGCTTTCATCGCCAACACAGGTAATGAAGCATGTTGATCCGCTCCATCACTGCCATTTCCTCCATTCCTGAGAACTTTCACACATTTAATCACACTCTCGAACTCTCCCTTTTGCAAGTGCACTGCTGAGATGAAACGGAGAGTTTTGATTCTCATGGTAGTAAACTCCATGGTGTCTTCTCGAGTTTTTGCTGTACCCAGCCCCTTCTCACAAAGATCCAACGCCTCATTCATGAGCCTGAGAGCATCGTTTAGACCGCAATCGTCGTCATCTCTGGCCAAGGAGCTTTTACCAAACGCGAGGAATTGATTTGAGAGCGATTTGTAATGCTCCGGTGAGCCAAACAACAGATTCTTCGCTCGATTAAGCAACGTTACAGCTAAATTCCGATCAGAAGTTTCCCAAGCAGTTTGAGATCGCGCTAGGTTTAGATCCAGGAACAGTCTCTTTTCACCGGCATCGGAAATTTTCGCGATATCAATTTTGGAAACGATTTCGGTGGCTCTCTCGAAGCAATCGGAGGCGAGATCGAACTTTTTGAGACTGTGCCACACTAGACCAGTACGATAGTAGAGGATAGAGGACTTAATCGTCGGAGATGGGACTCCGTTGACATCCTTAGCGAGAAATAGCATATCGGCGGCGACATGTCTGAGATTCGCGATAATCTCGGCGGAGGTAGATGAGGACTGGAGAGAGGCGGCGTTAGAGAGGTCAACACAAGCGTTCCAGAGACGAAAGCTGAGCTTCCATATGGTGAGCTTGAAGGAGTTATCTGGAAAAGGAGCGAGTTGACTCAGCCGAGTTAGGGATTGTCTGAGAGAAAGAGGGAGAGATTGAGGAAGCGGCTGATTTTTGGAAATGGCTTCAGATTGTTGGATCAAAAGCTCGATCTCGGAGAGGAGAGGATGTTGAGTGCGTGACTCGGTTTCCCGATGATGCAGACGGAGGTCCGGCGTGGTGATTTCGGCGATTCGCATTTCGATTGTTGGCGGGAGATATCAGAGAGCGAGAGAATTGGGAATTTCGAAGGAGTGAAAAGATATTTTAAAAAAATTGAAAATTGAAAAGATATTTCGAGAGAATGGGCTTAGTGTTGGTTTAAGGTCGAGTTGCGTCCATATTTGGCATCATACCGAACCGGTTTAATTAGTATTAATCACCTCTTGATGGATATGTATTTTTCTGGTGGCAAGAGAGAAAACAATACAACATTAAAGATAATTAATAGAAAATTCAAGAGTGTTTTTGTTTTGTTTTTTGTTTTGGGTAGGGTTGATCCTTAAAAATACTAAAATCATCCGTACACAACAACATCAAAGGGAAAACAACTAAGGAGAGAGGAGTTAAAAAAAGAGCTGCCACACAAGTTAACACCAAAGGGGAGTCACAGTCACATTTCACCATCGCCTTCTTTTGATCACTAGTGAAAGTAAGGAGGAGGAGCCTGGTACTGATAGCAGTTCCCGTAGAAGGTCCCGTGTGCAGGAGCGGGACTGAAAGTGTAAGTCTGAGCAGGTGGTGGCGGTGCTTGTGCTGCCATGATTGGACCGCTAAGGAACGGTCTGTTGTCATACACATACTGTGGGTACCTTTCAGGGATGACTCTACCATATCCTGTCTTGTTGTTGTTATTGTTGTTGTTGTCACTGACTCGGGGTTGAGCACCACGTGGTCGTTTTGGCTGAGGCTTTGTGGGTTCTGTTGCTCTCTTTTTCTCTGCTTTGGCCTTCTCGAGCTGGAGAATCCGTTTCTGAAGTGGCTCAACTGGGTACTGCTCTTCCAGGTTATGCTCTTCAATACACTTTATCACAGCTTTAACCCCTGTGAGCTCCCGCTCATTGAACTCATCCTGCTTTTGGTACAAAAATATAAAATTATGTACGAAAATCTGAAGCTGAATGTAGCATCAGCAAGTACTATGATACCTTATACACCTAAAATAATTAATAATGAATGCATCTGTATTGAGTTATAAGGATTTTTATTAGTCTGAAGTAAAGAGATGAGAGCTAACTGATGAACAGAGCTCATAAATTTTTCAGCGAGGTAAAATTTACTAACAGCCAGATTGCTCAAGAAAAGGTAACAATAGTTCAATAAAGATCAGACCAATAGTTCTAGGCAACGTCCATTAACAACAAACCTCTTAATTATAATAGATGTATAATTCAAGTTACCAAGTCAGGAAATACTTGCCCGAACAGCAGGAGATGCATTGCCAGGTCTGCCTTGGGAGGAAGATCTTCTGGCCTCAGTCAAGTAAGATTTCAGTAATGCAACAGGAGGGAACTGTTCTGTGAGTTGAAACGCAAATGCCAAGTTAACCGCATCAATCTGTTTTCCACTGTTCATGAGAACTTCAATTACACCTGGAATGGAAGGAACAGCACATCAAAGATTAAGATCCATGCTGTAGGTAGAGAATCTGAATACTATTAAAATTGTAAAAACATAATCCACGTCGTGTTTAGGTCCTTGACCAGAGACCTAACTCAGATACTCACATGAATACAAAACACCAAATTGTCATAACTTGTAAGATAATCAGCCATATCCAAAATTTAGAGAACAAACCAGGCATTTTGTCTGATAGTCCCAGAGAACGGCACAGCTCAGCTGCCTGACGGCGACGTGAAACCATGGGGATCAGCTTCAAGAGTTCATCCTCTTTAAAGTCGGAAACAATAGCAAAAGTGGCTAGCAGTTGCAGGAATGCATGAGCCTCTAAAGAATTACCATTGCAAGCATCCATATCAAGAGTCTCCAGCAGTGGATTCCATCCTTCTGCAATAGTTTTTGCTCTCTGCTTAACACTTTCTGAGAGAACAGTGGAAAGGGAGTTGAGGCCCAAACCAGATAACAGTATACTAAGGCACTCCATCAACATGATACAGGTCCTGCGCATGCCCAGGAGGTTAGCGTCTTTCTTTCCATCAGCAGATGGTGCCTCCATGGGGTAAAACCCTTCCAAAGAGTCCAACACTAAGCTGGCTGGGTTTGCTGCAGCTCTGAATGCAATAGGAATCTCCTCCTTTAGTGATGCAAGGTTCTTGCGGTTATCTGATACAAACTTATGGAGCCCTGTTGAGTCCATATCCCCGCACAATTTCAGTAACTGTGGATAAGCCTTCACCTCAAAATTTCCCATCACAGGTGAGATCTGAACATCTTGCACAGTACCATCCGGATTATCATCGGCAATACTATCAGCAACAAAGGCATTGGGTGAATCCCTTACAGCATTTTGTGGCCAACGTTCACCAATAGAAGGTTTACTGATGGGAGCATTGTTGTACTTATCCAAAGCACTGTTTATAGTAAACATAGCTGCGTCTCTCTTCTTCTGAAGCCTTTCTAGCGAAGCCTTCTCCTTAGCCTCAACAGCTGCCTTCTTTTTCTCCAACAGTTCTTGAGCTTTCCTAGTTTTGGTTTCATACTCTTTTTCTTGATCTTCAAGCTCATGAAACCGTCTCTTCAAGGACCTCTCAAGCCCATGAAAATGCTCCTCGAGTTCCTTCCACTTCAGATTAAGTGTTACAGCACGCTGGCTTTCAAGTTCAGCAAACGCCTTCTGAAGCTGCTGAATCTTAGACGATGTAGAGTCCATGAGCGAAGCAACTGACCGAGTATCCTCCATCACAAAAGAGCTAAAGACAAAAAGGTAATTTAAGTACAAATGAAAAAGCCTCGAACAAATAAATCACTCATGTCAGAACTACAAATCTTATTGAAGAAGAAGATATCCACAGAGAAAAAGGGAGCAATAAAACTTCAAACACAAAAGAAGTTACCAATTCAAACAAGTCCAATGTCCAAGCAGCAAGAAAAGCTCCAAAATATCCCAAACTCGAACGACACAAACAACTACAAAAATAAATCATCAAGAACAGAGATACGAAGATCAGTAAAAACTATCACTGATAAATGGCCTACAAGCAAGTAAAAGACAAATGAACTTGTAACCCCCACAAAATTTCAACCGATTCAAGGAAAATTAAAAAAAAATCATATTCCTAGAGATACACCCACAGAGAAACAAACTCATCTTCAAGAACTAATCCGACGAACTTATTCAAAAAAAAAAAACTAAGCTGGAAACAATACGAATTTCATCAGAGAGCAAACAGATAAACAAAATGAGAGTTCTTTAAAAAAGGCAAGCTGATTCACTGATTCCGTGAAATTACTACTCAATCCATAACACAAACAAGCTTCAAGAGCAAAATTCAAAATCCTAGAAGAAAATTTTCGTTATTAATGGAGAAATCAGCAAACCCTAGCTACAGTGAACACGAACTCGAGAAGCACAACATAAAGAAATCACTTGAATAGAAAGAAGAACAAAAAAAAAAAAAAACAACGTTACCCGGAAGAAATCAAACCGAAGTAAACCCCTAAAAAAAGAAGAGATCAGAAAACTTCAAGAAGCACCGGAAGATCGTGGATCCATGTTGAAGAGCGATCGAGAGAAATCGAGGTTAGGCAGAGAGAGAGAGAGAGAGAAGGGGAAAGTGAAATCCCTAAAAAGGAAAGAGGAAAGTGGAAGAGAGGCCAAACAACAAAAATAAAGCAAAGTAAGATTTATAACAGACACTTTTATTGAGCACACCCCAATTTTACTTAACTCTCTAGTACGCAGGCACGTGAGTACGTTGGTCTTGTGTGGACCGTGTGGTGTGGTGGCTCGTCCTTCACCATCATCCCTAGGTCGGACCAAGTGACCGTAGTGGTTCTAGTCAAATCCTTTTAAAGTTGTGTGTCACGTGAGTTTGTCTGAAGCTGCCGGGGAACTTGAATTCCTTGTAATTTACTCTTTCCTCCTTTATTTTTTTTTCTCTTTCCCATTAATTGGTATCTTCACCCTCTCTATGTTTTTTTTTTGGTACCAACCCTTTTAAATTCCTAAAAATTTCCCTTACCACCAAACACACACTCAATCTTTAAACCAATGTGGCTTCATGCTTGTTGGATATGGGTTTCATCCCACTTTATCAGGCCTTCCTCTCAGCATGTTTAGCAAACGGTCAATGAAGTTTCTAGAAAGGTTGACGGTCTGAATAGAACGATTTGGGCCGACAACACGCTTAGACGGTCCATTAAGACGCTCATCGCTACAAAAAAAAAACATCATGTTTGTGTTTACCTCGTAAAAGCATCACACAAAATAGGTTTTGTTTATTAATGATGATTGTTTGACCAATTTATCTTGTTATATGACAGGTCCATATGTTTAAGGGTTTAACGAACAATCGAAATTTGATCGATTTACTACATGTTGCTAACAAACTACAAGTTTAGTCTATTTAGGTCGTAAAACATACTAGTTGGTGCTATAACCAATTAGATCTACTATTACTTTGTCTTGTGAGTTTATATGTTTATTATTAAATTCCTTACAATTTGTTTGTTTCTTTGATTCATGATTCTCTGTGAATATATATATATATATATATACTCATATATATATATATATATTTAATTGAACTCTGTGAATATTTTTGATGCCTAACGCACATTTGCTACATCACTTTCAGATTTCGTTTGTTGTTTTAATCATTTCTTATTTTGCTAGTTCTAACTTGATGTAAATTAAATCATACAAAATTTCGAAGTGTATGCTAGCATAGTGTTTGTGGATACGATCTCACATATACTTTTGTGGTTGCGATTACAGTTGTTGAATTGGATTAGAACCTGTCCCCCCCCCCCCCCCATTCATTTTCTTGAAATCTTATACAGTATTAGGCAATTGCCTTATTTCTTATGGATGTCGTCATATTTTTGTATTTGATTTGGTCCAAACCATCATAAATAGTTAAATACCAAATGAATTAAAAAAATCAAAAAGCGAAATAATGTATTTGTCCATCTCTTAAAAATTGATGATGTTGATGTTGATCATGAATAAAAGAAGAAAGAAACGTTTAACGCGCAAAAGACCAATTTGGTTTGAGTCTTTACGTTGTTCTCAAACCAAACAGTGATCAGTGTTTTTTTTTTTTCTTTGCCCCATTCTTTACGAACTTTTGTTTGATTCTTCCACAAGGCAAGTGACCATCCAAGTCTACACACCAGACGACTCTTTTCGTTTATATTATTTAAATTCCTTACATCATTCATTAACACTCAACAGGTTTGCTCAACACACATGCACATTTGTGAGTTCCTTACAAATTTTCCGCAATAATTTGTGAGTTGTTATCATCAGCTTTAAGTCAACTCATTCTTTTTTTTTTTTTTTTTAATGTGAAGAATCTCTAGTTGCATTGTTGCTATTTACAATTTCTGAATTTGTGATTATTTGGTTCCACGATATATGATGGTGTGTAGAGTTTTTGCAATTTTCTTTGGGAATTGTCTCTGTTTGCTGCTTCTACTGTCTAGCTTGGCCGATGCAAATCAGGCCAACATTGATTGCTTGAAGACCTTTAAATCTCAAGTTGAGGATCCAAATGGGTATTTGTCAACTTGGGATTTTGGGAACCAGACTGCACAAGGTTTCATCTGCAAGTTCGCTGGTGTGACTTGTTGGCACGATGATGAGAATAGGGTTTTCAGTATTAAGATCTCTGGTTTTGGTCTCAGAGGAGTGTTTCCTCAGGGATTTAAGCTATGTTCTGATCTGACTGGTCTAGATCTTTCTAGAAACAACTTCTCTGGGCCTTTGCCATCCAACATTTCCTTGTACTCTCCACATATTACGACTCTAGACCTCTCCTACAATAGTTTTTCTGGTGATATCCCTATGCTGATCTCAAACATTACTTTTCTGAACAGTCTTCAGCTTCAACATAACCAGTTCACGGGTACTCTTCCTCCCCAGCTAGCGCAACTTAGACGGCTCAAAACGTTCTCAGTGGCTGACAATCGTCTTGAAGGTCCAATCCCAAAGTTCAACAGTGCCATCATTACCTCAGAGAGTTTTGCTAATAACCTGAATCTGTGTGGTAAGCCTCTGGATAATTGTAAGATGACTTCTACCAACTCTCATAGTAAAGTTGTTATTTTAGCGGCACTAGGTGGATTTACCGTGACAGCATTTGTCGTTGGAATTGTTCTGGGATTCTTTTGTTCTACTATTTCTGTAGAGCAGCTATTATTCAGAAAAAGCCGACAAAACCGATAAATGGTCTTGTAAGAAATGACATCCACAACTGTTTAGCTCTGAACCATTACATATTTTCAAATTTGTTCAAAGTAGTTAACAAAAGCTTATAAACAAACTGAACTTTTTTTTGTCCATCTCTAACAAAAAATAAAATAAATGATGATATGCTATGCAAACCCACATTTCTTTCTTTTTAGAATTTGTATTTTTGTCGCTTTTACCACCATGATCAATGAACCTCTAACACAAAAATCGGCCGATTAAATTAATAGAGATTTGAAAGCTGAAAAGAGCATGCTTGATCAATGAAAAGTCTTGTGTCCTGTGAAGTCGAAACATCTTTTTCTCAAGAAACGTTTTAAATTTATCAGTTGAAACTTGAAAAATTTTTACCAGAACAAAAACTTCACTTTTCTGAAAAAAAAATTATAATTGGATCAACGGTATTATGAACATATAATAATAAGTATTTACAATGATATAATATTCTTATTTCCTTCAATACATTGGTAGTAGTCACAATCTATACCAAGAAACTCAAACCTCACACCTCACAACTTCCCATTTGATTGTTTTTGGATTACATATACAATAGAACCTCTATAAATTAATACTCAGGTAAATTAATAATTTCTAAAAATTAATATTTTTTTTCGGTCCCAATATGAGACTAGTGTAATTTTGGACACAATTCGATAATATAATAAGATAATAATTTTTTTTTGAAAATCCTTTATAAATATATGGTCCCATCAATAATATAAATTAATAATTATATAAAATTATCTAAATATATGTATATATATACATCAATTGCCGCCAAAAAAAAAAGCCGCCAAAAAAGAAAATATATATATCAATTTTTATTAGAGTTTATTTTTAATATTTTTACTATATAAAAAATCTTTGAGTGTTATATTCAAAACATGATAATTGCTATTTTCTTTGTAATTGATTTTATAAAAATATTAGTTATATACGATTAAATCTTATTTTTAATTTTTTTACCAAATTAGGAAAACCACTCTATAAATTAATAATTATTAATTTATCGATAAATTAAAATTTTTATAAATTAATAGATTTTCATGGTCCTAACATTATTAATTTATAAAGGTTTTATTGTAGTTTTTTTTTTTCTCTTTTTGGAATTCCTGGCTGTAAAACAAGTTAAACTACAACATACGAATCATCGAGTGAACTGATTTGGATGACATATATTTTATTATTTGATTTGGTCAAAAACTAGAAACCAGTAGAAAAATATCCAGATTTATATTTTAAAACCAAAATGGAAGAAAAATATGTCCATCTCTCTCTCACACAAGAAGATATGATGATGTTGAAAAGTCAAAAAGGAGAAGGAAGAAGAAGAAAAAAAAAAAAACATTTAACGCGGAAAGACCAATTTGGTTTTTGTTTGGGTCATTGCGTTGCGTTCTCATCAGTGTTTCTTTCTTTTTGGTTTGCTTTACCCCGTTCTTCACGATCTTTTTCACTAGACGACGACGACGACGACGACGATCCAAAGTCTCAGTCAACCCACTCACACCAGACGACTCGACTCTTCCTTTTTATATTATTTCAAAGTCCCTTTTCTTCTTCTTCTTCTTCTTCTTCTTCTTTCATAAACACTTTGCCACAGATGCGATTTGCTGTTTCTTCTTCTTCTTCTTCATTGTGCTCTTCAACACTCATGAAGCTTTGACAACAACGACGAAGACCAAAGCTTCTGTCTTGTCCAATTTCTAATTTTGATTCGTAAGTTCCTTAGAATTTCTCATGAAAAAAAAATTTGGAAACTTTTTTCTAAGTCAACTCAATTTTAGATCGCTTATCTTCTTTCTGATTCTTGTGATTCTTTATTTGCTCACAGGTTTCTGATGTTCATCGGAGAGAACCCTAGATTTTGTTTCTCTAGTTTATAAGTAATTTTACCCATTTTGTGGAATTTAGGGAGGGATTTATGAAGAAGATGGGTGGTAGGTTAGTTTTTGCAATTTTCTTTGGGAATTGTCTCTGTTTGCTGCTTCTACTGTCTAGCTTGGCCGATGCAAATCAGGCCAACATTGATTGCTTGAAGACCTTTAAATCTCAAGTTGAGGATCCAAATAGGTATTTGTCAACTTGGGATTTTGGGAACCAGACTGCACAAGGTTTCATCTGCAAGTTTACTGGTGTGACTTGTTGGCACGATGATGAGAATAGGGTTTTGAGTCTTAAGCTCTCTGGTTTGGGTCTCAGAGGAGTGTTTCCTCAGGGATTTAAGCTATGTTCTGATCTGACTGGTCTAGATCTTTCTAGAAACAACTTCTCTGGGCCTTTGCCATCAAACCTTACAGATGTGATTCACCTTGTTACCACTTTGGACCTCTCTTACAATGGTTTCTCTGGTGAAATCCCTGTTAGTATCTCAAACATTTCCTTTTTGAACTCTCTTATGCTTCAGCATAACCAGTTCACTGGTCAGCTTCCTCCTCAGTTAGTGCTACTCGGACGGCTCAAAACGTTCTCTGTGGCTGACAATCGTCTTGAAGGTCCTATCCCAAAGTTCAACAGCACCAGCATTAACTCTGAGAGTTTTGCTAATAACCTGAATTTATGTGGTAAGCCTCTGGATGACTGTAAGAGTTCTAATGGCTCTCGTGGTAAAGTTATCATTATAGCGGCTGTTGGTGGATTGACTGGGGCAGCATTAGTCGTTGGGGGTGTTTTGTTCTTCTATTTCCGTCAAATGGGTGTCGTTAGGAAGAAGCAGGATGATCCTGAAGGAAACAGATGGGCAAAGAGCTTGATGAAAGGACAGAAAGGCGTTAAGGTAAAAACCCTCATTGATGATTTAATACTGTTGTTGTTATGTTCTGAATTTATGATATATGTTTGGTATTTTGTGAGTTTTCAGGTTTTCATGTTTAAGAACTCAGTTTCGAAGATGAAATTAAGCGATCTTATGAAGGCAACAGAGGAATTCAAGAAATATAACATCATTGGAACAGGAAGAACAGGGACTATGTACAAAGGAGTGCTTGAAGATGGGACTCCACTTATGATAAAGAGGTTGCAAGATTCTCAACGTTCTGAGAAAGAGCTTGACTCAGAGATGAAGACTTTGGGCTCAGTTAAAAACAGAAACTTAGTCCCTCTTTTGGGATATTGTATTGCGAATAAGGAGAGGCTTCTGATATACGAGTACATGGCAAACGGTTACCTTTATGATCAGTTACATCCTGCAGATGAAGAATCCTTCAATCCCTTGGATTGGCCTTCAAGGTTGAAAATTGCTATTGGGGCAGCAAAAGGATTGGCGTGGCTTCATCACAGCTGCAACCCGAGGATCATCCATCGCAACATTAGCTCGAAATGCATATTATTGACTGCAGAGTTCGAGCCCAAGATCTCAGATTTCGGTCTAGCTAGGTTGATGAACCCCATTGATACCCATTTAAGCACATTCGTCAATGGAGAATTTGGGGATTTCGGTTATGTTGCTCCCGAGTATTCAAGAACCATGGTCGCAACTCCAAAAGGAGATGTCTACAGCTTCGGGGTTGTGCTTCTAGAGCTAGTAACGGGACAAAAAGCAACGAGTGTGACAAAAGTATCTGAAGAAGGCGAGGAAGAAAGCTTCAAGGGTAACCTTGTGGAATGGATTACAAAGCTATCAAGTGAATCAAAACTGCAGGAAGCGATTGACAGGTCTTTACTGGGGAACGGTGTGGATGATGAGATCTTCAAAGTGCTCAAAGTAGCATGCAACTGCGTTTTACCGGAAGTACCAAAGCAGAGGCCAACCATGTTTGAAGTGTATCAGCTTCTGAGGGCCATTGGAGAGAGCTACAACTTCACCGTAGATGATGATATCTTAATCCCCTCTGAATCAGGTGAAGGCGATTTCATCGAAGAGCTCATAGTTGCTCGCTGATCAAGCAGGAAGGGTGAGACATCTTTAGTCGTAGCAGTCCAAAGATATATATAAACTACTACATATATATATATATATATGTTTTAAGCAAGTATTGTCTTTCTTTCATTTTATTTTTGGGTTCTCCTTGTCGATGGTGTGGGTGTAATATGAAATATTCTTGTAGATGCACTCTCTCTTATTACTTGCTTATACGGAGCTTTTGGTGAGCGTAGTACCGTCACTGGTTTGGTTTTGCCACTGCGTCCTTGCTGCTTTCTAAATTTTGCGCACTATTCAATTTGGTTGAAATGATTTTACATGATTGATTAGGTACTAGTGTACTATAGCACTGAAATTTGTTTTATTTAACTAACATTAATACTACTTAATAGTAATAAAAAATGTTTTTATTGTGAAATTAGAAAGAAGAAATAAATAAAAATTATATAAATTTGATGTGAATGAATCAGACAGTGGGGAGTTTTTAACTTTTAACTTTTTAAGTTAACCTTAACTTTTTAAATATTCTTGTAAAGTTAAACGTAAGTCAACGGAACCTTAATCAACCAATTGACCTTTCCTTTGAATGATTCACCAGCATCTCTTTCACCTTCCCTCATTTTCAAAAACCCAAGAGAAAGCTTCTCACTTTCTTCATCATCATCCAATCCAACCATGAATTCTCGGAGACCCATCTCCGTCGTCTCCACCTTCGCCTCACCGTCCACACCTTGTGACTCAACTAAGAAGCCTCTGAGTTTGTGGCCTGGTATGTACCACTCACCGGTTACCACAGCTTTATGGGAAGCCAGATCCAAAATCTTCGAATCACTTCTTGATCCTCCTATTAACGCTCCACCTCAGAGCCAGCTTCTAACCAGAACCCCTTCTCATAGCCGAACCACCATTTTCTACCCTTTCTCCACTGACTTCATTCTCCGCGAGCAGTACAGAGATCCATGGAACGAGGTCCGTATCGGGATTTTGCTTGAAGATCTCGATGCTTTAGCCGGTACTATCTCTGTCAAGGTATACCCTCTCTCTATTTTGTCTTGATTTTGCCAAATTTCGATGCTTTTTAGGATTCTAATGTGTGTCTGTGTGTGTACATTTGTGATTCAGCATTGTTCTGATGATGATAGCACAACGAGGCCACTCTTGCTTGTTACAGCTTCTGTTCATAAGATTCTTTTAAAGAAGCCGATTTGTGTCGACATTGATCTCAAGACTGTTGCTTCTGTCATTTGGGTTGGTCGCTCATCTATCGAGATTCAACTCGAAGTTATGCAATCCGAACACAGTATGTATAGATATTGTCTACAAAATTTCAAACTACAGGCATGTATCCTGAAAATACAAAAAAAAATTGCTTTTTGTTTTGTGGTTGGTTTTGTTGTTTTCAGAAAATGTCAAGGCTTCTTCGGATTCGGTTGCGCTAACTGCCAACTTCATTTTTGTGGCTCGTGACTCGTGACTCTAAGACTGGTAAGGCTGCTCCTATCAACCGCCTTTCTCCGGAAACCGAGCTTGAGAAGCTTCTCTTTGAGGAAGCCGAAGCTAGGAATAACTTGAGGAAGAAGAAGAGGGGAGGTGACAGAAGGGAGTTTGATCATGGGGAGTGTATGAAGCTCGAGGCTTGGTTGGCTGAAGGAAGGATTTTCTCTGACATGCCTGCTCTTGCAGACAGAAACAGCATTCTTCTTAAAGATACTCGTCTTGAGAATTCGTTAATATGCCAACCACAGCAGAGGAACATCCATGGGAGGATCTTTGGAGGCTTTTTAATGCACAGAGCGTTTGAGTTGGCCTTCTCCACTGCTTATACATTTGCTGGTCTAGTTCCCTACTTCTTAGAAGTTGATCACGTCGATTTCCTAAGACCAGTCTGTATCTTAATCACTTCTTACTATCCTATTATTGTTCACGTTCTCTCCTTCTGTATATAACTTATGTGAATGGACTTGCATGATAGGTGGACGTCGGGGACTTCTTACGTTTCAAGTCGTGTGTGCTTTACACTCAACTGGATAAACTGGATTGTCCGCTCATCAATATCGAAGTTGTTGCTCATGTTACAAGCCCAGAGATTCGTTCCAGTGAGGTAAAATCCTAACTTGACTTTTAGAAAAGATGCATCTTCATGCCAATGTCTCGAACTATATCAAGTTTGAAGCTCATTATGTCTATTTGAGGTCTCTTTCTTTGTTGTATATATGATGTAGGTTTCAAATACATTCTACTTTAAGTTCACTGTAAGACCAGAGGCAAAGGCCAGAAACAATGGGTTTAAGCTACGAAATGTAGTTCCTGCCACAGAGGAGGAAGCTCGTCATATCCTCGAGCGCATGGATGCAGAAGCATTGAACTCAAGCAAAAAACAAGAGTAGACATAATTCCGCGTTAATATCTATGGTGTTTCTGTGTTCTAAAAGATACACCTATCCACTGACCACAAATTAACTAGAAATATATATATATATATATATATATATATATGCATTTCTTCCATTTGTATCTAAACGATTTGCTAATATATAACCAAAGATTTGGCTTACAACCTGCAATCCATTGATTTGGATGTCCAAACGAATTACCACTAACAGAAAACAAATGGATGAATGAAAGATACAGCTGATGCTGCAGAAGACTAGTAGTTGATCTAGATGAGGTAGTTACCAGTACAAAATAAAAGGGTTTCAAGTTGAGAAATTGCAGTAATTAATGTCTTAAAATCCATACATATATATGCACCTTCAAGTGGAAGAGTGGGTTACAGAGTACCAAATTCTTTTGATTTTCCGAGAAATGATGGCTTCAAGTTGTTCAAAAACTGCAAAAGATCACATTTGACAACTAAGGATTTGTCGCACGAGATGTTGTTAGCAAGCATATGGGCTCTTTGCCCTTGGCTTGTGTCTTCTTCTTTCTTATCAGTACAACCACCCAATAATTGCACCAACGGGGACAAAGATAGCTTCACCAGTAAGAAGATTGTATCTTCCTCGCAACAATCTAATGGGAAAGCCACAAAGACTCAATAGACATCGCACCAACTAAGACAAGATTTTGAATCAAATTAGCATAAACACCTACTAAAGTCTTCCAAAATGATACAGATATTCTCCAGAGATGCCGCTAGTCATACCCGTTACAACACACTGAAACTAGAGATACATTCCTAATCATTACATTTAAAATGTTACAATGGGAATGAGTCTCCCATCTCGTTACACACTTTGTCTAGAACAGACAAGAAGTCTCTCACAATCATGAAGATTCTCATTGTGTGACCTTCCTTGGAAGAATCTCCATGGAACTGCTCTGTGACTTCTTCCAATGCGGAGAGCGTTGAACTTTCTCGTATTTTAATCTTCACAATCTCCTCTGCAGCAGCTTTCAAGAATCTAGCCATACTCTCCCTGAACTTCAGCCCTTGATCTCCACTTGATCCACTCTCCTCGCTCAGTAGCAAAAGCTCCTCGATGTTCTTCTGTCCTTGACAAAGCTTCAAGACATTGCTTCTTAGAACACCATACTCAATGTCTGCTGATTTCTTGACATTGCTCAGCTCTGAATTCAGGTTTCTGATGCCTTCTAAAGCTCTCACACTGCCTTCTGATTTTATCATTTCCTGAACAACAAAATGCAAGAGACTGCTTCTTCCATCTAATGCCTTGACATCAACGAGCTTGAGGAGCGTGTCAAGTTTGAAATCATGAGCATCATCAGCACAGCGGTTTGTTGTTCTAACATTCATCTTGTTTCCTGTCTTCAGTACAGCATCCAGAAGTATGGAGAACATTCTACTGTTGCTTAGTTCTTCACAAGCAACCTGCAAAAGCAGATAAGCTTAATGAGACATAACATAAGATTACAACATCAGATACATATAAATGTAAATCTGCTATCTTCAGCATTACCTGAACAACACTGAATGATTTTCTGAGACGTTTGATCTCAGAGTTGAAATTAGCCGCAAAGAGCAATGCACCAGCTCGTTTGAACACAAAAGGCACATGAAGCAATTCCTTAAGAAACCTCTCAGCTGGACCAAGCTTGATGATCACTGAATCATCACTAAAGCTCTTCAACCTCCTCTCTTCTTCTTTACTAGGTGCCAATCTCAATAAACACTCGAGAAGTTCAGCTCCAAGTGCATCACAGTCACCTAAATCAATCATTAGAAGAACACAAATCAATAACTTTTACAAAAACACACATGGCAATAGATTAAGGATTCTTTTACCTTCAAGAAGAGCTTGACAAACATCCTTTGTGGTTAAGTTAAGTAGTTGGAGCAGAGTAGCAATCTTCTGAGCCTTTCTCGGATCTAAAACTTTGCTTTCTTGATTTAGAATCGGAAGATCTCTTGGATTTGACAAGTTTCCAATGTATAGAGTCTCTACCATCTCCTTGTCCAATCTACCACACAATCAGACAAATTCAACTAACATTAGACTCATATCAATAACAACAACAGACAAAAAGAGATAGAAAAGAGCTTTCACTTTTCTTACTTGAAAGAGCTCGATCTAAGTCGGTCCCAATGCTGCTGTTTGGGAGGTTGGTCCGAAAAAGAGAGTTTCTTTACATCGTTTTGAACCACAAACGGTTGAGACGGTGGAACAATAGGAGGTGGTCTGGTCGGAGGAGGAAGAGCAGGAACTGTTCCTGCTGCTTTGCTCTGTTGAGATGAAGATTCACCAATGTTGATAACAAAATCTCTTCTTGATGAAGCAGAGTGAGAAAGCAAAACAGACTTCACATTCCGACTAAAATCGTTCCAAATCGGCGGCGAACTATCAAGAAACTTCCGGAACAACCCATCAGGAGAAGTAGAAACTGAAGAGTAGAGAGAAGAAAGTGGTGTTCTTATGAATCCTCTGTCTGGTGAAGTAGAAGCAGAAGAGATACGAGGGAACCCAAATCCCACATTTTGATTCCAGAAGCTAAACATTCTCAAAGACGCCGACCCGTTTCCGTTATGTTTCCTTACTCTTAGTCTCTCCGGTGACGGAGACTGAAGGTTAGTAGCGTCAGAGTATCTAGGGTTTGGTGGAGACATGGTCATAGAGAATGACCTAGCTGGAGAAACCCAGCCGGAGCAGGAGGAAGAGCAGGAATGAGATGGGCTTGAAGTCTCTGAGCCAGGGAGAGAAGCCATAGGTGAAAAGAACACATCTTCTTCTCCGTCTTCTTCGTTTACCTCTGCTTCATAGTTGTTGTGGTGGAAGCTACGAGTTGGTAACGGTGGTAATGGTCGTATCTCCGGCGAGTCTTGCTTCAAGAAAAAAGTACCTCCGGTTCTTATATGTTCAGACTCCTCTGTATTGAGGTAGAAGACCTCTGAGGGAGATGTAGTAGCAGCCATATTGAAGTTAGTTGTGATGTGACTCTGTTCATCATCATAGCTGCTTCTGCTTGTGTTGCTACTAGGACAATGACTGCTCTTAACATGACGGTTTCGCCCTTGGTGCCGGCCGTAGAGAAACAAGGCCAAGCCTAGGACTGTGGCGACGGCAAGAACGGCGGAGATAGCCGGAAGGAGAAGTGTAGGAGAAGCGTGGTGTGGTTTAGAGGAGCGAGGGAGGACTAAGGCGGAGATGTTGGCTGGAAATGTGGGGAAGACGGCGAAGGTAGGAGGAGGAGGAGGAGATGGAGGAAGAGGAGGGGGAGCTGTGGCGGAGTACGTAGGGAAGAAAGGAGGACTTATGGGGGAGAGAGGAGGAGGAAGTGGTGAATCGTAGTCGTAGAGGTGACGACGGCTGAGAGTAACGGCGGATGCGTAGGATAGAGGAGACGGTGGTGCGGATGTTAGCAGGAAGAAGAAGATGGCCAACCAAAAGTTCTGCATTTTTTTCTTTCTGCAAAGCTCTCTCTCTCTCACTCAGACACTGTTCACACTCACTATAACAGAGGAGAGAAGTTAATGGGGCACTATTATGGCTGTACCTGTGACTTTGAGCTTTGTGTAATAATACTACTCTGTGACTCACTATTTTTAATTTCACCAATGTGTAACTATTTACATTTCTTTTGTTTGTTATTTAATAAAAACGTGACACTGACACAGAAGACCACTAGGGCCACTCGTAAAGTAACTACAAATATTAAAAAGTTGATGATATATACGAGTATTTTGTGTATTCGTGAAGATTTAGTGAATCCATGTAAAGAGTATATAAGATATGTGAAATAATTACTTGAACTTCGAAGTTTTTTTACCCGTCTTTCAAAAGAATCTTTTTTTGACTTTTTCTGACTCGCTCCTCTCCAATACATGGATGGACTTTATTTCTCTTTCCATGGATAACATCAAAGACTTTGTACTATTACTATTTGGCAATATTCAAAATTCATTTTCACAATCAGTATTCAGTGAATAGATAAAATGGCATAGAGGCTCGATTCAGTTGGGTTGTGAGCCCAAACGCTCATCTTCAGAAGTTGGCTTTAACAGCCCAAAGTTACACAACTGAAAAAATATTGATTGTTCAATTTCATAGCACTTCTATTAAACTGTTTCCTTGATCTAACTCTGTTACACTTAGAAGTTCTAGTAACTCTACTGAGAAATGATTGTTCAATGTCATAGCACTTCTCTTCAGCTGTATCCTTGCTGATAACTCTTAGAGGTTCTTATGTTCGGAGATGCTAGCTCTAACACCTTCTGTCCTGAGAATCGTAAGACGATTTGCCACAGTCGTTTACACTTTGCTATCTTTTCATTCTCATCAACAAAGATCAGAAGAATGATTGACTGCTTCATGAACATATTATGTTGTACATATTAGTGGTGAATATATTCGAGTTTTTCACTTTTGTACCTATTGGTATGATCTGTAATGAAGGGTAAATAGAAACCACTAGGTTAGGTTGATCATCTTTGAAATCTCCTTTTGTTTAGTACAAGAAATCACAGAAGTTGAGGTTGTAACCAATACCTTACTGTTTTGTACCAAGTGTGTGAATCATTTTTGCCTAGCTAGTAACCACTTCATCCATGTCGACAAACTATACTTTGCAATGTGTTCCGGTATATCCACCTGAACAAAGATCATCTCAGACGAAAATGAAAACAACACAAATAAGAAACACGTCAACTATACGAAAACATGAATAAACAAGAATAGGAAACTTACACTAGTCCATGTTGCAGAAAACCCATCAGTAGATAGCAACCAACTTCGACTTGTTTGATGCAGACCTACAAGTTCATCATCACCAAGATCATCATCATCAATAGCCCTCATCTTTTTCTTCTTTCTTTTCTTCTTCTCCCTCTTGTGCCTCTTTTTAGAAACCCGGCTTCTACTATCTGAGTCAGATTCGCTTTCTTCAGAGAATCCCTTATGGCTTAGCATTGAGTGGTCACTAGACCTGCGGAATTCAATCCCATTTTCTCTAAATAGAAGCTCCCATGAATCTGGCGTCTGACATTCCTCTGCTAGTCTGAACTGAATAGTCCAAGAACGTAACCCGAGTAATCTTATCACCTCTTCGTGTTTCATCTTCGAGAGATCTCTCAGAATTAGAGAAAAGCTACTGCCGTTTTCCAAACCTCCGAAAATCTCTGCCGTGGTTTCTTTCAACAACTCTCCTTCACCATTGAGGTTCTCATCACGTACAAGGCGTAGCAACTGACGACCTTGGTTGATAATAGAATTCAGAAGTAACAGCTCGTCAATAGATTCCGTGTCAACATATTTTGAAAGAACAACCCCGAGCCAGCAAGACGAGTCACCACTATCCCAAGATTCAAAGCTTGGTTCGAAATAGTTGCCAAGCAATTCAAGAAACCGACACAAGTGACATTCGTCAAGTGTGATAAGGAGATGCTGAGTTAAAGAAGAGAAAGACTCCTCCGTAAGAAACTCCTCAACAGCATCCCACACATCATTCCTATCTTCCTCGTACATGAAACCGATAAACAGATCTATAAAGAATTTGGTATCAAGGAACAAAACCTGGCCATCTTTCAGAGACTCAGCAAACTCTTTGGATGACCAAAACTCAGGAACATTGTCAAGAAAATTCTCAATGGTTCGTTGAACATCCAAATCAAGAAGGTAATGAGGCTTTGTAGCAACAACTGCAGGCGACTGACCGTGCTTTCCTCGCCATTCAAGTTCATCCCAACAAATATCCCGGTTCGTAAACGCAAACTGAGCCAATGCTTTTGCACCACGTTTGTGATCAGACCCACCGTCATAAGCAAACTGAGAGAACCACTCTAGTATACGCTTTGGATGCCCTGCATATTTAAAAAAAAAAACTCAACATCAAGCACAACAATCTCACAAGATAAATGTAAACAATGGGGAGATTAAAATTAAACAAGAGACACTTCACCTTCAAAGAATTTCTCAAGTATATAGCTTCTTTTAGCTAACAAAGATCCAAGTTTCCTAGGTCTCTTCTCAAACATCATTATCAGAAGCTGAGATACAAACTGCAACTTTCTAGGTTTTGATCTTAACAACTTCATGAAAACACTAAGTTGCTTCCTAGGGGATATATAAACAGTAGAAAGAGCACTACAAAGCCAAAGTCTAGCTTCTGATCGACCTCCACGAGTCACCAACGATTGAATGTGAGAGCCTAATTTGTTCAACAGAGGTAAAATCACATCGGTGTTGCTACTGTTGTGGGCAACAACATCGTTCAACTTTGGTTCAGACAAGAACAGATTCACCATCTTTTCTGATCTAAACAACAATAATACGATATGGGTTTGATGAGAAGTCAACAAATCAAGGGAGAAATCAACAACTGAAGGTGAATAGAGATTATTTGAAGCCCTAAATCATTCGAGAATACGTAACCGAAAGATTCATAATTTAGGGTTTCAGATACGAGAATGAGTTTTGAGGGTTTGGGAAAAGAAACAAAAAGAGTACCAATGTTTGATGTGGAGATAGCCGAGGGGAACTGAATCAGTTTACGACGGAGCTGCTTTTTCTGGTTCGCAACTTTCCCCACAGGCCAAACAGTTATTTAATATTGGTTCGAGTCGACCGGCCCTATTTAATTTTGCAGAAAAGAGTAAAAAAAAATTTATGGATTTGTAATTTACAATTTTTAGAGCAATTCTCCTAAATATCACTAACATGAATTTTAAAAAATATTTACTTTTTTTTTTTTTGTTATTTTTCTCCCAGAAAATACCATTAAAATGTATCTTTTTTTTTAAAGATACCACTTTTTTTTTATTCCGTCTGAATGATTCCGTTAAAAGTAAACAGAGTTTGTCACACTACAAAAATGGAACCAAAACAATCATCGACAGGAAGCCAAAATTTAAGAAAAACACAAATTTTGGTCATTAACAAAAACCTCCTGTAGCCAAAAGGGGAAACCTTGAGCAACATATGATTGTGAACGTTCATCCCTTGTGACACTCCTTGCTATTAAGAAGGCTCCCAGATTCGACTTTCTAGTTTCTTGGACAGTTCTCCACTCAGGGATAAAGGATAACGCCTGCAAGAGAAACTCCGATTGGGCTTTATAGCTAGGCCAAGCCGCCGGTCTGTTGATTGCTTCTGTAATATCCTTTTGCTCCAAACCAAAAACCACTCTCGGAATATGTAAGCTTTTCATGCTTTCCATAGCCCACAAACAACTCTGAACCGCTGCATCCACTTTTGTTCTAATACACCCAAAGGATCTTCTACTGTGGAGAAGAACAGTACCTTATGAGTTTCTAAGAACCCAAGCTGCTCCGCTTGTCTCTTTCTCTTTGTCCCACACTGAGGCTAAGTTACATTTCAGCCATGGTTTCTCTGGGGGACGCCAACTCTGAGAATGAAAGGGAATAGCCTGTTGGGGACGACTATCCTCCACCCTGACTAGTTCTTGAGCTTGAAACCATTCATCTGTTTCCTCTCTGATTTTCTTGACCAAATCCGTAATCAGGAAAACTTTTCCTTCAAAGACCAGATTGTTTCTGGTTTTCCAAAGTAACCATAAAATCCAAAGGAGGGATCTTCTTATCTGCAACGACAATCTATTATTCTTACTCATGGTTAAAATGATGTGGAGATTTTGGTAGATAGAGTTTGAGTCAAAACCATCCTCAGGCAGGGGAAATCCAGATAATGCCCAAACCTGTCTAGCTAGGTCGCATACGAAAAGCAAACGGTTGATTGATTCACCTTCCACACCACAAGTATCACACCGAGAGTCAACTTTCATACTCCTGGAAATTAATCTGTCGGCCACTGGTAAGGCTCCACTTACTGCTTTCCAAATGAAAATCTTAATATTTGTAGGAGCTAAGATTTTCCATATCTGATCTTTGATCCCATTTAAGGTAGGCAGAGCAGAAGCTAAACGGATCTCCTCTTCTTTAAAGACCTGACAAGCCAACCAATACCCAGACCTAACACTGTACTCACCACTTTTTTTATGTTTCCAAACCAAAAAGTCTGGTGATGAGGTAATTGGCTTTGTCCGTTGTATTATCTCTATGACATAGAGTCTATGTCTCGTTGAAAGAAATGCTCCTCCAAAGCTGTTAGACACCAGTCTCTTGAATCTTGGTCTATCAAATCATGAACTGAAAGTTCAAGATCCACGAGAATATTCTTCATGAAAGGTGCCCGCATCCTGTCATCTTCCAACCAAAGAGAAGTCCAAACTTTAAGAGAGACTCCATCCCCAACTCTTTGTTTTAACCCTTTCTCTAAAAGAGCTCTCCCATGTAAGATGCTACGCCAAGCGAATGATGGTCTCTTACCATAGTCCGCTAACATAAAGGGATTGTCATTGAAATATCTACTTTTCATGAACCGGGAGAATAGGCAGTTTGGATAGTGGATCAATCTCCAAGATTGCTTCGCCAATAAAGCCTGGTTGAACAACTCAATGTCTTTAAACCCAAGGCCCCCTTGCTCCTTTGTCAAACACAATCTGTCCCAAGCTATCCAATGGATTTTACGATGATTCTCCATTGAGCTCCACCAGAAGGTAGACATTGCGCTAGCTAGAGAATCACAAGTAGCCTTAGGAAGCTTAAAGCAAGACATAGCAAAAACTGGCATCGCCATGGCTACAGTTCTAAGCAATATCTTCTTTCCTTCTTGAGAGAGACTTCTCGCAAACCAACCAGACATTCTATTCTTGAGTTTCTCATGAATGTAGTCCAACATATCTCGTTTAGACCCACTGAAACATTCCGGTAAACCAAGATAAGTACGCGTACCTCCCTCATTTTGAATGCCAAGAATAGACTTCACCTGAGCCTTAACATCCTCCTCCACTTTAGCACCAAAAGTTATTGAAGACTTATCCAAGTTGATGGTCTGACCAGTAGCATCACCATACACCTTCAAAATGTCTTTAATAACCTCACATTGGGAAATTTGTGCTTTACAAACAAACAAGGTGTCATCCGCAAAAAGTAAGTGATTAATAGAAGGACCATCCTCAGAAAATCGCAACCCATTAAATAAGCCTTGTTGCTCTGCCTGGTTCAAGAGATGAGTGAGACCTTCGATACACAAAACAAACAGAAAGGGGGAGAGCGGATCTCCTTGTCTGAGTCCTCTCTGGGGGACCACCAGACCATAAGATTGCCCGTTTATCAGAATGGTGTATGTGACCGATGTCACACATTTCATAACCAAATCAACCCATGACTGCAAATCCTAACGCAATGAGCAGATGATGAAGATAACTCCACTCCACTCTGTCAAAACTAAAATTTTAATGTTCAAAAGTATTTATTTAATAGACAAGCAAAAATGAGTATCTTATATACTTTCTGGTTGTGTCCAACAACATTAGCTTCTTCAACTTAAAAGTTATCCTTCACCGTTGTCAATTCATGATCATACATATAATGCTTCAAGAAATTAACCATTGTAGGAATCAATTTCGATTTGCCTGTCCCAAGCTGACAAAACAAGAGATAATCACGCTTCCATGGCTTCCCAACTTTCTTTAAAATAATACTTTTCTTTAGTAAACCTAACCAAATCCTTCTTAATCCCGTCTTTCTTATCCGGATTTATAGCCAAATTATCCGGCATATCTGGATCAAAAACGTTGCTCCATCATTTTTTTGTCCAAGAAGTATAATCTTGACTTGAACTATAGTGTAAATCTTCTTCTTTGTTCTTTTAACCAATCTCGTTCCCTTCTTTCATAACATGATAAGAGAAGTCTTTGTCATCTCAACTCTTTGTGCTGATTGTGGAAACTCATAGTCAAATTTTAGTACATTTCAATCTTTTAGGATCGTACGTAGGCTTTTGTCATGTCATCGTGTAACTTGTGACTACACTTAAATTCTTGTTAGAAATATACTTGGAAAATGAATTAATAGAGAAAATCTTACTGAAATAAAGATTTAAGCGTTTCAAGATAACATTGTCACATACGAGTTTGTAATCATTTTGTAAGATTTTGATATCACGATAACAATGGTTAGAACTTGGCGACCTTGTAACCAGCCGCCAACCCACGACTGAGTTCGGTTCTGTAATCTGTTTGCAACATTGATGGCTTGTTTGCTGAAGCCAATATCTGGATTAATTGGTTTAGTCCCGCCTCAACAAACGACACACATTTAAAAGCACATGTAAGAAATTGATATTGCTATTGGCCTCACCTAGTGAGGCAGTTTACCCCACACATCCCCACCATAATACATCATCGGTCTTTCTGTTGAATTAGATAAATAAAAAGATCAAGGTGGGGGAACATAGGTATATCATAAGTCCAGGAACAAACAATTTTTCATATACCAGAAAAGAAGAAAGATCTTAAACTTATCGTAAACAAATTCTCTTCAGAGTCTGAAACTCACCAGACAAATCAACAGTAGGGTCATTGTAGAGATGCATTGCAGCTGCCCAACCTACAATCAGAATAGTAAAATTGCTTTAAAAATGAGACACAACCTCAACACACATATACAAATCAAGTACTTGAATAAAAAGATGGCATTAGAACTCTGCTAGGATCAGAAAAATAAAACTTACTTAATTTCTCACTGAATGGTAAAACACAAACCGAATCAAAGTACAATCTAGAACTTAGAAACCTAAAAACCAAGGAAAAATAGTAACCAAGGGGAGAATTCTAGAGCATACTAACTCTCTCAATGCCCTAAACCAGACACAATTACTCGACCCCTTGCCAAATCTCATAATGTTTGGCATGAGCATTCGATGTTACTAAGTGTATACTATTTTCAACCTAGGACACAAGAGGCACATAAATACTAACACTCACACTCATTAGCAAAGACAATGAAGAAATTATTAAACGGAAGCCAAATAAAAAACTTAAAAATTGAGAAAACGTACGATCACTGAGAAGATGAAAAGCTTCACTGTTAGAGCAACCCTCAAGAGATATAATCTTTGGAGAGGAAGAGTTTTCCTTCTGGAAACCAACAGCAACAGGCTGACTTCTCTCTCCCTCGTTGCTACTGAAGCTTCCTGTTCCATCCAATATTCATCTCAATTTTTACACACTTACTCCAACACACCATTAGAATGCAAGAGTGGTTGAAGAATGACTACAAAATCTGAATTATAGGTTGAACAATTAATATCATTTATTTTCAAAATGGGTTTCACCAATTACAAAGAAAGCAACTAGCTTTACAGATTGATTTCACATTTAAAACCCAAGTGGACCAGTGTCTCTCTTTTATACAGTTGAGATAAGTTTTATTACGAGGAGAGAAGAGAGAGGGAGAGAGAGAGAGAGAGAGAGAGAGAGAGAGAGAGTACGAACGAACCTCTTGATCTCCTCCGGTTCGAAGAACGGTTCCTACGAGGCAGAGAAGGAATCTGAGAAATCAAAATCGAAAGCAAAAGGAGAAGGAGAAAGAGAAAGAGAAGTAACCTTTGGTTAGGTGGAGTGTATCGTTTAGGTGCGGAGGACGTTGAATCCACCATTGAAGATGAGTTAGGGTTCTCCATCATCTCTCTCGCTCGTTCCAGTGACGAAGAAGATCTGTGACAACTTCCATATCTTTTGCGTCGAGGTTGTGGAAAAGTCTATAATCTCCACGCGCTCATCTTTAGCGCGTGCTGCTCAGTCGCTTTCTTTTAAAACCGGGTTGTAAGGACTGACTCTCGAAAAATGAATACTACTAGTCTACTACACTCAGTTTGGTCGAGTAATGCTGATCCTTGCATATTAGACAACGTCTTCAGAACAGATCCGAGCAACGTCATCGCTAAACAAGGCTAACGTATGAGTCGGAGCGATTTGGTTTCGGTTTTGGCATATTTTTGTACAGGCATGGGATAAAGAGAGTGGGGTTTAGTGGCTTGGAGATAGTATAGATTTTTTAGTGTTATTTTGATGTCATCTACTCTTGTTACTGATTCACTTTTGGTATTTTGTTACTCACATACCTAAATACATGAAATAATTTATGTGTATAAATGTGTTTACATGAATCAATCAATTGTTTTGTTGTGCTGAAGATGTTATGTGCAAACGTGTAATCAAATAGCTTATCTTTTCAAGTACCCATATTTGCCATGTAGTCATCTACACGAGTTATAAAGTCATCCACATGGTCACATCAATGAGGTTCCATGTTCTTTTCTTTTTTCAGTCATCATATTAATCATTAATCTAGGCACAACCCTCTACATCACATGCCACTAATATCAGGCTGTGATCAAAGCCAGCGACTGCTTGAAGGACACAACCCTCTACATCCTCTAACAACATCGGTTCAGGCTCATCACTCGAGCTTCCTAAACCGAGCCTACCATTCTTTCCACAGCCCCAAACCCAAGCTTCTCCTTTCTCTGTTACACACAAGGAATGCACACGTCCTGCTGATATTGAAGCTGGAGTTTCTTCATCAAAACCTTCTACTTCTCTCGGCAAGTTTTCCGGCTTTCCCCTACCGAGCTGCCGACTCCGGTTCCAACCCCACGAGACAATTTTTTTTTCACCTCTGTTGCAGATAGCTAGAGAATGACCAAGACCTGCTGCTACAGAGATTGGGGATTCGGTTATGTCCACAGGTGTCATTCCGAGGTCTTGTTTAGACCGACCCAACTGACTATAGATGTTGCTCCCAGAGCTCAAAAGTGTGCCATCATCTGAAATCAGCAAACACCTATCAGAAAAATAAATAAATCATCTCTATTGATGAATACTCTGGCATAATATAAAAGGGTCTCTTTAACTTACCACAAAGGATCAAGGAGTGGTCCGATCCACATGCAATATCTGCAACCTTCATGTTACGTGTTTCTTCCACCAGACAAGGTTCCCAAGCTATTGGCATATCGTTCTCCTTGCTCATAGCTTCCACAACCTTCTTTTCAGCTGCTTCAAGATTCAAATCAGCAGCCTGGTGATCTTTTATTGACCCATTTGTAACTGAATCCAGCAGAGATGCTTCAAGTGGAAGTCCGACATTGCCTACTCTCCCATCAGCTACATAACCCCATCCAAAAACTTTACCATCCACAGTAAGCGCAAGTGCGTGCCCCCAACCTAAGGATACCTGTCATAATTGAAACCCCCTTTCCTATGAAAATCTTAAAAGCGTTTTAAAGCTGATTATAAGACAAAGAGTTGATTATCCAAGCATGTACACCAAACCTTAACAACGTGTTCTGCAGCTAAAGTATCAACTCTTGAAGGAACAAGAGCTTCAATGATACCTTTTCCAAGACCAAGCTGTCCTCTTTTAGATCTTCCCCAAACCCACAAAGAGCCATCATCACCAATAGCCGCTGAAACAACTCCAGACGCAAAGGCAGCCCGGACATTCACATGATCTAGTCCTTCCACTCTCTTTGGCTCACTCAACTTTGAACCTCTACTAATCACATCAATAAAAATACTTCAGGTATAGTAAGTAGCATAAGAGACTAATCTCACTAACTAACCCATAGCATCCATTGGTCACTCAATAGGCAGATTCAAGTTCCATAACTGCTTTTGATGAAATCAATTTAGCAAAAATTAGGGATTAATACCTAGAATCAACGGAGACTGGACCGAGCTGGCCTTCATTGTTACGACCCCAAGCCCAAATGTCACCGCTGGATGTAACGGCAAGAGAATGGTAGTGTCCGGCGGATATGAAAGAGATATCGGAAGGTAAATTAGAAACAACGGTGGGCTCGTAAGCATCCATTCCCATTCCAGGAATCGACGATGATGAAAGACCCAAAGCGCCATGGCTTCCGTCACCGAAGCTCATCACTTTTCTTCTCTCGCCGCTAGTGCTCGTCGTGAATCGGCGTTTGCCAATTCCATTGAAGAGAACGTCTCTGGTAAAACACGATTCCAAAGTAGAAACTTTACCGATTCGTGTTTTCGCGATCGACCATAATCGCAACATATCACTTGAGAATTTGACGCCACGATCGGGTGTCAATTTGCTTAGTTATTATTAGATGTAAACAGTTTGTTTTTTTTTTTTTTTTTTTGTGGACGAACCAACGATTTTGTTTTCTTACGGCAAAAAAAATAAAATAACGAAAAAGAAATCTTTATTTTTTTCCTCAACAAAAAAGTCACCAGTTTAAATTTAATTAAATTAATCGGTCACAAAAGTGTGCTTCAATATTACGAAAAGTGCCCAACAATGTCAAAACTAGCCGTTGCCATTATTTATTAATTCCCAAAAACAGCCGCTCCTCTCTTCCTTCTCTACACGTTTCTCATCTCTCTCTCTCTCTCTCTCGAACCCAATCTGAGAATCTCTCCTCCATGGCGCAACTTCAACAACCTCCTCGCATCAGATCTCCACTCTCCGAGACTCTTTCTCCTTCCACCTTCGCACGATCTCCTCTCTCCGATAACTTAATCTCGACTCCTCACACCTTATCTCCACTGAAACGAAACTCAAACCTATCATCGCCTATTCTCGTAACAACCCCCACTCTTCGCGATGACGAATCCAACGACGATGACATGAGTATCGTATCGGTTTCCGACGCCGGAGAAGGAAACGAGTTACTATTCTCCGATTACGATGTCCAAGATGAAGAAGAAGAGATTGGGAGACGATACGACGAAGAGGAAGTGTTTGGGGATAAGTCGAGTTCGAAATTGAACAGAGGAGTTTTGGAAGATAAGAATCTGAGAATTGAAGTTCCGTTTGTGATGAACAGAAGAGCCACTGATTGTGAATTAGAGCTTCGGAGATTCGCATTGAAGAATTCATCAACTCCAGTTAGCGAACGACGGCCGCATACTCTGAGTTCTAAGGTTTACTGAATACTGATTTGGTATCGATGAAGTTTTTGATTTGAGTGGTTTTGTAGATCTTAAGCTAAATTTAGGAATGTTTTTTTTTTGTTTTGTTTTAGGGTTCGGTGTATTGGGATATAGAAGATATAAGAACTCCAAGTGCTCCACCTATAATGGAAATTGGACAAGAAGATAACATCAGCTTGGAAATTGAGAATGAAATTGAGCAGATTGAAGATGAGATTTGCAAAGTAGGAAACATAGCGAATCATAGAGATGCAGAATTTGGAGAAAGGTAATCTTGATTTTAACCAGATTTTTTTGTAATTCGTTCTGTGGAACCAGTTTTGATGTGTTTAACTATGGTTTGATGTAGTGTGAAGGAGACTAAAACTATGGAAGATGCAAAAATCGCAGAAGTTTGCTCCGATGAATTAGATTGCCATAGTATCAGGTTAAGTACTTGTTTTTGTTTCACAGTTTAGAATGAAAGAGTTTGAACTTTATTGTTAAAGCTAACAAAAATGTGTTCATGTCATTTTTCCAATGACAGTGGTCAATATGCTTGGCAAAGTCTTTTGGCATATGATGCTTGTATAAGACTATGTTTGTATGAATGGTCAAAGGGTTCTACTGAGGCATCTGAGTTTCTGCGTGATGAGTGTCGCCTTCTTCGAGGTGCATTTGGGTAGGGGATGTTTTTTTTTTTTTTTTTGTTAATGGTTTATGGGATATGACTTATATGTCTTACGTTGAGTTATTGAACTAGACCTCTTTGTATTTGTGTTTTTATAGTTTGCATAAGTTTCTCCTGCAACCCCGGGGTGTACGATTGACTGAAGAACACAAAAATGTGAAAGCGGATCAAAAGACATCATCCTTGAAGCCTAAAACCGTTGTCAGAAAGATAAGGGTGGAAGGTAAACTGTTATTTTTTTTCTGATAAGTAAGCTAAAACTTGAACACAAGAAATAAGTTTTGTAGCTGTCTGGTATGAATCAGATGTTTATACCTTTTCAATTTTTGATTGTTTTAGTGAAGAGACTTCGATTGATACCACAGCGCAAACTTAGAGGTACAGATTCCCTGCGGAGTTTTATGAATATGCAAATAGGAATGGGGGCAGAGTATTGCCGGCAAGTGTCATCACTTGTGAAGACTGGGATGAGTTCTATTAAACAGGCTACCCTTTCAGCTGTTTCAGAAGGTTTGCTTTTGTTAAATGGAAAAATTAAACATATATTCAACCATTTTGCATGATATTTTGTTGTGAATTTAATTGGTCTAGGTCTGTTAATTTGTGATTTATCCCTTTTTTCACTGGTTGGACACAGTTTACTAAATGCAAGATAACAGTTGCTAGATATGCCCTCTATTGATATGAGATGGCACGATTTATTCTTGTCAATTCTACCTGCAGAACAATTCTCTTGCTACCTTCAAATGAAGAGCACAGCAGAAGAAGGTCAAATTGAACAAGGATCGTCTGTCTGCTTGCAATCAGGAACTGGAAGTTATCATGTCTTGTAAGTTCTTTTCTTTCTCTTTAAAATCAATAAATGTGTGTTCTTAAGCTGGGATGAATTAAGAAAATATGTATGCAAGAGGTTGTTTGAGAAAAAAATGAATTACATGTAACAGTAATGTTAAAATAACTGAACATTTCAAGGAAAGTTTCAGAATTCAGTTTTCTAGTTTTCTGAGTACAAAGAGTTTTACTCACAACTGCTTCTTCAGCTTTCCTGAGTCCGAAAGCGACGCTCTGCTAATAGAAGTTCAAGATAAGAAGAAATCAGTTCAAGGAAAAGCAATGATTTCTATTGCATCCTTAACTGACAATCCGGTAAATATGACTTAGCTGTTCTTCCATTTAACTTCTGAGAATGTTATAGTGCTTCCGAGAATAAATATACTGAAGAAAACTCTATATTTGTTCAGAATGAAAATGTTAGATGGTGGCCAATATACCATGGTGAACAAGAATGTGTTGGCAAGATCCAGCTCTTTATCGGTAGCACAACCATGTCTGATGAAGACTATCACATAAAGGTCTGTTTTTTTCTCCAACAATCCTAAGAGAATTTATGTTTTATTCTGTGATACTAATGTTTTGAAATTTTGTCTGTCACAGAGCGCACCTGTTGTGGAGACACTAGCATATGATTTGCTATTAGAAGCGGCTACACGTGCCCAAAAATTTCATCCTCAAAACTTAAGGCTCAATGGTTCTTGGAAATGGCTACTAAGTGAATTCGCAGAATATTATGGAGTTTCCGATTCATATACCAAGTTGAGGTACTCGTATAGATTTTTTCTTAGACTGCCTTGCATCGATTACAATTCATCTAGAGTTTATTTCAAATATATTGCACCAAACTGTGCAGATATCTCTCACATGTAATGAATGTGGCAACTCCAACAAAAACCTGCTTACAACTTGTGCATGAGTTACTTGTGCCCATCCTGATGGCTCGAAGCGAGAGGACCTTGACAAGGCAGGAGGTAGTTCCCTTTTCTTTTGCAAATTGAAAAATCTTATGTCATCTACCCAAATTCAGAAGTTCTCACATTTTACTTCGAAGTCTGTTTATTTGATCATATTTGTGGTTACATAGGGTTACTAGTTGTTAAGATTTTTTTCTATTTTGCAGAAAAGTATCTTAATGGACTGTGAAATAGAGATAGAAAAACTCATGGGAACTGTTTTTGAGAATTACAAGTCCTTAGATGAAAACTGCCCTTCAGGATTGGCAGACATATCTTGTCCGGTGCAAGAATCTGCGTCAACTGCACTTTCTCCAGCTGTTCAGGTTTTTAGTCTCCTTCATGACATATTGTCTCCTGACGCACAAGAAATTTTGAAGAATTACCTTCAGGTAGAATATTTCAAAGTTTTTCTATCATATGAATGTTTGAATGGTTCAACCTGTTGGTTTCAAATTATAACACGGGTCATACCTATTGGGTTTCTTGATTTTATCACATATCATGACTATTGATGTTCATGATTTTCTTGGAAAACTACTGCAGACAGCAGCAAATAAGAGGTGTCGGAAGCACATGGTTGAAACCGATGAGTATGTTTCCTGCAACTCTGAAGGTTTTCTGTTGGATGCCGTCACAATCTCAACAGCCTACATGAAGATGAAGAATCTTTGTCTTAACATAAGCAACGAAATAGAAACTGACATAAAGATCACCAATGAGCATGTGCTTCCAAGGTAAACGATCCAATCTGAACAAAGAGATTACATTTGTAATCTGGTTTTCAGCCAATAATTATCTCTGAGTCTTGATATTGATTTGGTCTAATGATCTCATACTTGTTTATTATTCAAGCTCAATCGACCTAGCAAATATAGCTGCTGCCGTATACAGCACTCAGCTATGTAACCGGCTCAGGGCATTTCTGTCAGCAGTTCCACCATCCTGCCCACTGCCCCATGTCAATGAGCTTCTGATGGCAGTTTCAGATTTTGAAAGGAACCTCGATTCATGGGGAATCAGGTTTGACATTATTATTTTGGAATCAATCAGAATTTTGTGGGAACTCATTCTTCTTCTCTTTCAGACTTTAATCATTTCATTTTATTTTATGCAGTCAAGTACAAGGTGGTGTAGATTCTCGGGGGTTATTCCACAACTACATAATGGTTTGGATACATGATATGGAACTTAGACTACTTGACCGATGCAGAGCGGAAAAGGTAAGCATCCTGTAATTTTGGGTTGATCTTTAAAATAACAAGCCTAGCTATCATCTGATGGCCTGTTTTGACAGGTTCCATGGTCTGGTGTAATAACAAATCACTCAACATCCCCTTTTGCTGAAGACATGTATGATAGAATCAAAGATTCTCTTATAGAGTATGAAGTGGTGATTAGTCGATGGCCACAATACACATTGATCTTGGAAAATGTAAGCTACAAATTTATATAAGTGCTCAATTTGCAGCTTACCAGATAGTTGCCAAGACTAACTAAGGTACATTCATTTCTTTTCATGTACTCTTTTGGAAGACTGCTTCAATCATAGAGAGAGCCATCGTAAAATCACTGGAGAAGCAATACAATGACATTTTGATTCCATTAAAGGACAGCATTCCAAAGAGACTAAATATGCATGTCCAGAAGCTGACACGAAGGCAATCACCAGTTCTCTATTCTGTTCCAACTCAAGTAAGTGCCAAACACCGATCATGTTTAGTAAAAGTTTTAATGACTTGTTACTAGATCTGTGCTGAACATCATTATCTCTTGTTGATTGCAGCTTGGAACTTTCGTTAACACAATAAAGAGAATTCTTGATGTTCTACATCATAGAATTGAAGATATCTTGAGACAGTGGGCTTCATGTCTTCCTGTTATGGAAGACAAGAAGTTACTTTTTGGGGAGCAGATGAATGTAATCACGGTCTTGCTCAGGACAAAATACAGAAACTACATGCAAGCCGCGGTTGATAAACTTGTTAGCAACGTAAGTTCTATAATAATGCCTCGTATCTGCTGCATTTAAATCAATTCATGTTTTTAACAATCGTTGGTTTCAGACGCAATCAAACAAAAGCACAAGGCTGAAGAGAATCTTGGATGAGATAAAAGACAATGAGAGAGAAGTCGAAGTCCGCGAACGTATGAAGATGCTATGCTCACAAATCACAGACTCAATCTCAAATCTGCATGATGTCTTCACAAGTCAGATATTTGTAGCTTCGTGCCGTCTATTCTGGGATAGAATGGCACAAGTGGTATTGAAGTTTCTTGAGGGAAGAAAGGAGAACGAAGTAGGCTATAAAGGCTCTTACTATGCACTTGGGGTGAGAAACTAAAAACTGTAAAACACTAAACCATAAAAATAGAGAATGTGTTTGGGGTTGAAACTGAGTTGTGATCAAATTGTGCAGATAGTTGAGGACACGTTCGCATCAGAGATGCAGAGGCTGCAGGGGAACTCACTACAAGAAAAGGATATGGAACCTCCTCGTTCGGTGATTGAGGCACGTTCCATTCTCTCTAGAGATAACAATACCAATCACTCTTCTTACTTCTATGTCTAGTCCGATATTTTCATTCCATTCCATTCATTTGTTATGATATATCGTATATATATGAAAACTATTCAATTAGACTATATAATTGGTCAAGAAAGATTGTAACCGGGGTTGTTCATAATCATACACGGTCATACGAAACTTCAAAATACTTTTGTCCCATTGAGCTGACTTACATCTTGAGTGCTGAGTACTGTTGATAGTAAAATCTCATCAAATAAATCAGCTAACAAACGCTGATAACTTCATCGGCTCAAGTAACCAAAGTTGATACTCAGCACAACAACCGAAGTGATTAAGTCAAATACAGTCAGGTTGTTATAGTAGCTTCACTCATTTTCAGATTGGAGCCCTCTTTCATATATTGCATATGCTAAGAGGACTGCACTATTAGTCAAATGTGGTTCCTGTACTCAATGGCTCTAAAAATTTGTCTTTTGGTGCATCATCATCTGACATAAGTTATACTTGTGGAACAACTTATTAGCTTTAAATTACAATCCCGATCGTTCTAAAGAGCAGAACAACTACTAGTAGATTTATTGGGGCTTAAAAGCCACAAAGAAAACTTATTGATTGGGGGTTATACATTATCAAAGTGTGTTTCTGCTTGTGTTTATAGGAAGAAAGAAAAATAAACAAAGGAGGAATTAATTATGTGTGTAATTTAGATGACAGTGCCGGCTGGGATTAAGGCGTCCTTCATAACGGTTACAATTCCGCTCTTTATGAAATATCCTTCAGTCTCTCTTGCTGATTCTTGCACGTTATCGCTGTTTATGATCTGTGCCAAGTTTCAGACCAAACATTGTTAAAGAAAAGAGCAAGTATGAAACAAAAATATGTATCCTATGTGTTTCAAATAGAGAGCCTAACCTTGACATTGTCACCAATACGTGCATTTTTGTCAATGATGGCCCTTTTGATGTGAGAATTTTTCCCAATACCTATGGGTACACTTCCTTTGGCGCTTAGGAGGCTCTTTTCCGAAGCAGTCTAGCCAAAAAAAAATTACAATCATAACAGGAAGACCATTATCATCGAGAGATTTGATATTATTTGTCAATTGGATTGATGGCAAGACATAAGGGGGTTGCATTTTTTTTACCTCGTAATAGTCAGCTCCCATTAATAACGAATCTTCAATAATAGCACCTTCTGATATGCAGGAACGGAGTCCAATCACAGAGTGATGGATTTTGCAGTTCTGCACCGAAAATTAATAAGACTTTTGGTGAATTAGTATGTTCGTCAGTCAAGCAGCATATCGAATAGAAGCTGTTTGTTGTACCTTGATAACACAGCCCTCTCCGATGACACTGTCCGTGACATCAGCATCAAGCATCTTAGACGGTGGTAAATAACGTGGCTGTGTATAGATGGGAGCGGAACGATCATAGAAACTGCATTCAAGAAACCAGATAAGTTAAAATATCATTGAGGTACAATAGAGTGTAGATATTCAGCTTGGTTATACAGGTTGCTTACCTAAAATCAGGAACTGGTTTCTTGGTGATTCCGAGATTAGCGTTATAGAATGCCTCTATAGTACCGATGTCTTCCCAGTATCCATCATATAGGTAAGCTTGCACCTGCAAAAAAACATCACTGGAGTCAGCGGGTTTTACTTCTGCCTAGCACCATCAGAGCTACAAGAAGCTGTTAAATCCGAAGCCGACCAAAGAGCAACAGAGTCTTTGGTCTGTTTATCAGAATACTCACTCTCAGTCCAAGGTCAGTGGCACCGGGAATGACTTCACTTCCAAAGTCATTAGCTCCAGGAAACTTGTTGCGTAGTAACTCGAGCATTACATCTCTGCTAACAACATAAATACCCATACTAGCAATGTAAGGCATCTCCTTGGCTCTCTTATCGTCAAGACCTAGAATCGTTGTGTCAACCTAGAAGCCAGGAAATAAAAAGGTTAATATTTACAATTCCGGATGATGAACCAGACAGCTAACAGGTTAAGTTCTTATATTTTTTTTTTACCTTCATGGCCTTAAGTTGCTCCCCTTTTGGTTTCTCGGAAAATTCAACAATACGTCCTTCCTCATCAATCTTCATCAGGCCAAAAGCAGTGGCTCGTTGCTCATCCATTGGTAATGCAGCAACTGTGATATCAGCATCAGTCTCCCTATGTGCTTGAATAAACTTCTCGTAATCCATTCGATACAAATGATCCCCAGCAAGAATCAGATATTCCAAAACATTATGCTCCTCAAACAACCACAAGTATTGCCTCACGGCATCAGCTGTCCCCTACACAAAGTCACACAAACACATTCAAACAAGCCAAACACAAGTGACAGAACAACCAGTATATATATCCTGCATTTGATTTGATTATACCTGGAACCAGTTGGGGTTTTCAGGACTTTGTTGAGCAGCAAGAACTTCAACAAAACCTTCATTCTTGTAACCTCCCATGTTACTCGCATAAGCTCGAGAGAGATGACGATTGAGAGAGGCGGAATTGAACTGAGTAAGGACATAGATCTTGGAGATGTTGCTATTCAAACAGTTGCTAACAGGGATATCAATAAGCCTATAGTTAGCACCAAGGGGAACAGCTGGCTTCGCTCTCTTCTTGGTAAGAGGATAAAGACGAGTCCCAGCTCCACCTCCTAAGATAATCCCCAAAACACTCTGCCATTGAAAAACAAAATACCACACATAAAAGACCAGTTTCTAGGGTTTATTCTAAGTACATTCTTTAAACAATCAACACGCAAGAAGAAGACGAAGACGTTGATACTCACGCTGCTGGCGTCAGGATCGAGACAAGTTTGTGAGTTTTGAGAATCGGAGACGGCTTTAGGAGAGACGATCATCGGATTCCTGCTATCTCGGCCGACACAACGGGAGACGGTGGATCTGAGTGAAACATTCTCGTCGAGAGAGGAGGAGAAAGAAAGAGTACTCCTCGTCGGAACCGCCTCAGTGGATTTGCTGCCCGTGGAATGGAAACTCGAAGCAGAAGGCACCTTAAGAACCCCAGTTACAGCGACATACGCCATTGTTGTAGTAGTCTCGATCAAATCTCGAGTGGATCAGAGGAGGAGAGGAGGAAAGGGGCAGAATTTGGAGTGTTGAGACTTATGGCTTCTTCTGCTTTGTTGTTGTCTTGTGATTGTGGGAAAGTGTAAAAACAATAAAAGAAAAGATCTTTATTAGCGATGGGGTCTCGGGAACCGTTAGTTTTTTTCAGCTGATTGTTTATTGAAATTGCGTTAATAACCCTTTGCGTACGTTACGTATTCTTTTGATGATGGGCACTTTAGGTAATTTTGATACTAGTATTTTATTGTCACATATTATATTCCCAATCATGATCAATCGAATTCAAATGCTCAATATTTATCTAATCTAGCTCTCAGACGAGCTCGTACACGAGTGGAATATTTATGTGTGATTGGATTATTGATTTTAATGGATTTGGAAATGAAAGTTAAACCGCTAGTTAATCAATTATTAATTTTAAAATATTTATTAAAATTATGTATTATTAATTTTATAATTTATAAATTATAGTTAAAATTACTTAATATTGAAAATTTGAGTAGGAATTTGATTTTATATTGGATTTGAAAATAAGTTTTACTTGTAAATAAATAGAAAGATTGAAATACTTGGTCTCCACCTAGTTATTTGGATGGATTTGGGGGAAAAAGAAAACTATGCACCGTAGAATAATATTTTGAATAACAAAGTGTAAAAAAAACTATGAACAGTAGAACAATATTTTGAATAACAAAAGTGCAAAAAAAAAAACTGCTAATATAAAGATCATGAAACACCTTCATATATATAGTGGAAGGAAGTAGGGTCTTGAGAGAATAATCTCAGAGTATTCGCAAGTTCCTTGGAATATATCCCAAGTTACTTGGAGTTTGGATTTCACGCCAAGTGTTTCTAAAAAAAATAAATAGACCTAAATGCGCGGTTCAAAAAATACTCGGTGATGCGGGTGTTCCCAAAAGCCCACGGCTCCCATCCGCGTCCGGCCTGGTTCGGTTCAACGTGCGTGTGGGACCTTTCTCTTTCTCTCCTACACAATTATGAAACTAGAAGAGTGTGAAACCATATATAAAAGAGTGAAAAACATTCCCCATTTCCGATGTGGGATATTTCCCAAACCATCCCAAGTAACTAACTTCAAACCCTTATTTCTTATTCAATTCAACTCCTTTTTGGACAAATGAGTATACCATCTTATAGTACTCGTTATCAGCTTTTCATTGCACTATCGACCCAAAAATTCCGTTCAGCCATTTTGCTGGAAAGTCACCAGAATGTCATAGTCTCAAAACCTGCAATTTTCTGAAACTTACTTCTGAAATTCAGTTCCACACCATAACACTCATCATGGGACATGCTAACAAAGACTTCTTTCATTCCTAATTGGTGATTCACTTTGATCGCATCATAATGAATGTTATCTTCCAAATTATGAACTTCTTTGATAACTTCCCATATGTTGTTTCTTTTCTTCTCGGCCTCTCTTTGTTCAACTTCACTTTGTTGTCTTGTTTCTCGTTCTTGTATTAGATTGAAGATTTTATGAATTACTGTTGTCAATGAATTCATCTCAGCATAGACTTCTTCTGAATCTTCATATTGACTTGATGGTTCACCTACATCGTTAGTATTGCTTCTATCACTACAAGAAATATGAGCATTGGTAGCATAAAACTATTGCGCATTTTTCGCAAATGCTATAATAAATAAACTTCTGGAAATGGTACTATATAATAGCATTTTAAAAACGCTATACCTCAAATAAGTAAGTGAAAAACTAAAACTGGATTTTCAAACCTAAATTTTTTGATAAAGCTGTAACAAGTAGCTATTTTTTTTTTGGTTTTGCGCCTAAGTGTTGAATGTAAAAGATATAAAATGTTTATTATATTATTTTATAACAAAAATAAGATTTGAGTCTGTGAGCTCCCCACCTTCAAACGGAACAATGTCTGGAAACCCACAATCGGGGCAAAAAAAATCTAGAATGCCAGTGCTCTAATAATTAATTTCGGGATGAATATTTTTGATGGCCAGAAATTATGAAAAGACTAAAAAACCTAACTAAAATCAAGAAACTACAAGCCCAACCAAAGAATCCGATCCAAGCCTATATCCGGCCCAAATACATAAATCAGTTCGGATCCTATCGATGGTTATTTACCCTAATCTAGTAAGAAGTAAACACATAAATTTATCTTTTTCTCTCGCCCCATCCTTTTCCTTTCCATTTTTCGATCCGTGGATCCGCCGTTCAAGTTTCGCCGCTATCGGTAATAATGGCTAATGCAAGTGGAGAATACGATTTGACTGCCAATCTTCGTAAGGATCAAACAGAAACCGCTGATCCGAGGGAACAAGATAGTTCTACGAGTGAACCTGTTAAAGAAACTCCGACAGAACCAGAGGATGGGGCGAGAGAACCAGAGGATGATTCGACTGCCAATCTTTGTAAGGATCGAACAGAAACCGCCGAGCCGACATAACGAGAAGATGGTTCCACGAGTGAACCTGCAAAAGAAACTCCGACAGAAGCAGAGGATGTTGGGGACGATTATTTTGCCAAGATTGTTCCAACAACCGAGATAGAGATTGGGCTACAATTGGCGATAACCGCGATAACCGAAGCAACATAAGCCGTTAGTGAAGCGGAGGAAACCGTAAAGGTACATACATTTGTTTGGGAATTAGGATTAGAAATTTAGGATTTCCTGATTAGAATGGATCTGATTATTAGGATTAGGAGAAACTGAAACTAGAATCAACTAGTTCAACTAGTTCAACTTGAACCCTGTTAAACTAGTTCAACGTGTTGAACCCGGCTCAACTGGTTCAACTGGTTCAACCCAGTTCAACTGGGTTCAAGTGGAATTAAGAATCTAATTCATTTCTGTTTGAATTTGTAGGATACATATGATGATAATATTGCGGAAGGTGATGATTCCCGATCAATGCAGCCAGAAATGATATACAAAGAATCTGAGTACACCAAAGGGTGTAAGATTATCACTAGGTGTAGTGTGTCCCAAACCGTGACATTCATAGAGAAATTGCCAGAAGAAACAAAGTGGTTCAGAAATCATTCCCAATTCAAGCATATATTCCACATGCCTAAGGAGCAAAACCACATGACTCAAGGTATGTGGATGCTTCTGCTTTGCACAGCTCGTACGGAGATGGAAAAAGAGTGTTGGTTTGTGGTAAATGGAGTGTCTATACGGTATTCCTTGAAAGAGCATGCCTTGCTTAACGGATCGGACTGTCATGAATATCCAAAGGGGTATGAGAACTTGGGAAACTTAAATTTTGTGAATAACATGTTTGGGAGGACTGAGAAAATTAAAATAAAAGATGTGGAATAGAAGCTGATGAAGAAGAAAAGCTGTATTGAGAGGAAAAAGATCACTATCTTGTTGTTCTTATGCAAGATAGTGAAAGCAAACTCCTAGGATGATGGAAACATAGATTCTTTTCTTCTAGAAATTGTTGATGATTTGAACGCTTGTGAGGACTTCCCATGGGGGTGTTATACATTTGAAGAGTGTATGAAAGGGATCCGAAGTGTGCAGAGGAACTGTAAAGGCACTGTGAAAGGCACTCTGAAACCAAAAGCTCAACCTCCCTTTTCTGGATTCATTGTTCCTCTGGAGGTTTGTATCATTATTTAATGCTTGTAAGTTTTGTATTTGTATATTTATGATATTAACACTAAAAAATTGTAACTGTTTGTGTAGATTTTGGCATTTAAGTGTGTTCCACAACTTGGAAGAAAATTCTGAGAAGTTGTACTCGCAGAGGATGACTGCCCAAGGATGTGTAAGCACTAGTTCAGTGAAAGTGCCCTTAAGGGTTTTCCATTGGAAGCTATTAATAAAGAACTTGGAGATACCAAGGTAAGAGTTTCTGAAGTTATTTTGGTATTATTATAATCTGTTATAAATTTCATTAGAAGATAAATATGTTTGCATTCACAGATTTTTACTAGCATCTTGGAACCAGACTTTGGTGAGAAATCATTGTTGCGTCGAATCATAGATGATGGTTTTGATGATGGGATAGGTTTTATTGATCCAATGGTTGATAGTTGGAGAAAGCGTCTGGCTATAGAGAAAAAGAAGATACGGTGGAAACAGTTGTACGACTTGGACTTGATTTCTAGGGGTTTACTTGAAAAAGGTGAAGAAGGCCATGAAGTCGGAGAGGAAGGCCCTGGAATCGGTTCAGATGAAGTACCTGAGAATGTAGCTGTAATTGTTGCATCGATTAGCTCACTAAAGGAGACAATGACCAATGGCTTCGAACACATGCTAAAGAAGGTTACCGACTTGAGTGGGAGAGTGGACGCTCTTGAACTATATGTGTCTGGTGAGATAGAGAAGGAAGAAAAGAATGGGATACACTTTGGGACACCAACGGATTATCAACCAAATGATTATCAATCAAATGATCCTCAACCAAATGAATCAAGGGAATTGGTGGTATATAGTGGATCCCTTGTCCATATTTCTCCAGTTGTGTGAAACTAGTGAGTCTTTCGGATCTCATAATTAAACATTTCGGATTTGTGTGAAACAGTTGATTTAGATTTGGTTCTTAAATATAAAGGTGGCAATGAAGAGAATAGCGAGAGTGAGATGGAGGTGCAGGAGAAGAAGAAGCACAAGAAGCCGAAGGAAAAGAAGATGAAAGAGAAGGTGAGTGGAACTGTAATAAAAACTGGGAAGAAGCGAGAAAGGCAACCCTCCAAGCTCATAAGGACACCCTTTGCAGTGGACCAAAAGCAACAGAGAAAGAACAAATGATGGGTTTTTGTTTTTGGGTTGCCTTAGCCGCCGACATATTTCTGTTAACTGGGAACCAAGATCTTAAAATGAACCACACGCTTGAGAATAACACAACCAAAACAAAGAAAAAATCCAGAAAATTCTCGCTTCCAACCAAACAATACCCAAATCTACTGTTCATTGTCGAAGAACAGAATAGAAACACTAGATTTAAGATAAGAAATAAGGATAAGGTTGACCAAATGCTGTAGACAGGATGTAAAGGCTAAAAGCAAAGTGTTTTTCCATGCTCAATCTCTATATTCTAGAAGAACAAAGCCTCTTTTAGAATAAAAGAGTCTTATGACCAAACAATTCCACCACAACTCCCTTTAAGATTTAGAAATCCTTATAAGATTTGGAAATCCACATGGAATCCATTGATTTTGAAACCAAACAATATGAATTTGAAAATCAAACAATGCGGATTTGAAAGTCAACTGAAGTGGATTTGAAAATCATAGATAATATATTTCAAAATTAAAAACATTTATGATAAAAGAAAAATACAGCTTATTGGATAAAGCGCTGATGGCAATGTCTATTAAAGATTATGAGGTTCCGTTTAATCTTCTGAATTTGCCAAAATTCAGCTCTTGTGAACGAAATGTGCTTAGCTTGGTTGGAAGAATTCTGAATCCGGATTGTTAGTCAGTTGCTGGAGTGATTCACGAATTGTCAAGAAAATGGTAGAAGTACGATAAGTTTCGAGGTATAGCTCTGTCAAAAGAGAAATTTTAGTTTATTTTCTCTAGTGTACACGATTTGAAGGATGTTCTTCAAAAATATTTTCATACTGCAAATGAATGGGGTATAGTGGTGGAGAGATGGTTTGAGATTCCGCCGTCAAACTCTCTCCAGTGTGGGTGCACATCCGCAATATTCCCATAAACTTCTATTGGAGAAATTTTTGGTCAAGTTTTTCAAGTGGCTTTTGATCCTGACATAACCCAAGCTAATCTTTATGTTAGAGTAAAAATTAGGTTTGATGTCTCAAATCTCTTAAGTAAGTCAAAGGTTATAGGGCTTCCCCACAACCAGTTAGCATAGTTCTTCTTTCATTATGAAAGAGTCCAAAAGAGATGTTACTCTTGCCTCTGTTTGTCAACTTTTGGTTAAGACCAAACAAGACTCAAAGTTGGCTAGAAAAAAGAGGGGAGCACTGTCTGAAACCTAAGCCAATTCCTGTTACTAAATAATCAGACCCCCTCTTTGGTGTGCTAGGTGAACATTCAAGTTAGTCTTAATCCGCTTTCTGGCCACCCTCGGATCTCCCAGGAAGTTTTAGAAGGGATGCGTCTGTATCTTCTTACAACGGATGGTGAAGAGCGAGTAGTCATGGAAGGAAGAGTGAAGAAATCAATGGTTGAGGCGAGAAAATCCCCTTTCACCCAAAAATCTGCCCTTAGTTTTGAACTAGTCCCTCTTGTCTCTCACAATGTCGATATTGGTAAAGGAAGGTGATTCCAATGCTGGAAGAGAAAAAGAATCATTGATAGTCCCAAATGAGGTATTGTCTAACATCTGATGAGCATTTTGAGCTGGAACTGCCAAGGATTGGGGTGGCCTCAAGATTTGACAGTTTCTCGTCTCCTCGAATTGCATACAAAACATTTTCTTGAGATTATGTTCTTAATGGAAACAATGACTTGCAATGATGTTATTGTAGATATTTAAGTTTGGTTGAGCTATGAGAATGTCCATATAGATAATCCAGTTGTACATGTGGCGGGCTAGCGTTGTTTTGGAAGAAAAGTGTAGATATTGTGATCACCTATGAAGATAAAAATGTGGTGGATCTCTCTGTATAGTTGAGAGCAGAGAGTTTTTTTCCTCTCTTTTGTTTATGGAAACCCAAGTGTTAGCTTCAGACAAGAGGTTTGGTAAAGAATCACTAGATTTGGGCTAAACAGAAAGGAGAGTTGGTGTATGATTGGGGATTTCAATGAAATCTTCAATAATGAAGAGAAAATTGGTGGTCCTAGAAGAGCGGATACTTCCTTTATTATTTTCTCCTGTCTATTTAAAGACTGTGGCATGAGTAAACTCTAGTGTACTGGAAACCTATTTACTTGGGGTGGTAGAAGATGGTCTCATTGGATGTAATGTAATCTAGATAGATGTTTTGCTAATAAGGAGTGGTTGGCTTTGTTTCCTGCAGCAAATCAAGCTTTTTCCCTAAAAGGGGATCAAATCATCGTTCTGTTCTAGTAAATTTTGTTTCCTCACAAGATTCGTATAAAGGCTTGTTCAAATTTAACAAGAGGATGCTGCATAAACTCATGGTGAAAGAGGAATTCCTCAATGCATGGAATATGAACTCATGTAGCTCTCTGAATCTCCACTTTCCATGAGCATCAGAAACTGCAGGAAAGCTCTTAGTAAGTGGAAAAAGGAAATGATTTCAATTCGAAGGAAAAATTTATGCTCTTCAAGATGAATTGGAAGCAGTTCAATCCACATCTTCTCCATCTTTGGCAAGAATATATTCTCTGAGAAACAAGTTAGTTGAAGCTTATAGAGAAGAAAAAAGTCATTGGAAACAAAAGAGCATGGAGAAATGGATGTTGGATGATGATAATAATACCAAATTATTTCATAACTTTGTCAAGACACCGGAAATAAGAATGATCTATACAAGCTTGTTGATATCAATTGTAATGTGCATAGATCAGAAGCTTCAAAAGGAGAAATAGTGGCTTCCTATATTCAACAGTTGTTCTCAACTTCATCTCCTATTGAAACTCAAACTATGCTTTATGGGCTTTTACCTAGAGTCACACAGGGGATAAACCAAATGGTGGTAGGTACAGTCACCAAAGATGAAGTTAAGAATGTTGTTTTCTCAATAAAACCCTCAAGGTCTCCAGGAGCTGATAGAATGACTAGACTATTCTTCCAACATTACTGGGATGTGGTTGGAGATCAAGTGACGAGAGAGGTTATTCACTTTTTTGTTAATGGAGTCTTTCCCAAAGAATTGAATTTCACCTAGTTATGCATTATCCCCAAAAATATCAATTCTCCATTTATGAGTGATTTGTGGCCTATAAGCTTGTGTTTTGTTCTTTACAAGGTGGTGGCAAAGATTATGATGGCTAGGTTACAGCCTCTTCTGCCTGAGATTATGTCACCAAATCAATCGGCTTTCATCCTGGAAAGACTGATCTTGGACAACATCATTATTGCTCATGAAGCGGTCCACATATTGCGTACTCACAAGGAGATATGTCTAAGGCATATGACATAATAAAATGGAGCTATCTTGAAGTATTTATCATCTCTCTAGGTTTTCATAAAAAAATGGGTGGATATGGTCATGTTTTGTGTTACAACAGTTACATATATTGTTTTTATCAATGGTCAGCATTTTGGTTTAATCAAGCCTCTTTCACCAGCTTTATTTGTTCTTTGTGTGGAGGGTTTGACTCACCTTCTTAACAAAGCTGAAGTTGCTAGCCAGATTAATGAAATTCAGTTTTCCCTAGAAGATCCTTCTATGCACCATCTTTTGTTCGAAGACGATAGTTTATTCTTGATAAAAGCTTCTATCGAGCAAACTTCAATTCTTAAAGGACTATGCTGAAATCACATGACAACTAATCAACTTAGAAAAGTCCTCCATAACTTTTGGTGGCAAAGTTGAGACTGGCATCAGGACTCTAATCGAAGAGAAGATGGACATATTTAAAAAAGGTGGAGCAAGTACGAATTTGGGCTTACCAGAATGTTACAATGGGTCCAAGGGATATGCTAGCTCATATCCATGATAAAATTAAAAACAGGATGTGAGGTTGGTTTGCTCGTTCTCTTTCTCAGGGGGGGGGGGGTGAAAGAAATTCTGTTAAAAGAAGTAGCTATGGCAATGCCTGTTTTCGCAATGTCGTGTTTCTAACTTTCCAAGAAAAATTGTGAGAATCTAACATCGGCTTTTTGGTGGGACTCTACAGAGGATAAAAGGAAAACGCATTGGATTGAATTGGTTCGGAGAAGTTTTGTCTACTAAGAAAAGCTCTTCTGGCAAAACAAGCCTCTAGGATTTTGCAAGATAGAAACAACCTTTTTGATCTCTTCTTTAAAAGAAATATTTTTGAGGAGGGTGATTTCTTAAATACAAATCTTGGAGACAGACCATCTTTTGTGTGGAGAAGCATTCTTCATGGGAGGGATCTTTTGAAAGGAGGGCTTAGACAACTGATTGGAGATGGTGAGTCCATTTTTGTCAAGTCTTCTCGTTGGATTCTTGATGGTGTTATGCGAGCTCCCCTTATGAAGAATATTAATTTTGACGTGGACTTAAAAGTTAAGGATCTCATTAATGTGGCATCTCATTCTTGGGATCTTGAAAAACTAGATAATCATTTCTATCCTAGGGATATCGAGCTGATCCGCAAACTCAAGCCAGTTCCGTTTTTGAGGGATTTATTTATTTGGGAACATACAAAAAGTGGAGCTTACTCAGTTAAATTAGGTTATTGGGCTGCCTACAAATGAGAGAGAATTGATATGGTAACAGAAGCTCTAATGCAACCTTCTATCCTTCTCATCAAAGATCAGCTTTGGAAAACAGTACTACCACCAAAATTAAAACATTCATGAGGAAAACAATATCTGGAGGTATCCTGGTAGCGGAAAAAATGTAAGTCAGTGGCTTGAAAACCGATTCTAGATGTCAAAATTTTGGCATGGAAGGAGAATCTCCAACCATGTTCTCTTTTCCTGTACTGTAGCCAGACAAATTTGAGATCTCTATAGCTTCCCATATCCGATTAATGGGTATGAATTTCAGTCCTTAGAACTTCTATTTTTTGCTTCTTGTGGGTAAATATAGTAAAATGCAGATGAAGTTAAGGAAAGCTTTCCATTGGATTCTCTGGCAAATTTGGAAAAACAGAAATATTTTTTCTTCATAAAGGGCAAAAAGTTTAGGGCTCCTAAGACAATCACAAAAATAAGAGAGAGTGCCCAGGAGTTGCCAGTCAAACTTTATCCAGGTTAAAAAGTTCTGGTCTCCCCCCCCCCCCCCTCTTGGATGGTTAAAATGTAACTTTGCATCATTTTTGGACAAAGATTAAAATGTTAATGAAGCAACCTGAGTTTTGAGAAATAAATTCGGTGAAGTATTATTGCATAGCAGGAAGTCGTTTGCTTTGATCAACTCTAAACTGGATGCTTGTATCCAAAGTTGGTTATGGTCTATTGAAAGTATGCTCAGTCATAATTTTAGGAAGATCATCTTTGCCTTAGAGGATAAAGATTTGATTGGAGCCTTACTTCATTCAAAAGCTTGACCATCTTTTAAGCTACAGTCGCAGATTTTGGAAGCAACTTTGACTAACTTTTTGGATTGAAAATTGTTTTTGGAAGACATAAACTCAACTGATAATATTTATAATATTTATAAATATTTAAATGTAAAATATTTATAATTTTAAACTTTTTATTACGTTTAAATATATCAGTTATAAATATAAATTTACTATTTATAATGGCATTCCAATGTAAATTTTTTATACTTTCTAATGTTATTTTCATAGATGTACTTCTCAATTAATATAGTAGGATAATTGATGAATTTTAATGATTGATTGTAGTATCGTATCGTAATGCAATTTTGATGCAAGATGGAGATTGAGATGGAGAAGATATGGGATGGTAGTGACCGCGACAATGATGGTAATAGTGACTGACTGACTGTGCCACTATTGCTCGCGTCCATGTAAAACAAGAAAGGATCTTCAGAACTTGTCCCCGAACCAGTTATATCGTTCATTCTAATATAACTAGAAATATCTTTATTAACAATAAAAATAAAGAGTTTTTTTCTTAAAATTTTTAGGTTTTTTTTAGTTGCCTTCTAAAGAGACGCAGAGACAATCTGTTCAATCGTGTTTTTCGTGATAATCGTCTCAAGTTATATATACAAGAGAGAGTTTCCTAAAGCAAGAGATTGTACAATAAAGACTGAATCAGAATGATCAATGTAATTGATATAATATCCTTGAGTGGGATATAGAAGATATCACAATACCCCCCGCAAGCTGGAGCGTGCAGATTGTGGATGCCCAGCTTGGACCGGAACGAATAGAACTCATTTGTCCCTAGAGCCTTGGTGAAGATATCAGCCAACTGAATGGTAGTGTCAACATGAGACAAAGTAATCTGACCATTAGTAACCTCATCACGAACATAATGACAATCCACTTCAATATGTTTGGTTCTCTCGTGAAAAACTGGGTTTGTTGCTATATGAATAGCGGAGTTACTGTCACAAAGAACACACATTGGTTGAGAATGTGTGCCGCCCAAACTGATCAGGAGTCGCTTTAGCCAGATGAGTTCCTGTACAACACATCGCATCGCTCTGTACTCGGCTTCGGTGGAAGAGAGACTGACAGTGCGTTGCTTTGTTGTTTTCCAAGAAATGGGTGAAGTGCCGAGCTGTATAAAATACCCCATGACTGATCTTCTAGTGTGAGGACAACCAGCATAGTCCGAATCACACCAATCATTCAACTGCAAGTCAGAATCGCTACGTAACAATATACCTTGTCCAACAGTACCGCTCAAGTATTTGACGACACGTAGTGCGGCATGCCAGTGATCTTCACGAGGAGATTTCATAAACTGAGCGAGAAAGTGAACAAAATAGGACAAGTCTGGCCTAGTGACAGCAAGATATATAAGTCGACCAATCAAACAGCGATACACACCTGGTTGCGTCAAGAGAGGAGACTCGGAAAGCGCCAGTTTGTTGTTCTGCTCAAGGGGAAACTCCACAGATTTACAACCTAATTGCCCTGCTTCTTTGATTATATCTAGAGTGTATTTGCGTTGACAAAGAAACATACCCTCTGAACTCCTGGCCACCTTGATTCCAAGAAAGTATTTCAATGGCCCAAGATCCTTCATACAAAAGCATGAGAACAAGTACCGCTTAAAACTGTCTGAGACCTCTTTGGTGCTACCGGAGATGATAAGATCGTCTACATAGATGAGAACATTTAACATCGTGGAGCCTTTCTTGTAGGTGAACAGAGAATAGTCAGACAAGCACTGTTTGAAGCCGTAACCGACCAACGCCGTTCGAAATTTCTCAAACCAGCAACGCAGAGCCTGTTTAAGACCGTAAAGAGATTTCCGGAGACGACAAACCTTATTATCGGGAGCTGTAAAACCAGGTGGAGGCTTCATGTCGCCAAGAACGACCAACCTTGCTTTGTACCGTTCGACGGAGCCATCAGAGTTATGCTTAATTTTAAAAACCCACTGAGACCCGATAGCTGTTTTTCGCGGAGGTAAGTCTTCCAATGTCCATGTTTCATTATCTTCAAGGGCATTATATTCGGATCCCACAGCCTTCCGCCAACGATGATCACGAACTGCTTCATGATATGTTTTTGGTTCAATCGCAGATGTAATGGCGGCAATGAACGCTTGATGTTGAGGCGAGAAGCGAACGCCATTGGCAGAGTCAGAAAGCGGATGCAAACCGGAAGGTATTGCCAAGTTAGCCGAAGCTTTCTTCACGGGATGAGCAGAAGTGTCGAAGTTCTGCAATTTGACCGAAGGTATCTTCTTGCGATGACCCCGACCGAGAGCCTCCTCTGGCGGTGCCGTCATAGCAGCTGAGGTAGAGAGATTTTCTATAGCTGGCGTTGGTGTGGGTAGCGAGGTCGGATTGGGAGCAGTCGGTTGTTCTGGTTCGGGAGCTAGGTCAGAATCAGGTATCGGAGGTAGAGACGGTGTCAAAGTCGGCGAAGAGGAAGGCATGAGTGGAGAAGGAATCGATGATGGGCATGGATCCAACAAAGTTGTGGAAGAAACATCTTGGGCTTCTAGAGTGTTTAATGGGCCCAGCAAAATTGGTGAATCAAATTCCAACACACTTGAAAAAGGAGCCCATAAATGAATTTCTGAATCAGCGTCTTCATTCGTAGCCGATGTCGACAATGGTGTGGCATAAGGAAAAACTGTTTCGCAAAAAACCACATCTCTGGACACGAGAAACTCTTCTTTTTCCAGATCAAACAAACGCCAGCCCTTCTTACCATGAGGATAACCTAAGAACACACACTTTCTACTTCTAGTTGCAAACTTGTCCCATTTGTGATTCTGATTGTGAGCATAACACAAGCTTCCAAATACCCTGAGATGATCATATCCAGGCTTAGCATTGTACATGAGTTCATAAGGAGTGGCACCTTGGAGGATGGAACTAGGAGTTCTATTGATCAGATATGCTGCAGTTAAAACGCAGTCACCCCAAAATTGCATCGGCAGGTTGGATTGGAATCTCAATGCTCTAGCTTTGTTAAGAATATGGCGATGCTTCCTCTCTACACGACCGTTCTGTTGGGGAGTCCCAACACATGAGGTTTCATGTTCGATCCCTTGTTCGCGAAAGAAACTGGTAAGACAGAGGAATTCGGTGCCGTTGTCACTTCATATTTTCTTGACTTGAGTTCCAAATTGTCGTGAAACCAAGGCTAGAAAGTATTTGATTTGCGTGGCTGTTTCAGTTTTATCATTGAGAAGAAAAAGCCAAACACCTCTGGAGTAGTCATCTACGATTGTTAAAAAATAACGAGCACCCAAATAAGTTGGAGTACAGTAAGGCCCCCATAAATCACAATGAACCAATTGGAAAACGGTATTGGTTTTATTCATACTGCTCGGAAAAAGAGCACGAGTTTGCTTTGAACGAAGACATACATCGCAAGCATTATTCAAATTCTCCAAAGAAACTGAAACTGAAACATTATGAAGTTGACTAACAATTTTTGCAGACGGATGACCCATCCTGTGATGCCACAAATCATAAGTCTCCTTTGATCGTGTCGTCACAGAACCAGCAAACTCCATGCTGCGGAAAACGAACGTCCCACGCTCATGTTTCCCTGCTCCAATCACCGTCCTCGAAGTGTGGTCCTGGACAACAAGGTAGTGATCAGCAAGTTGAACAACACACCGGTTTTCATCCATCAATTGCCCCACAGAAATCAAATCTGAACATAATTCCTCAACATAATAAACTGATTGCAACACTAGACCAGCCCCATGAACAACTATGCCTTCCAAAACAGAGATATGTTCCCTACCATCAGCAAGAATGACCATAACTGGTGCCATTGCTTTCAAATTGGATAGAACCTCTAAGCGACCTGTTAAATGATGAGAGGCACCTGTATCAAGGATCCAAGAAGGAACATATGACTTACCAGAGAGACGGTCATTGGTAGCAGGTGAAACTCATTTGTTCAATAAATTCTTGATCAGTGGCATGAGCGCTGATTTGCACAACATTAGCATAAGACACACCACGTCCTCGTCCACCACTGGAAGATGCAACAAAGCCTCCACGTCCTCGTCCTTGTGTAGAGCGAGACCTTGGTCTCTCTCCCCACCATTCTGGATATCCAATGACGGCATAGCAACTATCAGAGAGATGTCCCACCCGATTGCAGTGTTTACACAACACCTTTGTCTTTGTCATCACGGCGAAAACGAGATTGAGCAGCAAAGGCAGTGACATCGGGTTGCTCAGCATGAATTGGTGTGACTTGGCGAACCAAATCCTCTTCTTGACGCACAATGTTATACACTTCCTCCATGGACTGAAGTGGAGTACGAGACACCAAGCTTGATCGAACATTACGAAAGCTGCTATCATCAAGGCAAAGAGAAACTGGTGCACTTTATTTTCTTCGCGATCTTGCTCCTGAATGACCCCGAGATCACACACACACTTTCCGCACTTGCACACTCGCAGTGGTCGATAAGCGGACATACTGTCCCAGATTCGTGAGAGCTTGCCAAAGTATGCTTCAATGGCGAGACCACGTTGCTTGCAACAAGCAAGCTCCGCCTTGAGTTGTTGGATCCGCGGGCCGTTGGTGACGGAAAACGTTTCTGCAAGTGATCCCATAACTCCTTGGCAACATCACGGTGAGAAATGTTGGAACGCAGCACCGGATCGATTGTCATCTTAATCCATGACACCAAAAGTGCCTGAATCGTCCACCAGTCTTCAAGATCGGGGGATCCGGTGTCCGGACGTTTGATCGAGCCATCCAAGAAACCGAATTTCTTGCGTGAAGTTAGAGCGGTCTTGATCCCACAAGCCCATTCGTCATAGTTCGCACCTTTCAACAGAGGGTGAGAGATCACAACACCGGAATTGTCGGCGGCTGTCAAGTCATATGGAGAGATCGTGCGGCGAACTTCCACCATGGTCGGAATTGTCGAGGTCGAGTTCATCGAAGTCGGGGTCGTCGAGGTCGATTTCGTCGGGGTCAGGTTCGTCGGGTTCAAGTCGGAAGTACCATCAACGGTGTTTCTCATTGTCGTAAAAGGAAAAAGAGAAATAAATCAGATTTTTGGTTTTGGCTCTGATACCATAAAGAGACGCAGAGACAATCTGTTCAATCGTGTTTTCGTATTGATAATCGTCTCAAGTTATATATACAAGAGAGAGTTTCCTAAAGCAAGAGATGGTACAATAAAGACCGAATCAGAATGATCAATGTAATTGATACAATATCCTTGAGTGGGATGTAAAAGATATCACAATACCTTCTTACACTAACATTATGTTTTCTTTTTTACACTAAAAAATTTCTCCTGTAAATATTGTGTGTTGTCTTTTTTTGTTTTAAGCAATGAAAGAAGACAACTAAAGAGAGAAAAATAGGCAAACTGTTAATAACTCTCAGAAATTGATTACAGTAAAACCTCTATAAATTAATAATGTTGGGACCAAGACGTTTTATTAATTTATAGTGATATTAATTTATCTATAAATTAATAATTATTATTTTATAGTGTAAATTAATAATTATTAATTTATAGATATATTTTTAATTGTTTATTTTTTTTTTAATTATGAATTGGAACAATTATAGCAACATAAGATTAAACTTTCGGATGTTATAAATTTTATGGTTTAGGAATTGGACTTGTAATATTTATAAAGCATTATTAACAATAAATTACAAATACTATAAACAAATTGACTTATACACATGACATACATAAATTCAAATTTATGAATAATAATAATATCAATTCTCATATTTTAATAATCTGTCTAATTATGAAATTGTAAATGATGCATATTTAAAAATTAAAACTTTCAAATTTAATTATTTGTATGACATGTTATAAAATATTTTAGAGATATCATTATAGTTTGAAAATACAACATTACAATTGTTCTATAGAAATGAGTTTTAGGAGAAACATGCACTATTATATCAGTATATATATATATATATATATATATATATATATATATATATATATATATATATATATATACATAAATTTACATGATTATTAATTTATGATATTATTGGAACCATAATTTACATTGAGATTTCAAAAAAATTATTATCTTATTATCTTATCGAATATTGTTAATTTTTACACTGGCCCGACTTGGGACCAGCAAAATTTATTAATTTATAGTGATTAATAATTTATAAAGTATTAATTTATAGAGGTTTTACTGGTAAAATATGTAATAGCGCTTGGAATGAATCGACAAAAAAATTTAAGGTGAACCATATGCGTTTTTGTTTGTTTGTTTTTTTTTCTTACCTTTAAAATTAGAATTATAACAATCTGACATTTGTGGATGTCTATTTAGTTACGTATGTTTCTAAATTTTGTTAAGATAATAACCAAAAAAATTAAAAGTACGACGACAAATCTCAAAATCTTAAAACATATAGTCAATTTTAGAACAAATCTTGTAGATTAATATGTGTCTATAACTGATTTTATAACTTCTATTCTGATTTTAAAACATGTGTCTCTTGATAACTTCTAATCCGATTTTTATTCTTAGAACTTTATAAAACCATTTTCTATAACTGATTAATCAACTGGATGCTTGTTTGTTATTTTCTAAAACATGTGATCTTAGTTGGCTTCAGTTGTGAGCATCGATCACACATCTATTTAAATCCTCATCTTTTAATAGAATTCGTAGCTCACAAGAATTTTTTTTTTCTGCTAATAACACTCTCTTCTCCTTACCAATTAATTATTTATTCACTGTAAGTTTTATAATCACGGTGGAAACAATGAGTTCCTCAGGAGAAGAACGAGGTGTTGCTGTTACGGAGCTCGAGCCACCAAGAGGGAATAGAAGCCGATTTGCTTTTGCTTGTGCAATCTTAGCATCCATGACGTCTATCATCCTTGGTTATGGTTCGTCTTCCTTATAAATTCTTATAATTCACTAACACCCATTTTGAGGTTGGTTTGGATTTACTGCTTAGATAATTATCCTTACTTTTATGGATGTTGCAGATATAGGAGTGATGAGTGGAGCTGCAATTTTCATAAAAGACGATTTGAAACTGTCGGACATTCAACTTGAGATTCTTATGGGGATCCTGAATATCTACTCTCTGATCGGTTCAGGCGCGGCCGGTAGAACTTCAGATTGGATTGGAAGACGATATACCATAGTGTTGGCAGGAGCCTTCTTCTTTTGTGGTGCTCTTCTCATGGGTTTTGCCACAAACTATCCTTTCATTATGGTTGGTCGTTTTGTAGCTGGTATCGGTGTCGGTTATGCTATGATGATTGCGCCTGTTTATACCGCTGAAGTCGCTCCTGCCTCTTCCCGTGGTTTCCTTAGCTCTTTCCCTGAGGTACAATATATTAAACCTTTGTTAGTATCTATATAATATATATTATATATAAAGATTGTACATGGAGGTTGATGATAGTAAGTTTTTTTATGCAGATATTTATCAACATTGGTATACTTTTAGGATATTTGTCCAACTACTTCTTCTCCAAGCTACCTGAGCATCTCAGCTGGAGGTTCATGTTAGGGATTGGAGCGGTTCCTGCAGTATTCCTAGCCATTGGAGTGTTGGCAATGCCGGAGTCTCCACGGTGGTTAGTCGTCCAAGGTCGCATTGGAGATGCTTTTAAAGTTCTTGACAAAACCTCAAACACTAAAGAAGAAGCAATCTCTAGGCTCAATGACATCAAACGTGCGGCTGGAATCCCTGATGATATGACAGACGATGTTATTGTCGTGCCAAACAAGAAGACTGCCGGTAAAGGCGTGTGGAAGGACCTTATTGTCCGACCAACGCCATCCGTTCGACACATCCTCATAGCATGTCTTGGCATCCACTTCGCCCAACAAGCCTCCGGAATCGATGCTGTCGTGCTTTACTCTCCGACCATCTTCTCAAAGGCTGGACTAAGATCCAAGAATGACCAGCTCTTGGCTACGGTGGCTGTCGGAGTTGTCAAGACCCTCTTCATCGTGGTAGGGACTTGTGTGGTTGATCGGTTTGGACGTCGTGCCTTGTTGCTTACGAGTATGGGCCGAATGTTTATTTCCTTGACAGCGCTTGGAACTAGTCTCACAGTAATCAACAGGAACCCCGTACAAACTCTCAAGTGGGCTATAGGGCTTAGCGTTACGACGGTGATGTCTTTTGTGGCAAGTTTCTCAATAGGTGCAGGTCCCGTGACGTGGGTTTACTGCTCAGAGATATTCCCCGTGAGGCTAAGAGCTCAAGGTGCAAGTTTGGGAGTGATGTTGAATAGATTGATGAGTGGTATTATCGGAATGACATTCCTGTCTCTTTCTAAGGGTCTCACCATCGGTGGTGCGTTCCTTCTCTTTGCTGGAGTTTCGGCCGCCGCATGGGTCTTCTTCTTCATTTTCCTGCCAGAGACACGTGGTGTGGCTTTAGAAGAAATGGAGAGTCTCTTCGGGAGTTACAGCGCAAACAAAAAGAACAACGTAAGGACCAAGGACAAAAAAATTGTTGATGATGAACAATGAGAGTGAGACAAAATTTGCTTCCATTTTATTTTTGGAACATCGATATCAAAAAACTCTCGTAACCGAGTCTTCATGGGATGAGTGCAACCACTAAAGAAGATTAATAGAAAATTTGACTTGCCATGTTGTATATATATATATAGCTTTAATAATTGTTTTGCAAAGAATGACTAATGAGTAAGAAAATCTTCATTTGTAGTTTCTATTAATATCTGTGCAACATAGGTTTGATTACTTTGTTTGAACAATTTATTAAAGTATGTTTTGGTTACTTGTAAGTATATAAATGAAGAATGTGTTTTTTTTGGTGATCAGCTCAAAAGAGCCAATTGGAAGAAAAATCGTTGACATAAATAATTTGATGTGAATCTATTTTGTCACGATGCGCCAGCTTGTCCGCTTTACAATTTTGGGATCAGGGGACTAAGACTAAAAAACAGGAGAGAAATTCAAGAATGTGTTTGTTGTGGGACAAGAAGCAATTTAAAATGTAGTAGAGAATTCCAATGGAGATCAATGATCTTTGTAATCTCTAATTATTTTGGTGCAATGCATACAGTTTTAACATTTACATTTAATTTTAACTTATTTAGTTGTAATATATGTATTAAAATATGTAAATTTTATCATATATATTTAATTTGGTTATAAGATTATTTGTTTCTCTTTTATTTGTATTATTCTCAGATGTACCTAAAACAATCATAAAACTAATTCTAGTAGGTTGATAATCATATTAACGATATATATATATATATATATATATATATCAAACTATATTTCAATATATTTTTACTAATTTTCTTTCTATATCTTTATATATATATATATATATATATAAATTTAGTGATCCAAAGCATATCTTTGGGATTTCAAATCCTAACTTTTTTTTTCTGCTTCAAATCCTAACTTTTATGCTTAGATTTATGATTGGTTTGATTAGATTTTTACATATTATTTACGTATGATTACGGTAAGACCTACTATATTTGTAAACAAAAAACATGTATGAATTAACATGTATATCTATCTATTTTTAATAATATCAACCTACTAAATTATTGAGCTCTTCGATATCATAGTTTTTTGTTATTATTATCACACTTAATATAATCTGACTGGCATAAATAAGAAAACGTAAATATAAAAGAGAACTTAACTGAAACTAATTAATAAATAAATAGCAAAATTAAAATAATACTTTTTGTTTTAAAATATCATTTGTTAACTACAACTCAAAAAAAAAGAAAAAACCATAAGTTACAGGAGATTGAACTTCCCAAAGGAAAAAATGATTACATTAACTAAATAACCTCAGTAGAGGTGCGTAAGCCATTTGAATAGGAGCCCTTTGCCTTGTTTGCTATGTTGATGAGCTAGGAGGATGTCTCTGATTGTTCTGTCAAGAAGCTTGAACAGAGATTCCGGCGAGACTGGTAGACCTCCATGGGTGCGAGAGTTGCGTTCTTTCCAAAGGAGGTAAACTGTAGTTTGAGAAGCCAGTTTCTTGAGCGTAGAGGGTAAACCTGCCGAGGTACCTAGTAGCCAACTGATCAAGGTTTGCCAAGAGGTAAAAATGAGATTAGGGAGACCGAGTCTAGTGAAAACTAGTCCCCACAGTTGAATAGCGTAGTCGCAGTGCAGGAACAAATGCTCCCTGTTCTCGAAACCATTGGAACAGAGTTGGCAACTTGTGTCCGTACTCATTCCCCAATTTACAGTCCTCGCTTTTACCGCAAGTCTATTAAGATTAGCAACCCAAGACGTAAAGGAATGCTTGGGTATGCCTTTCTTAAACCAGATAGCTTTGTTCCATTCCTTGATCCCTGATACAGGTCGCAACATGTTCCAGGTAATTTTTGTTCTAAAAAAGTCTTTCCTTTCACCTTTGGGTCCCCAGGTATAAGAGTCAGGTCCTGCAGAATCCATCGGAGTGTCTAGCTGGAGAAGAGAAAGCTGTAACGTCCGGAGTAGGGGATTCCTAGTCCTGTGAGATGGAAGTCTCCATCCTTGGGGACCTGTTCCCTGGGCGACAGTCGCATCTCTGTGAATGCCGATAAGTTTGGGACCATCATGACCTATAACATCGATCAGCGGTCCCAAGTTACTCCGATTGTCAAACCAATAGCTAGCTGTTTTTCCATCGCCTATAGTACACCCTATGAGAGGCTTTACCATAGGTTTCAAAGCGATTAAAAATTTCCACATCCGGGAGGACCCGTGACTTTCCTCAGCAGACCAGTAGCTGTTGCTTTTAAGCATATGCTCCCTCATCCAAGCCACCTAAAGAGAACCATTATTTTGGAATAGAAGCCAAACCAACTTAAGGTTGAGGGTTTTGTTCCAAACAATGAAGTTTCTTAATCCAAGTCCACTTTCTTGTTTAGGGAGACATATATCTTTCCATGAAACCTTTGCATTTGCTCTTTTTTCCAGACTCCCTGACCAAAGGAAAGCATTGCACATGGATTCAATGAGTCAGAGACACCCTTTAGGGATAGCGAAGGCAGAGGACCAGAAGTTAACAGAGCTGTAGATCACCGCAGAGATGAGCTGAGGGCGACCCACAAAGGAGAGAACTTTAGTTGATCAGGAGGAGAACCGAGCCTTGATATTATCCAGAAGAGGAGAGTAATCTGCTTTTCTGGGCTTGCGGTGGAGGAGAGGAATGACTAGATAGCAAACAGGAAAGGAACCAATATTAAACCCCTGCTGGGACAACTGTTCGAGAACCTGATCCGGGACCCCCACAACAAAAAGGGTGGACTTGTCTCTATTCATGCTCAACCCCGAGAGATCCTTGAATTCATCCAAGAGAGAAGCAATCTCTTGCAGAGAGGAGTTGCTCCCATCAAAGAAGATCATTAAATCATCTGCGAAAGCCAGGTGCGAGATGATAGGATTTCTTCCCAGAGGGTGATATCCTATTCGGCCAAAGTCAAAGCGGAGTGTAAGAAGATTAGAGAGGGCATCCATAGCGATTACGAAGAGGGTGGGGGAGAGTGGGTCTCCTTGTCTCAAATCTACCTTAAGTAGAGCCCTTTGCGTGACATTATTCCTGCCAAAATCTTACACCATTTCTGAGGCGAGGAAGACGTTCTCCACTAGAAGTCAACCTTTGATAAAGGCAGACTGAGAGTTGGAGATCATCAGAGGAAGGATGTCCTCCATGCGACGAGCTAGAATTTTGGAGATGACCTTATACAGGACGTTGCAACATGAAATGGGTCTGAAGTTTGAAATCTTATCAGCTCTTATCACCTTGGGGATGAGAATAACAGCAGTGGCGTTGACTTGTTTGAGAAGATTACCAGTCTGAAAGAATTCCTTGACTACAGTAATAAGGTCGTTCCCCATGATGTCCCAAGATGCCCTGAAGAAATCTCCGATGTAACCATCTGGTCTCGGGGTTTTGTTTGTTGGCATAGAGAAGAACTCCTTTTTTATTTCCGCATCTGTGATCTCAGCAACTAAGGAGTCATGGTAGTCTGCCCCCAGTCTAAAAGGGATAAGTTCCCTGATTCGCTCAATTTCCTGATTAGAAAGAGGGATATGTTGACCTCCAATCAGGTCCTGGTAGTAGGACACACAATGGGATTTCACCTCCTCAGGACTGGATAACCTCTGTCCATGTTCATTGATCAGATAGTGAATCTGATTATGCGCTCTGCGGGTCGCCATGATCCTGTGAAAGTACGCAGTATTGAGATCTCCACATTCAAACCACTTAATACGGGATCTCTGATAAGCGAACTTCTCTTCTGCAATGGCGAGAGTCATCCATTCCTTATGGGCCTGTTTCTCCAGAGCTGCTGCATTCATTGAGGGATCACTTAACAATAAAGCTTGGCATTGATGCAGAGTTTACTGAGCAGTTCTTGTACGGTCCTCCAACCCATAAATTTTTTCCTTGTTGAGGTCTCAAAACACACCCTTAAGCTCTTTGAGTCGTTTGACCAGATTGAACTGAGCTTTGCCCGCAGAGTCTGCATTATGCCAATAACTGAGAAGGCGCGGAAGGAACTCATCATCATGGATGAGGAAATGGGAAATCAGAAAGTGTCTTCTACCCTGCTGCCTCTTTCCTAGGTCCATAATGGAAGGAAAATGGTCAGAGAAATCAGGTTCCGCAAAAAGTGAAAAGGATGAAGGGTATTTGGTCATCCATTCATCATTAATCAGGACTCTATTTAGTTTTTTAGCAATCGGGTTAAGCTCCTGGTTGTTCCACCAAGTGAATTGGTTCCCTCTAATGGTGAGGTCTTGAAGAATGGCATAAGATAGAAAATCTCGGAATTCCTCCATTCATTTTTTGATATGGGTTCCTCCAGAAGAGTGTTCAGCAGGGTTCAGGCTTTGATTAAAGTCTCCCACACATCAGAATCTCGAGACAGGGCACATAGCTCCTCCCACAGTAATTGTCTCCCACTCCTGCAGTTAACAGCATACACAAAAGACACAACAATCTCGCTATCCTCCTTAGGTAAGTGGACTATACAAGAGACCATCTGCTTAGACTTCGCGTGAATGGTTACTTTCATAGATGAATGCCAAACAATCCAAATTCTTCCTACCTCCGCAAACTCATAATTGGCTTCAAAATTCCAATCCGCAAAATTAGACTGCACATATTTTAGAGATTTGTGTTGTTTGACGCGAGTCTTAATAAGGCTGCCAAAAATCGGCTTAAACTGCCGTAGCCATTTCCTGAAGCTTCTCCTCTTTACACTATGATTAAAACCTCTAACGTTCCAACAAAAAATGTCAACCTTTACCATTAATGGGAAGATTTGGATAGTGTCCCCTTCCCTGAGGAAGTCTGCTCAAATCGCCTCTCTTTACGTCGTTCTTTCTTAGATAGGACCTTCAGGAATTTCTCATGATCGTCTGGATTATCATCTTCTTCCGATGGGGGATCAGAAGAAGAGGATTCCTCTGGAGAGCCTAAGTCTGAAGAGGAGGAAGACGAGGAAGGTAAGCGCCTGGAAGAAGATTTTTTCTTCCCTTTCTTATGGGTTCTGGTGGCAGTATTGAGACCGATGTCCAGTTCCAGGGTTCCTTCCTGATTAGGGATATCAGTGGTAGTGTTCTCGTGAGCTAGAGAATTCCTTTTTGTTTGCTCCTTACGTCTTCTCAATGGGTTTTTTCTTTGTCGAGTACCACAAATGAAGGTTTAGGAACTCTAGTTCCTGGAGTACAGTCCTCCATGGAGTGATTAGTTGACTTACAGAAGTTGCAGAGGATCGGGGCCGTGGGACTAGATACTTCTATCTTGAAGATTTCACCTCACTCAAACTGAGCATTAACTGCTTTCGGTAGTGGCTTGGAGATGTTTACAATAGTAAAAACTTTTGCAACTTCTAAGTCTGTGATATTGAGCGTAACAGGGTGACAGAAGACCGAGTGACCCATAAGACCCGTTATATGTTCCAAAGCTTCCTGCGAGAAGAACTGAGGAGGGACCCCTCTAAACTCAAGCCATACCAGAGCTTCTGTTAACTCAGGCATCACCGGGGTGAGGCCAGGTTCCCAATCGGCAACAAACATTGACTGTCCCTCAATATGCCACACCCTCTGAGCTAAGACACGTTTGCGAGTTTCCTCACAAGGTATGCGGATAAAAACTGACTTCGGACCTTGCTTGGAGATAGTGATATCTCTTTGCTTGCGACTCCAGATACCATTAAGAATGGCGTAGAGAGCTCCTTTGGAGGGGAGATTACCATGAAATTGGCCAATGATAAAGTCCTTCCAGCGATTTTGGTTCTTTTGAATCACCGCATTGGGGATTTTGACACATAATTCACCAGTCTCTAAGGTGGTAGCGGTACCTTTCTTTTCCATCTTGCCCGAGGAGCCAACTAGCATTTTCTTCCAGTTAGCTAGAGCTGAGATCGGAGCTGAAACGACAGCCTTGGGATCTGCAGAGACATTCGAGGGTTGGGGTCTCGAGACACTCGCTGTAGGGCTTAAAGATCTGGACGACCTAGAACCATCCTTAGCGAGGTCCTGGGTGGAGGGAGGAGGGAGAATTGAGGCTTTCTTCGCTACTGAGGAAACAGCAGGAATCGTGGTCACTTCCTTTGGGGGGCCCAAATCTGCGGGGGGAGGGGATGAGGAAGCGGGGATGGAGGAAGCTGTGGAGGAGGGTTTATGAGGAGAACGCTTTTTTTTAGGCTTAGTCATCGGAAGGGGTAGCCAGTGCCGAGATCGGCAACGGCAACTTTGAAAAGAAAGGGATTAGGCAATCGCCTTGTCGAGAGAGAAATCGCCTTTTTTTTTAATTAGTATTTTTTTTTGAGTTTTTGTATTAATTATTGGCAGTTTATACATGCCTTCAAATTTTCACAAGAGTAAAAATAATATTGAAAGTTTGAAACTAGTTATGGAATTATTACTGAACAAAAAATACCAAACTGAACTGAGATTTTTGGTTTTTGGTTTGTTTTGGTTAAGAAAAGAAAATTTGATTTAAAGAAATTATAATATGCTCGATTATCGGTCCAGCTCGGTTCCTCTTAACCGATGGTAATCTGAATTTAATCAAATTAACCGAACCGATGTATCTGGATTACTTGAATTAATCGAGATAATTGACTGAATTTAACTAAATTAAACGAATTAACCCAAAATCTAAAATATTGAGTTAATGTTGATGCAGATCTTTGGACCTTCTCATTGAGGAAACACGAGGTCAATCCCTTTATTAATAAAGTGGCCATAACAAGTGGATTGGTTTCTCTGTCGTTGCCGGATAGCTCTTAAAGCTGATCGTTTTTCATGTCGAGCACATCGTAAATAGTACCCACTAATCCTACTTTTGCTATAGAAACTAGAACCAATCTGTTTGATTGGCAGTGATATCTTCAACTGCTCATTCACATCCTTTCGACTGCTTGCTTCTTCGGTTCTTGTCAGGTAATATCTGACTCGCGTGTTATAAAATTCATTCCGTTCGAAAAGCTTGCAATTGAATTGGACAAATTAGGTTTCTGAATTGAAGTTGAACAACGAAACTGTATCGATCGAGCTCGAGAAAGGTACTGTTGTCCATGGCTACCATCACTGGTACGCTAGCCTCTATCGATTACTTGATTCATACTGAGATTTTGTTATCCCTAATGTCGAATTCTAAGGATCATGAACTTTTGCTTCGTTTCCTTGATTCTATACAATCCAATTGTTAAAGTTTCAGAGGGTTTGAGACATTCTTTACAATATTGGTGGTGTTCTTGATATTGCTTTGTAGGTGTTGATGTGAGCTTGTTAAACTGACTCTGAAGGGTAAGAACACTGTGACTCTCCATCATCTAACCTTTGTTGGTTACTACTATCTTTAAGGTCAGTGACTTGTTTTGGAAAAAAGAAAACGTATCCTAGCTAGTGATTGTTACCAAAGTTGTGCTTTTTGGACAATTTATGAAATGAAGGATACACATTGTTGGCCAAATGCTATGATGGTTGTTCTTATACAAAATATTTACTAGGCAATGCATAAAGATTAAAGAGTATCATGTTGTAAGAGCATGTTGAGATAGCAGTAAGTTGATTTGGTTCCCACAGAGTTTTATTCATATGACTAAATAAGTAAACACATTGATTCTTTACAAAGAAAAACATTGTCTGTCATGCTCCATCAATCTTACTCTGCCATCTCCATTTCACAAGATTGTGCACTTGGGTTCGTGGTTGAAAACGGGCTCACCTATATAATTGTAGGGATTGCACGGGTGAGGAAAAGCAGAAGGTACACCGTATCCCTGGGGATAGGAGGATGGCACACCGTATCCCTGAGGCCATGGATAACACGGCACAGGTGTTGGCACTGGAGGTGGTTTCTTATCATCTGTTCCTTTCTTGTCATCTGTTCCTTTCTTATCATCTGTCCCTTTCTTCTCGCCACCTTTTTTGTCACCGTCTTTTCCCCCTACTGCATCTTTTCCATCCCCTCCCTTCTTCTCTTCTTCTTTCTTCGGAGGTTCGACTTTGGTCACGCTTACAAGCTCTGCAAATGCTACCTCCTTTCTGAGTTTTTTGATGAGGGGGATCATATCAACTTCAACACCAGTTACCTCTATCTGGTTCCTGTGATCGCCTTTTATTTCCACTGCTGACACACCTATAAAACCATTTTCATAAAGCGTTAAATGCAACAAAGGTTGGTAGTCTTTTTGTGAGAAGGTCTTCTTCTTACCTTTAAACTGAACTGCTTTTGTCATTGCTTTTGCTCTAGTTTTGTCATCTGTCATAGTGACTCTTATCAGGATCTTTTGCTGCATTCGAAATACATGAGATATCTTGTAACATCAATCAAATAAGAACACGTAAACCTATTGAATTGTTTGTTGTTGAATACACAGATATACTTGCCTTAATCATCTTGTTTTGCTTGAGATTATCGCTTTGAATGTTTGGCTTAGACTTCTGGGTGTGTTGTTGTAGTATACAAAGTCTGGAGAGTTTTGTTTTGTGCCTTTTTCTTCTGATTAATTAGTCAATTGTCGATAGTTGTGATTTCGTTTTCAGTTCGTTATATTAACAAAAGCGAATAAAACCATAACTATTCTTTCTTTAAAGCAAGTTGCTAATTTGTGCAAGCTTATTCACAACTCATTGGTTAAAATATTTTAAAACAAAACATTATTTGCTTTGTTAAATGAGAACTCTTGTTTTTCTTTTTCTTTTTTGTCAACGAAGTTGAATTGGGGACGAAGGAACATACAACGACGGCCAGAAAAAGGATATTTTATGAATTATTAAATTATTATTAAATCCGATTGCCAAATTAACTTACTATAAAATTAGCAAGAAAAAGGGTTGGTGTTTCAATTTTTTTTTTAATTTACTTCAGCATAGAAAGGGTTTTAAATAGTTGATTTTGAGGGAAAAACAAAAAGAAACAGAAACAGTGAACATATCAGCCATGAATGGTTATTGATTTTTAAATAGTTTTCAGATCATAATTTTGGATTTTAAAAAGGGCAATTGTCATAAATACCACTAAAATATGTTTTTATTCCAAAAATACCACAAATTAGTTTTTTTCCCAAAAATACCACTAAAATGTAATTTTTTCCAAAAATACCACATAATTGAACTAAAATTTTAATACTAAAAATTAATTCCTAAATTTTAAATATTAAACTCTATCCCTAAAAACTATACCCTAAAACTAAATGTGTCAACCCAAACATAAAAAAAATTCTACATCATTAAAAATCAACTTTTTGTGTTTGTGGTAATTTTGGAAAAAAAAACTAAAATATGGTATTTTTGGAAAAAAAAACTTTTTTAGTGGTATTTAAAGGAATTTCTCTTTTAAAAATTAGTTTTTGGTTTTTGAATTTTGAAGAAAATAAAAGGAAATAATTAATAAAGAAATGAAAAAATGTCACATTAAGATTTTTTTAGGAAAACTTAAAAACTCAACTAAGATGGGTTTCAGATTATCAATGAAAATTAATAAAATTTCCAAAAACAAGATTCGAAAACTATTATTACAAAATCTTGAATGGATGAAATTGAGTATTTCTCCTTTTTTTTTTTCAAAAAGCAAAAGCGAGAATAAATACAAAAACCAGTAAAACATTTAAGACCATAATGTGATGTACCCACAACTCTATAAAAAAAGTTGGTAAACTATACTTTAGAAATGCTGTCGAAACTTCTTGAAATTCTCACCAACACACCCACTGTTTTCTTAGTGAAAGATGCTTTAATTTTATTGAACTAGGACATCTAATAAATCGGTAGAACATATGACAAAGATGTTTTATACGAGAAATATTTTTTAGAAAAAAATTTCTTCAGTGAAGATAGATAACATTATCTCTTATGATATATGAAACAATATTATCAGTTTGAGTAAATGTAGACAAAATTGTGGGGTTTGTTTGTAGTTGCTTAGAACTTGGAAGTCCAAACTTCATTTATATTTATATAAATAAATAACAAACGTCAGAAAAAAATAATAAGAAAAAAAATAATAAGAAATTGTTGAATGATTGACTTGCATGGCGTAAGCCGAATATTTATGATGTACTATCTTTTTTTCTCTAACCAAAGATATATGGTGATATTTCTTACCTAAGAACACATACTAATTCTTGGAATATATGGAGTGTTACATAGTTTTACCATTTGCAATTTTTATAGTGATAAACTATGATTGAAATTGCAGTGGGATGATTCGAATCTTGATTTCCTAATTTGAAAATGAATCCTTTAATTTACTGGAATACCATGACATACAATGATACCAAAATATATTGATATGGAACATGGTTGTCTACAAAAAGTTGAGCCACCTCCACAATTTTCTTGCGCCAAAAATTTTACACGTTGAGCTTTCAGTATTGGGACCAAGTTTTCGAATTTAATATTCTTCAGATGTTTTCGACATGCTTTCTTTAAGTCTTTTCAGGTTTATTTGGGCAGCTGCCTACGTTGTCTTATCTCTCTGGGATGCGAGGTCATTTCTTGGTAAGTAAGTAGTATACGGATGGTGTCTCCCTGTTCTCTGAGCATTTTTACTACTCGTATAAAATATGGCAAGACCCAATAACAACTAATATACCATACATGCATAATCATGAGTTCATAACGAACAAAGTCGTAAGTCCTTTTGTAATAGTCTATTCCAACTTGAAGCAAATCAAGTACTAGATGCTATTAACTTTATTACCTGGAGACACATAAACCAAAACTTTTTTAGAAATAGCACAAATATGTATTTTTCCAAATGCTCAAGTAAGTGTGACATCTTTCGAGGAGAGAAGCAAAACTAACGCTGATAGAAACTCTATCTTTTTTTTTTTTTTTTTTCTTTTTTTTTTATCGTCAAAAAAAAAAAAAAAACTCTATTGATATACATTTTCCACTAAATCATACGTTTTCCACCTAGTTTTTGAATGACGGTGGATTTGATAAGTTTTATAAATCATTGCATTAAATAATATAAAACTGCAAATGATTTACAATCATTTCATTTTTAGTAACATAAGATTTAGAAAGATATTTAAAAATTATTAATTGAATAACATGTGACTGTAAAAAAAGTTCAAACTCTTCTAAAATCCCCAATTGGATACACCTCTTTAAGAGGATTTGAGAGAGAATAAACCCGTATAAGACATTTTATAGAGTCAACATGGTATTACCATTTACTTGGTGTCACATGAACCAATTGCGAGTAATGAATGATTTGGAATTTCTTACAACACTATTAAAAAAACATAAAGTATAATATGGATAGAACTTGACAACGTAAGAGAATTCAAGATTTAAAAGAATCACATAGATAACATATTCTCATCGTCGTTATATATGCTACAAATTTCTTCAAAATATAACTAATTGAAGTTTCGCTTAAGCTTCACGATCAACGTACATGTCCGTCTTGAGAGCATAGACAAAGAAAGCTATCATTGAGGTGGTTCACATGCTTTTTCGAATAACCATGTGAAGGTTGTAGACTAAAGATGGTAAGTTTAATATGGAGTTAAACAAGTGTTGGAAACACTCTGGGTGTATCATAAGGTTTCTGGAAGCTGGTTAAGCTGTGAACCGGTTGGTTCAATTGAGTCTGGTTTAGGCTTGATCATCCGCTGTAGAGTCGACACGCTCAGCTCTCTCATTGGTCACACGCTTGCACGTGTGAGGGTTTGTTAGACAACTCTTAAGTGTCTAAGCTCATCTTCTTCATCTTTATCGTTTTCATTGTAGAGTGAGAGAGAGAAGTAAGAGAGATAGATCTGATTGCTTGTAACTGTCGACGTTTAAGCTCGAGTTTGAGCTGAGTATAGTGGATTCCGGTGTACCGACGCCGGCGAGACATAGGGCTTCATATCGAATCCTGAACTCGTAAAATCTCCTGTGTCGATTCATTTCTTTCTTTGATCTTTCTTTGTGTTCGTTTTCGATTCGTGTTTGTTCTAATCTCAAGTTCTTAGATTAGGTTTCACAAATTGGTATCAGAACCAAGTTTCGGCTAAGGCGGATCAAGATCTACGATGAGTGCGAAATTGGAAGTCGCGTTGTTCGATGGATCTGGAGATTTCTCACTCTGGAGGACGAGGATGTTTGCGCATCTAAGCGTCCTGGGATTGAAGGATGTTTTATCGGAGCATACACCTGCAGTGTTGACAGAAGCAGAAGAGTCAGATCCAGGAAAGAAGAAGAAGCTGATTGAGGATGAGGCTACAAGACTCGATCGTTGTGACAAGGCGAAGCATGTGGTTTTCTTGAACGTTGGAGACAAAGTATTGAGGAAGATCGAGAAGTGTGCTACAGCGGCAGAGACCTGGTCGACATTAGAGCGTCTGTTCATGGTAAAGACTCTTCCGAATAGGGTTTATCTTCAGCTTAAGGTTTACAACTTCAAGATGCAAGAGTCTAAGACTTTAGACGAGAATATTGATGAGTTCTTGAAGTTGATAACTGATCTCAGTCACTTAGATATAGAGGTTCCAAATGAGGTTCATGCGGTACTGTTACTTAGTGCTCTTCCGGCGAGCTATGAGTTGCTCAAGGAAACATTGAGATATGGGAGAGAAGGGATCAAGTTTGAAGAGGTTGAGAGTGCTGCTAGATCAAAGGAGATGGAGCTTCGGGATAGTAGTGGTTTAAAGAATATCTCCGAATCTCATTTCTTCAGAGGGAGATCGGAGAACAGGAACACTCAACAAAACAATAACAAGAATCGGCAAAGATCCAAATCCAGAGATGGTGGTAAGAAGATCTGTTGGGTGTGTGGAAAGGAGGGCCACTTTAAGAAGCAATGCTACAAGTGGTTGGAAAGAAACAAGGGAAAGAACACTCAGTCACAAAATCAAGGTGAGGCTGCCATGGTGAAAGATGATGCTCAAGATCTGTTAGGTTTGGTAGCTTCAGAGGTAAATTTGGCTACAGGAGATATTAGTCAAGAGGAGTGGATCATGGACACAACATGTTCTTTCCATATGACGTCAAAGAGAGACTTATTCATGGATATGAATGAGTTATCTAATGGGAAGGTCAGGATGGCAAATAACACTTACTGTGAAGTAAAGGGTATAGGTTCAATCAGGTTTCAGAATCCGGATGGTACGACCTTTGTCTTGCATGATGTCAGGTTTATGCCTGACATCTCCAGAAATTTGATATCTCTTGGTACGTTGGAGTTGAAAGGTTGTGAGTTCAAGGGAGGAAATGGTGTTCTCAAAGTGGTGAAAGGTTGTACAGTTTTTATGAAGGGCACAAGGTGTCAGACGCTTTACATTATGGATGGAGTTGCTAAACCTGCGGAAGCTCATGTTGCAGAATCAGAGAAGCTTACTGAATCTGCACATGCTGATAAATAGAGTCTGTTGTGGCATAGTAGGCTAGGACACATCGGTCAGAAAGGGCTTCAGGTTCTTGCTAAGCGAGGTTGTTTCAAGGATAGTAAAGTCTCGGGGTGGACTTTTGTGAAGATTGTGTTTTTGGTAAGACACACAAAGTTAGTTTCGGTTCAGCTCAACATGTCACTAAAGAGAAGCTGGACTATGTACATTTGGATTTGTGGGGTTCTCCTAATGTACCTATGAGCTTGGGAAGGTGTCAATACTTCATATCGTTCACTGATGATTACTCTAGGAAGGTTTGGATCTACTTCTTGAGGTCTAAAGATGAGGCTTTCATGAGTTTTGTAGACTGGAAAAAAATGGTGGAGACTCAAAGAGAAAGGAAAGTAAAGAAGCTTCGTACAGACAATGGTCTTGAATTCTGTAATCAACAGTTTGATCGCTTCTGCAAGGATGAATGTGTGGTTTGGCACAGAACGTGCACCTATACTCCACAACAAAACGGAGTAGCAGAGAGACTTAACAGAACCATTATGAACAAGGTTCGAAGTATGTTAAGTGTGAGTGGTCTCGGTCAGAGATTCTGGGCAGAAGCTGCGTCTACTGCAGTTTACTTGATAAACCGTTCACCCTCATCGGTAATTGACTTCAAGGTCCCTGAGGAGTTATGGACTTCCGTGATGCCTTCCTTGGATGGTTTAAGGAGGTTTGGTTGTCTGGCTTATGTTCATTCAAATGAGGGAAAGCTAGAACCCATGGCAAAGATGGGATTTTTTACAGGCTATCCAGATGGAGTCAAAGGGTTCATGGAGTGGTTATTAGACGACAAGAAGTGCACTATAAGCAGAAACGTCGTCTTCAAGGAGGATGTTTTGTTCAAGGATCTTAAGTCCAAACCAAAGACATGTAATGATCAGATTGTTTTAGCTACTGATAAACTTTTAAGTTTTGATTTTGCAGGTGAACACAGTGTCGTAGGAGATTCTTCTCAAGGTGGAGCTTCTTCAGAACAGGAGGTTTCATCTGATCAAGTCTCGGTTGATCGACTGGTTCAAGCTACAGAGACTGCAGATCAAGGTGGTAGTCAACAAGACTCAGGCAGTTATCAGTTGGCTAGAGACAGTCAGGAGACAGATTGTTCCACCTGTCAGATTTCGGGACTACGATGTTGGCACAAAAGAGGATGAGATGGAAGCATACGTGTGTTTCTTGTCTGAGGATGGAGGTCTTACTGAGCCTACAAGCTTTGACGAGGCGCTTAGAGATCCTGACAGTGACAAGTGGATGGAGGCAGCATCAGAGGAGATAGGTTCTCAACACAAGAATAACACCTGGGATCTTATCAACAGACCAAACGACTGTAAGCCAATAAGCTTCATGTGGATCTTCAAGCGGAAAGCAGGAATGTCAGATTCTGATCCCCCAAGATGTAAAGCCAGGTTGGTGGCCAGAGGTTTCTCACAGAAAGAAGGAGTGGATTACCAGGAGATCTTTGCTCCAGTCGTCAAACACGTCTCTATTCGGTATATGTTAGCAGCGGTGAATCATTACAACACAGAGCTGCATCAGTTGGACGTGAAGACGGCCTTTCTACATGGATATTTGGATGAGTATATCGTCATGGAGCAACCAGAAGGTTTCGTTAGGAAGAAGTATCCGGAGAAAGTTTGCCTACTGAAGAAGTCGTTGTATGGGTTGAAACAGGCACCCAGACAGTGGAATAAGAGGTTTGATGAATTCATGACACAGATTGGCTTCAACCGCAGCGACTATGATAGCTGTGTGTACTACAAGAAGGTTAAAGGTGGAGCTTATGTCTACTTACTTCTTTATGTCGATGATATGTTAATAGCTTTGACAGATAAAGACTCGATCCAGAGCTTGAAGTCTTTGCGGAGTATGGAGTTTGAAATGAAGGATCTTGGAAAAGCTAAGAAGATCCTAGGCATGGTGATTGTTCGTGACAGATCAACGAACAGGTTGAAGATTTCCCAGGAAAGTTACTTGAGGAAGATTCTTGGGAAGTTTAGGATGGATCAAGCAAAGTCTGTTGCTACGCCTCTTGGTGCTCACGTCAAGTTAAAGGCAGCATCTGATGAGGAGTTTAGACGACAGGCAGATTACATGGGGAAGATTCCTTATCAAAGTGCAGTATGGAGTCTTATGTATGGGATGATAGGTACCAGATCTGATTTGGCTCATCCAATGGGTCTGATCAGTAGGTTTATGATTCGACCTATCAAAGTTCATTGGCAAGCAGTTAAGTGGATCTTCAGGTATTTGAGGGAATCTGTTGGTTTAGGTTTGAGCTTTAGGAAACAGGGAGAGTTTATTATTACTGGTTACTGTGATTCGGACTATGCAGCAGATGCTACTCAAAGGAGGTCTACTTCAGGTATGGTTTTTACTGCAGGAGGAAATCCGATCAGTTGGAGGTCAACTCTTCAGAAAGTGGTGGCTTAGTCGTCTACCGAGGCTGAATACATTGCGTTGGCTGGAGCTGTTAAAGAAGCTGTTTGGCTTAAGGGGTTAGCTGAAGAGCTTGGATTTCCTCAGAACACAGTTGAGGTGCATTGTGATTCTCAGAGTGCTATTGCGTTGTCAAAGAATGATGTGTTTTATGAAAGGACGAAACACATTGCTGTGAAGTATCATTTCATGAGAGATCTTATCAGCAAGGGTATTATTATAGTGGTGAAAATTCCTACGGAAAGCAATCTTGCAGATATTTTCACTAAGGTACTTCCGGTTTGGAAGTTTCAGGAAGCTTTGGGAATGGTTCGAGTTTCAAGGAACTAAGAAGTCCGGAGAGGACGTTAAACAAGTGTCCGGGTTTGGATACGAGGATTCACCAGGTAAAAGGGATCTTTGACTAAGGTGGAGATTTGAAGGTTGTAGTCTAAAGATCGTAAGTTTAATATGGAGTTAAACAAGTGTTGGAAACACTCTGGGTGTATCAGAAGGTTTCTGGAAGCTGGTTAAGCTGTGGACCGGTTGGTTTAATTGAGTCTGGTTTAGGCTTGATCATCCGCTGTAGAGTCGACATGCTCAGCTCTCTTATTGGTCACACGCTTGCACGTGTGAGGGTTTGTTAGACAACTCTTAAGTGTCTAAGCTCATCTTCTTCATCTTTATCGTTTTCATTGTAGAGTGAAAGAGAGAAGTAAGAGAGAGATCTGAGTGTTTGTAACTGTCGGCGTTTAAGCTCGAGTTTGAGCTGAATATAGTGGATTCCGGTGTACTGACGCCGGCAAGACGTAGGGTTTCATATCGAAGCCTGAACTCGTAAAATCTCCTGTGTCGATTCATTTCTTTCTTTGATCTTTCTTTGTGTTCGTTTCCGATTGGTGTTTGTTCTAATCTCAAGTTCTTAGATTAGGTTTCACACCATGTAACTTAAAGGGACATTTGAGTAAAGAACCATCTCATGTCGTCTTTGAATTGTCCTATATATAGGGGAATCAAGGAAATGGATAATGTTGTTGACAAATAATTAAAATTTAATTAGTAAAAGACGTAAAACAATGAATGTGAGTTATGACGTACAACTAAAGCACCCAATATAAATAGCTCAGTTATGAAACATTGATCAAGATGTCAAACACTGTAATCAGTTTCACTACACAAAAAATTCAGAGACCTGACGACTCGTATATACCAAAAAAGAGGTTATATATCACCAAGAGGAAACAAATATTGCAAAAAAAAAAAAAAGAATGCTAACCAAACAAGTGATATTATACAAAAAAATTAGAAACTAAAAAAAAAAAAGCAAATGATTTTATGGATTTAAACCGAACCAAAACAAAATTATTCTAACAATTGTAACCAAACAGGTATGGAAAGGAAACCAAAACCAAATCGAATCAGCTAATTGGTTTTTGTTTTTTTTGGTAAGGTTTTTCTTGCCCAGCCTGCTCATATCTATGTATTGAACTAAAGATTTCAAAGGATCGTATGGGATTTAGGAAATTTTAGATTTTAGGAGATTTTAGTGGGTTTTGATTTTTAAGAGAAATATTTTGTGTGATTTGGTGAGATTTTAAAAAGAAACTTCAAGGACTTTGGGAGATTCTAGAACATAAAATTTGGTTTAACACGAAACAGATCAACAAAATAAAAACCATAAACTCAGATGTGACTGGAAGAGACAAAGAAACCAAATTATAAAAATTAACATGATGAAGAACTGATTCAGATTATTAAATAATCCTTCGAAGCAACTTAACAAAACCTTATCTTACCGAAATCGATGAGATGCAGAAAATCAAATTGATAAAATAGTTACTTTTCCGATTGGTCATATGATCTTGTGAGCATGTAAACGATTCTGTCCAAAAATACATTAAGGTTATAATACATTAAATCTTTCTAGGATTGAAAGAACCATCCATAAATTAGAGTTAAAAGTGGTAGATTTCTAACATGAAATGTGATCTGAGACCCAGATCTGACCCCCTAACATGTATTCTCTCGAATACGATAACAACAAACACAAAATCTTGAGAGTGAGACATGAGCAAGTTTTTGATTGTTTATTTTGTAATTACGAGCCTCATGTAGTCTTTGAGTGCAATGGGTTGGTGTTATGCGTAGTCGAATACAATACGAGCTCCCAGATGTTATTGATAACGCATAACAACAAGCCATAGCAATGAAAGACTATAGTTGATATACTCAATGAATGGATTCTTTGGATACAACTTTGGATCATTTTAGGTTGAACCCTACAGAAATTGAAAAATCTGATTTCGCTTGACCCCTGGCTAAAAAACCCCTATAAATTTCTACGCTTGATTACTATTTTCTCACTCCATGTATAAATATATAGCTAAGCTAGCTAGGGTTTTATGTGTCACCGACTCACCGCTATTAAAGCTATTTCCGTTCCTATTTATCACATAAATGCTGTTAAATGTTAATTAATATTCGAGTTAAATTTTAGGGAAATAAATTAGGGAAAATTGATGGAGAGGCGAATATCTTTGGAATAGAAATTGTCTCATGTAGCAATTAATGGCGTTTGGGTTGAATATAAAATTCATCATCCTTATCTAGGACCTTATAATATTATTTACAAAATCTGTTTATTAGAAAATAATTTAATTCTGATGTTAGACAAGAAAAAGAAAAAGACATATCTGAATTCCTTTCTCTTTGTCTTTGGCATATATTTATTCAACTCAATCGGTGCACTAGAATATTAACTTGATAGGAATACACATGATGACAGTTTCAACTTTGATATAAGACGACACTAATAATCATCAAATATAATGAAAACAAACAAAGGTAAAATAAAATCTTTCTCAATTTTTCTCATTTTCTTTTTCATTTTATACTTTTAAATCTCTATTTCCCTCCTTTCTCTAACTGAACTTTTAGTCTTAAACCATCTATATATAATTTTTTTTGAAACATTTATAAAATAAATCCTCAAATTGATACTTATTTACAGGCATGCCGTTGGCACTAAATAATTAATTTAATAAAAAAATTAATTCTACTTATATTTGATTTTTTTTACAGAAACTAATTATTTTAAAAGGTAACAAACATAATTGTATATGTATACAAATTTTATTTTCTTATTTTATAAGGAGGTCAGGTGACTGAAGATGTATTGTTTTTTAAAAATTTGAAAAATTGATTTGATAAAAAGTGACTTTTAGCCTCACATACTATATTTTATTTTTACGGGTTTCGTATGATGAGTTTTTACGGATTAAAAATCTTTAAACATATTGCGTGACCCGCCTAGCATGGCGGGTTTGGACTATAGAATCAAAACTAAAACTATTAGTTTATTTCATATACTATAGATTTGTAGTCATAGTTTGGAAAATTAATTTATAAATTATTTAGTATATGAACTACAAAATATTACACATACTACAACACATTCTTAATATTCCAAAAAAGAACAATTATATACACATAAAAATATACACTAACATACTATATAGGCTACCTCTGTTTAATTATAAAAAACAAAACTAAGTGTTTTAAAATTTTATATTTTATCTAATAACAAATTTAATATAATTAGGTTATAAACTGTATAAACGTAAGAAGAAGAAAAAATATTCTAAAAAAAATTATAAATTAATTAGAAAAAATTAAATTAATTGGGAATTTGAAAACTAAAAAAATTAAAAATATTATTTAAAATACAATATTTTATAATTTAGTATCACGGTGTACCGCTGGTGAAAACCTAGTATTCTTACATTTTCGATCAAGATCTTCCATATTCGAGGAGCAATTCCTGAATGATTCCTCCATCTTCAAGATTGATGTTTAGTAATTTATTTTAATATATTCATAGGTTAATTAGGTTAGATTAGGATGATGATTTAATACGGAAATATTGTTGTCAATGATAAATTCATCTTCATATTTTTTTATCTTGTGGATCAAAATGTCTCTCATATATATACTCATTGCTTGCTTCATCTACGTACATTTTATACGTGAGACAGGATGGAATATGAAGGAGGGGTGCTGAAACCGTGGAGGTTTTGAGAAGCCCTAAATAAAGAAAAATCATTTATTGGATACATTTGGTGTTTCATTCATTTTTTAAACTGCACAAAGCCATTTTTATCGACGTTGCCAATGTTAATTAAGATGTCAAATATAGATTCCTTCTTTATCGGTGTTCCATCAAATAATCTCTCAACTTTTCTTTCTCTTTCTCTCTCTCTCTCTCTTTCTCATGCCGACACTCAAAAACTCTATTCCCAATCGAATCAAACAAACTAATTTTATTTTGTCTGTTGATTACTAAACATATAGGAAACGTTTAACTATCATCTCGCGTAATCCAGTTCATTTTCCCAATAGAAGGGAAGATCAACATCTTATGCAAGACAAAATAAGAGCAAAGTGTTTGTGATTCTTTTAGGTTAATAGGGATTGTAATAAAGATGTTATCATTTCGAATGCCATCTATCGGAAGCCAACCTACGGCATTTGCTGCAAAAATAACAGACAACCCAAAGACCGTGGCACAACTCAAGTCAGCTGCGACACCTTCGCCTCATAGCACTGTCACGTGCGGTTACCAAGCTCATGTGGCAGGGTTCTTTCGAAACGTCACCGTGTTATGGTCTAAGAATCTTATGAATCATTCCCTTACCGTCATGGTCTCGAGTTTGGACAATGACATGAATTATTGTTGTAAGATTGATCTTGTGAAGCCATGGCAGTTTTGGAGCAAGAGAGGGTCAAAGTCATTTGACGTTGAGGGAAACTTTGTGGAGGTCTTTTGGGATCTTCGGTCAGCAAAATTGGCTGGGAACGGTAGCCCCGAACCTGTGTCAGATTATTACGTGGCAGTAGTTTCTGATGAAGAGGTTGTTTTATTGTTGGGAGATTTAAAGCAAAAGGCGTACAAGCGGACGAAGTCAAGACCGGCATTGGTGGAAGGGTTCATATATTTTAAAAAGGAAAGCATTTTTGGGAAGAAAACGTTTTCGACTCGGGCTAGATTTGATGAGCAAAGAAAGGAACATGAAGTGGTGGTGGAGAGTTCCAACGGAGCAGCAGAGCCAGAGATGTGGATAAGCGTGGACGGGATCGTGGTTGTGCATGTGAAGAATCTACAATGGAAATTTAGGGGAAATCAAATGGTGTTGGTGGACAGGACACCTGTGATGGTCTACTATGATGTTCATGATTGGTTGTTTGCAACTTCAGAGACTACGGCGACTTCAGGGTTGTTTTTGTTTAAGCCTGTTGCGGTTGGAGCTATGGTAGATGATTGTTTTAGTGATGCCGAGGACGGCGATAGTGGAGGAGGGAGTAGTCCTTTGAGTCGTTACAATTCAGCATCAAGTGGTTATGGACCATTGCATGACTTTTGTTTGTTTCTTTATGCTTGGAAACTTGAATGAAGAATAATAATACCATAGTGTGCTTTCAAATTCAAATCTCTTTTTGGTAAGATGAAATAGAGATATTAGAAATTTCTATTTTTAGTTTAGAATGCATGATTTTGAAATAGCTAGGCGATTTGAATTTTGAACTCCAACTGTTTTCGCACATAAATCCTTCAAATGTCAAAAGTTAAATCTTCCAAATGTCATAAATTTGGATTCTGAAATACTTAGTCTCTAAGACCATTTGCAGTGGGGAGAGACTCCGAGACTCTCTCAAATATGTTATTTTAATATCGATTATTTAGTTTAGTTATTTATTTAGAATTAAAAAAAAAATTTAAATCAATTATATGTTGCCATGTGTATAAGCAGTCTTTTATTGGCTTCTCAAAAGTTCTCGAGAATCGATTCTCTATTCTCACTACTACTTTTTATTATTTTTAATATTTTTATTGGTGAGAACTCGAACCCACCACTGCACATATCCTAAAGCTAAATCTTATTCTTATATCTTATGAAATAGATCATTAATGGAGAGAACAATTCCCGGAATTTTTTTGTTCATAGCATTTATGGTTTAGTCTTTTTCTTTTATGACTTTTCTTATGGGAAATTTTCAAAAATAATAAAAATATTATATTTTAAAAATTAATCGAATGTTTTCAAAACTTTGGAAATAATTTTTTTTCATGATGAGACAATAACATTTATATAAAATTGGAAAAATATTTAACAATATTAATATGATTTTCTTTTCTTTTTATCAAGATTCAATAATGTATTTGCACTACAAGAAAACACGCCTTTTGCGAGGACGAGTTGCGACAGATTAAAGCCCTCGGAAATTTGCGGTGGATTTGCGAGGAATCTGCAAGAAATTAAAAACCACTAGCAAATCCCTCACAAAATTGCGAGGAAGAAAGTTTTCGCAAATCCGCAGCACAATTGTGAGGCATTTACAACAAATTCGCAGGGAAGGTCACCTCCCTCGCAAATAAATCGCAATATTGCAACGATTTTGCGAAAACGTAATCCATAGCAAAATTGCTATGAACATGCGAGTGAATTGCGAAAGCCATAGCAAATCCATTGCTAAATTAGGAAATTATTTTTTATAAATATTACAAAACTTAATATTCTTAAATACATTTCAATGTGTTCATAAGGTGAATTATTCTGAACTACATTATTAATACATTACTATTAATAATTAAAAAGATGATAGAAAACAGTATGATGAGACATTGGACCTTATGATACTTGAAAGTTAATTTTACTAACTTTTAAAATTATTTTGATGGTTTTTATAAATAAGATATTCAAAGTTTGCGACAAATTTGCAACAGATTTGCTAGATATATATCAAATGCGATGCAAATCCATCGCAAAACACTAATCGTAGCTAATCCATCGCAAATGATAACTTCAAACCCTAAACCCTAAAGACTAATAACATTACTATTAATGATTAAAAAGATGAATTCAAGATTAAAACATTACTATTAATGATTAAAACATTACTATTAATGATTAAAACTTCATAATTGCATTTTGTATATCTTTATTTGGCTTTGAATACAATATTAAACCATATATTCAATATTTGAGAAACATAATCACTAAGGGTACTGAAATTACAGTTGACTCCCTTATGACCAAACAAAAAAACAGAAGCCAAAATGACAGATGTAACCCGGAGGAAGTCTGCAAATTAACGTCAACTAGAAGACATAACAATATGTCTACTCATTAATTATAGTTTAAATTTTAATTAAAAAATTATAAAAAATAATTTAATAAACCTATGGACTAAATAATAACCATATAAACTTTCTGCATTGAAATAAAATAAATTTACATATAAACGAGTCAAATTAATGGAAGAAAGGATGATATTAAAATTATTTGATTTAGGTTTTGATAAAGTAGTCTTCTCTATAGACTATTGGAGGTTGACTTTGTTATGCCATCAACTATTAATTTTGGGCGTTCGGTCAGAACCAAGAGAACCGAACCGATTAAACCAAGATGTTCGGTTTTCGGCAGCAACTGTGAGAGGATCAACAAACCGATCGGAGAAATTAATTTGGTAATTCGTTTACCGATTCGGTTCGGTTCGGTTCGGCGGAGCATAACCGAGTTATATATACCTAATTTTCACTAACCCTAATCCTAGTCACTTTCATATCTTCCTCTTCCACCTTCCGCCTTTCTATCTCTGGCGATAAGCGATTCTAAAACCGAAAAATTCTCTGTCTCTCATCATAATCACCTTTCTTCTTCATCTTCGTCATCTACAGCTCTTCTCTCTGTCAAACATGGTGTAGATATCGACCTTTTAGATATCAACCTTCCGCTTCTCTCTGATTCAGATTCTGGATCTGAGATTGAGACTGTGACCGATGCCTTCTTACGGGGCATCCACGCCTTCTTCCAGGCTCCACACATACCTGGAACAATGACTCATTTAACACGGTCTTCTCAGATCTTCAAGTTTGTATTTTTTTGAATTGATTTGTTTATTTCTTATATAGGCAACCTGATGGATGCTTGATGGTCTGTTTGACAGAGCCCCCGACTCGTTCAACACGGTCTTCCCAGATCTTCAAGTTACGCTCCACTGACAACAGAGTGAGTTAACAAATCTAAAAGTTTGTTTTTTTTTTTCCATTGTTACGATTTAAATCGGAATGAGTGACTTATATATATTTTTTTTGCTTTCTTTACAATATGAGAGGTGAACGATAGAATCGAAAATTGATATTCTTTTTTCTTTATCTCCATGTAAGTAACTGATCTCAAATTCCTGTTTTTTTTCTTCTTTTTCTTAACTTGTTTGAAGTTAAATCCTTTATTCAGATGTGGATGTTATTGAATGATGATGTAGCTTGTGTGGCAAAGTTATCGCAGAACCGTGGACAACACACTTATTATGCCCTGTGTAAGTATAAGTCCCGATACTTGAATTTGTTTCTTCTTTCCTTACTTACTCGTTTGATTTTTTGACGTCTCGTTACATATGTTTGTTTCAGGCCCTGTGGATCATCCTAAAACAACTTGGTGATGTTACTTGTCCTCCTAAAGGTGAAACCTTTTTTTGTCTCTAATCTCCATCTACAACTAATGAAACATGTTCACTATTCCAATGAAAGTTTCATACTTTGATATAGTAGCTGTGGTGATTTTTGCAGAGCTAGTAGCTATGACTCGGTTACTTGCTTTCATATATATTGTTTCAAGTGTAATGATGATACTTTGTGTTTTGATTTTTTAGGTTACATCGGCGAGCTTGAGTATGTTGATGACCACATGTCTGGTGAGATTGTTGTTGCGCTTAATGGAAGGCTGACATTGGTACGGTAAGATTGTTGTTTATGGCTGACTAGCTTAATTTTAGCAAGCACTCTCCATTTCAAGTTAAATATAGGACAGATTTATGAATTATTTGTGGTTAGGGATTTAAGACGGTTTCCCAACTTGGTTTTCATCATGTTTTTAAGTTTGTCTCTATTCTTGTTACTCATACATATATATATATATATATATATATATTTTTGTTCTGCTTCTAGTCTAAGCTTCGAGGGAGATGAATCTTGGAAGGTAGCTACAATCACACCTGCAACTGAGCCTCATATGCTATCAAAAGCATATCCAAGTAAATGTGGCGACATGATCTCAGTAACTTGTGAGTAGTACAGTAGTCTACCAGAAACATTGTAATTTATTAATATTATGTTCTGGTTTGTCCTAGTCCATAGGAAAGCTCTGTTTCCGTTCTTCAACGACGAAACAAACGGTGAGAATCTTTCTCCGTTTAAAGCTGTTGAGTCGTGGAGATGGTGGGAAAACGGCGGTGGAGATAGGTTGGTTTGAAGAGAAAGAATAACGAGTAAGTGGTTTGAGTGTTACGAGGATTGTTGAGAGTCCTGCTGCCATGGGAAGGAGCTAGTAGAAGTGTTACTTTTCTAAAAAATCATGTCATTTGTTTTTTTTTTGTTTAACAATATAAACAAGTTATTGTTTAGAAAATATCTTGATTTAATGATTAGTTAGTTAGAGTATGTTTAATACAAAAACATTGTTAATCTTTTATGAAATCAAATACAAAAAAAAACAACCATATAGAAAGTAAAGCATACCATATGAAACAAAATACTAAAAGTGGAGAAGAAAGGAACGTTTACACATTGGGTTGTGGTACCGGGGTTTTGCCTCGACGTGTTCTCTTCTTCTACCGAATAAGCGAGAGGAGTATCACCATCTTCCACACATGTCTAGTTGTTAGTGGTGTATTTTGTTTCTTCAGCTTACATACTCAAGGTAAATGAGTTAATCCTGTTAGAACAATATTCTAATCCTAGTAAAAGTTTCTTTCTTTTTCATTTTTTCAAATACAAACAAAACCAAACAAACCAACCAATAATCGGTTCTTGTAGAGTTGAAAAATACATAAGAACGCAGAAAGAAAAGAAAAAAAAAAGACGATTAAAGACTTTTTCAATTATACAGACTTCACACAGAACTCTAACACGTTGACTTCCAAAATAAGTCTAAGTTAATGACCTAACTGCCTAAGAAAACCAAAAACTTGATTTCTCCACATGTATAATATATAATAATGTCAAAAACATATAGAAGCAAGTACATAACATATATCAAAGAATACAACAAGAAAATGTTAAAAATTATTCACCAATTTGCAGTAAATTGGTTTTCAAATTATGACGACTTCATGTTGATGTCAACATTGTAGACATAAACTAGCCTCTATAAAGATACTTTCCTTGAAGTCTTTTTTGTGTGGTCTATTTTTTGCAATTACAATTTAATAAAGCAGACACCGTATGAAGTCTACTAGGATAGTTGACTTCTTTTGTTGTCTTCCTTTGATAATTTTTTGGTCAGTTTTGCAATTAAAAACATATAACAGAGTAGACTTCTTAGAAAGTTTCAACAAGTTAAGTTCGATTACAATCTACTCTGGTTATTTTTGCAATTGACCAAACCATTGACTACTAGCTAACAAGTAGACTTCTAGCTAACAAGTAGACTTCATCTATCCGTCAACTAGATAAAGTAAACTTCGTTGTGGTTAGTTTTGCAATTGACCAAATTTGACTTTCGCCAAGTAGACTACGTACGAAGTCTCCAGGAATGTTGACTTCGTTTGCAGCCTCCCGTGGTCATTTTTGGGGTTGACCAACATTTTAATATTTTAACTAGTAGACTTCTTTTACAGTCAACTAATTAATTTTATATCAATAATATTACGGTCAATGTTTTTATATTTTGGTCAAATCCAAAAATAGCCACTATAGAAGTCTACTCTTTTATTATCTGAAGAAGACTTCGTCCAACAGTCATAACTAAAAAGCCAAGAATTTGGTCAATTGCAAAAATACACCTTAGTAGACTAGAAACGAAGTATCCGACAGAAAGATTATAATGCAGTCTGAACCATATTTTTTTGTTTTCAAATGAAATTAAGGAGACTGAAATTTCAGTCTACAGGCTCGAAACTCGATAAATTTTTAATTGCAAAATTGACCACATAGTAGACTTTACATGATATTATGACGGTTAGACTAACAAATGAAGTCTAATTTCGCAACAAAATCAAGGAAAATCACGAAATCTACCGGAAAATAACCTTTTCGGTGGTTGTTTCGCAATGTCAAGCACAGAGGATGTCGTCTTTAGTCACCACGGAAGAAACCCAGCGCCAATTTAATCACTATCCAAGAATCATGACATATAACAAGATGAATGCACTTGCAAATTTTCTTGGATTAAAATGGAGAGGAGATGGAAGAAAATGAAGTTCTCATAGCATTGGGTGTTATTTAAGCTTACAAATTCAGGTTGTTGAAGCTTTAAGAGCTTCAAATTTAGTTGTTCATGGTTGTTGGAAAAGTGATGGAGATGGCACAATCGTAAATAAAAGAAGAAGATGAGGATATGGATGTAATAAACATTTTTGCAAGAAATTCAAATAAATCAGAAATAATGGCATTTTTGTGAATACAATGAATGAACAAGGATTTAATAGGAAAAAAGTGGCAAATGTTGGAGAGAGAAAAAGAGGGGTCTAACATTGTATTCTAATTTTGCAAGTGTCCCGACTTATAATCATAGATAGGGCAGTGCAACACAAAATTGTTGGAGAATTGGAAATTTTTGGAATATTTGTCTTAATGTAATGAACATGTATATGATATAGTGTAGAAGATAGTTAATGATTGGAGGAAAATGCAAAATTGTACAATTTTGGAAAGTTTGATGACAGAGAAGAGTATGATGAGCTTATTGGACCTTATAATATACTTGCAAGTTCATTTGACTAATTTTTTAAAATTATTTTGATGATTTTTGTAAATTAGATATTCCAGGTTTGCGACATATTTGCGAGTAATTCGCTAGATGGATAGCAAATTCGTCGCATATCCATTGCAAATCACTCAGACCATAGCAATTCCCTCGCAAATGACAACTTTAAACCCTTGATCCTAAACCCTTATGACTAATTACAATACTTTTAATGATTAAAAAGGTGAATCCAAGATTTATAATCAAAGATAGGGCACAAATGCCAATGTCAAAACCAAAACCCTAAATTAGTCGCAAATCCATCGCAAATGTCTCAAATCATAGCAATTCCCTCGCAAATGACACTTTAAACCCTTGAACCTTAACCCTAAAGACTAATTACATAATTATAAATGATTAAAAAGATGAATCCAATGTTTATAATCAAAGATAAGGTACAAATGCCAATTTCAAAACCTAAACCCAAAAGACTTTGCGAGGGATTTGCTACGGTCTCTCGCAATTCTCTCGCAAAGTCTGGAAATATTAATTACATATGTTAATATGGTTGCTAGGGATTTGCGAGGGACCGTAGCTAATCCCTAGCAATGTTTGCGAGGGATTTGTGACGCTGTGTTTTTCTATATAACCAGAAAACCTAGTTTGAGCGTAGCTGAAACCTCGATTAATCCGCAGTCACAAAAAAACCCTCATTCCCTAATCCTTCTCTTCTTTGATTTCTTCTCTCTTCTCTCTCTTCCGGTGAGTCTCCTCCTCTTCTCTCAGTTCCAGTGAACCCTTCTCGAACCCTTCTCCTCCTCTTCTCTCAGATCCGACTCGATCTCTTCTCTCTTTGCCGGTTAAACTCGATCTCTTCTCTCAAGGTCCGATAAGTCTCCTCCTCTCCTCTTCTATCTCTTTGTAGTTAGAAAGTTTTCTTAGATTAGGGTTTTGATTTGGGGTTTAGGGTTTAAGGTTTCGATTCGATTTAGTGTTTTAATTCTATTTTAGGGTTTCAAATTTGGGGATTCAATTTGGGGTTTAGGGTTATGATTCGATTTGGGTTTTAATTCGATTTTAGGGTTTCGAATTTGGAGATTCAATTTGGGGTTTAGGGATTCAGTTTAGGGTTTCGAATTTGGGGATTCAATTAAGGGTTTCGAATTTGGGGATTCAATTAAGGGTTTCGAATTTGGGGATTCAATTCGGTTTTAGTGTTATGATTTTAGGGTTTTAAGTTTTTGTTTTTAATTTTGTATAATTTTAGGGTTCTAATGAGATTTTTTTCTGCTTTCGGATGTCTTCTAGAGAGCAACACGGTTTTGTAAACCAAAACGTTTACAGAAGATTTATCTCTTCTTAAGGTTTAACTCCTCCAGTCTCTACTCGAAGGACAACTTCTGCTTCTGCTCATCCCCAAAGGTTACCTTCTCCCGCTTCTTCTCAAGGTACATCAACGACGATGCAGGATAATCTACATGGAAGTTCTCCAGCGATGCCTGATGATCCTCCTCAGCAATCAACTTCTCGTTTGTCTCCACAACAATCATTTTTTACTTTGGAAGAGTTACTTGCAAGTCCCGGACGTGCTCTTACCGAAACTAGATCCTAAGCGTCCTCCGGGTACCCTCTGGTGAGACTGTTTCAAAGTATCTTCTCCTGTCTAATTTTTTTTTTTTGTATTTTCATAGTACCTCATTCGATTTATCCTTTGCTTTGTAGGTTTGACCGGGACTCTTCTGTGGCTGCTACAGTCCGAGCCATTTTTGAAAGAGATTTAAAACTTCCTCATGCCAATTGGACCCAAACACCAGGTCTGGTTATAAATCGGTGGTTTGAAACTTTTGCGGTAAGTTTGCTTTGTGTTTGATGTGTTTTAATTATAGATTTTGTGTTTTAATTACTAATGCATGTGATGTTTTTTGAAGCAAACATATAACTGGGACCCGTCCATCAACAGAAGAGTAAGAACTGAGTTTGAAACCAAGTTGAAGAGTCGGATGAGTGATCAAGTGTGTCGGTGGAAGGGTAAGTGGAATCGAAAAGGTGATGAAGCAATGCCGCGGTGGCTTGATCCTACAGTATGGGAAGGCTTGGTCAAGTTTTGGCTTAAATCAAAGAGTATCAACAGCCGTAATGCTCGGTATAGTGATCCTGATGGCACCGGAATACACAAACACCGATCTGGTCAGACATCTTTTAAAACCCGAGCACGAAGGCATGTAAGTATACCTCTTAAAGTTACTTATTTAACACTTGTTTATTCACTGTTTATGAGCATTAATCACTGTCTAATCAAATACTTGTTTCATAACTCTTGTGTTAGTCTGAGAAGACCGGTGATCCACTACCTGATTTCCTGCTTGTCCTACAAGAGACGCATAGGAAACCTGATGAGTCTTTTGTTGATGGAATGTCTGAGAAAGTCTACCATCAAGTGTCATCGAGGATAGCTGAAGCTGAATCTTTGCTACTCTCTGGGGATAATGTGGAGAGCAGTGCTTCTGGCGGGTTATCTCTTACCGCAAAGAACCAAATATATGCTGAGGTAAAATTCTTGCAAGTTCATTGTTTATATATCTTTGTTACAGTTTCTCTTTGTATCAATGTCTAACTGTTGGTGTGTCTCTCTTATGTTGGCAGGTTGCTCCAAAGAAAAAGAACCGGATATATAGGGTTGGGAACTTGCAAGCAGAAGCATCTTCAGCTCACATTGGTCAACAACCTCCTCCTACTGAAGATCCACATGATCTAGCTGCAAAGCTTGCTGCTTCCGAAGCTACCCTTGCAACTCAGGTGACTCAGTTACAGAAGATGCATATTTATGATGCTTACTTTGATTATCTTGCAGAGAAAGATCCAGAGTTTGCTGCAAGGATTCGCCGAGAGGATCCAGCTGCCGGAGACACAACCACCGGAGAGGCAACCGACGGAGAAGCTACCGGCGGCCAAGCAAATTGATGAACTCTCTTTCTCTCTTTCTCTCTTAATGTGTAATGTGTAATGTTTAGCTTAGAACTTGATCTCCCTTGTAAACTTATTTTGTTATTTGAAAACTTAGTAATTCTAATTAGGGCTTTAATTTGCATAAGTTATAAGGTTTAATTCTAATTACAGGTTTAATTTTAATTACAGGTTTAATTCTAATTGCTGATTTAATTCTAATTAAGCTAATCAAAATGAAAATTTTAATTTTTTGTACCATTATTATTATTTGCGATGAAAAAAATAATTGCAAAAGCATCACATATTTGCGAGGGAGTTATTAGATACTAATTTGACGAGGAAATTGTTTTATAAACAAGTCCTCGTAATTTGCGCTTAGTTTTCGAGATAATTTTTTTCCTTACAAAGGTTGCGAGGGATTTGCGACGTTGACCGATTTGCGAGAAGCGATTTGCGAGGAAAGTCCGTTCCTCGCAAATCTCTCGCTTTTTTTGATTTACGAGGGATTCACTACATATTTTTCCATCGCAAATCCGTTGTTTTCTTATTTTGTTGATTTCTTTTAATTCTGATATTTGTTCTTCTGACTATATTGTGAAAGTATTTATTTGTAAGTATTTTTCTTAAAATTTTTAACAACAAGAATGAAGCCTTACTAACGTAGAAAGAATTTCAAAAGAAGCATCATTTGTTGGTGATTCTTTTTCAACAACTTATAAAATAAAATTAAAAAATTGGTGTTTTGTTTGATATTTGACTCAAGAAAATCAATTAGAGCACAAATGAGATGTGATTACACAAGTCCGAGATAGAAGTAATTTTTTAGTTATCCCAAAAAAAGATGAACACTTACCTAATACCATACTTCTAATATTGGTGGATCATAAGTTTAATACAATGGTGGTGCTTTTTTTTGGTGATAGAGTTTAAAGCTTTAGTGTGCTCTTTCTGCTCCTCGAGTTGCTTGCTTATTTTAAATATGGATTGATGTCATTTGCTTCAGCTGTAGGAGTAATTGCACAATGTCGTTGTGCTCTTTCGGCCAGCATAGCTAGTGTTTGAACCCTTATGGGCAACATCTCCATCATGTTGTTGAATTAGTTTTAGTTTATAGCTTCAAAATCGAGAATCTTGAACTCTAATAATCAAGAACTCACCAAGAATTGAAGAATGGTAAATTACAATCTAGCTAAAAATTAAAATAAAAATAGAAATATATTTTGGGAGATTTACTCAGATGTACTCTAAATTAGGTAATATTACCAGAATCAACAAATGTTTTTTTATTACTAGAATATTTCGGCTATTTTTAAAATACCTAGCCTGTCCTTATTTTATATTACAGGAAAAACGTAATTATAAAAATGCCATTGCCACGTCAGACGCGACGTCAGAAATTGCTGACGTTTATTAAATAACTCAGCCGTAACGCGTTACAGAGGTAATGACGGCTGAGTTATGGTATGTTGGAGCTGATTTATGGAAAAAACATTTGAGTAAGAGCGGACAGCTGACGTAGAGCATAACTCAGCCAAGCGTTACGACTGACTTAATGAAATCTGGCTGAGTTACGATATAACTCAGCTGTCCTTACAGCTGAGTTTTCACCCGATAGTTGAGTTGTCAAATTTTTGGCTGAGTTATCACTACGATACGGCTGAATTAACTTTTTCCGGTTGGCTGAGTTATGAAAAACGACTGACTTATGAGATGTCGTTACGGCTAAGTTATGGTTAAAAATTATAACTCAGCCGTGATAGGCTGACTTATCGTAAAACTCAGCCATTTTACGGCTGACTTAGTAGCAAAAGATTAATTACTAGAATATCATTCAGTTACGGCTGACTTATTAAACGATATGGCTGAGTTACATATTTTTTAGTTGATTAAGCGGCTGAATTTGGCAGCCATTTTTTTGCTTTTTAATTACGGTAATGTTATTCATGTTGTGTCTGAGTTATAATTTGTTTGATGGCTGGTTTAATTATTGGCTGAGTTATAATTTGTTTAGTGGCTGACTTGCCACTTCGGACGCATCATCCATGTCAGCATTCCAGGTCATCATTTTTTCGGTTTGTGAACAGCTAAGATGCATGGAATCGGAAGCGGGTGCGTGTAAACAAGTACGTTTGAAAACGCGGAAGCAAATTTTTTAAAAAATAATTTGAATCGGGTATGTTTTGGAAGCGTTTAATATACTGTATATATATAAATATATAATAAGGGTTATATACATTTTTTATCGTGATAGTACAATAATTTTTGACAGCTCTAGCGGGTTAAGACTCTTTAATAACGGCTAGTGACGCAGGTTCGACTCCTCTCTCTGTCTAGTTTGTCCATTTTTGCCTTTTTATTAACAAGGGTAAAACGGTAATTTCTCTGGTCGTCTTCTCCAGACGATCCACCTTCTGTCAAACCCTAACCCGAGAATAGCTATCTACCCCACTCTAATGTAAACCCAAGAAAGAGAACCACTCGACCGAGGTACACGATGCAAGCAATCGAGTAGGTGATCGAGTAAAAGAAAAATAAGAACACGAAGATGAACAGATCGAGGCCCTATTTGAAACTGATGATCGAATACCAGTTCGGGTAGAGGGTTGAGTTAAAGATGAAAGCTTAAACAATCAAAATATGAAAGCTCCTAAGGATGGGGTAATCGGTTCATAAGTATCCTAATCAATCTAGAATGCCTTACATGCCTCAAGCAATCTATTCCCTAGACAGTGAATCTCTAAATCTTGCTAATCCACTCTCGTGGTAGAAAAAATCAACCCTAACAATTCCTTACCCAACTCTCTTTGGAGAAACATGATTAAGAAGGCAATACAATCCGATCCACTAATGTCAATGAACACCTTACTCATCTAATCTCTTAGGCTAAGTGAATAGATCTCTGGTATTAGTTGGTTCAAGCATTTCAACAAACATCTCTCGATGTGGAAATATTCCAAATGTAATCTCACCCTCTCGGTCTGAAACTAGCATTAAGAACACTAATCTAGAACGAAATTTATAATAAGAACAATCAATCTAAAAAATCTTAATCGATGAAGAACACTCACTAACCTATCCCATCCCTAAAAACTTTTATTCACTACTCAGATCTCATCACAAATGACATAGAAAACGAAATAAACTTGAATTGCATAAAAAGGAAAATAGAAACGAAAACAGTAATGAGCTGAAACGTAGAATTGTAAACTAGAAAAAGGAAAAATACTAAAAACGAATTCAAGAAGTTTAGATCGGCTGGGAAATCGCCTCTGTAGCTCTTGTTCTCTCTTTGTTGTCGTGTGTGGTGTGTTGTGTTTGGGAGAAATAGAAAAGGGTTTCTATATGGAAACCCTTTTGACCTAGCCACACAACATCGTCCAAAGGCCTACACGAGGCTAGGGTCGGGCCCCTCCTCGGGTTGTGCTTCGTGTAGTTCTTCCTGCACTTAGATCCGTTTGATCGGGTTAAGGTTCTAGGTTGTTCTTCTTGCATGATCACACCATCAGGTGCTTGCTCGGGTTCCGCTTCATTCTTGCTCTTTTTAGGCTCCAAAGCACCTGTTTTCATCCAAAATGCAACAATGCAACACCCTAAATAACCTAAATGCAAATATCTAATGTTAAGGACCTAAAAATGCTAACATTGGGCTATATACAATGCAAAACATGACTAAAAAGGTGTATAATAGAGTTATCAACTTCATAAAAGCTGCATTTGAAAGGATGGGATTTAATCAAACCTGGATTCAATAGCTCGTGCAGTATGTCTGCACGATATTTTACTCCTTCTTGCTTAATGGTCAAGCCAAAGGACTGGTGGTTCACCAACGAGGCCTCAGACAAGGAGACACTCTATCCCCCTATATCTTCATTATCTATAGTGAGGTCCTATTTAAATTGTTCCTGAAAGATCATCTTCAAGGAAAACTACCTGGTTTAAGATTCACAAAAATGAGCCTTAGGGTAAACCACCTTATATTTGCAGATGACACCATATTCTTTTTTCGGTTGGAGTATCATAGCTGCAAGAAATTGAGAAGCATCTTATAGAAATATGAGAAAACATCGGGTTAGAAAATCAATCAAGCAAAATCTTCTATTACTTTCTCTGTCAAAAACGCCCAGCAATAAAAGAGCAAGCACAAAGGCTGCTAGGAATCCAAGAAAGGGGAGGAGAAGATATATACTTTGGCTTACCTGAGATGTTTGGTAGGTAAAAGAAGGATCTTTTCTCCTCCATAGTTGATCGGATAAAACAAAAAGCTCTTAGTTGGTCTTCTAGATTCCTTTCTACAACGGGGAAGCTCACCATGCTCAAATCAGTGTTGACAGCCATTTCGACCTATACCATGTCTTGTTGTCACCTCTTTGCTTCCCTGCGTAAATGCATCCAGCCCACGCTCACTAGATTCTGGTGGGATACCAAAACGGAAAAGAAAAAAAGTCATTGATAGCTTCGAAGAGAATCACTAAACCACTTAAAGTTGGAGGGTTGGGACTCAGAGATAGAAAGTTTTTCAACAAATCTCTATTGCCAAATTATGTTGTTGATTACTCACCAAACCCAATTGTTTTCTTGCAAAAGTCCTCCTGGGAAAGTATTGTAAATCATCGTCTCTTCTGGAGTGTTGATATGTATATATTTTGTACTCTTTCAGTCATTCATTTTCTTCTCTTAACTCATTGTTTTACATTGTTTTTAGTCTCTTTTGCATAATATGCAGATCTAGGTAGTCTTTGCATTGGTCTTGCATGCATATTGCATATTAAAGTTGTTCCAAGTGTTTAGGAGATAGGAAAAGCATCAAAAGCAAACAGGGAGCAGGAAAGCATTCCAGCAACTCGACTTGCAGTCGTACATGACTAGCAACTCGACCTACGCTACCCACCGACCTGACTTAGACGTCCTTCCACCTCTTTGATCGATTCAAATGAAAATCTTCCGTTGGAATTCAGCTTTCGACATATTCATCAAAGTTGTAGGTAATTGAGTTATCTTTCCAAACCCGGTTATTTCAAGTCAATCCGAAAAATAGTTCAATAATTATCATTGTTCCTGAACCGCCTCTCTATTTTGCCGTTTTATGTTTTGCTATAAATAGACTCTTATGCCTTTTATCCTAGGGTTTTTCTGGTGCCACCAAAAACATTTATGAGTTTGTAATCAAGATATCTCTTAATATGTTTAGTTTTTGAATTTGATTTCTTCTGCAAAGTTTTTTTTATCTCATCTCTATCTATCTAGTCTTGCTTGATTTAGTGTTTTCTGGGTTTTCTGGGTTTTTGATGAAGATTTTTCTTGTGTAGTGAACTAGGGTTCTTGAGGATGGGATAGACTAGGTGGAGAATCTTTGTCTAATAGGATGCCTAAGCTTAGATTGTTTGATTTCCCTTCTGGATTAGTGTTCTTACTGCTAATTTCTTACTGATCATTTGGGATTAGATCTTAAGCATATCAACATCCAAAAGGTGTTCCATGAGATGCTTGAACAAACTAATACCAGAGATTTATATTCCTAGCCTAAGAGATTGGATGTCTACGGTGTTTATTGACGTGAATGAACTTGTTTGTCATGCGTGCTTAATCATGATTCTCTAGTGAGTGTTAGGTTTGGAAGTGATTGAGTCTGAGTAGCTTCTGCCAAGACATTGGATGAGCTAAGCTATGATGTTCATTGTCTAGGGATAGCTTGATTGTATTCTGTTAGGCATTCAAGGTAGATTAAGAGACTCCACCGAAATCAGTAACCCCATCTTTAAGGCCTCTACTTGTGACACCCCGGTTTCAGAGATTTGCGAGGAGGTTTAAAATAATTGATTTGGCCACTTATGTCAGCAAAGTGCACTTATCTTTTCGATCAGGGGTCATGAGTAGTCTTAGGATGGGTGACCTTCCGGGAAGTGACTGTCAGAACTGTGTGAGTAAGGACAAAACACAGGGAAAGATCATGTGGTCATTTGTAGGGACGGTAACAAGTCTTTAAAGCCTCTTGAACGTAGCAAACCGGCCGTCGGATGTGGATGGGCTCACGGGCCTAGTGAGAGGACGTGAGGCCCATTAAGGAAAGTGGGCCCATGGACTGAGATTGAACATGGGGCCCACTGAGAGGTGGCGGTCGTGGCGTTACAAGTGGTATCAGAGCCAAACCCAGACGAGTGTGAAGTCGAGTGGACTCACACCGTTTGGGGGTGACGGTCTTGGTGTGCAACAAGGATGTTGTGATCTGTTAGTGGGGGTGAATTGTGACACCCGGTTTCAGAGATTTGCAGAGAGATTTAAAAGAATTGATTTTGCCACCTATGTCACCAAAGTGCACTTATCTTTTCGGTCAGGGGTCCTAAGAGAACTCCATAGTTAAGCATGCTTGAGTTGGAGTAGTCTTAGGATGGTTGACCTTCCAGGAAGTGATTGTCAGAATTGTGTGAGTGAGGACAAAACACAGGAAAAGATCATGTGGTGATTTGTAGGGACGGTAACAAGTCTTTAAAGCCTCCCGGACGTAGCAAACCGGCCGTTGGATGTGGATGGGCTCATAGGCCTAGTGAGAGGATGTGAGGCCCATTAAGGAAAGTGGGCCCATGGACTGGGATTGGACATGGGCCCACTGAGAGGTGGCGGTTGGGGTGTTACACTACTTATCTGATTGCTTCTACATCGCTGAGCTTGTTCTTTTTTTTTTTGTTGCAATTGCTTGCTTTTTTGTCTCTGCACGTTTAGCTTGTTTTTGCTCTCTTTCGTTATTGCATTTTAGCTCTTGTTCTACAAACTCGTTTTGTTACTGCATCTCGTTTACTCTAGATTGTTAGACAAACAAAAACTTATTATGAATTTGGCTTAACTTGTGACTGCTTGATCGCATCTTGATTGTTGGTAAAGTTTCCCATTTGGATTGACACCTTCTGTAATACAACTACATTAGGTTAATTGAGACCTGCTAGGTTAGACATAAAAATCTTAGTATCAAGTGTACTGCTCCAAACTCAACCTTATGATCATATTTTTCCTCAAAAAATAATTGGAAATGCATTGAGGCGATTTAATTCAGCATGGTTTGGTAAATACTCTACCTGGATAGAGTATAGTACATCGACTAATAAAGCTTATTGCTTGTGTTGTTACTTATTTAAAGACGAGATACTGAAAAGAGTCATTAATTATGCGTTTGTGGATGAAGGTTTTTCTCTGTGGAATAAGCGTCACTCACTAAGGGATCATGTGGGTGAAACGCCCAACACATTTCATACGATTACTGCTAGGAATTGTGATGATTTGTTGAATCAAGCTCAGTCTATTGTATATGCTCTGCATAAGCTAGATGATGTGGTAGAAAAGGAGTATAGCTTCAGGTTGAATGCTTCGATTGATGTTTCCAGGTACTTATTGTGATAAGGGTTACCTTTTCATGGTCATGATGAGTCAAAAGAGTCTCCTAATAGAAGTAATTTTTTAGAGCTCAGTAGATACACTGGAGAATAAAATGATCGTGCACATAAGGTTATTTTGGAGAATGCTCCAAGAAATAACCAGATGATTTCTCCAATGATTCAAAAGGATATTGCAAACTCTTTTGCAGAAGAAGTTGTGAAATCTATCATAGAAGAAATTGATCATGATGTGTTTGCTTTGTTGGTTGATGAGTCTGCAGATATATCTGACAAGGAATAAATGGCTGTTGTTTTTCGATTTGTTGATAAGAGTGGAGCAATGAAAGAAAGATTTGTTGGAGTTCTTCATGTACAAGAAACATCTTTTTTTTTTTTTAATCTCTGAAGTTGCAATTTATGGTTTATTTGCAAAATATGGGTTAAGCTTGACAAAGGTGAGAGGAAAAGGTTATGACGGAGAAAGTAATATGAAGGGTGAGTTCAATGGGCTTAGATCATGGTTGCTAGGGAAAACAGTTCAGCATATTACGTCCATTGTTTTGCTCTTCAACTTCAGTTGGTTGTCGTTAAAGTTGTGAAAAACACTTTAGTGTTGGTGAATTTTTTGACATGGTTTCTACTCTGTTGAATGTGGTTAAAGCTTCTTGTAAGAGGAAGGATATGATTCGAGAAAGTTATCGGAATAAAGTGTAGGAGGGAATTAGTTATGGTGACATTAGCACTGGAACAAGATTGAATCAAGAGCTTTCTCTTCAAAGGCCTGGAAGTACTCGTTGGAATTCTCATCAAAAAACGTTATTGTGTATGGTTGAGTTGTTTCCTTCCATCATTGAAGTTCTTGAGTATATCCAAGATGAAGGAGTTGATGACTCAAAAAGACGTCAAGCATATGTCTTCTCAAGTACTTTCATACATTTGATTATGTGTTCTATATGCAACTAATGTTACCCATCTTGGGGATGACCGAGAATTTATCGATGGCTTTGCAAAGGAAGGATCAAGATATTTTGAATGTCATGTCACTGGTTGAATCAACTAAGCGAGAATTACAAAAACTAAGAGATGGTCGATGGGATTCATTTATGATTAATGTTTCTGATTTTTGTGAGAAACATAATGTTGAAGTGCTCAAGATGGATGAAGATTTTGTTGATTCAAGGAAGCCAAGAAAAAAAAAACCAACATAACCAATATGCATCATTACAAGGTTAATTGTTTCTATACTGTTTAGGATATGCAGCTTCAGGAGTTTAATGATCGTTTTACAGAGGTAAACACATAACTACTTATTTGTATGGCTTCTTTAAATCCTCTTGACTCGTTTCATGAGTTTGACAAGGCGAAGATGATGAGATTGGATGGATTTTACCCAGAGGACTTTAGTTTTGGGGATCGTTTATGTCTTGAACAACAACTCGGAATCTACATCGACAATATACGCGCCAATATACGATTCAAGAATTTGAAGAATCTTGGAGATCTTTCTTGTCTTCTGGTGGAAACGCGAAAGCATCTTGCGCATCCTTTGGTTTATAGACTTCTTAGGTTAGTTTTAACTTTGCCTGTGGCTACTACAAGTGTGGAAAGATGTTTCTCTGCAATGAAACTAGTGAAGACACCATCACACAACAGAATTGGAGATCAGTTTTTAAGTGATTGTTTAGTATGTTATATTAAGAAAGATTTGTTTAGATCGGTCACTAATGAAAAGGTGATTAAAAGATTTCAGACTATGAGTGAGCGTAGGGTACTTCTATAAGAAATTTTGTTCATTTATCATGTGTTTTGTATAACATGGTTTTTGAAACAACCCGACCTATTTTTTTTTAATAACCTAATATCTAGTGATCCCACTTTCACTAGAAACCTACCCCCAATAATCAACAACAACGGATAACAAAAAAAACAACTCCAATAACCAATAACCATCAAAAAAGTAACATAACATCAATTCCAACAATAATCCAGAACATAACCAAAAGTGAAACCAACATTCCTAACATCCATTCTAGACCAGTAGGTTCCACTCTAGCATACTAACAAAGGCACAGAGCAAACAACCGAGCCTCTAGAACATCTTCCTCTTCATCGCCTGGAACCCACAATCACACTTCGCCTTTACGTGCACCACAAACACAAATTGAGATGCATGGTGTCGACCGACACCTGCTCGACACTCTCGAAACCCTAACGGTGTCGACCGACACTCACTAAGTCCCCGAGTCATCCTCACGTTGGTGTCGACCGACACCGATGCCGAGCAGAGATTTCCTTCGAACAGAACCTTCGAATCTCGTCTCCAAGCTTCTCCTTTTCATCCAACACAATCCCAGGAACGAATCCAAGCCTCAGGAGGTACAAAAAACTCACAAAATCACAGAAACAGAGATCGTAGCTTAGATAAGCCATGGTCATATGCACTCACCTTAGCCAAAACTATGAGATCTATGGCCAAACGACGAAGCTACCACCACGACAACTTTCCCACTACGTCCCTAGCCTTGGATCCACACTCTCCAGGAAGAAACTCTCTCACAAATCAAAGGAATCTCCCAAAAACCTCAAGAACAAGCTATGGAAGACTCTTTTCTTATTTCTTTCTAAAACTCACAGAAAAGGCTAAAGGGACGAAGGAAGTCGAGTTCTCCCTTTTAAACTCGAGTCTAAGGTTTCCCTAAACCAGCCACGCAAACCGGAGAATTAAAATCGAACCGATTTGACCAACCACGAATGGTGTCGATCGACACCACTAGTAGTGTCGATCGACACCCCTACCAGAAATTGAATTTCTGATTCGCGGATTTTACAGTTTTAATATATTTTATTTAGTTTAATATTTTTGCCACTGATAAAATTCTTTTCTAGATCCGCCACTTGGCTGGAGAAGCTTTTGTATAGGCAGAGATCTCCTAAAATCCAACATGGGTATGTTAGTGGGCTCAGGAACCTCTATTCCCCTGTGGAGAACACCATGGCTGTTTGTCTTCTCACCACAAGCCCAATGGGACCGCTAACAAAAGCCACGCAAAACCTCAGAGTAGTAGATCTCCTCCTTATAGAATCTCGAGAATGGAATTTATAGCTAGTCAAACTCATCCTCCCGAACTATGAAAAGGAGATCCTACAGCTAAAACCAATCTAAAAAGGGGCCACAAATATCTGGGATTGGTTACCTACAAACGATGATGCTTACTCGGCTAAATCAGGCTACTTTGAAGAAGTAAAACTTGATGAAGACCCTGGTGAAGAAACCTCCCCTCCACTTAGTAGCTCAGACCCCTGTAATTGGTAGACTAATATATGGTCCCTTAAGACCTCTCCAAAAACCAAATTGCTACTCTGGAAAGCTACCCAAAATGCCCTGCCTGTTGGAGAGAACCTCATGCACCGAAACATTACTGATTCTGCAAAATGTCCACATTGTGATGAGGAGGAATCTACCTTGCACCTCTTCTTCCATTGCTCATATGCGAAACATTTCTGGTCTCTGGCCTCGGTTAGGGTTCTGGTACTCCCTAAAATCTTCAACTCTCTGAAGGAGGGTATCACAAAAGCAAGCAAAATCCTCTGTTTACCTCCATCAGGGATAGCTTCAGGTCCTCTATCCCCGTGGATTATTTGGTCGATCTAGACTATCCGTAATCAGATGATTTTCAACAAAAAAAATTGAATCTCGGCGGAGGATGCATCCTCCGATGCATATCGCCATGGAAAGAGCCAAAGAATGTTAGAACGCTCAATCTTACCGATCCAGATCTGTTCATCCATCCAACCCGACCACCCAATCATGCCTACCTCCAGCTTCTCTGACCTTCTTCATAGATGCCTCTTGGAAGAAAAATGGAACTGTGGGCTTCGAATGGTTTTTCAAAGACCAGTTCAGTTTAATCAAACTACAAGGCTCCGCATCTACGACTCATGTTGGCTCACCATTGATGGCCAAAGCATTGTCAACTCTTGCTGCAGTTGGAGTTGCAATTGAATCGAACATTCAAACAATCACTTTCGCTTCAGACTCGCAATCGCTGGTCCAAGCTCTAAATCAGAAGATCCATCAAAAAGAACTTCACGGGACTCTCCACGATGTTTTCGCTCTATCCTCTAGCTTTGATTATTGCTATTTTACTTTCGTTCCTCGCACTCAGAATCGCCAAGCAGATGCTTTGGTGAAGGAGGCTCTCCTCCATTTGTGTAATGAACCCTAAGTTTTATTAAAAGCACTTCTTTGTTAAAAAACACACAAAAAAAAGATTTATTCCAGATTTAATTTTTTTATTCTCCTATCATCTATGTTTGAATTCAATTTTTAATTGTTGTAAAATCATATAATACATAAAGTTAATAAAAATGTATCTTATTGTGATTTTAATTTTTTAAAACGAACATATATTAATATAAAAAGTGTATGTTGAACATACGTATATAGTAGATTTACCTTATATGGTAAATTTTAAATTTTTAAGAAGTTTAAACTATTATAATTGACATATCTAAACTTAACAAAAAATTTAAAATTAAACATATTAAAATTTTAAAATAACACAAAGATATTATATTGCAGAGTTATATGACATGACAAGGTATAATTGATAATACAAAGAAATAAAATATCATTAATATCGATATAAGTTAAATCCTCATTTCACTATTTTAACAACATCGATATAAAATATATGGAATCAAAATAATTTAATTAAGATTAGATTAAACAAAAATTGTTGTGCTGTATATGACGAATTATATATTAAATTACTATAATTAACAAAATAGTATATTAGCAAAATTAGTATTAAAATAATACATAAACAAAACATTAAAATAAAAAATTTGCTCTGCGATATACCACGAGTCATAATCTAGTATATATATATATATAGTATGCAAATTCGGAATTTATTGTTTTACATGATTTTGCTTATACTTATATTCTTTGATGATATAATAGAATACATTTTATTATTTTAATCAGTTAACTTATATGGAGAGTGAGAATGATTTGTGGTATTTATATGTTATGGTTCAATAAATAAGTGTTGAAAATGTGTAGTGATTTGTGCATATTTGGACAATTTAACCTACAAAGGAGGACTCCCAAAATTGGCAAGTATTTTTTTTTTAAATGAGTTTGGGAATTCGTTTGGTATTTCTAAAAACTGATTGATTTTTCTAATTATTCTTATCAGAGGATACGATAGACTACTTTTTAATATGTTTACTTATATTGATTATGAGAATGGTTAGTAGTATTAATATCTTGTGGTTCAATAAATAAATGTTGTAATTGTGCAGTGGGTAATTGCAAGAAATTTCAATATAATTTATGTGGCATTTGGATATTTTACCTACAAAAAGGTCTTCCAAAATTGGAACGTAGTTTTCAAAGATCTGTATGGGAATTTATTTGGTTATAATTTTCACAGAAGCTAACATGACCTACCTTAATCTGTTTATTTATATTGATAGTGAGAATAGTTTAGTGATATTTATATGTCGTGATACAATAATTAAGTGTTGAAAAAGTGCAGTGGAGATTTACAAAAAAATTGTAAAATAACTTTTGTGCATATTTGGACAGTTTACCAACAAAAGAGGACCTCAAAAACTGGCAAGTAGTTTATTTTTAAAAAAATATGAGTATGAAAATTCATCTGGTATTTATTATTCTTCTAGGATAACAAGATGGATCACCTATTAATCTGTTTACTTATATTGTTATTTTGGGATAATTTGGGTAATTCAAGTCGGTTAATTTTGAGTAATTTTGGGCAATGCTGGTAATTATGTTAAATTCGAGTAACTGATCAATTAGGTAAACCGAACCGACCGAACCGATAACCGACTACATATTATAACTCTTTCCGATTGGTTTTCTTTTCTTAAGCGAAACCGAACCATAAACTAAAAATTTCGGTTCGGTTTAATTTGGAATTCTCCGTTTGGGTAATATTTTCCAAGCTGATATTGAACATTATTTCGAAAACTTGGTATGCAAGAGGTTTGAACTAAACATCTGTTGATTTCTCAAAATACTCGACGTTTTAGAGACAACAAAACCATGTAAATGCTCAACTTTAAAAAAATCCAAGCATCTGTGTCTCGATCAAATTCATCTCATACTTAGCTAAGCCTTCTTGATTCATAAAAAGCTAACATGATCGTTAATCGAGATAAGGAACCGCTTTTTGTTAATTGCATATGTATGTGTATGTGTCATATAGAAAATTTAAAGCAACAACTGCATTTTGTATACCTTTATTTGACCTTGAATGCAATAGTAGACCTTATATTCAATATTTGAGAAACATAACAACTAAGGATACTGAAATTACAGTTGACTCCCTTACGACTAAACAATAAACAGAAGTCAAAATGACAGATATAACCCGGAGGAAGTCTGCAATAGATTTATTTAAGGTAGATTACAAATTGAATATATGTGAAAACATAAAGGTAGGTCTACTCCTTAATTATAGTTTAAATTTTAATAAAAAATTTATAAAAAATAATTTGATAAACCTATTGACCAAATAATAACCACATAGACTTCCTGCATTGAAATAAAATACATTTACATATAAACGAATCAAATTAAGGGAGGAAAGGCTGATTAGATTAAACTTATTTGATTTAGGGTTTGCTTAAGTAGACTTCTCTATTATTGGTGGTTGAATTTGTTATGCCATCAACTATTAATAATTAGTCATGGACGTTCGGTCAGAACGAGAGAACCGAACCGATTAAACCGAGATGTTTGGTTTTCGGCAGCATCTGTGAGAGGATCAATAAACTGATCGGCGACATTAATATGGTAATTCGGTTACCGGTTTGGTTCGGTTCGGCAGGGCATAACCGATCGGTTTTAATTAACCGAGTTATATATACCTAATTTTCACTAACCCTAACCCTAATAATTTTCATTTCTTTCTCTTCCACCTTTTGCCTCTCTCTTTGGCGATAAGCGGTTCTGAAACTGAAAAAATCTGTCTCATCAAATCATCATCATAATCATCTTTCTTCTTCATCTTCGTCATCTACAGCTCTTCTCTCTGTCAAACATGGTGTAGAGATCGACCTTTTAGTCCAAACCCTAATCTCGAGTTTTAGACATGTAATGTCTTCTTCTTTTCTTTGTCTTCTCCTATGATGCTTTGTTGTTTGCTTCTCGTTAATCAGTGTATTAATGTGTGGGTGGTTTATTATTTTGACAGATCTGAAGATTGTAGTGGCGGCTAAATCAGAGCCAGATCTGGTGGAATTTGAACGACGATGTCGATGATGATATTGACGCCGCCGCCGGTATTACTTCAGCTTCTCTCGTAAGAATATATCTCTCAACTTCTTCTCCTTATCGATTTTCTCATTTCCAAATTTTAATGGCGACTCATCGTTTACTTGTTGTTTTCTTTTGGTACTAGTTCTGAACTCAGAAGATCTCCGAGTTCGTATCTTCTCCGTTTGAGCAATGGCTTTCGATCGCCCCATTTCTATGCCGCTGCTGGTTTTGCCTGAGTTCGATCAGAATCAGTCGGGTTCAATCGATGAAAAAAGTTTCGGATTCGGGCTTCCAAGTTTTGATTTTGGTGATCCATGGAGCTAATGGCTGTGCCTAAGAAGAAGGTCACGAAACTCTCAGTCTCTCTTATTTGGTTTTTCTCCTTTTCGTTTTCCTGTTTCTGAAATGTTAAAAATTTCATTAGGATTTTGAATTATTGTGGCGTCTGGGTTTAAGCTCAGTTCTAAATTGATTTGGTTCCTTAAGGCTCATATGTTCTTGGGTGTTCAGAGCTATCTATTATGAAAATGTGTATTTTTTTTCCTTGGAGAATGATAGTGTTAATCAAAATTGTTCTTTATGAAAAATGCAGATTTCTAAACACAAGAGAGGGATAAGAAATGGGCCAAAGGCTCTTAAACCTGTTCCTATAGATTGGCTTCTCTTGTTGCTTTATCTGTTTGTCACTATTTAATTTAATAGCTGAAGTATAAGCGCATATGCTTTCTGATTCAATATTCTGTCCTTTAGCATCACTTGTTAGAAACTGCATATCATTTAAGTAACTAGAACTGTGAACCTTTAACAAGTTTGATAAAATAACTTCTTGTGTTCACCGCGGTACAATAGTCAACTTGTTTGGCCGTGGCAATAAATCACACTTGTTTGGCCTTGGCATATGCTTGATTTTGTATTTGTATCGCTTATCATGATCTCATGATGAGGGCACTTGTATATACCGCTGTTTAAGTGCATACTCTTTTTGTGTTCCAGGAGTTGCGGGTGAGTTAAGCTGCCACTTTTCTTTTGTTGCAGCGGTGAGCGGCTAAACCCTAGGGAGCAAGGCAATTCGAACAACTGATAAAGGTTTTCAATATGATCACCTTGTTGGATATCAAGACGCAGCAACCTTGGCTTTTTTAGTAGTAGACTCGAGTGATTTGATAGACTTAGTTGATGCTGTTTTGGCAAACTATTTGGGTTATTGCTGCAAGATCAATATGCTCATGCTTCTTACACTTGCTGTGTTAATACCTCATAATTTCTTAGAGTGTTTCAAGGGTAATTATTGGTGTATCATAGTTAAAATAGCTCACATGTGTGATCGATGTTGTTTGTTTAGTAGGTCTCTCTCCCATTGTGACAGAGAGAGCACAACAATAATAACCCTAGGTAAAAAAGATTGTTATATCCGAAGACTCATCATGCTCATTTCCTACTTCTTTATTGTTTTACAAGGAACTATACAAAATTGGAGTACCATTCATGTGAAAAAAACCCTTGATTTGATAAAATCTAAGATTTAACTATCTCGAACTTCCTCTTCATTATAGTTGAATGGTAGCGGAACTGATTTGAATGCTCTGAATTTTCCCACATTGTTCAAATGCTCGTTCTCCAACCTTCACAACCAGACAAAGCAAGAACCCTTAAGTAAAAAATGCTTTAAAAGGAGCAAGCACAGTGATTAAATTTTTTTGGGTTCAGAAGTTACCTAAAGAAATTCCAGATACCACGACGTATGATCTCAAGAGCAGCAAGAAGAGCAACCATAGTTTTACAATGTAAGAACACGAAGTTGAAATCCAGCACGGTCTGCAGCCACGCCAACCTCAACACAATGTTTACGACCTACAAAGAAGAGAAGACAGAAACAAAATTATAAAGAAAAACTAAATCAGGATATGAAATTGTTCCTTTTAAGTTTCTTAGTTCTCACCATTGCAATGTAGTAAACAGATTTGTGAGGAACAAGAATCTTCTCTCTCAACCAATATATAGATGGATTGTGAAGCAATCATACTCTTTTTTCAATTAAAGACTTTTTCAATTATACAAATTTCACACAGAACTCCAACTCGTTGACTTCAAAAATAAGTCTAAGTTAATAGCCTAACTGCCTAAGAAAACCAAAAACTTGATTTCTCCATATGTATAATATATAATCATTTCAAAAACATACAGAGGCAAGTACATATCATATATCAAAGAATACAACAAGAAACTCTTTCAAATTATTCACCAATTTGCAATAACTTGGTTATCAAATTATGAAGACTTCATGTTGATGTCAACCTTGTAGACATAAACTAGCCTCTATGAAGATACTTCCCTTGAAGTCTATTTTGTATGGTCTATTTTTGTAATTACAATTTAATAAAGCAGACAGCAGATGAAGTCTACTAGGATAGTTGACTTCTTTTGTTGTCTTTCCTTTGTTATTTTTTTGGTCAGTTTTGCAATTAAAAACATAGAACAGAGTAGACTTCCTAGAAAGTTTCAACAAGTTAACTTCGATTACAGTCTACTCTGGTTATTTTTGCAATTGACCAAACCATTGACTTTGTAGTAGACTTCTAGCTAACAAGTAGACTTCATCTATCCGTCAACTAGAAAAAGTAAACTTCGTTATGGTTAGTTTTGCAATTGACCAAGTTTGACTTTCGCCAAGTAGACTACGTACGAAGTCTCCAGGATTGTTGACTTCGTTTGCAGTCTGCCGTGGTCATTTTTGGGGTTGACCAACATTTTAATTTTTTAACTAGTAGACTTCTTTTGCAGTCAACTAATTAATTTTCTATCAATAATATGACGGTCATTGTTTTTATATTTTGGTCAAATCCAAAAATAGCCACTATAGAAGTCTACTCTTTTATTATCGGAAGAAGACTTCGTCCGACAGTCATAACTAAAAAGTCAAGAATTTGGTCAATTGCAAAAATACACCTTAGTAGACTGCAAACGAAGTATCCGACAGAAAGATTATAATGCAGTCTGAACCATATTTTTTTGTTTTCAAATGAAATTAAGGAGACTGAAATTTCAGTCTACGAGCTCGAAACTCAATAAATTTTTAATTGCAAATTTGACCACATAGTAGACTTTACATGATATTATGACGGTTAGACTAACAAATGAAGTCTAATTTGCAAAAAAATCAAGGAAAATCACAAAATCTACCGGAAAATAACCTTATCGGTGGTTGTTTCGCAATGTAAAGTACCGAGGACGTCGTCATTAGTCACCACAGAAGAAACCCAGCACCAATTTAATCACTATCCAAGAATCATGACATATAACAAGATGAATGCACTTGCAAATTTTCTTGGATTAAAACGAAGAGGAGATGGAAGAAAATGAAGTTCTCATAGCATTGATGTTATTTAAGCTTACAAATCTAGGTTGTTGAAGCTTTAAGAGCTTCAAATTTTGTTGTTCATGGTTGTTGGAAAATTGATGGCGGTGGCATAACCGTAAATAAAAGAAGAAGATAAGGATATAGATGTAATAAACATTTTCGCAAGAAATTCAAATAAATCAGAAATAATGACATTTTTGTGAATAAAATGAATGGACAAGGATTTGTAGTGGCAAATGTTGGAAAGAGAAAAATGGGTCTAACATTACAATTGACTCAAGTTTATAGTCTAATTTTGCAAGTCTCCCAAATTTTAATAGGTAATTTACCTAATTAAAATGCTTGTAAATAAATGAAATAATAAAAATGAAAAACAAAAATCTTAAAAAGATTTTATACTAGCATGAGTGACTGTCTAGTGTACAATTTTTCAAACGAAAAGTTTTCAACTTTTACTTGTCAAATTAATAAAAAAAAAGTATAGGTGAGAGTGGACACCGACCTTCGTGTCAGTGTTACAGATTCAACAAATATCTTTTTGTGTAGACGTTTCTTTCTTATTTGCCAGATATTATTTTTGGTCTTCTCTTTTCTTTACACCTAAAAAAAAAATAAAAATATCTCCTCTTTTAGGCAAGATATTTTGTTCCTTCACACATTCATGTGCCTGCTAAAATAAACAAATAAATAAAAGACAAGATATTTTGGTTTTTGCAAAGGTCAAAGCAAAGGCTACGTTGTGTGATTGGGCCTAAAGCATATAAAAATAGACACTTTTGAGAATCAAGAACCACTTGTGCATCTCACATCGCGAGTACGAAACTCTTTTTTCTCTACACGTAAAGCGAGTGGCGTTAATATTCCTAAAAATATCTGTGGGGATCCTCAGCATTTTGCACTTTTTATACTTTTCACCCAAATGTTTCTAGAATTATCAGCTTATGTCACATGCCTCTTTCCTCGCTTACATGTCCCTTTGCAGACACGACCCACCCATTGTCTATCCATCTATACAATACACATTTCTTCTTTTTTACCCTTCTTCTTCACACGCAGCTGAAGAAGAAGTTGTGGAATCATTGCCTTCTCTTCTCAAAGTTTCTTCCTTTTCAGAATCTTTGTTTTGTTTTTGCTTCAGAAGATCTCTCTCTACTACGTGAGTCTTGATTGTTTTTTTAAACCCTTATTTGAGTGAGGGTTGCGTTGATTCCTCTATTCTTTTTGGATGATCTTGAATTGGATCTTCTTTCACTGCTCTGGTTGGTAACAAGAAATCTATAATTTTCTGAGTTCCCTGCTCTGATTGTTGCTTGTTGATCTGAATTTTTCAAGTCTTTTCTGTGATTTTAATTGGTTCCTCTGATCTCTTGTTTGATTGGTTTTGATTTCTAGTAATGTCTACATAGAAATTTACAATCTTTTATTATATAAATGTTCAAAAGATCGGATCTTTATCTACTTTCTGGACTTGCTTTTTATACCAAGTTCCCATCTTTTGTTAGTTATATAATGTATTGTGGCAAGATTATGATATAAAAGGGACTAACCAAAGGGGTTTGATTCTTGGTTATAGTGAAAGGAGCTTGCTTTCTTCAGTTCACTGTGACGGTTGAGCCAAAAAACATTGAGATTGGTTCAGTTTAAAAGATGGGTTATATGTGTGATTTCTGTGGTGAGCAAAGATCAATGGTGTATTGTCGGTCTGATGCAGCATGTTTGTGTCTTTCCTGTGACCGTAATGTTCATTCTGCTAACGCTTTGTCGAAACGTCATTCGCGGACTTTGATATGTGAGAGGTGTAATGCACAGCCAGCATCTGTTCGGTGTAGCGATGAGAGGGTTTCTTTATGCCAAAACTGTGATTGGGTAGGCCATGATGGAACAAGTTCTACTACTACTACTTCACATCATAAAAGGCAAACCATCAATTGTTATTCTGGTTGCCCTTCGAGTGCCGAACTTTCCTCCATATGGTCTTTCTGTTTGGATTTGAATATGTCTTCTACTGGAGAATCTGCATGTGAACAAGGAATGGGTTTGATGACTATAGATGAAGGCCCTGGAGACAAATCACGTGTCCAAAATGTCAATGTAGATCAGTCTGGAACCAGTTCGGCTGCACAAGGTATGGATCGCTCTTGTGTTCCAGAAAATACTTCACTGGCTAAGGTACTTTAACATGATTATCTTCATATTGTGGTAGAAGTTTGAACGCAACTGGCGTCTACATGTTTTCTTATTATTGTACTGGTTGTAGGAGCTTGGAGTATGTGAAGATGACTTCAATGGGAATCTTATTATGGATGAAGTCGACATGGCTCTTGAGAACTATGAAGAACTCTTTGGTACAGCCTTCAACTCATCAAGATATCTCTTTGAACACGGTGGAATCGGAAGTCTTTTTGACAAAGATGAAGCTCCTGAGGTTCTTTCAATCTTCTTCCATCAGAGACTAGTATCGCTAAAGTTAATGATGACTTTTTTTTTTTCTGTGATCCTTATGCTCTCCTGTGTTTATCTCAATTAAGGGCTCAATCGAAGGAAACGCAATGCAGCAGCCAGCCATAAGTAATAATGCATCTGCAGATGATTCGTTCATGACTTGTAGAACCGAGCCAATAATTTGCTATTCATCAAAGCCAGCTCATTCGAATATCTCCTTCTCTCGTGTCACTGGAGAAAGTAACGCTGGAGATTTCCAAGATTGTGGCGCATCATCAATGAAGCAGCATTCAAACGAGCCACAACCATGGTGCCCTCCAAAATCACAGGACATCATTGCTTCCTCACATGCAACAACACGTAACAATGCTGTTATGCGTTACAAGGAAAAAAAGAAGGCTCGCAAGTAAGTATAAACCATATGGAAAAGGAATGTAATTCATCACTCATCAGTGTAGGTTATGATTGTTAATGTTGTACATATGCTATATTAATAGGTTTGACAAGCGAGTGAGGTACGTCTCTCGGAAAGAACGGGCTGATGTGAGACGGCGTGTGAAGGGACGGTTTGTCAAGTCGGGTGAAGCTTATGATTACGACCCGATGAGTCCAGCAAGAAGCTATTGAAGATACCATAAAAACCCGAAACAATGAAGAATCACAGAGCGGAGATATCAGCCAAACAGATGTAACTAATTGGCTGTTATAGAATGAAGCATTTACAGCGAGGATCTGGTCTAAAGGCCATTATTGGTTGTGTAGGAATACGAGCTTTCAGCCGAGAAAAAGCTTCATTCTTGCTTCTGCCTCTTTTTGCATAAGTTTGTTATCTTGTGTCATTTGGCTGCTTCAGCATGACCTGACAGTGAAACTCTTCTACAGATTGAGGTTCATGATCCGTAAATTTTGTTCTGTTGTAATTTGTGTAGCCAAGACAAAACATCGAATGTATATTTCGTTAAGTATGAATTATGTAGAAGATTATAGTATCGTTGAGGCCCATGTTCTATATTCGCGGTATAGGTTGATGATACTAAACAAGTAGTGTATTGTCTTAAAGCTTAAAAACAAGAATCAACCTTTTGATATTACATTATCTAGCTTTCAAGTTCCTATTGCACTATCAAAACGCACTGCATTCATTCATATTGATCAGACAAAAGCTGCATGATACAAAATCAAAATTAATGTTTGCTCGTACTGTAACCACTAGTTTAAGATCTTCAGTCTTCATAACTTTCATCTCCTGAAAAACCGGCAAAATCATCTCCCTCGCTTGTTTCCTGCAGACAATTCAATTTCAAGTTTCAGATCAGAGTATATATCAGCATGCCAGCCAGGTGGTTCCAGTATTGTGGATAAGAATGGAAAGATACCTGTTTCTTGTCCCAGTCCTTCAGCTTGGGATTAGCTAACATGTAATTATCACGTAGAGGAGCCCAAGCAGGAGCGTCATCATCATTTGACGGTGTTTGACCCTGCACCATCCAACCAAGGTTACTTTTGATTCGTAACTAACAGCCATCATTCATGAAGGTGATTCGTTCAGTAATTTTCACTTATGAGCCAGATGAAAACAGAATACTAACTTGCTATATTATACATTCATCCAAACGTGAAAGCTTTATAAACACTAAAAGTTGCCTCTAGTAATTAACCAAGAATACTTCTAATTTATAAATAACAGCCCTCATAATGAAATGACAGTACTAACTAGCTAATACATTCATCCAAAAGTGAAGGATTAAACACTCAAGAGAAAATCATAATGGGGGGAGAGAGTAAGAGATATGGGGACTATGCCAAACCTTAGTGTCTGTTTTTGTTTTCCCTAACTCAGAGAAGAATGCTTCTTTTCTTCGCTTCTTCAACACTGATGAATGTTCCAATAGAACAAAAAAACCAGAATTAGAAGAAAAGAAACAAGACAGTGGATACAAAAACATTCATGCCAATATCTAAACCTACCTTTAGCGTCTTTTGACCTTGAAGGATTCAAACCCTTCTGAGCATGTTGAGCCTTGTTTACCTATTTGAAAAACATGAAGTTTCAAATAAGAGGAAATCACTCCCGGAGATTAACACACAACCCCAAAAAAAGACATAGAAACAAACTTACAGCATTGAAAAGTTTGACCACTGTGTGATTCCAGGAGTTCATAGAGAAGAAAAATTGAATCAGTATCAAAAAACCAAACAAACACCCAAAAGCTAAGAGAGAGAGCTAAACTGAAGCAACAATACCTCCTTTAGTGGCAACACCAATAAGAATCTTCTCATGGGAATCCAAATAGCTACCAGGTTTAACATGTCCTTTCTCAGCAATCTTCAAAGCAAAAAAAAGCAAATTGTTATCATCATCAAAAGCAGGACACACACAAGAACACAGTAAATACAAAAAAAAAACAAAACTCATACCACATGTTTAGCCTTTCTAGCTTGACCTTTAGCTTTCTTTTCAGCATCTTCTTCAGCTAGCTTCTCTGCTATAAGATGCTTATGTGCTGATAAAACTGGACCCTGTTTACACAACAACAACAACAACACACTATTCAACACTTTTCCCCCAAAAATCAAACTTTTAAGATTCCAAAGAATCTACTTCATAAGAATCTCACCAAAGTATCATCATCTCCTTTAGTCTTCTTCATTATAGCTTTAAAAGCGACTTTAAAAGCATTACAACCATCAGTAGCAAACTTGGTAACTCCAGATTCAATCTCTCCATGATCTTCACCATCCGAATGCTCATCTTTATCCGAACCATCATCTTCTTCAATCACATCGTAATTTGGTCCCATGTTCGCATCAGTGAAGATCTGCTCACGAATTGTTACTTCTGGTTGCTTCTCTTCGTCTTCGTCATCGGAATTGTAGTCTCGTGCTCTCTTCTGAAAAATCTTTTGATTCTTCATTGTAACTTTAAACCTATCGGACGAAGAAGGTTTCGATTTTAACTTTTTGTTCCTCGCCGCCTTAGTACCTTTCTTTACTCCGACTCTTCTCTTTCTAGAACCTCTCTCTGCCATCGCTGTGTGAGCTTCTTCTCCGGTAGACATGGTTCCGTCGATAAATTTGGGTTTTCACGGCGGCGAGAGTTTTTGAGAGAGAAGGGACGAAGAAGAGAGAGATAGGGTTTTGAAAATCAATCCATTTCTTTAAACCTTTGCTTTAACCAAAAAAAATGTTCTCGGGTTTTGATTTCCGGTTAAGTTCGGGTTTATTAAATGGATTCGGGTTTGAATTTGACAATTGCGGTTTGGGTTCATGATCTTTCAAGTGCCTTTTTATCTTCAGACTTAGAGGCTCAAGGAGAGGCTAGTTTACTTATAGAAATCGTTTATTTCCAGTTTTCCCCCTATTGGAGATCCCATTTTTGTACCAAACTAGCATATTGAACTGGACTATTATGTATTAACGAGCCGCACTCGTCGAGGTATTTGTACAAACAGACATAATCCATGTAATCAAAAAAACTATCAAAATAAAAGAATATAGAAAAGAAACTATAAGTATATGAAAGAACTCTTTTTACAGTTTATATATGATGTAACTAGAGCTTATCGACAAAAAAAAAAAAATCAATTTAGCTAGTCCTTTGCTGCTTCGGTTGCAATTAGATCAATGAATACTATTTAACTATGAATTTTTTTGGTAACTATCATGAAATTTATGCATACTATATTTGTAAGAAATGTAAAAAATGAATATCATCTATCTTAAGATATTTTTTGGAGTACAAATTTGTGCTATTTTTTTTGTTTTCTCGAGTGGAGTTTAATTAAAAAATTTAAACCCATTACACTAATTGGATCCTCCTTAAGATATATAATAAAACCTCTATAAATTAATAAAGTCGGAACCATAAAATTTTATTAATTTATAGAGGTTTTAATTTATGAAGAGATTTTCTCATTTTCATAGTTTTGAAAATTTTCTAATACAAAATAAAATACTTTTGTTATCATTCACACTTTTAAAGTTTTTTTTTTAATTTAGAATCTTGGCTATCATAATAGGATGAATGTCAATTGTTTACTATATCTATACTATTAAAAGAGAATCATTTTTAATAAGTAGACATAGAGTTAGAAATTAGTACAATGAAATGTTATTCAAATAGGAATAAGGATACGTATCTTTGAAACCAAACAAATTGATATTAATTGGAGCCAAACAGATTATTAGTCCTTAGCTGTAATAGCCGAACAAAAACTAAATAATATTAACACATAAAAATCGGGTGCAATTAGTACCTACCATAAGTGTAACATCCGCGAACCGAAATCCTGGTTTAGGGATTGCATCGGTCGATGCACTGGTTGCATCGGTCGATGCAGTGGTTGCATCGGTCGATGCATGTTTGGTTTTCTCGATTGAGTTTTAAGTTAAACGTTGCGTTTTGGGTAAAGGAAAACCGTTAAGTCGTGTTTCTGTCTCATTAGACGAGTTTAGCCTTTTTTGAGAGAAAAGAGAAGAGAGAAAAGGTTATTGAGTGTTCTTGGGGGTTTTGGGAGATTTGAGGCTGTTCCTGTAGAGATCTGTAGCTGAGATCGTTGTAGGAGCTTCTTAGGAGCGTTTTCTTCTTGTGTTTGGGTCGGATTTCTTCTGTGGCAAAGGTAAGTGCATGACCATGGCTTAACTAAGCTGACGAAATCTCTGATTTGCTTGTTTTGTGTTCTTAGGCTTGTTAGATTGGTATTTGGGACGATTGGAAGCTTTCTTGTGGCTTGGGATTGTGTTTTATGGTTACAGGAACAAAAATCCGGCGAGAAGCTTCGGGGGAAAACGATGCTCGGTCGATGCAACCTCCAACTGGTGTTGGTCGATGCATGTTGGTATCGGTCGATGCTGAGTCCCGGTTTGTTATTGTTGATTGTTGATTGTTTATTGATGGTTAGAGATGTCTCTATTGCTTGTGTGTATAGCCCAATAGATGGCAGGATTGCCTTACTGAGTGTTTATAAAATACTCATGCATTGCAATTTGCGTTTGTGGTGCAGGGAAAGGCAAAGTGTGATCGTGAAATCAAGGGAATGAAGAGGAGGATGTTCTAGTGGTTCGCTTGGTAGTCTGGATTCTGTTAGGTTGCTAGAGTTGAGTCTTAGAATGTTGTTTAGGATTGCTGGTTCTATGGTTTATGCTGTTTGGATCATTAGTTTATGATTTGGAATTAATATCAGTTATTGGATTATGATTGGATTATTTATTGCTATTGGTATCTGTTATTTCCGCTGTTGGTTGTGTTTGTGGTTAGGTGGCTAGTGGGTATGGGACCACTAGCTTTAGTGTATTTATTATTATTATTTATTATTTATTAATAAAAAAAACGGGTCAGGTCGTTTCAGTTTGGTATCAGAGCCCTTACGGTTATAGGTTTGGGTTCACTAGGTTTCTGTTTGGGATTGCATGTCTTGATTGATTATGTGAGTTAGTCAATTATGTGTGGCATGGAGTCCTAGAACATCATCTTCGAGCCTATAGTGTGATTCCACGGTGAGTTTATGTTTCTGTGTTATGATAATTGTGTGCTTAGCCTTCTGTTCATGGTAGTGCAGATGGTTAGAGAGGATGCTGTCGCTGGTTGTGGTCGTGGTCATGGACGCGGACGTGGTCGTGGTCGTGGACGCGGACGTGGTCGTGGTAGGGGCAGAGTCCTAGTGGTTAGTGAGACCGAGGACCAGAGTGTGACAGCAGAGGGTGTCGGCAAGTCGTAGAGTGTCCAGAGGGATTCCGTGAGTGTGGCCGGAGGGGGCGGTGTTGATGCTCCAGTGGCCGGTGATGTTAGCGCCCCAGTTGCGGGTGTCCCAGTGGGTGGAGTCCCGGGTATCAACCTTGCCGGTTTGCTGGCACAGTTGATAGCGCGGTTACCGCCAGTGACACCGGCTCAGGCTCAGGTTGTGCCACCAGTGGTGGCAGAGGAGCGGCAGCCAGTGGCTGCGGATGTGTGGGTCCATTCTCGTTATATCAGCATGCTGACAGAGATGGGTCGTATTCGTACCGAGCGGTTTTTGGGAGGTAGAGATCCTACCGCTGCGGAGGCATGGAGGACAAGTGTGGAACGTAACTTCCATACTCTGAGATGTCCTAAGGAGTTTTGGGTGGACATTGGGGTCCACTATTTGACTGGTGATGCTCAGTTGTGGTGGAGTTCTGTGGCAGCCAGAAGAGTGCAGAGGGAGATGACTTGGGCTGACTACGTCTTGGAGTTCAACCGCAAGTATTTCCCTAGAGAGGCACTGGATAGGTTGGAGGTGCAGTTCCTTCAGCTAGCTCAGGGAACTCGGTCAGTGCGAGAGCTTGACTTGGAGTTAAGTCGACTTCTGAGGTATGGGGGTCGGGATATGGAGTCTGAGGAGGCTCAGATCAAGAGGTTTTTGAGGACCCTACATGATGACTTGAGGGTTCACTATAGAGGGCGGAGTTACACTACGCGTGCAGAGCTGGTTGAGACTGCAGCAGGGATTGAGGAGGATATCTGGGCACAGTCAGTGGCGGCTAGCCCAGCAATCCAGCCTAGCAAGGCACATCATCAGGGAGGTTCTAGCAAGGGCGGCAAGCCTGCGCAGGGAACCAAGAGGAGATGGGAGGCTACACAGAGGTCGGGTGGTCCGAGTGTCTTTGGGTGTGGAGGCAAGGATCACAAGGTTGCTAGCTGTCCCAAGAGGAGTGCTCAGACGGCAGTAGATCGTGTGTGCTATCATTGCAGGGAGCCAGGGCACATCAGGCCCTATTGTCCCAAGTTGCAGCAGGTAGCAGTGGCAGCGTTGCAGAAGGTGCAACTGGGAGGGCAGCAGGTGGCACGGATTGAGCAGGCACCACGGGTTTACACGACTGCAGAGACTGGTGGAACCAGTGCCGGAGCGATCACAAGTATAATTTCTGGTACTTTGTCTTTGTGAATTCTTAGGAAGTTCAGATTTTATGTTGTCCTGTGATAAACTGTTAGGTTCTCAACACATGAGGTTTGTGTAGGGACCGTGTTAGTGGGAGGGTTTAAGTCCCATAGGAGTGTACAGAGAGCACAGGTATCGTAGGAGATCCCGGAGAGCGTGCAGGAGTTGTCAGAGTTGCTGGAGACAAGTTTTTGAGGGTCATTGGTCGAGCGAGGGGTATTGATATTCAGATCGCGGGAGAGTCTTGGCCTGCGGATTTGCTTATCAGCCCAGTGGAGCTTTATGATGTTATCTTGGGGATGGACTGGTTGCATCGGCATATGGTTCATCTGGATTGTCATCGGGGTAGAGTGGAGTTTGAGCGCTCAGGAGGGAAGTTGGTTTATCAGGGAATTAGACCGACTTCGGGGAGTCTCGTGATCTCGGCCATTCAGGCTGGGAAGATGATCGAGAAGGGCCGTGAGACTTATTTGGTTACTATATCTATGCCACAGTTAGTGGGGAAGTCTACGGTTAGCGTTATTCAGGTTGTAGAGGAGTTTGAGGATGTGTTCCAGTCATTGTAGGGATTACCACCTTCTCGGTCTGATCCTTTGACGATTGAACTGGAACCAGGGACGACACCATTATCCAAGGCTCCTTACAGGATGGCTCCAGCAGAGATGGCAGAGCTGAAGAAGCAGCTAGAGGATTTGTTGAGCAAGGGATTCATCCGTCCTAGTGTATCACCGTGGGGAGCGCTAGTGTTATTCATTAAGAAGAAGGATGGGAGTTTCCGCTTGTGTATTGATTACACGAGTTTGAACCGGGTCACTGTGAAGAACAAGTACCTCTTCTGAGGATCGATGAGTTGTTGGATCAGTTGAGAGGTGTTACTTGATTCTCCAAGATAGATCTGGCGTCGGGTTATCATCAGATCCCGATAGATGAGGCAAATGTGAGGAAGACTACTTTCAAGATGAGGTATGGGCATTATGAGTTTGTAATGATGCCGTTTGGGTTGACTAACGCACCAGCTGCGTTTATGAGATTGAGGAATAGCATGTTTCAGGAGTTTCTGGACGTGTCTATCATCATTTTCATCAACGACATCCTGGTTTATTCTAAGAGTCCTAAAGAGCATGTAATGCATTTGAGGGTAGTTCTGGAAAAGCTGCGGGAGCATAAGTTGTTTGCTAAGCTGAGCAAATGTAGTTTCTGGCAGCGTGAGATGGGCTTTTTGGGTCATATTGTGTCTGCAGATGGGGTTTCTGTAGATCCGGAGAAGATTCAGGCTATCAGGGATTGGCCTAGACCGCAGAATGCCACGGAGATCAGGAGTTTTCTCGGGTTGGCCGAGTATTACAGGAGATTTGTGCAGGGGTTTTTGCGAGCAGAGCACGTCCTATGACTAAGTTGATGGGGAAGGATGTTCCTTTTGTCTTTTCACAGGAGTGTGAGGAGGGCTTTGCAAGCCTGAAGGAGATGTTGACTACTGCTCCGGTGTTGGCTTTGCCTGAGTAGGGAGAACTCTATGTGGTTTATACAGATGCATCTAGAGTGAGTTTGGGATGTGTGTTGATGCAGCATTGGAAGGTGATTGCCTATGTTTCGCGGCAGTTGCGAAAGCATGAGGAAAACTATCCTACTCATGACCTGGAGATGGGTGCTGTCATTTTTGCCCTGAAGATTTGGAGATCTTATCTTTATGGTGCAAAAGTACAGGTGTTTATAGATCATAAGAGCCTGAAGTATATATTCACTCAGCCCGAGCTGAACTTGAGGCAGAGGCGGTGGATGAAGCTGGTGGCAGATTATGATCTGGAGATAGCGTATCATCCTGGTAAGGCTAACTTGGTTGCAGATGCTTTGAGTCGGAAGCGGGGGCGGCTTCGGCACAGGAGCAGGATATGGAGTCTCTGGTAGGGGAGATCAGTGTGTTGAGTTTGTGTGCGGTTTCTTAGGAGTCGTTGGGTTTGGTTGCAGCTGATAGAGCAGATTTGTTGAGCAGAGTGCGGTTGGCTCATGAGTCATATTTGGGGCTGGTGGATGCCTCAAAGGATGTTGACTCAGAGTATCAGGTTTCGGCTAATGGTACTATTCTGGTGCATGGGCGGATCTGTGTGCCCAAGGATGAGGAGTTGAGGTAGGAGATTCTGAGAGAGGCTCATGCTAGCATGTTCTCTATTCATCCAGGAGCGACTAAGATGTACCAAGATCTCAAGAGGTACTATCACTGGGTCGGGATGAAGAAGGACGTGGCTAGTTGGGTTGCAAGGTGCGATGTGTGTCAGCTAGTGAAGGCTGAGCATCAGGTACCAGGTGGTTTGCTGAAGAGTCTTCCCATTCCAGAGTGGAAGTGGGATATGATTACTATGGACTTCGTGGTGGGTTTGCCAGTGTCCAGGACGTTTGATGCTATTTGGGTCATTGTGGACCGGTTGACTAAGTCGGCACATTTTCTGGCCATTAAGAAGACTGATGGAGCAGCGGTCTTGGCTAAGAAGTATCTGAAAGAGATAGTCAGGTTGCATGGGGTGCCAGTGAGCATTGTGTCTGATAGGAATTCCAAGTTCACTTTGGTGTTCTAGAGGGCATTTCAGGCAGAGATGGGCACTAAGGTGCATATGAGTACAGCGTATCATCCCCAGACAGATAGACAGTTAGAGAGGACGATCCAGACGTTGGAGGATTTGCTGAAGATGTGTGTGCTGGATTGGGGTGGCCATTGGGCAGATCATTTGAGCTTGGTAGAGTTTGCTTACAACAACAGTTACCAGGCGAGTATTGGCATGGCTCCTTATGAGGCTTTCTATTGGAGGTCGTGTCGTACACCGTTATGCTGGACTCAGGTGGGGGAGAGGAGCATGTACGGGGCAGATTTTGTTCAGGAGTATTCAGAGAAGATTTGGGGTCTCAAGCTGAACATGAAGGAAGCTCAGGATCGGCAGAGGAGTTATGCCGATAAGAGGAGGATGGCCATGTTGCGAGGTCCGAACCGGTCATTGACTGAGACTAAGTTGAGTCCGAGGTATATGGGTCCGTTCAGAGTGATTGAGCGAGTCGGACCAGTGGCATATAGACTGGAGTTACCTGAGGTTATGCGTGCATTCCATAAGATTTTCCATGTGTCTATGTTGCGGAAGTGTCTCCGTGAGGATTATCAGTTGTTGGCTAAGATTCCCGAGGATCTTCAGCCTAACATGACTTTGGAGGCGAGACCAGTGAGGGTTCTCGGGATGAAGATCAAGGAACTTCGGAAGAAGAAGATTCCTTTGATGATAGTCCTTTGGGACTGTGATGGTGTGGAGGAGCAGATTTGGGAGCTTGAGGCGAGGATGAAGGGAAGGTTTAAGAAGTGGTATGAGAAGCAAGCCGCGACTTGAGCTTGCCTAGCCTGGTCCCATCTGTAATCCGTGGCTGGAGCGGGAATGGAGTATTTCAGCCCATCTCTCTTGTTTACTTGGTCGCTTGGGATGGTTGGTTGTGCGACTAAGTAACAAGATGAGGTGGTGCTTGGGGTACAAAGTTTCCGCGAGGTAGTGTATTGGAGGAAAGGTTGCTGTTTTAGAAGTTTCTATAAGAGGAAAGTTTCCAGAAGTGGGAAGTGCTAAAAATGAAAAGTTTTATGTGAGTTAGAATTGGTCCATTTTTAGAGGCGGAGAGCCTTGAAGAGGGCTTGTGTGGCCTTTGTGGCGGGCTGTTTAGCCATTGTATGGCCTCTGTGGCGGGCTGTTTAGCCATTGTGTGGCATTTGTGGCGGACTGTTTAGCCATTGTGTGGCCTTTGTGGCAGGCTGATTAGCCAGAGTGTGGCCTTTGTGGCGGGCTGTTTAGCCAGAGTGTCTGTTGAGGCGGTCCTTCGGGACAAGTGGCCTTGGTGGCGGTCCTTTTTAGGACATTTGTTTGGTCTTGGTGGCGGTCCTTTTTAGGACATTTGTTTGGCCTTGGTGGCGGTCCTTTTTAGGACGTTTGTTTGGCCTTGGTGGCGGTCGAGTTTAGGACATTTGTTTGGCCTTGGTGGCGATCCTGTTTAGTACATGTGTTTGGCCTTTGTGGTGGCCCGTTGGGCAATGGGATGATCCTTCTGTGTTCATAAGGTATTCCAGTGAGGTGATATGTGGTTGGTAGGGCATCGTGTTGTCTTACGCGAGCCACAGAAAGGAAACGTGGATAGAGATAGGACTCGGACGTGTTCAGAATTGTTTACTCGCGACTCTTGGGGAACTTAGGTTCTCCTAGTACTGTCATATTCTAAGACTTTGTGGCTTGGGAGTATGGTTGGTATATCGACTTCGGATGACGATCCGGGGGCTCGCTGTAGGGTGGCAACCCGAGAGACGAGTATTGGACTCCCTTATATACATTATGGCATGCGGGCTTAGGCCCGATGAGGAGCCAATATTATGGCATGCAGGGTGTCCTTGACTGATGGTTGTTCGAGATTCGAGGACGAATCTATGTTGGTGGGGGAGAATTGTAACATCCGCAAACCAAAATCCCGGTTTAGGGATTGCATCGGTCGATGCACTGGTTGCATCGGTCGATGCATGTTCGGTTTTCTCGGTTGAGTTTTAAGTTAAACGCTGCGTTTTGGGTAAAGGAAAACCCTTAAGTCGTGTTTCTGTCTCATTAGGTGAGTTTAGTCGTTTTTGAGAGAATAGAGAAGAGAGAAAAGGTTCTTGAGTGTTCTTGGGGGTTTTGGGAGATTTGAGGCTGTTCATGTAGAGATCTGTATCTGGGATCGTTGTAGGAGCTTCCTAGAAGCGTTTTCTTCTTGTGTTTGGGTCGGATTTCTTCTGTGGCAAAGGTAAGTGCATGAACATGGCTTATCTAAGCTGGAGAAATATCTGATTTGCTTGTTTTGTGTTGTTAGGCTTGTTAGATTGGTATTTGGGGCGATTGGAAGCTTTCTTGTGGCTTGGGATTATGTTTTGTGGTTATAGGAACAAAAATCCGGCGAGAAGCTTTGGGGGAAAACGATGCTCGGCATTGCATCGGTCGATGAAAACTGTGATGCAATAGGAGCATCCGTCGATGCATCTAGGGTTTTCGTCGAGGACGGCGCGTAAAATCTAGGGTTTTCGTGCTATGTCGAGCATGCGTCGGTCGATGCAATGGGAGCATCGGTCGATGCAAGTTAGCCTTGCATCGGTCGATGCAGATCTTGCGTCGGTCGACGCAACCTCCAACTGGTGTCGGTCGATGCATGTTGGTATCGGTCGATGTTGAGTCCCGGTTTGTTATTGTTGATTGTTGATTGTTTATTGATGGTTAGAGATGTCTCTATTGCTTGTGTGTATAGACCAATAGATGAGAGGATTGCCTTACTAATTGTTTATAAAATACTCATGCATTGCAATTTGCGTTTGTGGTGCAGGTAAAGGCAAAGTGTGATCGTGAAATCAAGGCAATGAAGAGGAGGATGTTCTAGTGGTTCGCTTGGTTGTCTGGCTTCTGTTAGGTTGCTAGAGTTAAGTCCTAGAATGTTGTTTAGGATTGCTGGTTCTATGGTTTATGCTGTTTGGATCATTAGTTTATGATTTGGAATTAATATCGGTTATTGGATTATTTATTGGTATTGGTATCTGTTATTTTCGCTGTTGGTTGTGTTTTTGGTTAGGTGGCTAGTGGGTATGGGACCACTAGCTGTAGTGTATTTATTATTATTATTATTATTTATTATTTATTAATTAAAAAAAAACTAGTGAGGTCGTTTCAATAAGAAACAGAAAAAATTATTAGATTAGGAAAAACATAATAAAATCAACATCCTTAAAAATTGCAAACTACCTTAACTAATATCGAAATAATTAAATTCAAATCATTAGTCTTCAAATCTTGAATATGCAAATCTATTCGAATGAGGAAATAATCCAACGGGTTCAACATCTTTTTTAGCCGAAAATAATGCAGTTATATAAAAAACGACATAAGGAAATTATAATAAATTCAAATCCCACTAGATATTAACCCGCGATACACCGCGTGCATATAATTTTTATATTGTATTTGTTTGTTATAAATTGAATGTTTTGCAAATAGAAGAATAACTAAATTTTTCGACGTGGGTAAATGTTTATATTAGTTTTTTAACCGACTATATATTTTATGACTATTTGTTTGTTATATTTAGTTTGTTTTGTTTACTGTTTGAGATTCTATTTTGATTTTGAATTATTATAATAAAAAATAAAGAATCTAAATACTTAATAAGTCAATTATACGCTATGATTAAGTCAATTTTTTTATAATGATTTAATTATTTTACACATTTTTAGTTAAATCAACTTAAGTTTATATGTCAAATATTCTAATATTAATAGTGTTGACAAATAATAAAATCAGGATTTAACCCGTGTTAGCAGAAAGTTAATGATATTTTATTAATTCAAATATATCGTTTTTATAACCCATCTACTATATAACCATATTATATAATATTTTAAAATTTTTCATTTAACATATTCGTAATATTTTCAAATTTTATTAATCTTATATATATTAATTATAATATTTAAATAAATGTGAATCGAAGTTTTTCTTATGTTAAGAATCAAAGCTTACAGGTTTTGGAAAACAAAATAGAAATCAAATTTTTGTTTTTTTTTGTTTGCAAATGATTCATAGATAGAGTATCTTCAATACACAATAGAAGGTGTGATTAAATATATCATAGTTTATGTTTCCATATTGATTTTGCTGTAATTTTTTTAGTTGGAATGAAATGTAAAATATTTAGGAAACAAAATCTAAAGTAATGCTATTTTGGAAAAAAATTTAGGGATTAACTTTGTAAATAAGTACAAATAAAAAGGTAGAACCCAAAATGTACTTCAAAAATGTATATATATATATATATATATATATATATATATATATATAATATCTACAATAACTACAAGATCAAAATATTAAACATATTCTGAGAAACAAGGTACAATTAGTTTTGATAGACGTCATGCTAAATGCTGGAAGCACTTCACATTAAGAAAGAAATATGTTGATGGACCTAATATTGGTAAACATGATGTTACATGCAAACATTGTGAGAGGAATTATTGTTTGAATCTACGTCAAAATGGAACTAATACCATGAATCGTCATATGCGATCTTGTTCAAAGACTTCTGATAGTACACCTAGCAGTAATAGGAAGATGGATATGATAGTATTTAGAGAAATGATTGCAGTGGCTTTCACTATAAGAAAATAGTGTTATTGCAACGATATTTTTGCAATGATCTTATTCTCTAAAAATTTGTAACATTTTTTTTTCACATAGAATTTGTAACTTTTTTGCTATAAATTTGTATTGATGAATGCATGTAACAATTATTTTATAAATTTATTGCAAAATAACGACAAAACTGTCTGTTGCATTTTTTCGTTACAAATTAGCAACATTATTACGACATACAAAAATGTCTAGCAAATTTTGCAAAAATTGTTCAACGGCTATGAGTTGTGGCTATTTTGCAAGAAAATTTTAGTAAAAATATGTGGCAAGATATGTGACACATTTGTTACTGTATTTACAACAATTTATAACTTTTTTGCAACATATTTTTCTATGAAATTATCTTAATATATATCATCCTTTTAACTCAATTACTAGTTGAAATGTATATTATATCAATAAGCAGATAGTTACTGGTCACTTATATAACAGAGGGTTTATGGCCAATTATTTTGTTTGGGTTGCACAAGGAGAAGACTATGCAGCTGATAAGCAACCATGTTATATTGATACAAGCATTCCCGGAGAATTTTCTATGTCTGCTCAAAACACTTATGTGGAGATGGTTACAAATGCTTTTGATGGGCGTATGCCATCTAATCAGAACATGGAGGAAGAGCCCAACAAAGAAGCCAAACTTTTTTGATCTGTTAAACGCAAGCCAACATCAACTATATGATGGATGTCGAGAAGGACTTTCACAATTATCATTGGCTTCTAGGTATATGACTCTGAAACCAGATTATAATTTATCAGAAAACTGTATGGATTCTATTGCTTAGATGATGAAAGACTACATGCCTAAAGATAACAAGGCCACTACCTCATATTATGAGACGAAGAAGTTAATGAGATCTTTGGGTCTACCTTACATGAAGATTGATGTGTGTCAAAAGAATTGAATGATTTTTTGGAAAACGATGCAAACCGAAAAAGCTGTACATTTTGTGGATCTGACAGATTTAAAAATGCAAAAGAACCCGGAAAAAGCAAGTTCCGTTTCAGCAAATGTTTTGTTTGCCGATTGATGATAGGTTGAAAAGTTTATGCCAATCAAAGAAAACAACTTCACTAATGAGTTGGCACAAAGAACATTATTCAAACCACAATAGTGACGTAATGTGCCATTCATCAGAGGGTGAAACATGGAAACATTTTAATAAAGTATATCCTGATTTTGCTAATGAGCCTAGGAATGTGTATCTTGTCTTATGCACTGATGGATTTAATCCTTTTGAAATGTTTGGTCAAAATTATTTATTATGGCATGTTATACTGACTCCGTATAACTTACCACCTGATATTTGCATGAAACGAGAGTTTTTATTCCTTACAATACTGATATCTAGTCCCAACAATCCAAAAAGGAGCTTAGACATATTTCTACAGCCTCTGATAGATGAGGTGAATTGTTTGTGGAATGATGGAGTTGAGTTTCTATGATGTATCATTGAAGCAAAATTTTACATTAGGAGCTATGCTTTTATGGACATTTAGTGATTTTCCTGCATATGCAATGTTATCCGGATGGACAACTCATGGTCGCTTAGAATGCCCTTATTGTATGGATGATGTTGGTGCTTTTTGGTTGAAAAATGGGTGAACAACATGTTGGTTTGATTGTCACTGTCGTTTCCTTCCAAAAGATCATAGTTTACGACATAACATGAAAAACTTCAGAAAAAATAAAATAGTGGATTCAGATCCACCAATAGTGTCTTCGGGGAAGGAATTGTGGAGTGATCATGTGTGTAGTTTACCAAGAACAGTTGACTGTTGAGGAGAAGGACATCCAAAAATAGTGGGATATGGCGAAACACATAATTGGCCCAAACAAAGCATATTTTTGCAATTACCTTATTGGAAAATTCTTCTCCTTCGTCGTAATCTTGATGTGATGCATATCGAAAAAAACGTTTTTGAAAATATCATCAATACATTGTTGAATGTTGCAGGAAACACAAAAGACAATCTCAAGTCCCGTGTTGACTTGGCAGAAATTTGCAACTGAAAAGATCTTCATATGACCAATGATGGAAAAGCTCCATTTCCATTATTTAGATTGACTCCGGAGGGCAAGGAATGTCTTTTTAATTTGTTAAAAGATGAAGTTCAATTTTCGGATGGTTATGCATCAAAGATATCTTCTTCTGATGGAGTTAAACTTTCTAAACCGAAAAGTCATGATTGCCATTTGTTTATGCAAAGACTTCTTTCGATTGCTTTCGCTGAGTTGCTACCAAATAACATCCACCAAGTTTTGTTTTAGTATTAATTAATTTATTATTTCTAATAAATATATTTAGATGAATCATATGGAAAATGAAGCTTAAGTTCAAGGAGGTGCTCTTGTTTTAGGTGCTCTTAATCTATCCAGACTGAATGGAGCCTTGTGGTAAGAAAAAATAACAATACTTTTGAATATTTAGTTATTGTTATTTCTGTATCTATTTTTAAACGTGATTCTCTAATCACCACTGAGATACATATGCATATTTTTATTTTCGTTTGGTTTGGTTTGGTTCTCTAATAACCAGTGATCACGTATGCATATATTTGTAGGTTTAAACGTGATTCTCTAATTACCACTGAGATAAGAAAAATAATTTGATCTGATTTTCCTGGTTTGTATCAAAACTATTCAACAACATTGATAACTGTTAAGGAGCGATGGTTTAACACATTTAGGGTAATAATGATATATATATTTAACTTTTCTTTCTATAAATCGTTACAAAACTCCACTTTTTATATAATCATATATTTTTAATATTTTTTCCTGAGGTAACTCAGTTGGCATCCCATCATTTAACATGAGGTGCATACAATGTTTCATAAATGTGCTGCAACTAGAAAGAAAGGGGTCAACAACCATATTGGATCTTTGATGATCAGTACAAAGCTCTCATAGACTATTGGGGAACAAAAAAAGCTAAGGAGAGAAGTAAAAAAGCTTCTAAGAGCCGGATGTCTGACCGAAATTGTTTGGGACCTCACAAGCATCGAGCAAGCTCACGCTCATATGCCAAAGTTGTAGAATTTTGGTAAGCAATACTATTATTTAAGAATTTTTTTTTAAAACATTTTCCTATAATATTTTTTGTTGATATTTTGTAGAAAGAAAAGAATGGAGATGCATCATCATACATAGATGTTCTTCGAGAGACACACAAGAAATCAGATGGATCATTTGTCGATGAGAGGGCAAAGCAGATCAGTGAGGGATTTGAGAAGAATATAGCTGATTATATTGTTTTTGATGATATCCCTGTAACAGCAATAGAGAAGCTAACTCATGAAAAAAAGAATGAAATATATTTAAAGGTAACAATAATTTTTTCAAAACTTCTACTGATTTCCAAGTATTTATCATAAAATTTTTCTCTCACAAATGTTTTTACCATATATTATAGATTGCGGAGGCAACAAACGGTCGTGTGTTTGGACTAGAAGCTCTTCTCAATGAACTCTCAGTCAACGGTGGAGTGTCAGCCACCTTTGAAGATAATGTGGAAAATGATGAGGCTATCAAACAAAAGTTGGAAGAGATTTATAAAGGGAATGCAGAAATCAGAGAGAGGCTCTGATTAAAGAAAATGAAGGATTAAAGAAAATGTTTGACATGTTGTTTTCCCGTCAATCCTCTACTGGTGTGAACAACTAAGTTTCATTTACTTGTTTTAGTTATGCTTTTTAGGTTTTTCTTCTGAACTTAGGTTTTATATATGGTTGGTTTTTTCTATTATTTTTTAATTTTGCATTTTGGAATATTTTAATATATTATTACTTAATAAAGTTAGTTATTTTTTCACTTTTAATAGAAGAAAGTATTAAACAAAAATTATAATTTAACAAATCATGTAAAAATATAGAAAAATAATGTGATTCATATTAATGTTGCAAAATTAAGTAGAATTAGGCAATGAGATTTATGACTATATATTATCGTAATAATGCAAAAAAATAAAAATTACAGTGGCAATAGTTGCAACTTTCTGTTGTTGTGAGCATCATCATAAAGTATATGCGACGAGCGTATATTTGAAAGTAATTACTACAAATTTGTAATATTTTTTGCTTTATATTTAATGTAGCATTTATTTACGACAATATATAGTTGCATTAGAACGTCATGATTATACCACTAATTTGCTGCATAAAGTTTGTTGCATTAATACAACACATATAGCAATATACTAATTTGTTGCAAATTTGTAATAATATTTCCTATATTTTTTTTGTTGCAATAATTTGTAACAAATGGAAGTTGCAAACGTACGTCACAATTATACGACAAATTTACTACAAAAAAATGTTGCATTAATACGACAATATAGCAAGGAGTCTATTTATTGCAAATTTTGCAATATATATGCAAAAAATACCAATTTGCAACGCTCATGTAGCAACAATAGAAAATGTGTCTCAGTTTTATTGCATTTTCAAATTTGCAACAAAATATGGAGTTATTGCAACAAATTTTAGAGTAGCTATAACACTATTTTCTTGTAATGTTTAATTCAGCATAATCTTCCTTATTTGTTTGTTGAATATGAAAAGATTAGAGAGGCTTTTAGTTATGCTAGTCCTTCTATAGAGTTTTGGAGCAGAAATACCGCAACATAAATTAGATTGTTTCAAGATTTTTGAGGAGAAAAGTAGGCTTAAGACAGTTTTCAGTAAAATCCCGGGTAGGATTTTTTTGACAATGGAATCGTGGAGAGCTATAACTATTGAATGTTACATCTGCTTAACAGCTTATAATGTTGATGTTGATTGGATTCTGAAAACAAAGATACTATGTTTATGTGCTTTTCCACCTCCGCATACAGGTGTAGCTATATCAATGAAGCTTTGTGAGTTGTTGAAAGATTGGGGAATAGAGAAGAAAGTTTTTACTATAACAGTAGATAACGCTTCTGCAAATGATACAATGCAAGGAATATTAAAGAGAAAGATATAGAAAGATTTGGTGTGTAACGAATAATTCTTTCATGTGAGGTGTTCAGCTCACATTCTAAACTGATTGTACAAGATGGTTTGAATGTGATTAAATGAGCTTTGGATAAAATCAGAGATAGTGTAAATATGTCAAGGGATCTGAGACTAGGGAAAACTTGTTTCAAAACTGTATGGAAACATATTGGATTCAAGTTGAAGCAAGTCTGATTTTAGATGTCTCTACCCTCTTGAACTCCACTAATTTGATGCTCTCTAGAGCAATTCAGGTTAAGGATGCCTTATACAACCTTGCGGAGGTTGATTGGAGTTACAATTGTTTACCATCTGATTTAGAATGGGAGAGAGCAGAATTGATAAGTGAGTTTTTGCAACCGTTTGCTGAGCTTACAAAGATGATTTCTGGTTCATCTTACCCAATAACAAACTTGTATTTTATGCAAGTATGGGCGATTAATTGTTGGCTGAGAGATTATGAAGATTCTAGTGGTTAAGTTATTGTGCAAATGGTGGAAGATATGAAGGAGAAATTTGACAAATATTGGGAAGAATTCAGTGACATACTTGCGGACTATTGAGTCATTGTGTGCCCATGTGTGTGGCATTTTGGGACATTGTGTGGCCTTTATGGGATACCGCAGGACTAAATTATAAATTATTATATTTTAAATAATAAATTTTAATATATTAAGTTTTCAAATTCTCAATTAATTAAATTTTATCTAATTAATTTATAATTTTGTTTAGAATGCTTTTCTTCTTCTTACGTTTTATATAATTTAGAACTTAATTACATTATATTTGTTATTAGATCAAATATAAAATTTTAAAACAGTTACTCTTGTTTTTTATAATTAAACAGAGGTATATGTCTATATGGTATATTAGTGTATATTTTTATGTGTATACAATTTTTTTTATTTTTTGGAATATTAAGAAGTATGTGTAATATTTTGTAGTTCATATACTAAATAATTTATAAGTTGATTTTCCAAACTATGACTACAAATCAATAGTATATGAAATAAACTAATAGTTTTAGTGTTGGTTCTATAGTCCGAATTCGTCATGTTAGGCGGATCACGCAACATGTTTAAAGATTTTTAAAAACTCATCATACGAAATCCGTGAAAGTAAAATATAGTATGTGAGGCTAAAAGTCACTTTTTATCAAATCAATTTTTCAAAATTTTTATCAAGTAAAGAACAATACTTGGATTCACGAGTTTACTTTCACGAGTTTACTTTCACGGGTTTACTTATAGGGGTGAATTTCTTCATTCACCTCTTTATAAAATAAAGATATAAAATATATATACACATTTGCAATTATGTTTGTTACCTTTTAAAACACTTAGTTTCTATATAAAAAGAATTAAATATAAGTAAAGTTAATTTGTTTATTAAATTAATTATTTAATGTCAATGGCATGATTATTTGCTAATGTTTTCAAAAAAATGTATATATAGATATTGGTGAAAGACCCTAAAACCTAAATAAATATCTTTAATTACCAACCCAACCAAGTTTAATTCGGGTTATCACCCGTTATCCATTAAAATCGGATCTAAATTTTATCTTTTAACTTTTTTTTTCTCGATTCCTTTTTTCTTTTCCGGTGAACCAAATTTTTTTTGAACTATCTCTTCTTTCTTCTCTGGTCAAAATCACATCTGTTTTCTCACAATCTTAATCATATCTGATATATTTCTTCAGTTTCTTCTCTCTTTCAAGGGTAAACCTCTACAATCTCATACAAAATTAGGGTTTGTAAACTAGGATTAAAATTTAAAATTAGAGTCAAAATCTCTAACAAATCTGTGTTTCTTTTGTTGATCCCATATATATAAATGCCACCCAAAACGAGAAACGGTATAGATTGTCAGAAAAAGAGAAATCAACAATCACACCTCCTCCTCTAGTAGCAACAGGTAAAGCAATTCCTCCTCATTCATCATCAGAAATCTCTCCTCCTTGGCTAATTGCAACTTCTTCTCCTAGTCCAACATCAAAGGAAGAACATTTGAATCTTCTATGGCTACCACAAGTAAATAGAATGAAATTTTGGTTAGTTTTTGTGTAAGAGCGGAATAGAGACCTTTGTGTTTCAGTACAAATAAGTTTTCTTGTACAACAATGGATACAACTATGGGTAATAGAGAAGAGGCTGATGAGATGGCTGATGAAGCTTTCAGCAAATGTAGTAGCAGAAAATGATGAGGTTGCTAGTGAATAGATGAAGCAAAATAGGAGAAGAGACTGATGAGATGGAACCTAAAAATATAAGGGGTGGATGAGCGTTGGTGAAGCTGAAGACTTGTACTAAGAAGATGAAGAACATGTCAATCTTCAAAATACCTTAAGAGTTTGTATACAAAGGAAAGAGGGGAAAGAAGAAAGGTGAACCTGCAAAGTAAATCATAGTTGTGTTCTCATAATAGATTACTGCTGGTACTTTTTTTGGTTGACGTTAGTTTAGAATTTGGATGTTATTTGGATGTTTTTGGTACTGAAATTTTTAAGTACAACTGAGATATTTTAGATACAACTGTTATATTTTAGGCACAACTAAAACCATTTTATAAAATGAGTTATTGAAATTTATATAAAACGTGTATTAAAAGTGAATTTTAAATAGATTAAAAAGAAATTGTGTAAAAAATGAATTAAAATAAATTAATGAGTATATTATGGATGAAAATGAATCTCGTTTAACTCATTTACCACATGTTTTGAATGATCATTTAACACATGTTTTGAAAAAAAATGAATCTCATTTAACACATGTTTTAATTTGAAAAATAATAAGATTTTGCCAAATTTTTCATGTAATTGTACTTGAAACCTATAGTTGTACCTTACTACTTTTACCTTATTACCGGCAGTACCTTACAATAAATTAAATTTTTATAGTTGTACTTTTCATATTAGGTAATCATAATACATTTTATACAATTTCATAAGATAATATGTCTAAAATAACTGATTTACATGTTTTGACATAATTACTTGGATGAATATAGCAAAGTGACCATCAAAATACTAGGAATATATGCTCTATGTTGGACCATCAAAGTGACCATATAATTTACATGGTCAAAGTGACCATAATATTTGCTCTATAGTTGTTTGGTATATGTTTGTATTCACTAACAATATAAATAGATGGGTTTAGTTGAATTTAAAATTTAGTACTTATAAAGTTCAAAGTTATACCGTAGGTGTATCTTAGTTGTACTACGAGTATGAATATTGTCGAGTTTTAAATGAAATGTAGGTGTACCCTAGTTGTACATGTTACAATCAGTTGTACATGTTACAGTCAGTTGTACCGTAACTGCAGAAACCAGTCTTGCAATAAAACAGAACAATTGAGTCTTACAACCAAAACAAAAACTGTTACAAATATCACCTACATAGAAACTAATCACGGAAAATGTCATACAAGCTTTCAGAGCAGCTCATTATGTTCACACTTTTCACCTGCATAATGAGTCATGCTACCATCACCATCAAAGATATATATTGGTTTCTTAGGATTCACTGAAACTGGAATATAGCTAAACTTCATCTTTGTCCTTGCAGCTACCATCATCTTTTTGTATATTTTATTAACCAATGCAGAATAAGTAACCTCCTCAATAGGTGCTTTCATTAAAAAATCATGACAAACATCTTCTCTTGAAATCCATTGTATTTCATCTCCATTGTTTAATTAATTTCCCTCTTAATCAGAATGAATGAATGTGCGGAAATTATTATTCATTACTCCCTGCAAATAGAATAAAAACTAGCATTAGAATAGTTCTCGCTTTATTTCAGTTGTACCAGTTAATATATGTTGTACCTACATCTGTAGAAAGGAGAAAACCTAATTTCTATCTAGCTCGATTCAACTACTAGTTCCATAAATTATAAACGTAATCTGACTCTAGTAGACTTGAACAAATGAGAATTAACAATATCAACATACAAAAAAACGATTTTAATCCATATCTAAGAATGTCCCCAAATTAGAACACATTACAAATCTAACACATCAACACTACCTACACCATAAACAGGTTTCAAATACGTTAAAATTTCACAAAAACAGTTGAATAGATACAGAAATTACCTACTATAACGAGCTTCAATGGAGCTTCAATGGTGGAAGATTTGTCTTTCGTGGGTCGTACGAATGGTATCGAAAGAGAGAAAGAGATGGTTGTGATTGGTTTATTTATTTTTATTTTTTTTCAATATATTCAATATCTCTAGTTTAATTAAATAATGCAACACAAAAAAGGGCAAAACTGAGAATTAGAATTGTTGTGAAAGTACAGAGGTACGTAGAATTAAAGTGGATAATGTAGAAAAGAATTTTTGAGATAGTGGCACACCAATTAAATCCATTTTCAGTAAGTGTTCCATTTTTAATATGAGGGTCCTAGGGGTGAACCTTTGTATTCACCCCTTCTACTCTCAATCAATCAGAATGTTCGATCTAATATTTCATTTAAAAAATAAATCAAAATTAAATTTAAAACAAAACAAATTAAGGAAACAAATTCAGTTTACTTTTATTTAAGGAAATTAAATATTATTTTGGTTTAGATTTTACAATTAAACGAGGTTATATATCGGTTTGAGTTTATAAATGAGAATTAGGATTTAGATTTACAATTAAAACAAAACTAAATGTCGGTTTGGGTTTAGGAGGTTAGGATTTAGCTTTTACAATTAGAACGAAATTATATGTCGGTTTGGGTTTACAAATGGGATGGTTAGGGTTTAGATTTTACAATTTGAACAAAATTATATGTCGGTTTGGGTTTACAAATGAGATTGTTAGGGTTTAGATTTTACAATCAGAACGAAATTATATGTCGGTTTGGATTTACAAATGAGATGGTTAGGGTTTAGATTTTACAATTAGAACGAAATTATATCTTGATTTGGGTTTACAGATGAGATGGTTAGGGTTTAGATTTTACAATTAGAACGAAATTATATGTTGGTTTGGGTTCACAATTGAGATGGTTAGGGTTTAGATTTTACAATTAGAACGAAACTATATCTTGATTTGGGTTTACAAATGAGATGGTTAGGGTTTAGATTTTACAATTAGAACGAAATTATATGTCGGTTTGGGTTCACAATTGAGATGGTTAGGGTTTAGATTTTACAATTAGAACGAAATTATATGTCGGTTTGGGTTTATAAATAAGATGGTTAGAGTTTAAATTTTATAATTAGAATGAAATTATATATCGGTTTTTGTTTATAAAAAGACGGTTTAAGTTTTAAATTTTATAATAATTTATACAGATTTTATTTCCTTATTTTTAGAAGGGGGTGAACCTCTTCAATCACCCCCAGGGGTGAACGCAAGTATCTCTCTATCCAATATTATACATCTCTATAATTTTTTGCATATTATATTGTAGTCCAAAATATTAAGAATAACTAGGACTCAAACCCCCCCCCCCACCCTCGCGGGGGAAGTATTTTCGAAAAAAAAATGGAATTTAAAATTTAAAATTATACATAATTATATTATTTGAATGTAATAGAATAATTTGAATACATAAACTTTACTAAAAACACAACCATCAAAATGAAAACTTATAAAAAAAATATTATGTAGAATAGACGCAACTTTGCAAAACAAATTGTTTAAAGTATTATAAATATAAGATATTTTTATGAAGAATTATGGTAAAGAATTACAATTAAAAAATCATTATGACAAAGTGATCCTAACAGAGAATATTGGACTAATGGTTGTAATGAGTAAATGCAATTTTCTATTAAATAACTATAATTAAAGAAAATATTTAATAATGAGTGAAAATGTAATTTTCTCCGGTGTCGCCGGAACTCCAGGATGACCTGTTGTCTGCTCTAAATGCATTGCTTCTCGTTCTAGACAGGGATAAGTTCACCACCGTCCTCTCTCCAACACCCATTGAACACCCAATGGTATGATTTTTCCTCTTCTCATGGTGTTTTGTGATTATTAGAACATTTTGGTGGGTTTTGTATTGTTTCATGTTTTTTGTGATTGTTAGAACAGAGTTTGGTGAGTCAATGTATTGTAATGGAAATTTGTGATTGTTAGAACTGAAATTTGTGAGTCAATGTATTGTAATGGTGTTTTGTGATTATTAGAAGAGAGTTTGGTGGGTTTTGTATTGTTTCATGTTTTTTGGATTGTTAGAACAGAGATTGTTTATTTGTCTATTATTTGCTTTAAATTAACCGACTTACTTGTTTTATTGTTTCATGTGTATGGAGGTTTAATCGTGACAAAGGATCTAAACTTGTTCGGAAGATTACTAAAATTCTTACAAACAAGTTCGATGCTCCCTACTACAGTTGGACATGTGTGCCGCGGGACAAACAAGAGAGATATTTCCTTGAGTTCGCGGTAAGGATATATGTCACATAGCCTTCATACATAGCTTCACATTTCTTCTTCTTACTCACAATAACTGCCTTTTTTGTCTAGAAAACTCACACCAGGGATCCTTTGATAACCGGGACTGTTCAAGCTTATTTTGAGTCAATATGTCAAAAGCGGATCAAAGACATGGTAAGCACTGCGAGGACTAGTCGAGTTCAACCAAAATGGATTAGAAAAACTCTATGGAAAACAATGACGGAATACTGGGACACTGAAGAAGCACAACAAAAGAGTAAAACCTCTTCTGATGCTCGTATGTCTGACCGTGACGACCTAGGTCCTCATGTCCACCTCTCAGGGCCAAAGTTTTATCAACAGATCGAAGACGAAATGGTGACTCAATTGTGTTGTTACAACTTCACCACTTTCAATTCTTACATAGCTGTTATTTTTTAATATTAATCCTTGTTTATTTGCTAACATTGAAGGAAGAGGAATTGGAAAGAGAAGTAATTGGTGAGGTTTTCTTAACTTTAACCAATATTCACCAAATAGTCTTCTAGATTTATTTTACATGCTCTAATCTTTAATATTCTCTTACTTTGTAGTCCACTGAGAATAACTCAAGAGGAACACCTTTTGGAGTTGGAAGCCTCAAGGATTGCCTTGTCAATGGCAAGCTGATGCAATGACGTGACTCTTCTACTTTTGTGGCTATGCAAGAACAATTGAACCAAGCTCAATTCATGATAGAAGAGCAGGCTGCTCAAACGTTGAGGCGTGATGCAGAAATTGCTGCTCAATCCGAAGTTATTGCTGAACAGAAGGACAAGATCGACCAATTCTCCTTGGTGGAGAAGTTTCTGCGGGAATGTGATCCACGGTTACAGAATTTCATGGTAACCCATTCAGGTAAAGACACAACCACAGATCCTCTTCAACAAAAAGATCCAACTTCAACTCCATCAACATCTGCTTCATAGGTTTCTAAGTATTAATTACCTCTTTTCTAATGAACTCAATGACAGTTTGATATTGTGTTGTACTTTTTGTAATTTTGGTAAGTTGACAAAATACAATGTCTCTTATTTTCAATATTATGTATTGCTTTTAGTTTTCCAAATTCGAATCAATATTTTTTGTTTTGTCGACAGGAATGAAACGAAGAAAAAGAGCATGCTATTTCGAATTTCTGAAAACATTAGTCGCCAAATAGTCGTTGATATAGGACATATAAGTCGCTAAATTATGTGACCATATAGTGACTAATTCAGCTTTTAGTCGCCAATAAGTCACCAAACATTTACGACTATATACCAACTACTAAGGAGACATTATGTAAATCACAGTATAGTCGCAAAATAGACACTATATTATACGACTATAAGATGACCAAACATTGACAACATGTGTATAATCGTCAAATAGTCACTAAAAGATGACTATTTTTATGACTACAACAATTAGCGACTCTCGATTAACGACTGAACTATATAGGCATAAGTTAGTCGTAACTTCTATTTTAACGACTATATGGCGACTAATATCGTAGTCGCTATTGGGCTGTTTTATTGTAGTGTATTGGGTTTCTCCTAATATGCGCTCATCTATTTTTGCACATTATTAATTCCTTTGACACTTGAATTGTTGACTTTAGGGAACCCTGAATTCTTACTGGCTGGTTGCCACGATGGCACTGTAAATAGTAATTATTTCACTATCGTCATTGTCTCCATCACATTCTTCTTTTTTTTTCTTGCATATGTGTAACTGTATTTGGGAAGAAGAACTACAATGCTAAATTGCATTAACCCTTTTTGTTTTCTTTTTTGTTATGATGCATCAAGTTGTTCTCTGGAAATTTTCTACAACTATATCTTCATAAGGTATAACTTGGTAGTTTTTTTTTTAAATTGTGGCTAAAGAGGGTGATTTCTACTGTTAATCTCGTATTTACATTTCAAGTTTTTCAATGTTTTGAAACCCAGACCGGATACTGAACCGGGAAGGCCATCGGGTCACCGGTTCACTGGGTCAACCCGGGTTGACCGCGAGTCAATAACATTTATATATATATATTATACAACTTATAAATATCAATTTATTTTAGTTTTTTTAATATATGTAACAAATTTCAATTCCTAAATTTTAAAAAGTGTTTACTCGTTTAATTTAATACAGTAAGAACTAAATAAACATATTTAAAATTGTTGATTCTTGGTTTTTTTATATTTAACACCATATTATATATATATATATATCATAGGTGGATATGTATAGCACTTAGTTTTAGTGAGATCTAACCAAATAAAAAATAATATTATTATATAATATATTGTAATATATAGTATTAAATTAAAAAAATGGTATCTTATCTCTCTTCTTAATTGTCTAAACTCGAACGACAAAAGAAAAAAAAATCAAACTCTCATCTCTTCCCTTTCCTCTTTTTCCTCACTTCAACTGAAACCCAGAACATTTTTTTTTATCAATTTTTTGCAGAAAGACTAATAGATCTGTTCGAATTACATGTCAAAAGCGTTTGATAAATGAATCTCAAAACCAGGCAGGTCGATTAATTAAGCCGGGTTGCCGGTTTTTACCGAGTTTATCTGGGTTTTTCCGGTTTTTGTAACATCACGATTTTAGAGCTAAACCCAGACCGGCATAATGAACGAGTCGCGGGTTAACCGGTTCGACCGGCCGGTCCGGTCAGGGTCTGAAAACACTGAAGTTTTTTCTGTGCAGATACACAAGACCTTTACTTTTCTTCAGCGCAGATACAACTCCTATTAGGGCAGTTGCATGGGCTCCTGGTGAAAGGTAAGTGAAGAGAAATCACACCTATAAAATAAAACTACCGCTACAAAATGTACCATGAGAGCATTCACTTATTAATCAAAGTAATTTCTGAAAACCTTCCGGTGATCATGAAAGTGCAAACATAGTAACTACTGCTGGACATGGAGGTACTTACGGTACACTTCACTAAAACATCATTTCTCTTTAAAACTTTGATTCTGATGTAATTGATACACATACAATTAATCTTGACGATGACGATGAATCATCATTAATCTTGAAGATTAATTGTTATGATGTATACACATACAATTTCCATTAAAAACAATGCAATAACATAATTAGAAAGTGTTGTAAATTCAAGAATTAAAAACGTTAGGTCTAGGGAAATTTTCAGGAGTTTATGAAATATCAAATCAATTAATAAATTAGGATTCAATCAATTAAAAATCAGATCTAGAACTCTAAACACAATTGTAAAATAAATCCGTTCTCACTGCAAATATTATCTAAATTTAAAACCCAAAAATCCAAATCTCTTTGTAAAATTCAAGGTTAAAAATCAGTTTTAAAAACAGGTTTAGATTGCTCACAAAATTACTAAATCAAATCTCTTTGCAAGAAGTAATTTTGCTCATTAAAAAGTATTATCATGAAAATTAATTATATTCTCATATCAATTTATTTTCCTATGTTATTGATTCTAGGTGATCAATCAAGAATTATTATGAAGAACAAGCAAAGATGAAGACCACAGATGAATAAGAATCCTAACAAATCAATAGATCTAATAAATCATAAAAACCCTATGAAAACTCTGAACCTAACAAGCAAACTACTCAGACATGTTTAATGAAGAACAAGACATCTTTTCTGAATAATAAGCAATTGATATTAAGAAGTAAGAAGGGAGTTCAAGAATCTTCTCACTACAGATGAAATGAGATCTCACTCTCCCACAAGCTCTCAATCAAAAAGGTAGCTGGAATCAAAATTTCTAGAAAAATAACTTAGGTCTACAAAATGACCATAAAAATCCTATAAATACTCTAAAACACGTCTTGGGCCTTAATTGCAAATAAAGGAAACTTGGGCAAATTTTGTAAAACTTCTAAAGCTTGTGGAGAAAACTTCCGATTGGCTTGTGGTAGCTGCATCGATCGATGCTTTGGGTTGCATCGGTCGATGCAAACTCTTGAACTCGTCTCCCAGCTTCGCTGATCAGCCTTAATGCTTTGATTATGCTCCAAATCATCTTTTTTGCTACTTTGTGTTCCATCCGTGCCAATGAGTACCTAAATCCAATAAAGACTCAAAAACAACCTAGAAAACAAATCAAAAAACTCAAAAAGCACACTTATACCATGGTTAAAAACCACAAAAACCATGATATATCATAGGCTTCCAAACAGAGCTATTCAACTGCCCTCGACAAATATATCTCTCAACCCACTCTAAAAAAATAAAACTTCTGCTACCAAGGAGAAATGAAAGACCCCGACCCTGGACATTTTATGGCCGGTGAGGTTCTCTCGTCTGTTACTCTCTACCTAGTCATATTTTATGGTCCATTCTTTAAACAAAGTTCATTCGCACCATATGAGATTCGTGTTCCCTGCCCCCACGTTGACTATTGTCTCTGTGTCGTCAATGGTCTCATCAGCCAGCCCTTTGTCCTTCTTCCTCTTTTCCTTGTTGCTCTTACCCATCTGCAGAACTCATACATTTTAGTCACGGTTAAGTTAAATAAATCGCTAACACTAAGAACAACTACCGCGAGATCCCATTAACCCGATGAGTGGTGATACCCATAACCTGCACTATCAGTCCTAGAACCAAGCATGCTCTGATACCAACTTAAAAGACCCCGACCCCGGACATTTTATGGCTAGTGAGGTTCTCTCGTACCTTACTCTCTACTTAGTCATATTTTATGGTTCATTATCTAAACAAAGTTCATTCGCACATTCTGAGATTCAATACTTAGAGTCTATATGATATAAACTTAGAGTAAAGCAAACAATCTGGTATTATATTAATTAATCAAAGGATTCGATACAACTTATGATTTTGCATATAAGCTAGTACAACATGTATAATCAATCCTAGCTACCCTTAACACCACCACTCATCTTCTCGGCCATGAATCTCGCGCCTAACCAGTTCCCTTTCCGCGATCACCCTCCATTCCTGAAATCCAAGTAGCCATCAATAACATTTCCCTTAGGCCGTACAATGTCATGCAATGCATGCTAAGTCATAATATCCGTCCAGTACAACAGTTGGCCAGTAGAGAGTTATCCCGCGCATCAGTTCGACGGTGTACCAAGGTATCTGCACTGATCCCCCGTCCAACCGCCGAGCCGCGTTTACTTTTCTCTGACCATACCGTCTGTACATGGACAGTACGGGTGGTACACTGATCGGTAGGGAGGTAGTATGTGCATGAGTTCGGTTGTATCACGGTGAACCTTGTGGACCAACTGAAGCATTATAAATGCTTATGTAGATGCAACTACCCCCTCCCTCATAACCCATAAGGTCGTTACTGTACCGTACCTCCCACCCTCAAACCTTACTCGCTGAACTCTCGGTCTCGGAAACCTTCTTCTCTATTTTATACTCGTTCTGTCTGGAGTTTTTGTTGTGTTTTCTGTTTCTGATGGTGTGTTTGGAATGACGGTGGACCCTGTATATATAGGCTCCTGGCAGAAGTCTAGGCCCCAAAAGGCACCTATCCGACAGAACTGTTCGTTTGCTCCCATTCGCTCGTGCATGTTCGGTCGTGCCTATTCGGTCACCGCGTCCCACCATCCTGACCGCTCACTAGCTCCCCAACTGAACTTCACACTGTCTACCACCGTCCAGCTGGACGAGCTGGGTTGAGCTCCTTTCCAGCTGGTCGAGCTAATGGTAGTTGTCTTGAGCTGGTCGAGCTGACCTTAGCTGGCCGGCAGCTGGTCGGCAGCTGCTCGAGCTGTCTGTAGCTTGTCGAGAGCTGTTCGAGAGCTGGTCGATCATTTGTCCCTTCCTGACCTGTCTGAGATCTCCTTGCACTCTCGAACTAAGTCACGGCCTATGATCCTATTCAGGATCGGGGGCGTTACAAGTCTATCGCCCCCCCCCCCCTTGAAAGGGATTCATCCCCGACTCCTGCTCAAGTTGATATTCTCCCATCTCCTTATACCACTTAGGATAATCAACCTTCATTTTATTTTTGATCTCCCAAGTAGCTTCTTCGCGTCCACCACAGTTCCACAAGATTTTCACCATGTCAATCTTTTTCCTGCGCATTCCCTTTACCATTCGATCAATGATTCGAATAGGCGTTGCTTCCACCGTCATGTTTTCTTGCAACTCAGGTGGAACATCCTCGACTACTTCATCCTGTTCACTTAGGCATTTCCTTAGTTGCGATACATGGAAAACCTTATGAAAAGCGTCAAGCTTTGGTGGTCACTCCATTTTGAATGCAACTGCGCCTACTCGTTCAATCACCTTGTACGGTCCTACGTACCTTGGGCTCAACTTCTTCCTCTTGGTAAATCGCCCTTTTCCCTTATAGGTCCTCGCCTTAAGATACACTAAGTCGCCCATTTCAAACTCCAATTCCTTCCAACGCTTGTCCCCATAACTTTTATGTCGGTTTTGGGCCTCCTTCAACTTAATTTTCAAAAACTTCAACATTTCAGCCGTCTCGTCCACAATCTTGGGTCCGAATAACGTCCGTTTCCCAACCGGCGTCCAGCACAATGGCGTTCGACATGCTCGGCCATATAACGCTTCATAGGGCAACATTCCAATACTAGCTTGGTAACTATTGTTGTAAGCAAATTCCACCAAGTTTAAGTACTTTTTCCAGCCTCCGCCCCAATCCAATACACAAGCTCACAACATGTCCTCCAGTGTTTGAATTGTTCTCTCGGATTGACCATCAGTTTGTGGGTGGTACGTCGTACTTAGGTTCACCCTTGTTCCCAAAACTTTTTGGAAAACTTTCTATAATTGCGAGGTGAACCGTGTATCTCGATATAAGACAATGCTTACCGGAACTCCGTGCAACCGAACGATCTCCTCGGCTCGGCTCCATCTGTTTCTGAAATTGCGATGAAGTGTGCAGATTTGGTCAATATATCCACTACAACCCAAACGCATAGGCAATCCGGTCACAAAGTCCATCGTCACATGATCCCAATTCCATTCTGGCATAGGTAGACTTTGGACTAGTCCACGCGGCACTTGATGCTTGGCTTTGACAAGTTGACAGGTTTTACACTTGGCAACCCACACAGCCACATCTCTTTTTGTTCCCTTCCAATAATAGTATCTCTTCGGATCACGATACATCTCAATGCGCCTCCTTGAGGATTTCCTCCCTTATCTCCTTGCTTGGTGGCACACACACTCGACCATTTACCACGATGGTACCGTTTCTCGATGTTTGGAACTCTGTTTTATTATTCTCCACCCAACTCTTGAGTTCCTCATCCTTTTCTTTAGCCAAACAAATTCTACTAAGTAGACCCGCTTGATCGGCCGCCCCCGGACTTAGTGGCTTGATCTCATTAGACAATGCATTTAAATGCAAAGTCCCGATCATGTAAACCAATGATTCTTGATTTTTCTCTGCTTCCACATCGAAGCGTCCTCTACTCAAGGCATCCACAACTTGATTTGCCTTTCTCGGATGATAGGTAATATCCAAGTCATAGTCCGCGACATATTCCATCCACCTTCTATGCCTAAGATTTAAATCAGGCTGGGTGAATATGTATTTGAAGCTCTTGTGGTCGGTGAAGATTTGAACCTTGGCTCCGTACAGATATGATCGCCAAATCTTAAATGCGAACACCACCGCAACCATCTCCAAATCATGTGTTTGGTAATTTCCTTCGTGTTTACGCAACTGCCTTGAAGCATATGCGATTACACTACCTATTTGCATTAGCACACAACCTAGCCCTGTTATTGAGGCATCGGTGTACACCACATATGGCTCATTTGCCTCCGGCAGCACCAGTACCGGAGCACTTGTGAGCATCGCCTTTAACTCTGAGAAACTTTTTTCACATTCCTCTATCCATAGGAACTTGGTATCTTTACCCGTCAACCGTGTAATTGGCTGAGACATACTCGCAAAGCCCTTAACAAATTTTCGGTAATAACCAGCCAACCCAAGAAAAATTCTTATCTCAGTGGCGTTCTCTGGTCGTGGCCAGTCCTTTATCGACTTGATCTTTTCCGGATCCACGGACACTCCTTGATCCGAAACAATATGTCCAAGGAATCCAACGCTCTTCTGCCAAAGCAAGCATTTGCTTAACTTTGCAAAAAGCTTGTGCTCCCTTAACCGCTCCAAGACTGCCCTCAAGTGACTTTGATGAATTTCCCAGTCGTTCGAGTAAACAAGTATGTCATCAATGAAGATGATGAAAAAGTCGTCTAAGAATTCTCGGAATACACCATTCATCATCTTCATGAAGGATGTCGGTGCGTTTGTCAATCCTAATGGCATTACCACAAACTCGATGTGGTCGTACCTTGTTCAGAAAGCCATTTTCCGAATGTATGATGGCTCTATCGAAATTTGATGGTACCTCGAGGCCAAGTCTATCTTTGAGAACCACTTTGCACCTCGGAGATTATCCAACAATTCGTCTATCCGGGGCAATGGGTACTTATGTTTCACTGTCACCCTATTCATCCCCCGTAATCAATGCATAGCTTGAAACTACCATCCTTTTTCTTTACAAAAAAGAGTGGTGCACCTCATGGTGAACTACTTGGTCTAATAAATCCTTTCTCCAACAATTCTCCCAATTGTTTCTTTAAATCCGCCATTTCTGTCAGTGCCATTCGGTAAGGCGCTTTTGATATAGGGTTCGTCCCTGGTTCTAGCTCGATGGTAAATGGATCTGACCGATCCGGCGGCACTCCCCCTACCGCTTCAAACACATCAGAGAACTCACTTGTTATCGGAATATCTTTCAACTCCGCATTTTCCCCAACTTCTGTTGTTGTTATTGTGGCTAAGTATGGGGGCTGAGATGACCAAACTTCCCAAAGTTGATCTTATTCCTTGGAATCTCAATGTTCCTTCCTTTTTCTCAAAATTTACTTGCCCTTGGTGACAGTTAATGTGAGCCTTCTACTTCCCCAACCAGTCCATCCCCAAGATAACATCATGTTTCATTAGTGGAACAATGATCAGGTCAGTAGGCATATCGACACCATTGACAATGACCAGGATTCCTCAAACCATACCGGACGGGTACATCGCCTGTCCGTTGACTGCTCGGACCGTTCCATATCCGGTGTTTGGTTCTTTATTGAACCCACCTTCCCCTATCATTTCAAGGCTCACAAAACAATGTGTGGCCCCTGAATCAAACAAGGTGTGCGTTTCAACACCACCTATATTTAAGGTCCCTACACATTCCTCTAGAATGCTAAGTACCCATATCCCCCTTTCACATACATTATAATGCTATGTAATGCACTAATTGAACTTAGAAAGTTTCTCGTAACATACCAGTAATCGCCTTGAAATCCCCAGCAGCAGTTTCTTTGGACAGCTCGTACTCGCGTGGTGTGACAATATGTCTCTTTGGTGGTGGCGGTAAAGATTCCTTGCCACGGTTCCCACGTTGGTGGGTCTGTCTTCCCACATCAAGCTTCAGTCATTTCCTCCTAAAATGTCCCTCTTTTTCGCATAGGTAACAAGTCCTTGGCCCATCACCATTTTCCATCCTTGGACAATTCTGGATCGTGTGATCCTTGCTTCCACAATGATCACATGCACCAACGACATTCCAGCAAGAACCACTGTGGTGTTTTCCGCAAGTCCTACACTCTCCAAACTTAGCGTCGGACCTTGCGTTGTCCACCTTTTCCCATTTCCTCTTCCTATCTATGGTTTTGGGTGGGTGAGTCGAACACAAAGAAACCCTCTAGCGCCTAAGTTGTTTCTCTTCCTCCAACCAAGCTTCAATCACGACCGCCATTTCCACCACTTTAACAACCGTGTTAAAAACATCTGTGAAGCAATGGTTGTGGATTTCCACCCTTAGTTCGCGGATAAAACGAAGGACTTGTGATTTCTCATCTTCAATATTGTTTCCAACATAGCGCCTAAGGCAACTGAATTCAACATCATATACACAAACTGTCATATTCCCTTGTACCAGGTTCTGGTACGCACTTTCCAGTCGGTCCCATGCCTCTACGGGAAAGAATTTCTTGTTGAATTCCGCCTCAAAGTATGCAACGGTTAGGACTTGACCACATGTCCGTTTCTCAACCGTCACCCACCAATTATGTGCTTCCTCTTCAAGGAAATAGACGACAATGGCCTTTTGATACTCCTCCGGGCATCGAGTGGAATTAAAATTTCATACAATCGGATCCAACGCAGCCACGATCGGATCCAAACTCGCCGGAAAATGTTTTGTCCTCAGTCTCGAGACATGCTCCAACACATCCAAGTAGCCCCTTCTCTTTTTTGGAGAATCATCAGGACTTACTTTGCTGGTCTCCGTAACAATCTTGCTACGCACCGCTGGTACCACAGGATCCGGTACCAGTATCTTTGTGACCACGTCCAACTGTGCCATCATTGCCTTCATCGTCTCCCATTGTTCTTGGGACGATGGTACCGCATTTGGTTGCCCATTTGCGTTAGTTGCACCACTACTTTCCGGAATATCATTATCTGGTTGCTTCTCTCCATCCACAGGTTCGGCTGGTTTTTGGGCGTTCGTGTTCCCTGCCCCCCACGTTGACTATTCTCTTTGTGGCGTCAATGGTCTCATCAGCCAGCCCCTTGTCCTTCTTCCTCTTTTCCTTGTTGCTCTTACCCATCTGCAGAATTCATACATTTTAGTCACGGTTAAGTTAAATAAATCGCTAACACTAAGAACAACTACCGCGAGATCCCATTAACCCGATGAGTGGTGATACCCATAACCTGCACTATCAGTCCTAGAACCAAGCATGCTCTGATACCAACTTAAAAGACCCCGAACCCAGACATTTTATGGACAGTGAGGTTCTCTCGTACCTTACTCTCTACTTAGTCATATTTTATGGTCCATTATTTAAACAAAGTTCATTCGCACATTCTGAGATTCAATACTTAGAGTCTATATGATATAAACTTAGAGTAAAGCAAAAAATCGGGTATTGTATTAATTAATCAAAGGATTCGATACAACTTATGAGTTTGCAAATAAGCTAGTACAAGCTACATAATCGATCCTAGCTACCCTTAACACCACCACTCATCTTCCCGGCCATGATTCTCGCGCCTAAGCAGTTCCCTCTCCGCAATCACCCTCCTTTCCTGAAATCCAAGTAGCCATCAATAACATTTCCCTTTGGTCGTACAATGTCATGCAATGCATGCTAATTCAGAATATCCGTCCAGTACAGCAGTTGGCCGGTAGAGAGTTATCCCGCGCATCAGTTTGACGGTGTACCGAGGCATCTGCATATATCCCTCGTCCAACCACTGAGCGCGTTTACTTTTCTCCGACCATACCGTTTGTACATGGACACTCCAGGCGGTACACTGATCGGTAGGGAGGTAGCATGCGCATCAGTTCTCTCGTATCACGGTGAACCTAGTGGTTCCCGATCCACTTCCGAGCCGCACCCGTTTCCTCCGACCAACTGGACCAACCGAAGAATTATAAATGTTTATGTAGATGCAACTACCCCATCCCTCAGAACCCATTAGGTCGGTACTGTACCGTACCTCCGACCCTCAAACCTTACTCGCTGAACTCTCGGTCTCGGAAACCGTCTTCTCTATTTTATACTTGTTCTTTCTCAAGTTTTTGTTGTGTTTTTTGTTTCCGATGGTGTGTTTGGAATGAAGCCGCGCCATGTATATATAGGATCCTGGATGAGGTCTAGGCCCCAAAAGGCACCTATCCGAGAGAACTTTATTATTACAAAATCCGTCTCAAACGATCACAATTTTCACAGTAATCTATACTAGTAAAAAATAAAAGACTAGAAGTTTTGGCCAATTTAAAAAAATTAAATCTTTAGTCAAGATATAACAGCTAACAAGCGCTTTGAAAAGCCAAACCCAGCATAAGTTCTTTTGTTTTTTGTCGACATAAAAAACTTCCTAGCATAAGTTCATCTAGGGAGACCTTTTTTTCATTTAGGATTTTTCAAGTTTTAGTAGATTAGTTTAATACATTCTTTATATATTTGGAATAAGATTTGGCGAAAACTATATATATATATATATATTATTGGACTTTGATGTGACACTAACGTCCCTAACCTTTGTGCGCTCCCGTTCGATCGTGCCTGTTCGGTCACCGTGTCCCACCATCCTGACCGCTCACGAGCTCCCCAACTGACCTTCACACTGTCCACCACCGTCCAGCTGGCCTAGCTGGGTTGAGCTCCTTGGCAGCTGGTTGAGCTAGTGGAAGCTGACTAGCAGCTGGTCGAGCTGTCTATATATGGTCGGGAGCTAGTCGAGAGCTGGTCAATCCTTTGTCCCATACTTGGCATGTTTCCCTCTATGTCCGAGCTATCGAGTAGCTCCTTCCCGACCTGTCCGAGATCTCCCTGCCATCTCGAACAAAGTCACAGCCTACGATCCTACTCAGGATCGCGGGCGTTACACTGTCGGAAGTGGTCTAGTAATTTAAACCATTCACCAAGCAGGATCATAAATGAAAGCTGCAAAAGGAAAATAACTTACCTTTCCACTGTCAGAGTTGTATTCCTGAAGTATAAAGAGTTCATAGATGGAATCGGGGCACATGGGATACAGGGCTGGATGGATGATGAGGCAACGGTAACCAACGCTCCTTGGAGGTGTGGTCATAATGTTGTTTTTGTACAATCTGTTTAACTGACCTCGACACCAGAAAAACTCAAATATAGAGTTATGAAGACCGAACCGGGATATAGAAGATCTAAGACCTATCACATCGTCGATAGTGGTTCAGCGAGAGTATGTTCCTACATAGCTTGGCCAAAAGATGGTATGGTAACATGGTTTCAGAAGAATATTGCCAACACCATTTCCATGATATCAAATTATCTTTCAGGTGGAGTCATCGGCCACCGTAATAAATAATCGAAGCAACATATCAAAAGGTTTTGACAGGAAGAGGATAGTGACAGACCTGAACCATCGTTGTATTGGGTTTGTGCACAAGCTGCTATTAATGGGCCGAGAATTGATTCTAAGGCCCAACAGTTAGGAAAGGTCCACCAGGTGAGAACCTAGAGTTTCCTTTGTTACGCGGCAGCTGCGTCGAGGCGGGTACCTAATTAGCGAGAGACAAATCTCGGCGGGGAGATCGAGCTCCACGGAACCACTTTGCTCATGGTCTTTAAGGGTACTTCAATAGAGATTAGATTTAATCTGGATCTGCACACCATGGGTGAATTTGGGAATACTTGCTGCTAAATCAACATTGTGAGCAGAGGTTGGATCTGGAAGAGAGATATCAGCCAAATCCTCCTTCTTAAGCCATTGGATCCTGACTGACCGGAATAGGTTGAGGGTTTGAGCAAGGATTGGGAGGGTGTAAAAGTTTTAAAAGATTGAGATATGTGGCTGAAGAAGATTAAAGACGAAGATAAAAAGAGAACGGAAGCAAAGGAGAAAGAGGAATCCCGACGCTGGCGATTCATGCTTTCGCCGGCGCCGGAGAACAAAGCTTGAAGGAGTTTCTTGATGTTAGTGCTTGGGAGGGTTTTACGCCAGATTTTTGAAGTTTCAACCAGAATAATACTCTCATGTATATCAATTAACCTAATATCAGATTCTAGACTGCTCTTGCTACTCTAGAATACATAATAAACCAATCTAGATGAAGAATCTCTATAGATATTACCCTAACAATTTGATAACCTAACAATTCATGAATTCTTTTGAAAACCTAAACCTAACAAGAGATCTACTCAGACATGGTGAATGAAACAAACATCATGAAAAAAATAGATATCATTAAGAAATTAAAAGAAGAAGTAAGGGAGTTCTGAATCTTCTCTGAAGAAGCCTTGAGTCTTCTCTCCAAAAGCTCTCTAAAAATCTCTCAAGATTTTGATAAAAACAAACTTAGGTCTAAACAATGGCCTTAAAAACCTATATATATTCCTAAAACACGTCGAGGACTAATGTTGCAATTAAGAAAAACTTTTGTGGAAACTTTGTAAATCTTCAAAACTTGAGAATTCAGATTTCCATTCTGTTTGTGGTTTGGTGTCGATCGACACTAGGGAGTGTCGGTCGGCACTCTCGTCCATGCTCGGCTCCAATTTTTTTTTCCTTAGCTGAATTGCTCCAAAATCCCTCTAGTTTCTCCATTTTTCTCCTTTCGTGTCAAAATCCTGTAAAACCTGTACAGACTCACAAAAAACCTAGAAACACATCAAAAGACTCTAAAAAGACTCCTTATATCATGGTTAAAAACCACAAAAACCATGATATATCAACTGTCCCAGATTTAGCCCTTGCTTGCCCTCAAGCAAAATAAAAGATAAACTTGTGAAAGAGGTTTTGAAAACAGGTAACTCACTTAACTGTATATGATTCTCATCTGCACTCTTTCATTTTCCTGACTCAAGAACTTACTTCCTCTACTTAACCATGAGAAGCATCCACATTCCTTACTCAAATCCCACAATCATTTGGAATCTCTGAAATCTCCCTTGTCATCTTATTAGTCAATATTAAAGCACAAATAAGGTGAATTCTTACCAAGAGAATATCGATCAATGGCATATGGACTCTCTCCAGGCCAAGACATTCTTCATACATCTCTTTTTATTTCCCTTTTCTCATGTCCAAGGGGCTGATTTTTTTCCTAATTTTCTTGGGTATCATTGTATTATTTTATCAATCCCTTGCTCTTTTTTTCTTTTCTTTGGACAGGAATTCTAGGAATTTTGAAGTATGCACGGGTTTACTCGACATCCCTCAGCTCAATTCCTTTAGCCTTTATCCACATTCTTTTTTTTCTGATCTTTTCTGCTTTCTGATTTTTTTAGAGTACTGAAGGGAAGAGAGAGAGGAGACATACTTTTGAAGAAATGCAATGTCTTTTATGGCCTGAAGAAGAAGTCTAGTCCATTGTATACCAACTCCCTAGGTAAGAGAATTAAGTCCAGTTAAAATCCTGATAAAATTAGAGATTATGTTAGATCAATCAGATATCCATTGAATAAGGGCTTTCAGGATTGTTGATACAGCTCATAGTCTTTCTAAGCTTCAGTTCTAAGATCAAGAATATTAAAATAATCATTAGAGTGTTAGCCAAATAAGAGAAATCATTAGTTAAGATCACAAAAAGAAAATATTTGAAAAATTTGCCTCAAACTTTATGGTTTTGACTGGCACCACTGAAACTCAAAAACAAAAACGTATTTAGTCGATAACCTCTCCCAGACTTAAACAACACTCTCCCTAGTGTTATCAAGTAAAAGGGAAGCAAAAAGCAACAAAAAAGTAGTAAAATTTGTATGGAAAGAAGAACTGAAGCGATTTTTACCCACTGTTAACACTGGTGTCGATCGACACCATATAGTGTCGCTCGACACCCGCTGTGGATGGGGAGAAGTGTTCAGACATCCATTATTATTTGCAGTTAGTTTTGTGTTTCTGTCAATCGTTGGATGTTAGTTATGTTAAAAAGCATTAGAACAAAGGTTAAAAGCAACATGATAGAGATATAGTTCAAACTTTCATACAAAATTCATAAACAAAATGACTCAAATTCAAGAAGAAAAATGACTCAAAGTAAGAAGAAAAACCAACGAGTGGTTTGCCTCCCACTAAGCGTTTGTTTTCAGTCATTAGCTTGACTGTGGTGGAGCTCAGGCGTCCGGTGGATCAGAAAGTGGCAATGTATGCCTCCAAAAAAATGGCCTCTTCATCCAAGGGGGTGCATAGGCAGTAGTTGCATGAGATCGGCCAAGGATGCGAGGAACAGGACCATGGTGGAGCTTACGGGCGGGCGGGCTTCATTTATGTCATGTAAAATCATTAATAGAAGAAACAAGCGCTCTACGATAATCTCGTGGCCTGGTTAACTACAATACAGTTTTTAAACCTTTGAAATTCTTATTAATGATATGAGGGAGATTAGGTGAAGAAGATGTGTACCTTTGCCTTACATGCATACTCTGGAGTTTAGAATGTGAAATTTTCTATTTGCAACAGCTTTCTTACTTTGAGCATAGAGAACATCCTGCAATTCATCAGTTCTGAACCTGATGCTCATGTTTCTACTTCTTCTCTTCAGTTTATCTTCTCAACAGTACCTAACTCCTTCACATACCCAGCAGTAATGTCTTCATGAATCTCTATTATCGGATCATCATCAAAGGCAATCTCCACTGGAAATGTCTGCCCATCAATAGTGGGCGCTAGGCCTGGACATTCGGGTACCCGTTCGGGTTCGGTTTGGATAACTCGGAATTTTTGGTTTTCGGGTTTAAATGTATAGGACTCGTTCGGGTATTTCTAGACTTCGGGTTCAGATCGGGTTCGGTTCGGATATTTCGGGTTCGGATTCGGATTACTCGAAATTCACAAAACTGAAAATTTTAGTATCTAATTTAGTCTAAATAATTCAATAATACGCAATATATCAAAAAATTTTGAGTATTTTTTACCCAAATTTACTAATATACAGTTTAAATACTTCAAATTATCGAAAATATCTAAAAATCTGAATATTTTGAACACTTATATTATTAAAATTATAAATATTACTAATATATTACTACTATATATTAATAATGTGGGTATATTCGGATACCCGTTCGGATTTCGGTTCGGATTCGGGTTTTCGGATACCCTCCGCAGCTAGTCCATCTCAAAGTTTATAACTAAATCTTCCACATTCAGCGCTATGTGTCCCTTCTTAACATCAATGATGGAACCAGCTGTAGCCAAGAATGAGCGACCCAAGATGAGAGGATCACTAGACTCTTTGTCATACTCCAATACCACAAAGTCAATGGGAATCATGAAGTCTCCAACCTTAATTGGAATATCCTCTAAAACACCTTCGTAAAAAGTGATTTCTATGCCGGTTGTCTTTCCAAAATTATGAGGTTCCAGTGGGATTGTTTTCTGTTGTCCTGTGCGAGGATTTGGAATTTGGGTGTGATCGTTTCACAAGTGCATAGAGAGCAAACTAAGTCAATGTTTGAAGAAATCCGTGAAAAACAAGCCAAAATCAGAGAAGATAGGATGACAGAGAACGAAGAGTTTGCTAAAACAGTCAAGTCACTAACTTTGGGTTTGAAGGTCGACGACATGGAGGAAGAAAAAGAATTAACTTTTGTATCAAAGCTAAAACTGAAAGCAGGCAACTCCAATGGCGGTTTACTAAGCAGAGAACAATATAGTAATCATTCAGGTAGACTTTGTGCAAGACTTTCAGTTGGAAGAGAGTGTGGGCATCATTTGATAGACAGTGGTGGTGAGTGGGCTGTGAGACATATTGGTGCCTTCATGAGGAAGAAAAAGCTGGATCCTTGAGGGGTGATTTCAGGGTGCATAAAACGCTAATTGGAGGACTAGAGATGAGAAAATAGTGGTGCCTTCATCCAAGATGGAATTTCCACCCTATGATGGATTGGCGAATGCCGTCGAGTGGCTGCAGAAGTGTGAGGATTATTTTGATGATCAAGGGATATACAATGATGATGCAAAGGTGCGCCAAGAAACATATATTTTAATAGGAAAGCATATCACTGGCACAACAACTTGCAGAGACGAGTTACTCGTCGACTTGGCTGGGGAGAGTTTAATAGTATCTGCAAGAGTAGATTTGGGCAAGCAGATGCAGTTAATCCTGTTGGAGAACTGTGTAACTTACAACACACCAAAACGGTAGATAAATATTGTGAACAGTTTGAGGAGTGTTTGGGAAGACAAACAAGGTTGATGGGAGAACAACAACTTTGGCAGTTTTGTGCAGGCTTAACTGACTCCTTGAGGAAAGAATGGAGTATTTGAGGCCATAAACAACTATCGAGGCTATGGAGTATGCAAGAGACAATGAGTATAAGATTGAAAGAGACAAAAGAACTCAGACATTTGGCGAACATTTAGCCCCTATAACACGTTATTCTGGCCCTATGACAAGATCAGCCAGGGTGGGACAGCTAGGAGTAACAAACCGAGTTGGGGATCTAACAAAAGAGCGTCAACCCATTCTAAGCAAAATATTACAAAGCCCCCTAGAAGAAGATTATTAATTTTGAGATGGCGGAAAGGAGAGACAAAGGACTTTGTTTTAATTGCGAGGAATTATATGCTCGAGGTCATGTTTGTAAACCAGTGTTATTCCACACATGGCTAGTCGCGGCTGGATAGGGGCAAGAGGATGAACTGCTTGATGGAGAAGAAATGTAAATCTCTCTACGTGCAATGAAAAGAGAACAAAATGACAAAACTTTTCTGGTGCAGATATTGCCAATGAGACAGGCTAGATCTTGTTAGATACAGGAAGCACTTATAATTTCATCAAAAGTAGTGTGGCTGCAAAATTGGGAATTCCAATGCCGAAAAAAACAGGAAGGGTAGTTTTGTTAAGAGATGGTGGTAAATGTCAAGTTGACGGGTTTTGTAAAGACTCGCAATGACAGTCCAAGGGCATCATTTTTTGGTTGATTGTTTTGCGATACCGCTTAGTAGCTTTGATGTGATATTAGGGATACATTGGTTGAATGCTATAGGACATGTTATGTGGGATGGTCCAGCAAGAACGATAGAATTTGATCGTCAAGGAAAAATGATTACATGGAAAAGTGAAACAAACACTAAAAGGGAGCAAGAAACCAGTTTAAAAACCATCAGTAGCATTAAAACTCTTGACAATTGGTTTGAAGAAGAAGAGGAGATATTTTTAACCCATGGAGATAATGATGATGAAATCTCTATACAAAAGATAGCAAAGGATGCAACATCAGTTTTGGTTCCAAGAACATTCGTTGGGTTTAAAGGATTGTTAAACAACCATTCCCGTTTTTTTTATAATAATAATAATAATAAATCTCTAGTGGTCTCATACCCACTAGAAACCTAACAACAAACATGAACAGCGCATAACGCAAACAATTCCAGTAACCAAATAAAATCCAACAATGAAACCATCCAATAACCAAAACAATCAAATAACAATTCCAACATCCTGCAATGTTCTATCAACTCAATCTAGCAACCTAACAACAGCTAGAAAACAATCAATCAAGCCTCTAGAACATTCTCCTCCTCATCGCCTTGATTCCACGATCATACTTTGCCTTTACCTGCACCACAAACACAAATTGAGATGCATGGGTATTGTCATAAACACTCAGTGAGACCATCCTCCCATCTACTGGGCTACAAACACAAGCAACTAAGATTCTATTATTAAAGCCAAAGAACCAAACATAAACAACACAACAAATCAGAAAAACAAGACTTGGTTAAGTCGGGTGTCGACCGACACTAGGTCGATGTCGACTGACACTAGGTCTGGTGTCGACCGATGCTATGTCGGTGTCGACCGTCACTCAACAAACAAGGTGTCGACCAACATTTAACTGGTGTTGATCGACACCGCCTTCGCAGGCACGATCCGCACGAAGCCGAACGTCGAACCTCCATTCCAAATCGTCTCCAACCCGTCCCAAACTCCTCAGGAACCTATATGAACACGAAAAAAAACAACTCCCACACAAGCAGAACACCACAAACAACAAAGAACAACCAAAACAACAGAGATCTTAGGCTTAGATCAGCCATGTTCAAGCACTCACCTCTTTTGCAGGAAGATTTGGTTGAGAAACGGTGGAAACAACACCTCAAGAAGCTTCTCCTTCGTTCCCAGCAACAGCTCTCTCTTCTACAGCCACAGATCTCTCCAAAAACACCAAGAACAATCCCAGAAACCTCACAACTCACAAACTCTCTCTTTTATCTCTATTCTTCTGCAAACGGCGACAAAAACACTTTCTAAACCCTCAATTCGTCGCTTCCCACTTATATATTCGGTTTAGATAAACCAAATAAACCAAACCAAACCGAAATCGCGAATTAAAACAATCTGGTCGAACCAGAAAAAGTTGGTGTCGATCGACACTCATCCCCAAATTTCACTATTTGGTTCGTGTGATCATAATCAATCTTCTACAAGGGACTAATCCAGTTGTGGTTTGGCCTTACTGCTATCCACATTTTTTGACAGATGAGACTGAAAAGTCGTGCACAAAAATGCTAAAAATGGAGTCATTCGCCAAGATCTTCTCCTTTTTCATCTCCGGTATTGGTTGTCAAATAATCTAATGAAACATGGAGATTTTGCATTGATTTCAGGGAATTGAACAAACTGACGGTTAAAGATAAATTTCCAATTCCAATCGTAGATGAGCTCCTCAACGAGCTACATGGAGCACATTTTTTCACGAAGCTAGACCTCACGTCGTACTATCACCAAGTTCGAATGTTTAAAGCAAACATTGGAAAAAGGGGATTTCGAACTCATCATGGGCATTACGAATTTTTGGGCTCTCAAATGCTTCGTCAACATTTCAAAGCCTCATGAATTCGGTGTTTCAAGGAGTACTACAAAAATTTGTCCTCGTATTTTTTGATGACATTCTTATTCACATCACTATTTTGGATGATCGTTTTACAACACATCTGCACTGTTTTTGAGCTCCTACCAAGACATAAGCTATTCTTAAAACATTTCAAGTGTTCATTTGAAAAGACTGAAGTTGGGTACTTATGACACGTTATTTCTTATGATGGAGTTAAAGTCGACACAACTAAGGTTGCCGCTGTTTGGGACTGGCCACGGCCAATATCTACAAAGGCTGTGCATGGATGTCTACAGTTGTCTGGCTATTATAGGAAGTTTATAAAAGACAAGGAACTGTGGCTACACTGTTGACAAACATTCTAGGGAAAACAGGATTCTTTGGAATGAAGAGGTAGAAAAAACATTTACAACATTGAAAAATGCTTTGTCTGAAGCATCAGTGTTGGCATTTCCGGATTTTACCAAGGACTTTGTGGGTGAATGTGATGCTTCGAAAAGTGGGATTGGAGTTGTACTTCATCAACATGGACACCCGATAGCATTTTTTAGTCTCAAACTAGCCGAACACCACAACAAGCTAGCTGCTTATGAGAGAGAGCTTATTGGTCTTGCAAAGGCAGTCATTCATAGGCGACCATACTTATGGGGAAGACGGTTTACTATACGAACTGATCATTACAGTCTTAAGTTCATACTTGAACAACGCTTGTCAATAACACTACAAATTCACTGGATTAGTAAGTTGTTGGGGTTTGACTTTACAGTTGAATTTTGTTCGGGCAAATTAAATAAGGTTGCAGATGCATTGTCACAATGTAGTGAGAATGAAGTTGAGGGAGAATGAGTGGTTTATACGATACAAGGGTCTGGCTCAGGAATTCTTGAACGATTAAAAATTAAAATTGCAACTCAACCTCACCTCACCGAAATTCGCGATAAGATAATACGAGGAGAGCTTCCTCGTGAATGGGAGGCTCGAGAACGGCTGATTTTTTTAAGGGGAGATTTTACATCTCGAACGAATCAACCTTGGTCTGCGAAGTGGTATCGGGATTTCACAACTTTGGTCATCATGGGATTTAAAAAACCATTGATCGAATTTGACGAGATTTTTATTGGAAAAGGTGGAAGAAGACTATTCAAAAATTTGTGAGGGAGTCTCAAATTTTCCAGCGAAACAAATGGGAAACGTTACAACATGTTGGATTGCTACAACCACTTCAGGTTCCTACGCAAGTTTGGTCGGATATTTCTATGGATTTCGTGGAAGCTTTGCCTAAAGTTTCTGGGAAAACAGTGATCTTAGTAGTGGTTGATTGTTTCTCAAAATATGCTCACTTCATTGCTCTTAGTCATCTGTATACTACTAGCTCCGTAGCACAAGTATTTTTTCGTGACATTGTGCGTTTAGATGGTATTCCCGAGACCATATTAACTGATCGTGATAAAGTATTTCGAAACCTATTTTGGCGAGAATTGTGGAGATTGATGGGGACAAAATTGTGTTTCACTACGGCATGTCGACCGCAGTCTGATGGGCATACATAAATTGTTAATCGGACCTTGGAAATGTATCTTTTTTGTTTAACAAGTGATGCTCCGCATAACTAGCTTAGTTGGCTTCCTTGGGTTGAATATTGCTATAATACGTCATTTCATATTGGGCTAAAGTCAACACCATTTCGAGTAGCATATGGGAGGGAGCCTCCACATCTCCTTGATTATGTGGGAGGTGGTACGCGAGTGGAAGCAGTTGATGTCGCATTGGAACAGCAAGATGAATTCCTAGCATTGGCAAGAGAAAGACTTCTCGAAGCTTAGCAGCGGATGAAGCTCACATATGATAACCATCATCGGTTTGTTAAGTTTCAGGTGGGAGATTGGGTGTGGCTCAAATTATAATTATACCAACAGTTAACGGTCACTAAGAAGGCTTACATGAAACTATCCCCAAAATATTATGCTCCATTTGAAGTTGCCACACGTATAGGAACAATTTTGTACCCTTTACACCTTCCGGAGGGATCAAAAATTCATGATATGTTTCATGTTTCTCTTTTGAAGGGTCATTGAAACGAGCGCACCCAGATTCCCAATCCTCACATAGATTCCACAAAAAACGATCTCACCGGAACCCCATAATTCTGATGAGACAAACGGCGTAAAAATCGCTCTTTACAAAAACTCCCATAAGTACACTCTCCTAATGTCGGTCGACACCGACGCCTACGACATCACTTCCGTCGACTCCTCCTCACCAAAATCTAACCCCAGATGTTTTCCTATGACCCAAACACACAATAACATGCTGGTGTCGACCAATACCACCTTGGTGACGCTCGACACCCCAACATTACCATCACACGTCCATGGAAAACGTCTATGCTAACCTTTGGTTAATTCACAAACTAACCGTTTATTCCAAAAATCTACCGTTGGATATGAAGCCTATAGCAACATGAAGCTTCCCACCAAATTTTCATTTCATCCTTCAAACGTTGCCCCGAAGTAGCCATCTCGGACTAGTCCGTGCTGTCCGCACGTAAGTGTTGGTGTCGACCGACACCAACCCATAAACCACGATTTAGGCTTCTCCTTCTGCCACTTTTGGCTGCAAAAAACTAACTCTCCATAATACTCACTTCTCATACGAATAATCACAAACAACATAGCTTCACAAGGTAACAACCAAGGAAAAAAAACCCATGAATTCTTCTCAATCCATCTTACCCATCACAAATCCATCACAATCATCCTAAAACCCTAGATAAGCCTAACATCAACCACCTACCATGGTTTAGGGACAAAATCTGAGGAAGGAGCAACACCTCACCACTAACAGTGCTCCTTGTCCTCCTCCACGCCACAACATCACCACTCCCCTTCATTGCCATCCCCAAAACCATCTCCTCACCTCCCTAACCTCCAAAGATACACAAAAATCTCTTCTCTTCTCTAGGGCAGGAAAACGGCTGGGCAGGGAACCCCTAAAGCAAAGAGGGCGTTCTCCATTTATAGGAAAATTTTAGGGCTTCTCCAAAACCGCTAAATCGCATAAAACCGAAGAAAGAAACAAACTGTCTAATCTTAAATGTTGCTAGGTCGACCGATACCCCTTGGTGTCGCTCGACACCAAGCACACAAACGTTTCCGGGTTACGGGCATTAAGTCGTAAAGGGGAACGACCCGACGTCGTCACTCCTTTACCTTCGTTTTTGCAGGGACGGCTGGCTCCAACCAAGCCACACAAACTAGTCAAGACACGTAAGAGAGGTGATATTAGGCAAGTGCTGATCAAATGGACTAAAGATGCAAAAGATGAGGCAACATGGGAGGATGCGTCCAAACACATTGAAGCGTATCTAGAATTGGAGCTTGACGACAAGCTCCTAGTGGAGGAGGAGAGTAATGTTACACGCTATGTGATTAAGTATCATAGAAGGAACAAGAAGACTTGAGAAGCTTCTTATGTAGACTTACTTCTGTTTCCTTTTTAGATTCAATTATGGTTTTGGCAATTTTACTTAATTAGTAATTAAGAGTCGGTTGTAAGAGTTTTTATTAAAAGGGAACTGAAACATGAATAAAGACATCTTCCAACATTAACCTCATTCTCTAGCAAGAGGCTTAGGTTAAAGGAAGCTTAAGTTTTTACGTTCTCTTGTTTCATAAGCAACTTTAAGCAACTTACAACGGCTCTGATTACTAGGTCCGCAACAAATAACAATAAATCTTACAATGGTACAACATTTCCTATTACCTTTTAAAAACAAAACAGAAAACTTTCGAATACTAATCTTGGATGGTGTAACAATAGTCTAACTTTTGTTTGTTGGATGAGTATGACTCTTGACTTTAGTGTTTCATTAAGAAAGCTGAAACAATGTGAAAATGCCCCGGACAAAATGAAAGGGATCATGAAATGCTTTTAGTGTTTCAACTGGTAAGATGAAGAATGTGCAACTTATCCAACTTGCATTTTACATTGTCGGCCATGGCCCATAGTGGTTCTTGAGCCTTGTGAGTTATTTTCGTCTCAAATCCACCGTGCATGTGTGCTCTAGCTTTGCTTGGCGAATTTGGAAATGGTCAAATGCATCAACTTTGGCAGCATAAACACGCCAATGACAGGTTTTGCCGTTTTGACAATACATTTCAACACCATAAACTTAGGGATTGAACGACGGGTACGAAAATGGAAATTTCTGTTGATTTTGTGGATTGCAATTTTTATCTTAATTAATTATAATATAAAATTAATTTATATGTGATTATTAACATAATACTATAATATGTGATTATTATCATAATACATATGTACATATGTATATTAATCTGTACAATTGAAATATTGTTTTATTTACTACCTGTCTTTTTTCCAGCTTTTTCGGTTGATTACAACGCTAATTTTCGTGTTTATACTTTATATGTTTAGTGGAATACTGTTTTGAGTAGACTTAAGTGTTTATTTTAAATTTTGATAAAACTTTCAGATGGCTTTTGAGAAGTCAATTATATCGGCTTGGTTTCTTTCGTTTACCGTATCATTTTCAGTATTGGTTTATTTGGATTTGTTTTTCACTTTTTTATTTCTTATATATAAAAAAATACCTAAATTTCTGCAAAATTTTCAAAATTCTAAAAGTCGGGAAGTATCATCCCAAAATAAAACCTAATGTGAAACCCATTCCAAAATTAATATTTATTGTTTAAATTTGGATGAATTTAACTACCCAAATTTTCTGAATCCATGATGTTTTCCAAAACTTTAATCTCTTATTTACTTAAGATAGTCTAAATAAATTTTCTTTTCAAATGGACACACCAACCTCCAACCCATCATATATATTAAATAAGTCAAATGAACAAACAACTAGTATATCTAGTAAGAAATCATACTTTAGAATATATATTTTTTATATTATAGCTAAAATTAAAAAATTGATTTTTTTGGCTTTACACATGCAACACAGCACCAAAATAGTTTTTTTGGATTTTTCTATCTCTTCTTTTAATCCTCACATGTTCTCTCTTTTGAGTTTATAATTAATTTGTTTATTTTTAGGCAATATATATAGTTATCTAATAGTGAGTATTATCATATTACCATATATACATATGTCCATTAATCACACAACATATTTACCAATTATGCTTTCACATTACTAACAGATTTTTTTTTACTGTTTTCTGTTGATTACGGACATGATTGGTTATAGATTTTTGACTCTAGATTTTAACATGTATATTTTTTGTGATTGTAGATTTTATTCTTGTAGTATTTTAGCTATAGAAATTATAAATTTGGAAAGCTTAATATTATGTGCGTTAGAAAAAAAATGCTTTATATAGCCAAAAATATGAATTAAAGAAATATTTTGGCTATAAATAATAAAAAAGTCAACATTTCTAAAGGTTGATTTGATTCATTTCAAATTTTTAAGATTTTTTTTTTTTTGCTTTGTAAAGTTTCTAAACATTTTTCGATCAAATCCTACAAGTGTGGTTTCGTGTTTATGTGTATTGTTTTTACTAGACTTTGGTGCTTATTCTAAATTTTGTTTAAATCTTTCGGATGGCTCTAGAGAAATCAATTAAATCGACTTGGTTTCTTTGTTTTCTCATATCCCTCTCAAGCTTTGCTGGTTTATCTGGATTATATTTCACTTTGTAATTTCTTTTCTATGTAATATAAATTTTATAATAATCTTTTTTATAAAAAATTTCCTAAATTTTTTAAAATACTGAAAACTCAAAAATATCATCCCAAAAAATAAAATTTAGCTTATAATAACCGTTCTAAAAATGTGGATAATTTTAAGTATCCAAATTAAATTCGTGATATATTTTATTTAAAATAATTTAAATAACTTTTTTTTTCTTTGAAATGGACACACCAACTTCCAGCCAATCATATAAATTAAATAAGTCAAATGGAAAAAACAAGTATATATATATACTAGATGTAGACCCGCCCGATGCGCGGGTTTAAAGTTATATAAACTAAATTAAATTTAACAAACATATATGAAAATTTGTTGTATGTTATTTGTAAATTTTATTTTTGTTATAATAGACTGATTTATATCCATTTATAAATCTTTTATGTATGTTACTATTAAAAGTATATTTTTTATACTTAAATATAATCTATGTTACAAATATATTATTTATCATCACCTAGAAAATATCTATATAAACACATTAAGCCAACTATTTTACTTTCTCTTATGCGTAGTTTTTTTATTACTAAAATTGTTGGTTCAAAAAACATTTTTGAATAAAAAACATATTACATAATATACTAATCATTGATGTATCATCACAATAATATATGATCACCATAAAGAAAATCTCGGCTCCGCCTTCATCTCTCATGGAGAGAACCTTGGCTCTGCCTTCCTCCCTATGGGAGATAACTTTGCGTCCAACCTCCTGCACCTTCCTCACTTGAAGAGATAACCTTGTTTCCAACCTTCTTCACCATAAAGAGAACCTTGGCTCTGCCCTCCTCCTATGTAGAGAGAACATGTTCATGTCCTTTTGCTATATCAAAATGGCTTGCTCCGACAACCAATGAAAGTAAAAACCTTTTTCTAACGTCACAAAATCTTTTGATAGTAACTAATGTTAAATTTTCTAATGTATTTGTGATAGTAACTATGCCAAAGTGAAAGTAAAATGGTTGGCTTAATGTATTTATATATTACATAATATACTAATCAATGATGAATCATCATAATAATGTATGATCGCCATGGAGAAAATCTCGGCTCCTCTCTCATCCGTTATGGATAGAACCTTGCGTCCAACCTCCTCCACCATGGAGAGAACCTTGGTTCCGCCTTCCTCCCTTTGGGAGATAACCTTGCGTCCAGCTTCTTCCACCTTCCTCCCTTGGGTAGATAACCTTGCATCCAACTTCCTCAACCTTCTTCTCTTGGGTAGATAACCTTGTGTCCAACCTTCTCCATCATAGCGAGAACCTCGGCTCTGCCCTCCTCCTGTGTGGAGAGAAAATGTTCACGTCTTTTTGCTATCTCAAAATGGCTTGTTCGGACAACCAATGAAATTAAAAACCTTTTTCTAACGTCACAAAATCTTTTGATAATAACTAATGTTAAATTTCCCACTGTATTCGTGAAAGTGTCTTTGACACACCATGACGAAGCCTCTGTCTCTGTAACGCCTCAACCGCCACATTGCTTAGTAAGCCCATGTCCACTCTCAGTCCATGGGCCCACCTTCCTAAGTGCGCCCAACATCTATTCCCGGCTCGTGGACCCACTCATATTTGATGGTCGGTTTGTTATGCATGGGAGGCTTTGAAAACTTGTTTACCAACCTTACAAATCAACAAATGACTTTTCCTGTGTTTTGTCATCACTCGCACAGTTCCGACAATCACTTACATGAAGGTCACCCATCATAAAGTTCTCTAAAGACCCTTGACCAAAAAAATAAGTGCATTTTGGTGACGTATATGGCCAAATCAATTGTTTTAAACATTTCTGCAAACCAGGGTGTCAGAGTGTTTGAGCTCATATGGATCTACCAACAACGATTTATCTTTTCCAATCTATCTATCTATGTTTGTTGTACGCTTGTATTTGATTAGCCTATTTTATCCATTCATTAGCTTGATGAGCTTTTACTCGTTATTTTCCTTTGTGATTGAATGAATAATGGTAACAATTATGTTTGCAAAAAAAAAATGTTTATGACCAACCAATAAAAGTTGAGAAATTAGAAAAAAAAAATTTAGCATAATTTAAGAAACAATAGAAAATTATAAGCATGGTAATATAAGAATCCTAAATAATTCAATGATGAAAATTTAAATTAAATTAAATAATCTAAAAATACTACAATAAATTTTAAATTACAGTATCAAGAAAAGAATACGCATATATTAATTTTTTTTTTGCTTAATATATTAATCTTACCTATTCCCAACTCAAAAGACGAAAGTAGGTGAAAATTTTAGTAAAAAAAATAAAAAAATTTTACTTTCCCATTAAAAAATAAATTCCAATTAAGCAAAGTTGAAAAGAGTGTTTTTGAATAAATTATTTAAATATGAGACAATATATTTTTATATAGATGTGAGTATTTCTAATATTTAGAATTAATAATTATCTATATTTTCCTTAATGTTTTTTCTATATTTGTTTTTGTAGAATTAATAACTTAAAATTAAAAATAAGGAAATCTTATTATATAAAGTATGGTTTCAAAAAGTTACTAACTCACCAGATCGTGACACGTGTCAATTTCAAAATTTACTAACTCATCAGATCGTGACAAGTGTCAATTTTACATAAATTTTTAATTTTAAAAGAAGAAAATCTTAATAACTCACCAGATCGTGACACGTGTCAATTTCAAAAGTTACTAACTCACCAGATCGTGACAAGTGTCAATTTTACACAAATTTCTAATTTTAAAATAAAAAAATTACTAATCATAAAATCTTATTATAAAAAGTTGGGTTTTCAAAATTAGCCATTAATAAGATCATGACATGTGTCAAGTTTACTGATGAGATGTTGACATTTGTCAAAAATTATTATTTTTTCAAAAAAACTAATTAAGATAATAGCATTAAATCTACATAAAGTTTACATGTTTATATCTAAAAAGAAATTTCCTAAATCAAAAAGGAAAATTAACAAACTAATATATCTTTCATTGTACGCTAATTATATTATATGTGTTTTTTTAATTAGATTTGGACATGTATAAGCAAAAAACATAATTCATTAAACCTGTATATTATTATTAATCAATAAATAGGGAATAACAAATTTAAAAAGAATAACATAAGTTATGTCAAAAGAATTGTTATTTTTGAAACGTAATATGACAGCTAATTAAGAAAATAACATTATATCTACATAAATTTACATGTTTAGAAAGCTTTCATGTTTGATTTTTTCCTGTTATAATTTTGCTTATCTATTGTGGGTCTTTTATTCGTGCAGGTTCTTCTATGGAAGCTATCATATGCAATGAAATGGAATCAAAGTATATAAATCCCGCTAAATTAATCGAGGATGGAGATACTGATGGATTTTCCAAAAGTGATTCTACAGTTAGTAGCATTATAAGTTTCGAAAATTAATCGATGGTTGATGTTTCTGGTCAAAATCTATAGTTTTCTCTTCTAGATAATGTCAATGATTCCGGTACTGAAACAAAAGCTACTTGATCGAGTAATTGAGAAGCGATTTTGAAATTTGGGAAGTTAGAACTGTAAACCGTTTTAAAATTGTTTTTAAACCGGATTTATGTGGTTTTTTTATCGGATTTGGTTAGTAAACCGTTTAAACCCAGGTATATAGAGAAATATATGAGAACTTTTGATTGGGTAGAAATAGGTTGAGAACTTACGATTCGAGAATATTTGAGACGAGGTCATAGTTCTAAGTAATTTTGGTACAATGCGATACTTCTGAGGAGTAAACATGTCATCGATCCTTTTAACGTGATTATGACATATATCATGTTTTTGATTGTTTCTAAAGTTTTTATTTTGAATTGTTTATAATTTTCAATTTTTTTAATTTTATTATGTTATATTAACTTTCTTTCAATTTTTCAATAAAAAACTTTTATTGGATTGGTCATAAAATCATTGTACTCGAGTAGATAATTTTCACCAGTTGTTCATCCAAAATATCTTTGGAGTAGAAAAATTTATGGTTAAAAAAATTATGTCACAAAACAATTTTAATAATTATAAGAACTATAATTGTGCCAAAATGAAAGTAAAGCAACATAAAATTTGTTTAATTTGTTTAAAATATATTTTAGGTGGTGATAAAGAGCATACTTTAACAATAAAATAGTTTTGGTGTAATAGCATATTTTTAATGGTAAAACATACAGTAAAATTGTATATGGTTATTAACTATATGTTGTTTTGATAAATTCTTTGCATGTAAGATATTTTGTAATCATTTGTGAAATGTTCTTGAATTTTGACAATAATAATATTTGTAATGATGAGTATTTGGCAAAAGTTTTGGTGGGGTATAAATTAACTTTAGATTATTGTAATAATTGTTATAATATATTTAAAATATAAAAACATAAATAAGTGTATGAAGGTAAATACAAATTCGATTTTTTTCTCTAACTAAAATTATTAAAATATTTACTTCAAGAAATATTTTTTGTTTCAATTTTTAAAAAATTGTTTAGGGTTTAGAATTTATTTTCTTCAGCAATTTTAAAACCCGCATATCATGCGGGCCCTTACCTAGTAATATTATAATTTTGAATTTTATGATATATATATATATATAATCTCCTTATAATTATTTAAATATATTTTGTATTTTTAAATTTTTTGATAATTATCTTTTTATATTGTTAATACTTTTAAAAACAAATATATTTTTTTTTTGTAATCCAATTCTTCCTATTAAGTATTAACTTTTAGAGTTGTAAAAATCTAAGATTAATAACTTGACACATGTCAAAATCTTATTATTGGCTAACTTTCAAAACCCAACTTTATAATATATATATATATATATATATATATATTTAAATTAAAGATTTACGTAAATAAGTCAAATGGAACAAACAATGAGTATATATATAATTAAAATAAGGATTAGCGTAAATAAGTAAAGTATTACATGTGCAATTATCTTCCTTAAAAAAACATTAAAAGATTTGAAGTAAACAGATCACATAGCCGTCGTGTTGCTCTTCATCGTAGTTATCGTCGCTGATTCACTCACCAAAGACAACAACAACATCACAAGAAAGCGTCCTCTTTTATAGGACCCTCTCCCCCCTCTCTGTTTCTCTCTGTCTCTCCTCTCCCAGTTATAATTGTAGAATCTGTTGTCATTTTCACAACGACTTGGCTCCCTCTCTTCCCATTCGTTGCTCTCTTCTGGAACTGAAGAATCAGGTAAACGATCCTTACAGATCTCTGTTTCCATCATTTGATCGTATTCTCACTTTCGGGGATCTGACTCGTAAACGAGATTGGTCCCTTGTTGACTTTTACTTGCATTCACATTTGACACCATTTTGTGTAGATTGATTAGCTATTATGGCCCATACAGCAGATTCTGTGAATCCGAAAGGTAACAACTCTCTCTTTTTTCATAAATCATTGGCAAAACTGAAATTGAAAGATCAAAACTTTTGAATACATGAATGTTTCATTGTCACAGATGTTTGCATTGTGGGTGTTGCACGCACTCCAATGGGTGGCTTTCTTGGATCTCTTTCGTCTTTGCCTGCTACAAAGCTTGGATCTTTAGCTATTGCAGGTACAAAACAGATCTTACTTCTGTGCAAAGTCTTTAGTTTTGTATATAATAATTTGACGTGCCCGTGTTGGTTTTATTACTGATTCAGCTGCTTTGAAGAGAGCAAATGTTGATCCATCTCTTGTCCAAGAAGTTGTATTTGGCAATGTTCTTAGTGCTAATTTGGGTCAAGCTCCTGCTCGTCAGGCTGCTTTAGGTGCAGGAATCCCTAACTCTGTTATTTGTACCACTGTCAACAAGGTTTGTGCATCAGGCATGAAAGGTGAGAGAACTTTGGGACATTTGGGCTCTGTTTTTTTATTTAGACTTTGGATTTGATTCTTTTAACAAGGGCTTTTTGGGTGGTTTTCAGCGGTAATGATTGCTGCACAAAGTATCCAGTTAGGGATCAATGACGTAGTTGTGGCTGGTGGCATGGAAAGCATGTCTAATACACCTAAATATTTGGCAGAAGCGAGGTAGTGATGTGGTTTTACGCAATCGTTTGGTCTTTGTACACTATGCAATATTGTATCTTATTCAAATTTTTGATGCAGGAAAGGATCTCGATTTGGTCATGATTCAGTAGTAGATGGAATGCTAAAGGATGGACTTTGGGATGTCTATAACGACTGTGGGATGGGAAGTTGCGCAGAATTGTGCGCTGAGAAGTTTGAGATAACAAGGGAGCAGCAAGTATGTTGTTCCTTAATTTTATTTGAATTAACAGTTCTTTGATGTTTGCTATGTATATGTCCCCCATTAACTTGTAATCTGTAGATACTCTGCATAAACCTTTTGTATACTTCCAGTGTCTTATATTCTTGCTCCTGATGTCTTGATAAATTAGCTATGATAGTTTACCTCTCTCTCTGAAACTGTGAATTACACAAATTGGTTAGTTGGGCTCATTGTTTATGGTAAACTCAAAACACCAGTTGATTAGTGTCTTACTGATAATTTATGCAGGATGACTATGCAGTTCAGAGTTTTGAGCGTGGTATTGCTGCCCAGGAAGCTGGGGCCTTCACATGGGAAATCGTCCCGGTTAGTATGTTTTTGTATTGTTTTGGCTTTAGGTTAGTGCGTTATATTTGGTGAATATACACTAAGGTAATTTGGTTATGCAGGTTGAAGTTTCTGGAGGAAGAGGTAGGCCATCAACCATTGTTGACAAGGATGAAGGTCTTGGGAAGGTGATTTTTATCCCCTTTTTGGTTATAGATTATGCATTAATACTCCAATGAACCTGAGCTTCTGTTTTTTTCATTTTATATTCACCTGTTGCATACATTATTTTTTTTCCTAACGGAACTAAGCTAAACCGTAGAGTATTTCCATTGGCTACTTCTGAAGAAGTTTTGATCCATGTTCCTGTTTGCTAGTCATAAATTTTAGTGATATGTATCTTTTACTGTATGAAGCATTACACGTTACGAAATGAACCTTATAGTTAGATAATTCCATAAAATGAGGTCTAATTTATTGATTTGCTTCATGTACGATATCGCATTGTCTCAGTTTGATGCTGCAAAGTTGAGGAAACTCCGTCCTAGTTTCAAGGAGAATGGAGGCACTGTTACAGCTGGAAATGCATCTAGCATAAGGTCCTTTTCCCATATGACCATATATATATATCTTATGTTTTAGAGAAGCAATGTGACCTATGAAATAGATCTTGGTTAGACTTGCAACTTCTCTTTTTGTAAGTAAAATTTGCCTCCTGTTGACAGTGATGGTGCAGCTGCTCTTGTCCTAGTGAGTGGAGAGAAGGCGCTTCAGCTAGGACTTCAAGTGCTCGCAAAAATTAAAGGTTATGGTGATGCAGCTCAGGTGCGTTACTTATAATTTTTCCCTCCCTTCTTAAATACAACAATTTAAGATGTCTTATTCGATTCACTAAGTGAGACTTCAACCCTGCAGGAACCAGAGTTTTTCACTACTGCTCCTGCTCTTGCGATACCAAAAGCCATTGCACATGCTGGTTTGGAATCTTCTCAAGTTGATTACTATGAGATCAATGAAGCATTTGCAGTAAGAAAATTAGACTTCTTCCCCTAAAGAATAGACAACCGTTTGCGATGGCTAATTTTTGCTAAACTGCCTGTTTTCCCAGGTTGTAGCACTAGCTAATCAAAAGCTACTTGGGATTAGTCCGGTAAGTCTTTAAAACATCATCTTCTCAGTCAATTTACTTAAGTGATTTCATTAACATTCCTCTTTCCTTAACAGGAGAAGGTGAACGTAAACGGAGGAGCTGTCTCTTTAGGACATCCTCTAGGCTGCAGTGGCGCCCGTATTCTAATCACATTGCTTGGGGTACTAAAGAAGAGAAACGGAAAGTACGGTGTGGGAGGAGTGTGCAACGGAGGCGGAGGTGCTTCTGCTCTTGTTCTTGAACTCCTTTGATGCATTATGAATCCAGGTAACGCACATTCTGTGTAGTTTTCATAGATCGACGATATAAAATGCGGGACAGGAACTCATGATATCGTGCCCATGTGTGTGTTTTCTTTCCCTCAGGGTGGTAAACTATATAGATGGATCTATCTCTCTTCCAACTTCCAAGAGTCAGCAATTGCACTTTTAAGTTATATGTTAGTTGGTCTCTCAATAAAGGAGTGATCGTCGATGTTGTTAAGTCTATTTATTTATATGAAAACTCGATTCTATTTTTTTTTTCTTATTGTGACAGTCAGTTCTAAATTATGGACCAATTTATCGTAGTTAATGATTTGTCCTCATGTACTGCCGGAAATTTTTTATTGAATCATCGACCAATGCATTGACTTGGCTAAACCATACAGAAGAGATTTGACATTTGATAGGTAAATTTAAGTACACATTGTGTAATGTATGACAAGAGAAATAAAAAAAATTGGACATTTCTGTAAAGACACAAGCCTCTGCACACTTGAATGAGCAGGGCACTTCGAAGAAAAAAAAGAGCCTTTATCAAGAGACGCAGTGAAGATTTTTCTCTATACAAAAGCTTTCTACTCTGAGATATCTCTTCCAAAAAGGGTGCTGATTGCCTTCCCGGGATCGCTTTGTTTAATAAGTGATTCACCGACTAGAACCTAATAACAGAAAAAGAAAAATCACATGGGAGCTAAGATTAGGTGAACCAGCATTTTGAGGAATGTTATCTTTGACCATCAAGTTTGTGTAAGCTTACTGCTTTGACGCCGGCTTCTTGTACAAAGGCGATATCTTCGGGAGTGAATAACCCAGATTCTCCAACCACCTACCGTGTAAAGACAAGTTGAGGATAGACAAACTTTAAGGGAGGTGTGTGTTTACATTGTAAGGGGGGTAAGAGAAACAAGGGATGTGAATACTACTACTTACGAGGATGTCTTTTTGACGGATCAGTTCGCCACGCTCTCCTTCAAGAAGCTTCTTTGTGATACCAAGATCTACCTCAAATGTTTCTGAAAGAAAGGGTGGTAAAACGGATCAAGAAAGAATGTATTCTCTGGCTTTGAAGGAGGTCTTGTTCAAGCATTTACCAAGGTTACGGTTATTGATGCCAATGAGATCGACTCCTTCAATTGCAAGAACACGATCCATCTCCCTTTCGTCATGAACCTAATGGCAAGTGGTAACCAGAAAAAATCAGGATTACGAAGAGGCAGAAGCATTTCTTTTGTTGAGGCATATATGAAAGTGGCTCCCCAGAAGAAACACATACAAACCTCCACAAGTGTAGCCATTCCAAGTATTTTGCAAATCTTAATCATGTATTTGATGTCAAGGTCAGGTAACACAGAAGCGATCAACAGAACTGCATCTGCGCCCTTGCTTCTACCATAGTAAATCTGCCATGCCTCAACAATGAACTCTTTCAACAGCAAAGGGCACTGCATTTTTTTTTTATGAAAAGACATCAGAACTATGCATGTCACTGTTGGACAAAGAATCTGAACAGGATTAAACAGAGAAAGCATGAACCTTTACACCAGCTTCCCTTATAGCTTGCAGGTTCTCATAGCTTCCCTATATGAAACAGATCATGGCTTCATTACGAACAAGGTATTCATACTTAAGTTGATCTCAAATTTCTTTACAGCATTACCTTGAAGTATTTTTCATCTGTCAAAACACTAAGACATGCTGCTCCACCCTTCTCATAAGCTTGTGCAATTTCAACCTAAGATATCAAGCCTTCAGCCATAATTCTTTCAATCCCGAAACTTATTCACACTGACAGAATAGGAAGAGAGAGGTGAGTTCATACCGGGTTAAAATCCTCTCTTAGAATTCCTCTGCTTGGTGAAGCTTTCTTAACCTCAGCTATTAAACCAGGCAACCCGGTTCTTTGATGAGCAGATCTAAGAGCACCAATGAAGTCTTGAGCAGGTGGAACATTATCAAGAGCCTTCTTCAAGGTATAAAGTGGCTTTCTCTCTTTCATCTGCGAATGTAGCAAACCTTGGGAATCAAAGCAACTTGGGAACATAAATGAAAGAAACAAAGAAGCATACCTGAGAAACTTCTTTATCCTTGTGCCATACAATCTCTTCCAAAATGTTACGAGGCGTATTGCCCTCGTTCTGAAGGCGGAACTCAAAAGGTCCAACGTAATGCAATGGAGGTCCAGTTGGTGGTCTTCTCCTTATCTTAATACCCTGACTTTCAACTACTTCATTCTGGTATATATTCACTTCTTGCTCACTGATCTTGAGATCACTCACTTTACCCTCCAATGCTGAATCAGAACCTTCTGTAATTCCAGACTAACCAAAAAAAAAACATAAAAGTTCTCAACATAATATACACTTAGTTTCTTCACTACATAACAGATTCTCAAGTGCACTCAATGTTCAACAAGCAATTCCAGGATACTAGGAGGACCTACCTAACATCGATTCTGACTTTTTTTATTTATCCCAACTCCAAAAGCTATTGATACCACCAACTCGATTCATAGTGAAATTTACGAAATTGCAACTATGGTGTGTATACATGAAGATGGAATTGGATGAAAGATGAAACCTTTTGATGAGCACGAAGAGGAGCACAAGAAGAGGGTTTGGTAAGTCTGTTGTGGAAGTTAAACGTAGAGAGACGCCGTTGAATGGCGGAGGAAGGTAAGGGCTGAAGGGTTAAACAAAGTCCTTCCATTTTTTCTAAGTCTTCTCCGTCGCCGGCGATGCTATCTGTTGAGTGGAGGAGACAGTTTTGACTTTTGAATAGTACCCCAAACGCCGCATCTCATAGAGATATTAATTTTGATTTTTTTTTTCCCTACCACATATAAGTTAAAATATCATTTTACTATTGGTTGCATAATTTCTTTTTGAAATAATTTTTTTTTTTTTCACAACTGTTTCTATTTATTAAAGCCAAATTGACAAGCCAACATTACAAACAAACCAAAGCCTTACAAACAAAACAAATTAAATAAGTCTAGATAAACAAGCCTAACATAAAAGTCCATGCCCAAATTGTAAAACCCTTCCTTAAAAATTGAAGAGCATCTGTGACATGACACAAGAGAAACATGATAGATGACACATGCGAAGTCGAAGAAGCTGGAATTTCCGGTCACCGGCAGCCGAAACTATCGCCGAAAAACTTCAAATCCAGCCGAAAACGCCGACAAACAACATGGAATTCTCGATCTGCACCCACAAGAAAGGGCGAATTCCAATTTGCTGAGATTATGACTCCATCTAAAGCAAAACTTCTTAATCTTCTTCTTCAATAAAAAAAAGATTTCAATCTTCAAGAAAGTAGATCTACACCAGAAACTTTGAAACCCAAGGATCTGCAACTCATGAATGGCAAAGATTATTCAACCCAGAAAAAACAACAACAACGAGAAAAAACAAAAAAAAAACTTAAATCTAAACCGAGCTGAACATAACGTTGCCGACGAGGCCAACGCATGCCGGAAACTAAGCCGGACATGACATCGCCGAGGAGGCCAACGCATGCCGGAAGCAAATTCGGACATGAAGTCGCCGAGGGGCCAACTCATGTCGGAATCAAAGCTGTCCATCACCGTTAAAGAAAACGGTCAATGACGGAAACAAAACCCGATCCAAACACACACATAAGAAGCCGATGTTGGACGGATTGAAGCTGGTTTAAATCACCGGACGTCTTTGTCGGAGCGAATCAAACTTCGGAGGAAAACTTCGATAAAAGTTTCTCTCTCTGAAAAATTGGGAGAGAGAAAAGAAAGAAACTATGGTTTTTTCCTTTTTGAAATAAATTTAAAACAACAAATTATAATCCGATTTATTTTAATTAATATAATATAATTCCAAACAAGTAAAAATACTATTTAATTCCAGCCACGTATAAGTGAAAGCAACATTTTCCTATTGGTTACATAAATTCCTTTTTTTTTAATATAACGCAACAGGCAAAGTCAAAGCTAACTTTAAAAGCAAATAAACCAAATTAAAGGATGAGAATGATGTTTCTTGGTTTCTACCATCACTCTTGCTAGGTCTCCAAGATTTCTCAACTCAGCAAACATTTCATTTCTTCGCACATTATCAATAGAAATATGAAGTTGTTACTCAAGAGATATGCACTCCACACGACTAAAATCTTCAGGATAAAACTCAGCCAATCTCAACAACCTCTTTTTATCAGAATAATGAAATGAAGCAATAGGACTTAAAACTGATGTGCAAACGAGTAATTCAGAGTTTACTTTGTTGAAGCGATCATTAAACTCTTGAAGCTGCATATCCAAAACGGTATAAAAGCAATTTACTTGGTAATGATGCAAATTGGTTATGTTGGTCTTTTTCGTGGCTTTCTTGGATCAATAAAGTCTTCCTCCATGTTGAGAATCTCAATGTTGTGTTTCTCACAAAAATTTAAAACATTCTCGTCGAAAGAATTCCATCCTCCATCTCTTAACTTTTGTAGTTCTCGCTTCGTGGATTCAACTAATGAGATATCATTTAAAATGTCTTGATCTTTTCTTTGCAAAGCCATTGACACTCTGTCAGTCCTAGAAGAAGCAACAACATGTGTAGATAGATTACACAATCGAAAGTATAAGTGAATTTGAGAAGACCATTTGCTTGACTTCTTTGGGCGTTGTCTATACCTTCATCCTGGACATACTCAAGGACCTTAAATGTAGAAGAAAATAAGTCAAATAACCGCAACAATGTGTTATAATGAGATCCCCAACGTGTAGCTCCTGGACTTTGAAGTGAAGACTCTTGATTCAACCATTTTCCAATCTTAATTTCACCACTACTTATTCCTTTCTTAATTTCAGCCCGCTGGATTTCTCGTATCAAATCCTTTCTTTTGCAAGAATCTATAACCACGTTTACTAACACAGATACCTTATCAAAGAAATCTCCAACTTCAAAATGTTTCTATGCAACCGCAACAACAACCAATTGGAGTTGGTGAGCAAAACAGTATGCATAGTACGCAGAACTACTTTCTCTTGAAATCAATGTTCTCAACCCATTAAGGTTACCTCTCATATTTGCTGCTCCATCATAGCCTTGGCCTCTCAACTGTTTTATACTCAAAACTATATTTACCAAATAATGAGTCAATACCAGATTTCAGAGATAAAGAACATGTCTCCTACACATGGATAAGACCAACAAATCACTCTTTCACTATACCATGTTTATCAACAAAACGAAATACTATAACCATTTGCTCTTTCTTAGAAGAGTCAGCCGATTCATCCACCAATAGAGCAAATACATCATTATCAATATCTTGAAGTATGGACTGAACTACTTATTCTGAAAAGCAATTAACAATGTCTTTTTGAATTGGATGAGACACCATTTGGTTATTTCCTGGAGCATTCTTCAACACAGCCTTATTCACAACCTCATTTTGTTCAGCAGTATACTTCACTAACTCCAAAATTTCCTCCATTACTAGAATCCATTGTCTCATCATGGCCACAGAATGGTAGTCGTTGTCTCAATAAATATCTAGAAGCATCGACTGAAGCATTTAATCAAACACAATACTCATCCTTCATGACATTGGTTTGTTTGTACAGAGCATGCTTAATTGATTGACCTTGTCTCACCAAATCTTCACACTGCTTCTTAGTTGTGTTATGAAAGCTATTTATTCCTTTACCGATATGAATAGAGAATCTATCCGAATTATTCCAACAATTGAATCCCTCTGTCACAAATCCAATTTTGCCACCTTTCGCTTTGTTTATATCTTCGAACAAATAACAACACAAACAATATGCCTTTTCTGTCTGCACATTGTATTCAAACCAATCACCATACTGATCAAACCAACTAGGATGAAACCGCCTAACTGTATTCCCAGTATTCCCTACAAGTCGTTGCTCAAAAGTATGACTAAGAGGTTGACAAGGTCCTCTAATCCAATACTTACGTCTGACCTCGTCTCTTTGATTAGGATGATATTCCATAATTGCTTTCCTCTCACCAGGATCATGTGGCAAATTATCCGAGTCGAGATATCATCCATAGATGGAGATTTTCGTTTCATTACTCACCTACAAAAACAAATCAAGTTAACATCGTTTGAGAACCAAAGATCATGAATTATCATAATAACACAGACAAAATAAATTAAGCAAATTAACAAAATTTTAACAAATTAATGAGATTGGAATTGAAAGAACAAATAATCAAAAATAATCATCTATGAAAAATGGATGATGATTGAAACGAAAGCATAATCTAAAACAGATTAAAGTAAAATATAAAAAAAGTAAAAATAGATCTCACCTCAAATTCAACTCAAAAACCGCAACTGAAGGGTTTTCCTACTCTGTTTTTGATGTGTTTCTTGTCACCGAAGAGAAGGGAAGAGAAGATGCTAGAATTTTGTATTTTGCTTCCTTTTATTTTAGTAAGATTTTTTAAACTGTTATCTAGGCTTATTCTAAAATAAAATATGAGTCCAGTCCATTTCATAAATGTAAACCCCGTTTATATATTTTTAGTGAGGTATTTCATAAATGTAAGTCCAGTTAATTTTTTTGTGGGGTCAAAATAAGATATTTAATAGGGTAATTATATTATGTATATATAAAAAAATTATTTTTTAAAATTTTGGTGGGGTCGACTGACCCCATTCCTCTCTTACTGCCTCGCCCCTGATCTGGATTCTAATCCTATTGCGATCTTGAGATTAGTAGATGATGATTCTAAAGCTTGGTTCTTAGCACAAATGGAGGAGATGAGTGATCTTGGGCAGGATGTCCCAAAGACGCCACATGGAAAATCGTCTGGTTTTTTATGGAACATCATCCTACGAAATATTTGTGTTTTGTAGATAGTTCCTGGAAATCTACGGATCAATTTGCAGGTAGAGGTTGGTTTTGTTCTTCCCCGTTCGGGGAAGGTCCCGCTATGGGGGCAGCCATCTCCGCTACAGTCTTTCCCCGATTCACGCCGAGATTGAAGCTTTTGTCTGGGCGATGCGTTGCATGATTGGGACGGATAATGAGAATGTCGTTTTCGTTACTGACTGCTCTGATTTGATGAAGATGGTGTCTTCGCCTTCGAAGTGGCCATCGTTCAAACCTAATCTGGAAGAGATTCAGCTCGACAGAGAGGAGTTTACGTTGTTTTCCTTGGTCTTAATTTCTTGTCGTCATAATGGTAAAGCATACACTTTGGCGCGGCTTGTGCGTTCTGAAACGCGCTTGACGACCTATGTAAATAATGTCCCTTCGCATTGGCTCGTTTGAATCAATCTAGTTTTTTTTGTTTGTTGTTGAAACATTAGTTAGAAAATAACTCCAAGATTGGACGAAACAAATAATTAACCGATTTATTTCAAAAAAAACTAAATTTATTTCATCAAATCCAACAAACTTAATAAAAATCAAACATATTTGATCAAAGAAAATCAAGATTCCTAAAAATCTAGTGACGTTAAAAATTAAATAGAAAATAGAGCAATTTTTTTTAATCATTTGGTAAGACTTATTGCTCCACCAATGGTCAGGCTCCGGTGGCTGGCTAATCTACAACAATTACTCACATTGCAGTGGGCACTGGCTATGGTTTTTACTTGTACTGTATCTAGTCATTCCTGTAATTTTGTGATACATGCATCTACATAGGCGGGAAAGTTCACAATCACATTTCTTCTAGATAATTATATTTTTTCTTTGTGTCACAAATCGTCGAAGAAAAGAAAAAAAAAATAACAAAAAAGAAAAAAAAAATTGTAACCACTTCTTACTACTCGTTTTTGTAGGAGTGGTCATGTACGTTCAGATGGTAATTTATGTTACAAAAGAAAGATATTTTGTTAATGCGACTAACTTTTTCTTGAAAGAACTTAACAAACCGTCGTCGGAAATAATAGTGGACACACATTTTGTTTTCTTTTAGAAATATATATTCCTTGATGTGAATTTATCCCCTTTATGTTTAGTTTTGTGGTATGCGTTTTCTCTGAAGCAGCAAACAACCACATAAATAAATAAATAACTTCGCAATGATTATATAGAGGCGTTGAGGCCGAAAGTAAAAGAGCAAATGAGACATCCACCATGATTCTAAGTGGAGTAGAAGAAATGACACTGTAGAGCATGACGATTTAACATTCGTCGCTACAAGCTCGTTACAAAAGTCTAAATCTTCGGCAATTTAGATTGAAGTAAGCAATGGAAATAAGTAATTTATATCAAAGTCAAATTACATCAATCAAGAAACAAAACTCGCCAAAGACCTTGGGAGGTAAACGAATCACTTGACAATTTTATATCTTCCATGCATCCAATTACAAGATCGAATAAAGAAGTATGCATGTTCCTTTATGTTCGCTATACTATTTTTATTTGAATACTTTAGATGTTTCTTTTCTTCGTTAAGATTATTTCATTTTCGTGTTTGGCATATTCGTTGATTTTTCGGACTCTATGACGTTGGTATAGTGGTTAGTTATTGACTAATGAAGTTTACACTTTACAGGTATGTGGTATATATAAGAGACAAAAAAACTCTAGAAGTGAATGAGTACTGCAATATGAATAAGGTACGATTCAAACAAAACTGACTATATTTTTATTATATTTTTTATTCAAACAAAAAAATGATAAACGAAATACAAAGATACAAACATCTATGTTAAATAGGATGGTTCAATCAGATAAACTAAGCTGATCCAATTTGGATAGGGAAAAGATTAACAGAAACTACATCGAGTTATAATTTAGGCAAAATGGCTTAACACTTATCATATGCCGAAATTGAAAAGTACACCAAAACTTAGTTTCAAATTGAATTTAACAAATACTAGACTCAACTATTAAAATTACTTTTATATAGGTTTTTAATTTTGAACCGTAAAATAAAAAATCAGACCAAAATTAAATTAAGGAAGTTCTTACCAAGTTCATGCTTCTTAACTTCCTAGTTTCTGCTTTAGGCCGAAGATTTTGGCAATCTATACACATTTATAATGTTGATCATATTCATGATAACTCATATAGTAGACAAATTAAATGAGAGTTTTTGAAGGTACAAAGAGAAAGGCATATCACATAGCATGAATATATATAGAGTGTTTACATGGAAGTTAATATTGATATCTGATAGAGAAAGCAGAAACATAGTTCTGCTAATTATTAGCACATTATAAAAGCATAAAACATGTTTAATACTAAAAACTTCTTGAAACGAAGTCTCAAAAGGGTTTATGTCACAATTACTGTCTGGGAACAATGATGATCCCTGAGTCTGCGAGAAGGAGGGAAGAGGGGAGCAAAGATAAACATCTGAGGGATGCAATCAGCATGGAGACCCAAAAGGGCATGGCAGCAAGAAGGTCCCACGTTCCCGAATTGTCCGTTTGTTATGGACCGGAATATTTCGGGTACACAGTCGGGAATCATTTCTAGTGATGACCAACAATCTACTTGGAAAGGTTGCGGTGACGGCAAGGGTTGAGCTGTAACGAACACGGCAATGCATACAACTGAAAGAAGGATCAAGAAGAACTTGTCCATCCACATGTTGATGAGAGTTTTGGAATGAATTATTGAGTTTTTATATTTGATAGGAGTAGTCAGTGATTGGATTTATATAAGATGAAGCAAATGTGAAAGTTTTAAGTGAATGTTTTTGTGAAGAATGATGGAGGCACTCTTGGGGTGACCCCAAATAAAGGTTAACAGTTTGTTAGGTTGTCTTTTTTTTTTTGGTGATTATTTTATTAAAAAAATATAGTAAAACTTCTATTATTTAATACTTGAAAATTTAATAAACACTATAATGTTATGAAAGTCAAAAATAGAAGGAGGGCAAAGTCACAAAAGAATGTATGCATGTGGTAAATGTTAAGTAACTTATGTGGAGCTAATCGTCCCTATGCAAGCAGAGTAACTTATCTTTTTACTTTTATAAGATAGATGAATACGATTTACGAACTTCAATTATAGAAGAAGTTTAAACTAATTCTTTTTATTCAGGATCCTGATCCTTCTGTTGATATAAATTTTTCACTAAATCAAACAGTTTTTATAACCTATACAATAATAATTTGAAAGTTTGATGCCGAACAAAGTTATTGCTAAATTAGAGGATGGGTTATAAAGGTTAAAGGTACATGAAACTGCCACATTTGGTTGGAACCTTACATTAATGTAGCCTGCATTATTCACCAGATTCCAATTGTTGTCTACGTCCTTCTCTTCTCTCTCTTGTTTTTTTTCCTTTGTTTCTGAATAATTAAAATGTCGCATGTGACCCTCTGCGCTGAAGGGAATTCATAAATCATAAAGATAAGCACCGCCACGTGTAAACGTAATCCACCCGTGGATTTCGTATCGTCTTCCACAGTTACACCTCTGTTCAATTATTCATAACATACTCAAAACGCATAATAATAATAATAATAATATTAATAATAATAATAATATTAATAATAATAATAATATCGTTAAGAATGCATGAAAAAAATTATTTTATTAGAGGCAAATTTTCAAAAATAATGAAAAGCATCATATTCGAAAAATATCACAACTTTTTATGTTTATAGTATTTTTTTAAAACTAAAACTTTTGATAATATTTTTAAAACATTAAATGAATAATAATTTTTTTTGCAATAAAATTTGTTAATATGATATTTACGAATTTTGTCTTTTATTATCTAGAATGGTAAGTGAAGAATAGTTTGATTGATTTTGTTTACCATTTTAATTTTCTTTTCTTATAATATCTTTGTTAATATTTTATTTAAGTCGATAACTATGACAACTAATATATATATATATATAAAAGTGAACAAATTAATTTAGTGAAGATTTTTGTTCTTAATACGGAAACAAATAACAATCATATTATTTTTTGAAACTGCCACAATTAAAAATGGTAACGTATCTCCATTTTATTTTTCTTTTCCAACATTGGAAGGTTTAGTAAGATTTCTTACTAAGAGAAATCTTAATTTACTATGTATATTTTAATTAATGCATCGTGGTCCCGTGACACCACATTCGCCTATATAAGTAAAGTCTACACGCAATATCAAGAAACAAACCATAGCCATAATATTTCTTAAAGATAATCTTTTTTGGTGTGAAGAACAAAAACAAAAAAAAAATGTGTCCGGTGGAGAACAAATGGGTCAAGGTAAAAATTCAATCTTTCAATCTTCAAAATATAATTAACGATTCTTGAAAAAAAAAAACTGATCTTGATTATGTTGATCAGGTGGGTCAAAAGGGAGCTGGTCCTGGACCGAGAAGCTCACACGCCATGACCGTCGTTGGGAACAAAGTTTACTGTTTCGGCGGTGAGCTGAAGCCGACGATTCATATCGACAACGATCTTTACGTTTTCGATCTCCAGAGTCAAGAATGGTCTATAGCTCCTGCGACAGGGGAGGCTCCTTTCCCCTGTTTTGGAGTCTCCATGGTCACGATCGGTACAACGATCTACGTCTACGGTGGCCGTGATGATCAGCGGAAGTACAACGGTTTGTATTCTTACGACACTGTGACTAATGAGTGGAAAATGTTATCTCCTGTTGAAGAAGGGCTCCCTGGTCGTAGCTATCATTCAATGGCTTGTGATGATCGTAAAGTTTATGTCTTTGGTGGTGTTACTGCTAAGGGACGTGTGAACACGCTTCACGCTTACGATGTTGTTGATCAGAAGTGGGTTGAGTATCCTGATGCTGGGGAAGCTTGTAAAGGGAGAGGAGCACCGGGGCTTGTGGTTGTGCAAGGGAAAATTTGGGTTTTGTTTGGGTTTGATGGTAATGAATTGGGTGATATTCATTGTTTTGATCTGGCTAGTGAGAAATGGACTGCTGTGGAGACCACCGGGGATGTGCCGTCGGCGAGAAGCGTGTTTCCGGCGGTTTCTTACGGGAAATACATTGTTATATATGGTGGGGAGGAAGAGCCGCATGAGCTTATGCATATGGGAGCTGGGAAGATGTGTGGTGAGGTTTACAAGCTTGATACAGAGACGTTAGTGTGGGAGAGGATTGTGTGTGGGAAAGAGGAGGAGAAGCCGAGCCAACGCGGGTGGTGTGCGTTTACTGCAGCGGTTAAGGATGGTGAGGAAGGTCTGTTGGTTCATGGTGGGAATTGTCCGACCAATGAGCGGCTTGATGATTTGGTGTTTTGGGGTTTCTCTCATCTTAATGCCAATCAATGAGTTACCTTTGTGTCTTTTCGTTTGTAAACTACTTTGTGCGCGTGCGTGTTGCTGTTTTAAGGAGTTTATGTGTTGATGATATGTAACTTCTAAAGTGTTCAAGTTTAAGGAACTATGTGTGTTGAAAAATTTGCTACCTGTTCCAAATATTTGTTTGGTGTTGTCGAGTCTCATTCTCAAAATTAAAGTGTAACACCACCATGGTGAGACATTTGCAACATTCCTATCACTATGCTTCAATTGCGTGTAACAATTGATCACCGTTTTGAGACATTACGATTTGGGGATAGTATGATTATGTGAAAGGGGATAGAACTTTTATCTTTCGTTACATAAACAGATGCTTGATTTCTGTATTGTATTATAATACAGTTTCCATAGTTTTTTTTAAAAAACTAGCTAGATTAGTCAATGAAATGACGCTCCTTAGAGCAAGTTAAACGATGGAGTGTTAAAAAAAATTTTAAGTATGTTTTTAATTATAATAATTAGAAATAATGAAGTTAAAAACTTTTTTTAAAAACTGTAAAATGGTATGCTCCAATGTTAAGATCTTAATTTTGGGTTCTTAAATTTTTTAAAAAGTTAATTTGAAAAGTAAAATATGTCAACTACCAGGCATTCAACTCAAACACTAAGCATTGAACTCAAACACTAAGGGGTTATTGGTTTGAGAGTTAAATATAATTTTAATGACTTAAAATGTTATGTAAAATATGTTATTTAATCAAGACTTTTTAAAATTCTTTTAAAATTTGGTGTTATTAGTTGTGGATTTATAAAAAGTAATCTAAAATCTTGATAAATCTAATGTTATTGGATTAAGAGTTTTATAAAGTCATTAAAAGTTTTATGTTATTCAAGAATCTTGGATTGTTAATGAATTCAAATATTATGTTATTGATTTAAGATTTTATATCATTTTCTTCATAAAAAAAGTCATGAAAACTCTCTCATCAAATAGAGAGATTTGTGAATCATAATTCATGACTTTTTGGTGTTCTTTTACTCAGTGGCCTCAGCTTCGATGGCTTTTCTTCTCCGCATCCCACACTCCTCTCCGCTGCCCCAGAACAAAAGTGATACAAAAAAATCCAAGTTTGATTGGCATATTGGAAAACAAAAAAAAACGGCTTTGATCATAGAAGAACACGAGCAACATCACTTGCTTCGCAGATGAGAACATGTTTTCCTCCATTCAGATTATAAGCAAACTCGTGTTGGGCCTTTTCATATTCATCCTTCACATATAAAGCAGTTGCCTCTGCTTTTTTATGCATCTACAAAGGCGACACAACGTCCCCCGAAACCTGCACCAATGAACCGAGCACCATATATAGTAACTCAATTTTTTTTTGTTTGACATCCTACACCAAAACTCAATTAAGGGGGAGTGTTAAAACATAATTGAGTTTTGTATAACATAAAGTTACGTACGTTAAGAGTCATGATTTATATGTTGTGTCTTATGAAGAGTCATGTCTTTTCTTATTATACAACACAATGTTTCACTCGTAAAAATACAGATCGAGTCTCTATTTCCTGCAATACAAAAGTCTGTAATACAATTCAGTTTCTCATATCAATAAAGTTGCGTGTTTGATTAAAGAGAGAATCGTTTATTATTATGTTCTTTACTCTATCTCTCATACTCTGTTTTTTTTGTTGTTGATAAAAGCCAAAACCAACGAGTATGACTTTGGCGTTAGGGTTCTGGAGATTTTAACCTCCCACCATGTCTTCCTTGGTCTCTTTCTCTTTATATTTTTTTTATCTATTTTTTGACAAAAGAGTTGAATAATCAAGAGAATATTGTCCAATATTTTTTTAGAAAGTTTGCAAAATTTTATGAAAGATTTTACAAGATTAGGAAATACAAATCAGCAAGATTTTAAAAAACTTTCTAAACAATCTGTTAGAATCTTTCATTTTGCAAGATTATACTTTTATTTAAAGTCATTAAAATTCTCATTAAATCCCAAACCAATACCTCCCCCTAACTCGAGAAAGAAGATGAATTAAACAAGATTCTGAGAAAGTGAAATGGAAAGGCAGCAAAACATAATGGGTATGAGAGAAACTTACTTGTGTATGGGTCTGAAACTAACTTGGTGAGGTTATCTCCAAGACAGCAAAAAACAAAAAAACAAAGAATAGTTAACAGGACTATCAAACACACATTCACCTGCAAAAAAAAAAAAAAACAGCTTAAGATTTATAGCAATATCTTAATGATTCCGAGATTATGTTAATCAACACAACACATTGGAATGTAAGTGAAGACTTCTTGGTGTTTACTAACCTTTTCTTCTTTCTTTGAGCTGAGTTTTCATTGTAATATCTTTTGGGGTTTGGTTCAAAAGTACTAAACCCAATGTTTATAAGCAATCCGGTGAAGCTGATCAATACCCTGCAAGCACACCTGCTCCTGCTACTCCTAGAAGCATGTTGGCAGTAACTCCTCTATATAGCGCATAGGCTACATTCCCAGCAAACCACTTCAAGTAACCATCTTTCTCTTTGGAACATCCGAGAAGGCTCTTGAAGTAACCTTTAAATGCAAAGTTGGAAGCCTAAGAGCAATTAAATTTTAGTGATTTACAACCAAAACCAGCTATGATTCTGCTAATTTCTCTATTCTTTTTCTAAAAAATGAAATCAAATTCCAGAAACTAAATCAATAAAAATCGAAACTTTATCCTTATGCACACACCGCCACTAAACCAGGCTAAATCAGCTCTTCCCAAGACTGAATATTTTGATCAACTAAAGTAGATTCTGTTAAAAACAGAGTCACATACAATAAGAAAAGAGGTACATTGATGGACCATATCCAGAAACTTAGACAAACTCCAACTGAAATTTTGATTTCCAGACTAACATGAAATTTAGACAATAGTACTCAAGTTACAAAACAGAGAAATCAAATAGATGATAAGAAGAAGACTGCTTACCCTTTCGAAGAAGAAGCTTCAAGACTTTGATTTGAAGTGAGGGGATTTTACTCCTCTCTCTTCTCCCGGAAACGATGAGATGATGAGTCAGATAAATAAAAACCATTAGATAGATATGCCCAAACCATATTCTTATTTATTCCCATACACAAATTCTTTAGCCCTTATTTGTCCGGGTCTTAATCAATTTCAAAACAAAGTAATCGAAGAAGAAGTAGAGGAAGAGATGAAACTCACATCCTGAACTTGCTAAAATCAAACACCCAATTGACAAAGACCCAATTTTAATCAAACAAATTTACAGCAAAAAACAAAGACCCAATCGACAGTCATAGACACTAATCTTGCTAAAATAAATACCCAATCGAAAGAACCCTAATTTTACTAGTCAATTCCCAAATCAGTAAACTCTAAATTTCTAATTTCTACTCTCAATTCAGAAGATAGTAAAGATCTACACTTCAAAACAGATATAGGCGGATTAGAAAACCAATTTCCGACACATCTCTTCTCTCAATTCGACGATTGAGACTTCAGAGGAAAATCACAGAGGAGGAGGATTGGGTCGAAAGAAACGAAGGAAAGAAGAAGAAAATCTTTGGTCGAAGTTTTTTTGTTTGTTTTGTTATTTCCAACAACCAATCAGAGACCAACACATATGAGATCCTTAATGATCCTAAAATTGCTTATCTTAGGATCGATTTTAACATTTATAATGTATTTTGATTTATTTTTAAGGTTAAGCATCTCTTTAAAATCCCTTTAAAATCACCGTTGAACTTGCTCTTAGTTGGAATATTTTTGTGGCGAAAACAATGTGGAATCTGAAATCAAGTATGAAAAGGAGTAGTCAATGAAACGATGTTACCAAGAATAATTGAGTATACTATATATGTTAACAAAGAGGGCTAGATCTGAATCCTCTTAAGAAGAAAATTTAGTAAAAGCTTAGACAATTTAATAAAAAACAAGAACTAAAAACAAGGGAGACTTGCAAAATTAGACCCCTAACTTGAGTCAATTGCAATGTTAGACCTCTCTTTTTCTCTCTACAACATTTGTCACTTTCTCTCTATTAAATCCTTGTACATTCATTGTATTCACAAAATTGCTATTATTTCTGATTTATTTGAATTTCTTGCGAAAATGTTTATTACATTCATATCTTCATCTTCTTCTTTTATTTACGGTTGTGCCACCGCCATCAAATTTCCAACAACCATGAACAACCAAATTTCAAGCTCTTAAAGCTTCAACAACCTGCATTTGTAAGCTTAAATAACATCCAATGCTATGAGAGTTTTATTTTCTTCCATCTCCTCTCCATTTTAATCCAAGAAAATTTGTAAGTGCATTTATCTTGTTATATGTCATGATTCTTGGATAGTGATTAAATTGGCGCTGGGTTTCTTCTGTGGTGACTTAAGACGACGTCCTCGGTGTTTGACATTGCGAACAACAACCGTAAGGTTATTTTCCAGTAGATTTCGTGATTTTCCTTGTGTTTTTGTCGAAATTAGACTTCATTTGTTAGTCCAACCGTCATAATATCATGTGAAGTCTACTATGTGGTCAGTTTTGCAATTTAAAATTTATCAAATTTCGAGCCCGTAAACTAAACTTTCAGTCTCCTTAATTTCATTTGAAAACAAAAAAATATGGTTTAGACTGCATTATAATATTTCTAACGGATACTTCGTTTGCAGTCTACTAAGGTGTATTTTTGCAATTAACAAAATTCTTGACTTTTTAGTTAAGACTGTCAGACGAAGTCTTCGCAGGATAATAAAATAGTAGACTTCTATAGTGGTTATTTTTGAAGTTGACCAAAATATAAAAGCATTGACCGTAATATTATTGATAGAAAATTAATTAGTTGACTGCAATAGAAGTCTACTAGTTAAAAAAATATAATGTTGGTCAACCCCAAAAATGACCACGGCAGACTGCAAACGAAGTCAACATTCGTGGAGACTTCGTACGTAGTCTAATTGGCGAAAGTCAAACTTGGTCAATTGCAAAACTAATCACAACGAGGTTTACTTTTTCTAGTTGACTGATAAATGAAGTCTACTTGTTAGATAGAAGTCTACTACAAAGTCAATGGTTTGGTCAATTGCAAAAATAACCGGAGTAGACTGTAATCGAAGTTAACTTGTTGAAACTTTTCAAGAAGTCTACTCTATTATATGTTTTTAATTGCAAAACTGACCAAAAAAATAACAAAGGAAGACAACAAAAGAATTCAACTATCATAGTAGTCTTCATACGGTGTCTGCTTTATTAAATTATAATTGCAAAAAATAGACCACACAAAATAGACTCCAAAGGAAGTATGTTCATAGAGGCTAATTTATGTCTACAATGTTGACATCAACATGAAGTCTTCATAATTTGAAAACCAATTTATTGCAAATTGGTGAATAATTTTTAAGATTTTCTTGTTGTATTCTTTGATATATGTTATGCACTTGCTTCTATATGTTTTTGACATGATTATATATTATACATATGGAAAAATCAAGTTTTTGGTTTTCTTAGGCAGTTAGGTCATTAATTTAGACTTATTTTGGAAGTCAACGTGTTAGAGTTTTGTGTGAAGTTTGTATAATTGAAAAAGTTTTTAATCGTCTTTTTTTCTTTTCTTTCTGCGTTCTTATCTCTTTTTCAACTCTACAAGAAGCGATTATTGGTTGGCTTGTTTGGGTTTGTTTGTATTTGGAAAAGTGAAAAAGAAAGAAACTTTTTAACACATTTTGTGGGAAGAAGGTGAAGGCATTGTTGACCGACCTGAACAATAATTGTCAATATACTTTCATTAAATACGTTTAGCAAGTGGCTAAGCACTAGTTTTACATATCATTAAGTACAATGAACTAAAAACTAAAAATTGTAATTAAGTACAAAGAAATTAACAGACTGAAGAATAAAAACTAAAAACTATAATTAAGCTGTCTATGATCTGACCCCCAAAACCTGTTTCTTCTATGTACTCTCTGGCTATTATCAAAGGGAAACTGTCACCTCTGCAATTGAGACAATCCGAAAGATGGAGATTTAAGTTTAATACGAAAAGAAATGGGAAAATCAATCATTATTGATAAGCGGATGAGATAAGTGGAAGAGATAAGAGGAATAGATTGATGAAAAGAATATGAGCAAGATGGAATTAGAGATAATTATAGTTGTTATCGTGGTTTTTAAGTTGAGTAAAATTATAATAATTATAATAATCCCTGTTTTAGAAAACCAATTCCGGTTTATTTGAAACAGTACCAGAAAAATATAAAGAAACCGACTTCTCTTGCAGACTTCTTTACCAACTAACGTCAAATCAATTTAAACCTTGTAATTATTATGCCGAAAAATATAAACAAACCGACTTCTCTGGCAGACTTCTGCACGGGAAACTGAACCGATTATAGGTTGGTTTAATATATGTAATGATTATGCTGAACACTTATCAAGAAGACTTCTTCCTCGGAAACTAAACCGTACTTTAAACTACAAATCAATAAAATTAATTTAATATTCGTAATGATTATGCTGAAGACTTATCAGGAAGACTTCTTCCTAGGAAATTAAACCGTATTTATCACCTATCACCTATCCTAACGACTCTGCACACAAAATCAGCTTCTTCTCTGTCTCTTCTTCATTCTTCTCCATTGCCACTCCATCGTTTCCACCTCGGCCTCCACCACCTACTGTTTAATCTTCTCTTCCGCCTGTAAAATTAAAGACAAGAACAAGCTTTGATGAAAAATCTGACTTTAAGCAATTAAATCATAAAAATCCAAATAAAAGTTAAAATCAAACTCAAAAAAAAAAGAACTAAACTTTTTCCAACAGACTACCCAATAACAATTCTCATATCCAAATAAGAAAACTCATATAGAACCCAAATTCAACCAACAAAAAAAACTAAAAACCTAGATTAGGTAGGTAGATATGAAAACAAAACCTTTGGGATTAGATTTGAATATGAATGAAGATTAAATCTGGAGGGAGATTCGTAGAGTCAGATTTGTAGAACTTCTTCAATGAAAAAATAAAGAGAAAAAAATATGATAGATTGGAGTTGAGACACATCTGTTTTTAGATCTACTTTTTTTTTTTTTGGAGAGCCAAGTAAAATAAAAGGGAATCTAGAGTTTTCATATTTATCTTTGTAAGCCACAAAATATTTTGTGGGTATATGTGGCTGAATTTTCTAGAGCAACAATATTGAAAATTTGGAGAGAGAGAGAGATCACATAAAAATTAGGGTTGACTTACAGAGAGAAATATATATATGGTTAAATTATCCGGTTAGGTTAAAATCAAGGAATCGGTACGCATTCGATTAGGTTCAGCTATCGGTTTGGTTAAATTATCGGTATTAATATAATATTAATAGTTGATGGCATAACAAAGTCAACCACAAATAGTCCACAGAGAAGTCTATTTAAGGAAAACCCTAAATCATATAATTTTAACCTAATCAGCCTTTCCTCCCTTAATTTGACTTGTTTACAGGTAAATTTATTTTATTCCAATACAGGGAGTCTATATGGTTATTATTTGGTCAATAAGTTTATCAAATTATTTTTTATAATATTTTTAATTAAAATTTAAACTATAATTAAGGAGTAGACCAATTGTTATATCTTCTAGTGGACGTTAATTTGTAATTGACCTTAAAGAAATCTATTGCAGACTTCCTCCAGGCTACATCTGTCATTTCGGCTTGTGTTTTTTGTTTGGTCGTAAGGGAGTCCAGTGGCGGATCCAGAAAGGAAAATAATATGGGGCACAAAAATTATATTTATTTTTTATAAAAAAAAATCCAGTAATAAATAAGTATAAAATTTCTCATAAATAAGTGCATATTGTGAGATTTGAACTCATGACGTTTCAATTAACATGGGGCACTCTTCCCAGATGAACTATGAAGTTGTTAATAATAGTTCATAACTTAAACTATTTTTATTAAGGTGTATGGGGCACATGCCCCACCTACTGCACACGTAGATCCGCCCAAGACCAAATAAAGGTATACAAAATGCAATTGTCTCCTAAAAACAACAACAAATACTTAACGAAAACAGGGTACCACTACAAGAAAACAATCAATTTGCGATGGAAGAATTCATCACACCTCCCTCGCAAATCAACAATAGCAAGGGATTTGCGAGACAGAGAGGTTCCTCGCAAATCGCGTCTCGCAAATTACAAACATCGCAAATCCCTCGCAAGATTTGAGAGGAATATTTTCCCTCGCAATTTGCGAGGACACCTTTTGATGGAACCCGGGTCCTGGCCTTACCGCGGTGAGAACTGGTACACTGGTACCAACGTCTAGCAGATCGCGTAGGAGCATGGAACTTGGTCCGAAACATCAATGTGGTACCAACGAGGCCCAAGGACCATCAAGGGGAGCAAGGCAAGATTATATAGTACGCGTCCCAAGGACATCTATTCGAAAAGCCAAGCTCCAACCTTACACCAATGGCTCATGGCTAGCATCACCAATGAAGAGCCTTGGGTGTGACCAGCTTTGGGAAGCTTGATTTGTGTGTTTTCACCATCACGCTAGCGTGAAGACACCCCTAAGTCATTAGAAGGAGCTGTACTCTTTTTCCTACTTTGGGTTTGTCCCAATGGGTTTACCGAAGGGGTTTTAACGAGGCAACGAGCTCTAGTGCATCTCCACTTCGTTCCCGCTTGACTCATGACTTGGAAACTTTCATTAACAAGATCATGGGCCAAGGAAGTGAAGATACTATCAGCCACGTCCCACCAATGACGTGGCAACCCTATCTCCTTCCTTCCTTCCTTTCCTTTATTTCCTTTGAACTCTCTTATGACCGTTGGATTGGTCTTTGTTCCCTTTTACTTTTGCTTTTACTTTATGGCCAAGTGTATGGTTCAGATCATGGCCGCGCGTCTAGGGTTTTAGTGTCCCCCTTATGTAAGCTTGCCTATATAAAGGCCTAAACCCTCATTGTAAAAGGTAGACTTGAATATAGAAATTATTTTCCCAAAGATTGGATCTTTGTTTCTTGTCTCACTCCTCTCTGCCGCTCAAGTCCGGGACTTGGCTCTAGAGAAACCCTAGAAGGTTCAAGAACCGGGTTCAGGACCTTCTAGTCTGACCGTATCACGGGCCAAGCCATCTCCCGTGTGTCGTCGACTCAATCCACTGTCCGTTCATCCGCTGCGTCCGTCCGTACGTCCGCACGCAGCGTCCGTTTCCATCCGCTTCCTAACTAGAGCCGAACGAGTCGAGTATCTCCTTGTGACGCTCTAGTCCATCCGCGTTCAATCCGCTCACTCGTCCATCCAACGTGTCCGTACGTCCGCATATCGGCAGCGTCCGCCGCGTCCGACCATCCGTCCGTACGTCCGCTGTTCTGCGTCCATTCGCGTCCATTCTCGTCCCTAACCGAACCGCTTCTCCGATCCGCTCTGCTGTATCTTCCGTCCGTACGTCCGTAGTCCGGGGTCACATCACCTTTCCTCACAAATCCCTAGCAATTTGCAAGAAACCTTTATACTCGCAAATCTGAAGCAATTTGCGAGAAACTGAAATCCATCGCAAATACCTTACAAGATGCAAGTTTAATTGGAATTAGATTTAATATTGAATTGAACTAAAATTTCAATTACAATTAGGAATAGAATTCAAATTACTAATCAAATTCAAACTGAAAAATGAAATTTAAATTGCCTTAAAATAAAATTTGATTACAAAACATGTCTTTAAAAAGATTCCTAATGAAATTCAATTACAAAACATGTCTTTAAAAAGATTTTGAGAGAGAGACAAGTGAGTATTTAAAAAGATTGAGAGAGAGAGAGGTTATGTTTCTGGTTCCAGTTCATGTTTCATTGGTGTTGCCCTCTTCTCCGGCTACCTCTTCTCCGGCTACTGGGTTGGCTTCTGGGTTGTTTGGGTTTTGAAACTTTGCAGCAAATTCAAGATCTTTATCAGCGAGATAGTCGAAGTAAGCATCATAGCTATGCATCGTTTGTGAACTCTCTTGGATTTGAGTCGCTTGAGTCTGAATACATTCCTCCGCAACAGCTAGTTTTCTGAGCCAAAATGACCGGATCATTAGTCGGAGACATAGGCAGTGCACAACTACTGGAAGAGGATGCTTCAAATTGCATAGAACCAACCCCGAAAATCCTGTTTTTTTTCTTAGGAGCAACCTAAGAACAAAACAAAAATGAACTTGTCAGTTAAACATATGAAGATGAAAGAAAGAGAGACACATCAGAAGCAGTACTCTACATTGCTAAATTTAAGCATATAACTAAACTATATGATTGGCAACCCCAACAGAAGCATTCTACTACATTACTATACGATTGCATCAATACAAAGTATATAAGTGTATAAAACTTACCAATGTGTAAATTTTGTTTTTGATATGAATGGGCACCCCAGCAGAAGCACTCTCTCCATTATCCCCGGTACAAAGCTCATATTCCAACTCTTGAATCTTGGACGACACCTCATTGAACAGAGACTTGGACTTTCCATCCGTAAATGACCCATCGGGCTTTCGATGAGTGTCTTCTAAGATGCGTAGAAAGTCAGGAGTTAACTCACCGGTTAGCTCTGACTGAAAAAGAGAAAAAGAGATTGATCAAATAATAATTGTGCATAAGGTAAAAGAAGGCCTAAACTTAAATAACTACACTTACATGTTTTCGAGCACGAGCCTTAAAAGAAGTTTGGCCTGAGCGGTGCTTATATATTTCGGTTCCTTCTGGGTCATGATATCGAGCATTACGACTGTTGATGCTCTTGATTTCTGATTTGGGATCAAGCCAATACCTAACCAGACCTTCCCATACTCTAGGATCAATCCACTGTGGCTTTGCCTCACCACCTTTTTTCTTCCACTTTAACTTCCACCGTGACACTTGATCACACATCCTTTCCTTCAACTTGTCTTCAAACTCCTTTCTTACTCTACCGTTTATGGCTCGGTCCCAATTATATGTTTGCTTGCAAGAGAAAAAGTATATTAGTCTCTCATCAACCAAAAAAAAGTATATGTAAAAACTGAAAACAAAAAATGACTTACCGCAAAATTTTCATACCAACGGTCAACCACCGGAGTCGGGGTTTGTGTCCAATTGACATGAGGCTCTTTGAAATCTCTTTCAAAGATGCTTCGTACCGTAGATGCAACAGCAGGATCTTGGTCAAACCTTTAAACAAAAATATGAATCAACATTACAATTTGAAAATGAAATTGAAAACATTAGAACTAATATGAAATTAAAACATTAAAACATTACCAGAGAGTTCCTTGAGGTCGGCGTGGATCTAGCCTCGTTAATCCTGCACGCCCAGGACTTTCGAGTAACTCTTCCAAAGTTAGACTGCTCAGTCGGACAGAAGCTCCAGAAGAAGAAGACGAACGAGCAGATGGTGTCGTACCAATCTCTGGATCCAAAGGCGGCGGTTGATGAGAGGGTTGTTGTTGGTTAGTAGGCGGAGGTTGAACGGCGGTTATTTTGGACCACTGGTGTGTTCTGAGATGCGGCGGAACCTCGACTACGGTGTGAACTGGTGGGTTCGGGTAAACGTTGACTAGAGAGAAACCTTGTGTACTCGTTACCATTAAACATCTATAAGAAAAATCAAAGACGGAGAAGATGGAAATTTAATCAGATCTAAGAAAAATAGTAGAAACAATTGAAATATAAACAATTAAAATTAGGGTTTGGGTTACTACCTTGACGGAGAAGATAGAGAAGACAGAGAAGGAGATTCGGGAAAGACGATTTAAACAAGAAATTGGGCTTTGGTTTGCCGGAGAAGACGAAGAAGAGAGATTTTGAGAGAGAGAGTTTGTCGGCTAGGGTTTGGAGGAGTTTGAGCTTCGCTCAAACCAAAGCTCGTTTATATATAGAGACATTTAATAGTCTCGCAAATCTCTCGCAGGATTGCGACGGATTAACTACGATCCCTCGCAAACTTGTGGCAATAAGCCGACAAACTGACCAATTAAAATACACCAATTTTGCGAGGGATTAGCAAGGACACTTGTCGCAAATCCCTTGCAAAGGTTTGTAAATTAGTAGACTATGGTTTGTAAATTACTAGACTATGGTTTGTAAATTTATCAATATTACATCTTGATTTATATATCTTATGATCTCAAAGTTTCTTTCTACATCTTAGCAACTTCTTTGACATGCCAACTTATTCATTGATCCAATAATATTAGTTTGCCAAGTCCAATATTATTATATACAAATAGTTTGCTATGTGTAGATAAAATTAAAGTAGATTCATATTATTAGTTTACTAAGTTCAGATTTTCCTATGCTTTGGAAATTAATCTCCAAAGTTTCTTGTCTCTTGAGTCAATGTTGGTTAGTAATGCTCTTCTTTAATTTGCATGTAAAAGATCATATTGTGTGGGTCCTCGTCTTCGTAGCAAATGACCTGCAAATTGATCGCAAATTTGCGAGAAAATCTGTCCGTCGCAAATTTCCGTCGCAAAAAACGTGTTTTCTTGTAGTGTACTCACTTAGCACCTTATAACGATGGAAGAAATCAGCAACCACATTGCCCTTTTCGTTATTGCATCTCTGTAATATAAAATAGATTAAAGAAAACAAAAATCACTATGGATATAACTATATAAGTTGTTTTGTCAAATATAAAACCATCACGAAAACTTACCAGGCTTAGTTTTGTCGACGGCGAGCAGACAGGTCCATCGGCTGTTACTGAAGAGACCACGACGATGGTTAGTAGCAAAAACAGTCCCAAGAGAGACAACTTTAGCAAAGCCATGTTGGTTTTTTAGTTTTTGTTTTTGTTGCTTTCAAGAGAAACTTTTGAATGGGTCTTCGTATACATTTAAGTGGAGCTTTTTTATATAGAGATTTTTATTTACATATTACATCTTTCAATGGCAACCACGCCTCGTTCACAATTGTTTTCCTGTTTTGTATTTTACGTATATGTATATCCAGACGACCATATCGTGTTTTTGATCTTTACAAACCATTTTTCCACAGTAAACTATTATTTAAATAGGATGATTCATTGCATGATGTAATATATCGTTTTGATATATATTTTTTCAATGTTTGGTTACATATAGTGACAAAAAAAAGGTTTGCAACATAGTGACCGAAAAGATCATTTAGATCATATAATATACGGCTTATTCCATGAGCAGCATATTACATATATTATAAAATGCTACTAAGTCGTCGTTGAATCTCCAAAAATAACTTCAAAGTAACAAAAAATGCGACGATCTCAACAATTTACTCATATTCATATGGCCATTTAACTTACATAAAGGTCTCATGGAATATGGTCGCACCTACTTCTAACAAGGTCAATTTCCCAATACTTAAGTAGTAGATGGTGGTTTGACAAAAAAAAAAAGTAGTTGATGGTGAATATGGTGGGGATTAAAATAGTTGTTATCATTTTCTAAATAATATTTTCAGAAATTTTGTCATTCTTGAAATGGATCACCATAGTGATATTCTTATAAAGCTATTTTGAAAAAAATATTACAATTTTTTTTTATATATAATTATCTTTGATATAGCAAATTATTAGAATTTAAAAAATGTTGACTAATCGTGATTGTTTGTTTATAATTTTATGTGGAAAGCCTTAAAAACTTATAGATTAAACTTTTTATAGAATGTAATTATGACTTTAATTTTGCTGTTTTGCATACAAAGGAGTAGAGTCTTTCCATCATCGGGCATCATGCATTAGATTTGTTCAATAGAATGAACAGTGGCTTTGGTAGACAAAAATCCAACACCAAAGCCATAAAGAAAAAAATAATGCATTAGATTTTGATGAGGAATCCTTAAACAACTTAAAGCTTATGATTGCTCCACTAAAGTATTGTTTCTGCAAGTTATATAATTTCCTAGTCTTTCAAATAACTCGGCTTATGTATATGAACTGAACAATGTCCGTGGTGTATATTGGTTGATACTATCTAAATGGCTCGTAATAGTAATATATTTTGCATTGTCTTGTAAGTTGTAACTACAAATACCAAGTGCATGTCTTGTAACTAAATATAATAATCGGAACCACCAAACTTGTCAATCGTTAACTTTTTATTTACCAACCAACTTCAGTGGGTTACCAACTACGTACATCAGAGGAAAGAATAATTCATTTATCAAACAAATATGTATATTGAGCGATCGTCAATCTTCATAGACTAGGGAGTGTTAATATCATTTTTAGAAAGAAAGAAAAAAAAAAAAAAAGCAAAACGAAAGCTTTCCTCAACCTTTCTCTAAAAAGTCCGATAAAAATCATCAAGATTCTTCATGGGACTAGGGAGTGTTTAATTAAACGAAAAAGGAGTTCTATCAAAAATGCTAACTACTAAGAAACTGCTCGTCATTGATTCTTCTTCTTTAAAGATCACAAATTCATATAACACATACAGCTTATCGCATATATTGTTCACATAAGAGTGATTTGCAAAAGATTCCAGAAACTATACATACCTATCCTATTTTTTTAATCAAAAAACTAAACCTATCCAAGAACAGCTAAATCATGTACAAAATAAAATCGTCAAAAGAAATCCAAATACATTAGGAGTTTGGGAATTTAGAAGCAAATGTAGTAGTGTGGAAGCTGATTGCTCTGCTTAGGTGGTGAATGCAAAAGGTTATATGTTTGCCTTGGAGGTGAAGGAAGAACTTGCGACATGGCCAGAGCAAAGTGTCATTAGCAAAAGATTCTTAATCTTCCAATATAATGACCGGTGATAGTCTCCCGTATGGTCAATAAATTCCAATCTATTGTGTAATAGATTCGTAATCTTACTTCATTCTTATGGTTGAATAATTTCTCTCGAATTGCCAAAAAAAAACCTTATAGACAGTTCAATAATGCCCATGTGATGGCAGAGGCTTCAACTTCAAGGAACTTACCAAGACGAGGGAAGGCTTCAGCAGCAGCACACAACCCCATCAGATGTTTCCCTCACAAGAAAAATAGTACCGGTTCTGAAGTTTTTTTGGTTTAAATTGTAATATAATATTAATGGTTTGGTTTAATTGTAAGTTTAGGTTTAGTTAAATTGATTAGACACGGTGACGCTTCAAACGGTCATAAAATAAATAAATAAAATCGTGGACGTGAAAACGCGATTTAAATCCATAAAAGTATATTTTTCAGTTACGGAAGAGAGAGAGAGAGAGAGATGTTTCAATTCGGGTTTTCGACCGTTTGGGTCTCTAATAAAACCCACAAATCTCTAAAATCACCACCACCGACCTTTGAGAAATTCGAGCCGTTTGAGATGAGACAACGGTCCGATTTTGTTTTATATCTCATGGTTTTATAATCTCTTTCTATTCAAGGCGTTTGAGATGCGACAACGGTCCGATTGATTTTGTTTTGAATTTGATGGATGATGATGAATGATTCTGCAGATTGCTGCCTTGCTTGCGATCTCTGATCCTATTAGATAAATTTGCTTGCTTGTGATTGCTTGAAACAATCTCTTTAGTTCAATTTCATTCTCTGAATTTTGGTCATCCTTCTTTTAGAACAAAGCTAACATGCGTCTTTCTATCCTTTTCAGTTACGAAAGAGAGAGAGAGAGAGAGAGAGAGAGAGAGATCGATTCGTGTTCACCACCACCGACCTTTGAGGAATCTCTTTCTACTAGATGCGACAACGGTCCGATTTTGTTTTTTTTTGTTTTTTGTTTTTTTAATCATGATTTTGATTTTGATGGATGATGATGATGATTCTACAGATGGATCAAACTATTGTTTGCTTGCGATTGCTCATCCTATTAGATAAGTTTGCGATTGCTTGAAACAGTCTGTTTTACATAAATTATTTACTCTCTCAATTTTGCTCATCCCTTGATTTTAGAACAAATCTAACGTGCGTTTTTGTGGGATCCAGATTGCAAAACATGGGAATGGCTTCTGAAGCATTGTAAGATCTCTTGAGGACTGCTTTCATAAAAATACTGACGCTGTATTATTGTAAGGCACCGTTTCTAATTAGTTGAAAATTTGCAGTATTCTGAGGCTTTACATGTTTGTTTGATTCTATACCTAGAGAGATTGGTTATTGTAGAAATTCTAAAATTAGTGCTTGCTTCCGATCGCTGATCCACAAAATGTTTAGACTAGTGCTTGCTTCCGATCACTGATCCATGTCCTATTTCATCAGTTTGCTTGCTTGTGATTGCTTGAAACAATCTCTTTTACTTCAATTTACCCTCTAAATTTTGTTCATCCTTCTTTTAGACCAAAGCTAACATGCCTTTTCTGGTTATTGTTCATCCTTCTTTTGGTCACGTAAATGTTCTCTCTGTACTTTAGTTATAATGCAGTTTGTGATTCCAAACTCTAGATAACGATACGGCAAAGTTGTATCCAGTTTACAATATTTAAAAGGGTAATTTATTATCTTTCAAAATCTATTGTTGGCTGCGTTTGATTTTTTTTACTAGGTTGCATACATGAGTTCATTTCACGTTTAATTCTGAGGCTAAGTTGTTATGGGTAGCTATATAAATCTGTAGCACTTTATTTGGGTAAGCTCCTTGTAAGAAGTTTTGTGTAACTTATGTCCAGCTATCAAATAACTTCATTCCTTTTGTTTAAGATGCTATGAATCTTTACTTTGGTTAGGCTTCTATCATCATGGACTAAGATTTATAGATGATGATAATGCAGATCGATAAAAAAACCACATCAGGTAAGTTTTGGTGTCTCTCTCTCTTTTATTTCTTTGCCTAACGGCTTGCCCTCTAAACACTTTGTTGCTGTTCGAATTGGTAATCTTTACATACTTAGTTTCTATGACTGTAGATTCTTGGGGTATCCTGAAGCAGATGTCGAAGGTCCCACCAGCTCTCATTTATGGATGATGATGTTGCTGATGGATAAAAGCACATTAGATAAAGTTTTGGTGTCTCTCTCTTTTCTTTCTTTGCCTAACGGCTTGCCCTCTAAATACCTTGTTGCTGTTCGAATTGGTAATCTTTATATACTTTGTTGATATGACTGTAGATTCTTGAGTATCCTGAAGCAAAGGTCGAAGGTCCCACCAGCTCTCAAGGAGTTGACAAAAGCTTAGGGCTTATTCTCTATTCCTCTGGTTGCTCTTTTTTTTATTTTATATATTACACTTTAGCTAATTTAACGCAATGTTTTTATAATTGCAGCCACTCCACTGTTCAAGGTTCTTTTCTGGTATAAGCTTGAAGTAAAAACGGCCAAGAAGGAGCGTCTTCTCAAGAAGGCTCAGAAGTCTGAACCGGAGGGAGAACCCTCTAAGCACCTTGTTGCTGATCAGAATCGTGATCCAATAAACAGTAGCTGCATTAACTATTTGCTGCTAGTTGCAAGCCAAGTTCAACAAATGGCCCATTTGGCCGTAGAAGAATCTCTCTTTGCTTAGTAAGTTTATTGATGTTGTGATTTTTATTTATTAAACTATGATTTGTTTGTTTATGTTTACAGGAGCTTATGGAGTAATACCGTAAATGGTAAAGGATTTTAACCCTCAGATGTTCGTAAGTTAGTTACATCATCCTAATCTGAACATGAACATTATAGGGTCTTTTGATTTTTTGTTATCTTCGAAGAGGCTGTTTTACTCTTATATCGGATATATTTCTTTGTTAATATCTCAGGTTTCTCAAGGTTCACCATTACAAGGTTTGTTTGAAACTTGAAGTGAGTATCTCATATCTATTCTCAATCATTTTTGATTTAATTTGGTGACGAAAAAACTGATCAGAGGTATGTATGTGTAATGGCATAATTTTTTTAGTTTGTTTTTTTAAGTGTGCATTTCCAAGGCTGTATTGTACGACTAAGTTTTTATTTTAAACGTGTAGGAGTGAAAATAAGGCACCGTTCATAGGTAGTTAGACCTTGTTGAAATCACCAGTTGCAGTATTTTTAAGCTTTACATGTGTGTTTGATTCTTTACCTAGAGATTGAGCTATCGTAGAAATTCTGAATATTTTTGTCAGTTAAAAGTTTTCTCATTATCATAGTTATGAGGCCTGAAGCAGAGGCCGAAGGTCCCACCAGCTCTCAACTAGTTGACAAAAGCCTAGGACTTCTTCTCTATTCCTCTTGTTGCTCTGTTTTTTTTATATATACCCTTTAGCTATTTTAACCCCAATGTTTGTATCATTGCAGCCAGTCCTCTATTCAAGGTTCTTCTCAAGTACAGGCCTGAAGACAAAGCTGCCAAGAAGGAGCATTTTCTCAAGAAGGCTCATTGTGAGGCTGAGGGAAAACCCTCTAAGTCGAAGAAGCCAATTTTTGTTAAGTATGGTCTTAATCCTGTGACTTACCTCAGCGACCATGTATCTTCCCTTCCTGATTAATACAATTGTCACTCTCTAGAAATTAGTAAGCTCGCTGCAGGAATCTTTTCTGAAACCTATATGTTTGTTTGATTGTAGAACCAGGTGGAATTGGTGGTAATTGCATTGCTCATGATGTGGACCCGATTGAGTTAGTCGTATGGTTGCCTGCATTGTCAAGGGAATATTACGATAACTATGATTGCTTATTTGAGGGATTTACTTATGTTATCTAAAAAAATACTTGTAGTTGTTCTATGATCTCCTTCTTTTTTTTTGGATACTTGTTCACCAGAAAACAGCATCATGCAAGTGTTTGACCACAGTAAAGAACGAGGAAAAGCTAGAGTTCAACAAAATCCTGAAGACCATAAAGGTGAGAATGATGTCTTACATTTTTGTTTTAGAGTGTGTTCTATATATCTGTAGAATAATTTCAAATGGTTTCGATCTATATCAGCATAGGAAAACTTCAATGAGAAGTATGAAGAGTACCTTAAGAAGCGGGGAGGTGGTATTATGGGATCGAAATCGCAGGCTAAGACTAATGCTAAGTTCTTTGGATTTCACCATAAATTATCTTTCTATTTGACTTCAAGAGAATCAAAATTTCAATGTTGTTTCTTAAGTACACCATTCTTTTTCAACTTCTAATCTTTAAAACTTGTTGGCTGCGTTTGTTTTTTAATTTTGTAGGTCGCATGAGTTCATTTCAGGTCGAATTAAGGTTTTTGTTTGCTGGAAATTGCACCTTCATATAATTTCTGGAGATTTCATCCCTAAAATATATATATGCAGGTATGGTTTTCGTAATAGTTATTAGGTAATTGAAAGCCTTAAAGTCTGATAGAAACACCGTTTATAACTAGTTGGACCTTGTTGAAAATTTGCAGGATTCAAACAGCTTTACATGTGTGTTTGATTTTATGCCTAGAGATTGGTTATTGTAGAAATTCTGAAACTAGTGGTTGCTTGCGATCACTGATCCATGTCCTATTAGATAAGTTTGTTTGCTTGCGCCTGCTTAAAACAGTCTCTTTTACTTAAATTTACTCTCTAAATTTTGTTCATGCATCCTTCTTTTAAAACAAAGTTAACATACGTTTTGTGTTTATTGTAGAAATTCTGAAACTTTTGGTCAGGTAAATATTCTCTCTCTGTACTTTAGTTATGATGCAGTTTATGATTCCAAAAACTAGTTAACGATACTGCAAAGTTGTATCCATTGTTTGCTGCGTTTGACTTTTTTTTTTGCTATCAAATAACTCGATTCTTTGTGGTTTTAGATACTATGAATCATAACTTTAGGCTTGGATGATGTTTTTGGAGATGGATAAAACTACTTCGTGTACTCAAGGGAGTGATCCTAGTTCATATTAGATAAGTTTATATATCCTTTACTTTATTTACTCAGAATTGGGCTCATCCTTGTTTTTTTTGGAGCAAAGTTAACATATGTGTTTGGGGGATACATATTGCAGATCATGGGAATGATTCCAAAAGCATTGTAAGAACTCTCAAGGACAGCCTCTATATTTTTCTCTCTTTATCTTAGTTGTGATGCCTAGACTTGCTAACTAACGAAACCTCTCAAAGTTGTATTTAAATTACAGGATTTAAAGGTTTCTTTGAAAATCCAGGGGAAGCTAAGGGGCTATTGTGTCTTCAGAAAAGCAAAGAGCTGGTTTCTTTCTCAAGTACACCATTCTTTTTCGATTTCCAAACTTTAAAACTTGTTGGTTCCGCTTGATTTTTTAATTTTTTGGTATGTCGCTTGAGTTCATCTCAGGTGTTATTAAATCTTATATACAACCTCAATTAAGGTGTATTGTTTGCTGGAAATAGCACTTCATATAATTTCTGGAGATGTCATTCCAAAAACATATGCAGGAATGGTTTTCGTAATAGTTATTAGATAATTTGAAAGGCTTAAAGTTTTGGTGTCTCTCTCTCTCTTTTCTTTCTTTGCCAAACGGCCCTCTGAGCACCTTGTTGGTGTTCGAATTTGTGACATACTTTGTTTTTATGGCTGTAGATTCTTGGGTAACTTGAAGCAGAGCTCGAAGCTCCCACCAGCTTTGTTTAGGAACCCTTGACAAAAACTTAGGGCTTCTTCTCTATTCCTCTTGTTGCTCTATTTTATATTACCATTTAGCTATTCTAATCCAATGTTTTTATAATTGCAGCCACTCCTCTGTTCAAGGTTCTTCTCAGGTATAAACTTGAGGTATAAACTGCCAAGAAGGAGCGTCTTCTCAAGAAGGCTGAGGGCAAACCTTCTAAGTAAAAGAAGCCAATTGTTGTGAAGGCTGAGGTCTTAATCATGCGACTAACCTCAATGAGAAAGCATCTTCCTTTCCTAATTTATTAAATTGTCACTCGAAATTAGTTAGCTAGCTGCAGGATCTTTTCTGAAACATTTATGTTTTCTTGATTGCAGAACAAGGCGCAATTGGTGGTAATTGCTCATGATGTGGACTCAATTGAGTTAGTCGTCTAGTTGCCCGCATTATAAGTTCCTTACTGCATTTTTACGGGGGAATTCACGATTAGGAGCAATAACTATGATAACTTACTTTGAGGCCTTTACTTATTTTAACTACATCAATAGAAAAACATGTAGTTTATCTGGGAGCGGTAACTAAAAAAAAAAATCTATGATTGCCTCTTTTTGTGTCTTGTTGCAGATTATCCACGAGAAGCAGCATCTTGCTTGTTGACCATAGTAAAGAATGAAGCTGGAGTTGGGAATAATCCTGGAGACCATAAATTAGGTTAATTCTTGATTCTTCTCTGTTATAAAAAACAAAAGGGGGTTTTTGGTTTGTAGGAATACAAAGAGTCATGACTAAACGGTGTTCGTTTATTAAAAATTCTAATATTGTATAAATAATTACAGTTTAATATAAGGGTTGTCACACTTGAAGATGTTAACTTATTGAAGATATTTTCATGTTTTCATTTTTAAAAATTTAAGACTTTGATATTGATATGATAAAGGTAATATTATTAAGGGAAAAAAACTGAATATCGGATGACAATAGTATGAAATGAAACATTATAGTAGATATTAGATGCTTAAAAGGAAATCATATATTTTGAAAGACTTCTTTGAAAACCACATTAAAGGTTTTGTTCTGACATTTTCCTTCTTCATCTGTAATCAAAATCTTCAAGCATTTTCTGCTTGTTACTCTAGAAAATGCAACGTATAATTGTCCATGCGTAAATACGGGCTTGGGTAGATACAATCCAACTTGTTCCAACGTCTGACCTTGACTTTTGTTTATAGTGATCGCAAATGCAAGAGCAACGGGAAACTGACGACGTCTCATACGAAAGGGAAACTTTGCATCCGGTGGCGAGACAGACATCCTAGGAATAAGAACTCTATCATTGACGTTTTTTTTACCTGTTACAATCCTTGCTTCGATAACATGATTAGCCATTTGCGTAACAATCAACCTCATTCCATTGCATAAACCTCCCTTAGGATCAATATTCCTAAGCAACATGATAGGTGCCCCCTTTTTCAATGTCAGAACATGGTTAGGTAATCCAGAAACTTGAATACTGTTTAAGAATTTCTGAGTGTAGATCATATCGTCGTAAACACTTGTATCAGAAGTCTCGACACTATCTGAACTCAAATATTGTCTCTCTTCCCCTAATTATGAAAAATTAAAATGAGAATCCATTTACACTGGAATTTAAAAGAAAATTGAAAACAAAAAAATACTATTGATATACCTGGAATTTGAGAGAGCATATATTGATTTATCTTATTGACATCATCATTCCTTGGACTCAGAATAGCTCTTTCGCAAAAGAATTTTGCATCGGTCCTTGTTGCAAACGATGTACCGTATATCTCTTTAACAATAGCTTGTATAGGATTATCACATTCTGTAATCAATAAATCCTTGGGTATGTCTATTTCTGCCTCACCATTGTTAGGCTCGTTGATTTTTCCATCCCCAATATCGAGAAGCCATTTTGAAAACGTAGAGAGATCATTTGCATCACTACTGTTTTGAGCCTTACGGAGTCTCATATTTTGTGTAAGTTTAAGTACTTAACAACTATTCCAAAGCAAGGATGAGTTTATGGAAGCTAAAACTGTACCAACTCTACCAGCTTCTGGCACAACCGGTAGAATCTGTCTAAAATCACCCCCAAAACCAAAACCTTTCCTCCAAAAACCCGATCACACTTCATAATATATCGCAAACTCCTATCCAACGTTTCGAAACAATACTTGTTCATCATTGGAGCCTCATCCCATATAATGAGTCTTGCTTCTCTAATTAAATCAGCAAGGTGAGAATTGACATCTATCGAACACGTTGTATATTCGTCCACATGGATGGGTATACTAAATCTAGAATGTGCTGTCCGACCACCTTCCATAAGCAAAGCAACTATACCACTTGACGCAACATTAAGAACAATATCACCCCTAGAACGAATATCAGCACCAAGAATACTCCATAAGAATGTTTTTCCAGTACCACCAAATCCATGAACAAAAAACATACCTCCCTTGTTTCGATTCACAGCACTAATAATTTCTAAAACGCTTTTTTGCTCATCGGTTGCCATACGTAATAACCTGTGGTAATTCTTTACTTGTTCATCACGTTTGTAGTTTCTCTCATCTATGAGAAGCCTATTCTCATTATTATCCATCACAGATCCATCTGGTTTAGGCATATTCACAATAGTTGACAAAGAGCTTCCATTAGACAGCATAATCATTTCAATCTCAGCTAGACATAGGTTTGTTATCTGTTCCTCACTTAACATTAAGCATTATAAAGTAGGTTGATTTTAGTTGACATAATTTGATTTATGAATAATAAACGTGAACATTGTTAGATTAGTATATCTTTATATTATTTTAATACATTTATAAAAATAACTATATATGTACCGTGGTTGTTCGTACGGTTCCTTTGCAAATATAATATATCTTCACACAATATATCCTTCGTAGCGACCCAGAGATCGAGAGGCACTGAAACACTTTTTGAAAGCAATAGAATGGCAAACAACTTCCTTAGAAACGGTCCAAAAGACCATGTACTTGCTTCCTTTACAGCTAAAATATATTTTTTGTCGTCATCCAATAATCCCCATGCAAAACAGGCATCTTTAAATTCTTCGTATAGTTTACCATTAACCGTCTTCAAGAATTCAAAACTTGTGGCTCCTGGGACAGTATTAAGTAGAACTCTCAAGTAATAGGCATGCCCTATAGAGGGTGGTACATAAGTAACTCTACCTACTGCAAAACTCTTTCTTTTCTTAGATCTTGGTTGCCAGATTCTTTTACTCTTAACCCACACAAACAAGTTAGGAAATTCAGCATAAGTGAGACTTCTACCTTCCGGGTATTTTTTATTGCATTCCATCCAAGCCAACAATTTGGATCCTCTGGCAGAACGCTTCATAACATTTGCGATAGGATCATCTTCGTTGTAAACAACCAATTCCTGTCCAGGAAGATGAAACGGAAGTTTTTCTACGGGTGTAGTACAATAACAAATCGGAAAAGCCAATATTCGCCAAGCTGCTTCACATGTGGAGACATATCTAATAAAAATAACAAAAAATTTACGTAAGCTCAAATTGTCTTACATTTTTTTAAAAATTATAGATATACATACCTGCAGCTATAATATTTCTTGATCTCGTTATGTTCATCCTCGTCTTTTACAGTAGCTCTAATATATTCCGGCCCTTTGGTGATGTACTTGAAAAGATATTTCACTGAGCGTGACTGATTACACCACTCAACATTAATATGAGCACGATAACGTATGGACAAATCCCGGTTATACGGAATAACAAAGCTGTTATCACAATCAAAACCTCTTTTATGCACAATTCTTCCGTCTTGTCTCCGTTTGTATATTGGATAACCAGCGTCGTTGACGACAGTTTTTTCCATGAATGGTTTTGGAAAAAACTTAGTGCACTGACCATTATTCATGCAAACATTTTCTCTGTGATGAATACCACAAGGTCCATGAATCATAACATCAGAAACAACTTCATATAAATACTTATCCAGTTCTTTATCAGGAATCTCAGCGCTTATGAATCGATCAATATCTTCTGGTGTACACATTTTATAGTCTGGGTGCAGGAATAAGATCATGTGTGCATGAGGCAGACCTCTCTTCTGGAATTCTATTGTATACATAGCTGCACACACACACATACAAAGGCATTGTTAATAAATTAGGGTTTTAACACGTCAACGGATAGAAAATTCAATCTATTAATAATATGAAACATACCAGAATTTAAAACACCAAAAGTTTTTTCTTTAGTCAATTGTTCCATTAGTCTATCTAACTTCATTTTAAAGACTCGACAACATATATCTGGTCTATCCTCTTTCTTAAGACGATGCCTTGTTAAATAACGGACAACTTTGGGCCACTTGGGGTTACAAGTTATCGTTATGAAAATATCAGGAAAACCATAGTATTTGCAAGTAGCCATCACATCTAAATACTGCTGCATCATATAACGTTTCCCACCTGTAAACGATGAAGGGATATAGATTCTTTTACCGTGTTCTGCAAGATCTTCGTTTCCTTGGTTAACAGCTTCAACTATTTTATCGATTCTTTCCGTCCAGAGTTTGTTTTGGTTCAGCCAAATAAAATTCAATCTGTTAGATTCTATGGTTGTGAACGCGTCTACCAAAAATTGCTGATATAATTTTCCCGACATTACAATCGCTGAAGACTCTTGATATCTTTCAAATATTCAGAAAGCATAAAATTCTCTCATGGAAACTGTTTTCCTTTTTCTTCCAGCCGTATCTATCAAACCAATGTCAATGCCTAACCTGTAACCATCCTCTCCATATGGAAACAATAATGGATATTGGAGAAGCAAGTAAGCTGGATGGAGTTCACTTATTCTTTGCAAACCTCCGGAACGACTTTCTATCACAATGTCACGCTTAAATACACCCGAGTTGAAATCACCTAGTATCAAACCAGCAACCTCATTGCATGTAGGCAAATTATGAGTCCTTGCATCAGCATTTCTTTCTGCAGGAATCCTTAATCTCAAATCTGCAACATTATTGGTTAAATCAAATATTTCTCGAGCCGATCTAAACGCTTGTACATGTGGATTATGATTATCAAGCATCCTTTTTAGAAGTACTACAGTTTTCTGCATTATTTTCTCTGTAGCTCCAAATGGTCTTTCAAAGAAAAAACAATACACATGTTAGCAACATATCAATTTATTTTTTTATTTATATATTATTAAACATTATATAAAACTGACCCGAACGCAGCTATCCTGTTAGGAACTTCATTATCTACGTCATGTATATATAGATGTAAAAACGTCGGTTTTTCTCCTGGTTCAGGTAGAATATCGCCGATGCGGTGATAATTTTCTCCACACATCTGAAACACGTACGGCCCTCTACCATTGTTAATAGAATGATTTATTTTTCCACCTAACGACGTGAAGGAAAACATCATATTGTATGCTCTTATATTATCACGGAAGTTTTTACTCCTATCATCGTCATTATATAACAATGCCGATAATGTGTTTGGTGGAGTTTTCAGCTTAGGGAGCTTGACTTTCCCTTTTCCACAACACATCGAATAAATAGGTTTCGCCATCTTACGTCTTTTGTTTAGGCGTTCTCCATACCACATATATGCCCCACAATCTTCACACATATATGAAGGATCTCCATCGTCATAATAACCTAATAACATTATAAAGTTAAAACAATTTATCTGTTTATACTTTAAAGTTTATCACAAAAAGGAAAATTTGATTTTTTTAAATACCATTATTTTGTAACCCAGATGTTACGGCTTGATATTCATGTGTTACATTGTGTGTGGTACCATACTCAGTATCAGATTCACCAATCGAGCTATCATAATCGCTATCGTTACTTGACTCAGAATCAGAAACAATAAAACATGCAAAATCTTCATGCATCATAGGCAAAAGCAAACCATCTACATAGGTAAACACCAATAACTCTATATTAATTAATATTTAGTATGTGTTATATAATATATAGGAATAGAAACAACCTTTATTGTGGTTCTTTTTTTTTTTTTGATTTCAGAGTTTTTGTTCTTTTAATCCTTGCAAGTTTTGAATTATCTGCTGAAATAAGGCTGAACGTTATACAATATGTTATAGTCAAATATTCTTTAAAATATTTCAAAAGCTGAATATTAATTACCTGTTGTATTCACGACATGAATTGGATGCTTCTTTCTCCGTATTGGTAGTTTTTCAGGTCTCATCGTCCTGCATTAAAATAAAATATAGGAGCTTAGGGTGATGACATTCTTCATTTATATAATAATCAGTAGGTTTAATCTTTACATTTATAAAAATATTCGCTTCAATATTTACATAAGCGGATATTATTATCACAGTATTTCGGTTTTAATTGACGTTTAAATATGCTAAGGATAATTTTAAATGTAAATGTAACATATACGGATTTATCTTAACATATGTTATTTTCTTCGTAATTAAATTTTAAAGATTGTTTCTATTTAAAGATCTGTTAATTTTAAATCGGAAATTATTATCAATAATACTATCTTGAGTTTATTTTGTCTAAACTACTCAGAATAATTGTAAATAATTAGATTTATATTTTTATGAACAGAATATATGTTATTTTTGGCACATCATTAATTTTTAAATACTTAATAGTTTGAAATTATATTTTTAATAATTTAAGAATTAATAACAAAATTCAAATATTAAGACCAAAGCTGTTTCATAACTCATACTTCAAATGATTAAAAATAATAAATAACCATAATGTCAATGACGAATTAAAAGGCATAGATTTAGAAGTAAATAATTATTAAAGCATAAATTATTGTTTTATTGTAATGCATAACATAAAAATAATATTATGTTTGATTTTCAGTCTTGATCTTCTTTCTAGTAGTCATGCTATGACCTCGTATGATGTCTTCATTGACTCCAGGCAACTCTCTCTTTGTCGAAAGTGATACTGTTTCATCTGACGTAAGTTGAAGAACTTGTTTATCTGGTTCTATTTCTTGGTTATCATTATGAACCTTTCCGTAAGTTTCCTAGCAAGTTTGTTTAAGGTAATTTTAGCACACAATGAAAGCATGATAATTATTGTAAACATTTTTATGATTACATTTATAATCTTGACGTTACCTTGACAAACTGATTTACCATATCATCTTTCTCCCAAAAAATTTCAACAACATAAGAAGCCCTGTCACTCTTCAAATTATCATTTGTGATAGAAAGCTTAAAGAGCATAGTCTTCCCAATTAGAGCAGAAAGAGACACGGGCATGATGTTAATATCGTCCTGATCATTTTTTAGATTTTGTTAAAAACATACTCAAAAAAAAAAGAGGTAATTCTTATAGTTAAATTGATTCGGCATTTATATTAGACGTACCTCGCCTAGTTGTGTTACCAACTCGTCAGCCTTTTTACCAACAAAAAGCTAAGCTAAACCATCAAAAAATAGCAGCTTAATTTTTGGAGACGTTCCATAGGAAACATGGAGTATGAGTTTATACCTAAAGCATATAGAAATCATTTAATGATCAGCCTTTTCACATGAATACAATTTTAATCATATTAAGTAAGTTTAAAATTTAAGTAATACATACTTATAATCGACTTCTTTGACATCGTCGTCGCAAACACCACAACTATATACACGTTGTTTACCCTTGTCCGAATCTAATGGATATGGTTGAACTTTCTTTCTACAAACTTTGCATGTAATGTAGTACCACTTAGGCACGTTTTCCACCGAACAGATCGTCCCAACAGTCATACATGTTCGTACCTACATATACAAACATCATTATTTTTTTTGGTAATTATTATTATTTTTTTACTATCGTGTTTAGATAAACAATACCTCGAGTGAATACAGGATATCGTCGATAGTCTTCTTTTCATTTATCATGAAAAACTCCTCATATAAAGGTACCTTTGGTTGTACATGCTTTGCTCACCATCAGTTTGAACCATTTCAACGACACCAGTGTTTGGCAACCTTTAAAAAAAACAATAATAAGAATGTGTACACATTAAAGACATGTTAAGCGTTTTGTTTGTAATTAGAAAAATTATTTACATCTTTCGGAATCTTTCAACTTCTGGAATTGATGGATTTAAGTGAATATCTGTGGTGTTGAATGCCTTTGATATACTGTAATTACCTGCAAACAAAATATAAGAGTTTTAAAGAAGAGGTTAATTCAATTAACACAAACAGAGAACACGCGTATGTATCATTTTAAAAATTACCCTTCCACTCTTTCAAACATGCAAATCTAATAACACAGATAACAACCGAGTCTTCGTGTTCTTTTATAGAAGGTTCCAAAGTTCTTGCTAGATGACCCCATATCGTACAACTCAATCGATCACAACTGTAGACACAAAGTTTTAATTATTACGCTTTTTAAGATTATTTTGATTTTTTTTTTTTAAAACAAACCTTATATTATGCAAGTCAAAACTTATCTTCACGTTGTCCTTTCCTTTAGTTTTAACGTTATCTAGAGAACCAACTCCAACAATTTGGCCCATCACATCTATCAAAACATTAAAATACTGGTTATAATACATGATTCATAATCCAAGTTATTTTTATATATATATATATATATAGATATACATATTTGCACAACTTACCAAACAATACTTGTTTGTCTATTTTTCCAGCCAAGATGGTTGAAAATTCTTGAAAGTATTTTTCAGGTACTTGGACCGGGAAATCATCACATGGTTTTACTATGGTTGTTTTATAGAACACCATCTTAAATCCCAAATCACTTGTTCTGTAATCACCATCATAATCCACCAAACTGAAAGTATTGATTATTTTCGATTCACCAACATTAAGCTAGTTATGAAATTTATTCACCAATGCATCCTCAATAGACGCATGAATCCTCATACCCTTAAATTAATACCAGACGTCACGTTAGAACTAGTTTCAATAGTAAAATGTTATTAAAATACTTGCTACAAAAGAAGCTTAAATTTACTGAAACCAACCTCTACATCGACTAAAACCATCTACAGCGATTTGAATGTTATCCAAAGTCTTATCACACGAACCCTGATCTTATAATGATCTAGAGCAGGATTGATCTCACTAATGTTAACATAGGGATAGATTATGATCTGTTTGGAGGCCATAATGAATCTCTGAAAAAAACTAAAACTCTAATCGTCGATAATGATTCGATTTGTATTAGTATATATAGAGTATATAATTTCAGAATTAAAATTTTTTTATTTATTATGATAATATTGAATATTATATCAATTTCCTTTTTAGAAGCATTATGATAACTAATAATTTTTAAATATATCAATTGACTTTTCTCTCAAAAAAATAATTGTCATATTTAATCAATATTTCTTTAAGTATATCATGATAATAATGCAAACTTGCATTTTTAAAATTAATATACTTATTTTACATCTCGTACAAGGGAAGTTAATAATTCGTCTTTATTAGTTTTTAGAAATTTAAATCTAAGTGATATTAAATATCTTACAGAATACGTACCTTTTAGGCATTATAGAATAATATAAAAATTATATATAATTATGTTCGTTCCAGAACTTTAATTTCCACTGATTATTAAAATTAATTAGGAAAAATTTTATGTAACTAAGTTTATATTAATTATGATAGAATACGTACCTTTTAGGAATTTATCTTAAATCCTTAATTATTTGTAACTAAGTTTAAACATGACATTTTATATATATAATGGATAATTATTACAAATTTCAAACGAAAACGAAAATCAAAAGTTTTTAATTATAGAATAATTGTATATGTCAAACGTAAAGACAAATAAACTTTTAAATTATAAAAATAAGGATTCGATAACAATTAAAATCCCATCAACTTCAATAAGTTAAAAATCAGGATACCATATCATCAAAGGCATCTCTCATCTGCGTGACCTGCGGACATGGAGGATTCATCATCACCTTCGTACAATTGTGCACCGTGGCCACCATGATTGAATCTATAAGAAGAAATTTGTAATATATATTTAACGATATGAGAGTTAGCATATACTAATAAGGTATATATTTAAAAAGTTAAACTCTGATTATATTTAGAAATTTGCAAAATAATGTTTAATATTTATAGAGTTAGCATGTATTGATAAGGTATATATTTTTAAAATTTTGTTGGAAATTTTAAACATTAGATATTGGCATACATTGTAACAATAATATCATCTAGAATACTTAAATGGTATTTTTAAATTTATTTTTCATTTCAATTATTATGGTTTTCCGCTTCTGTTTTTTTTAAAACATTTTATTTATTTCCAATAATCATAGTTTTCTCTTTATAGTTTATACCTTTACTTTTTTTTTCTAAGAGATATTATTAATAATCTTTTTAAACTGAAACTTCTTAAATTTAAAACTATACAATCGTAAAGTAATTTTTTTGGGGTCAAAGTTTATATTTCATATATTTCCAAATTTAGTTAATAACGGAATACAACATATTCCCTTTCTCGTTATGCGTAACAGTTTTAGTGTTCTAGATATAAATTAATAGTATTATTAAACATTAAAATATACTAATTCAATATAACTAAATCTTAAGTTTTAAAATAGTTAAAATTTATGACATAACGAAACACGAATACGCAAGTCCAAAATTACAACAACTAAATATTGAAAATTTTCAAAACAAATAAGATCATGAGAAATTATTGAAAATATGATTACATCCTCATCTCTGGTTGTTTGAGCTGCAACCTTCCTCTAAACAGTCTTCATCAGATGAATCATCGTTAGGCCAGCGACTGTCATAAACAAAAGAAGTTAGATTTTAGATATCATTAATTGTTAGAAAAAATATTACATTTCTAGTATAGTAATTAAATTTTAGCAAGATCGGCCGTTTTGATTCCTGCAATTTCATCTTCAAGTATAACCTTCGAACATCGTAATTGAGACATCAGACATTCGATACCTATTTAAAGTATAAGATTAGTTAGAAATAAAATGATAATTGAATGCAATAAATTTCAAGTGTTGCAATTATGACGATACTTTACAGTACCTTCAAAAACAGATAACCTCCAAAACAAAAGCGTACACATTATTGGTTGACTACAATAGGTAGGAGAGTAAAGAATTTTTCCCTTTTTTTTAAGAAAATCAACACAAGTTTCGCCAACTGCAACACACTCGATCTCTTTGCCACTATAACATTTTTGTAATAGTAATAGTTAATCAGATACTTAAAAATAACTAATAATATATTTAAGTAATATTGATAGTTTTACAAATTATCTTACATGACGTCAAGAATAGTAAATGTCACAACTTTATTATTGGACGTGTAGCCATTTTGACGATCGAGGAAATCAATTGTCCGACTCTCATTTATATGCATCACCATTCCACAAATATCTAATTATAATAGAACGAATACTTGTTTATTAGAACTTACCAACACAACAGTTCTTCTCATTAGGTGTAAATTTCTGCATCATTGACGAATCAATAAGACGGTAGAAATTGTCTGTACTTCTCGGAGGTATTGGAATCATTTCTGTTTGGTCAATGAACATGATCACTAATGGATTGTTTGAATTTCTGAAAGATCGTCGGCCAGCTTTCACTCTGAATCCTGAAAGCATGTACTAGTCTCCTTCCTTAATTATGTCATGAAACTTTTGTACAAATAAAGCAGCATCTATTTTGGCATCAATCCTTCCTCCCTGTATTAGGAATATAATTTTGTTTATTAAGTATAATATTTTACCTTGTCATTTTACAAATGACAATAAAAAAGAGTTAGAAAACATACCCTCTCGTCTGTCAGAATCAAACATTCATAAAAACGTTGCCCATCAATAAAATGCGGTGGCCTTACACCGTTTTCCTTTGCTCAGCAAGCTCCGTGTTTGTTTAACAAAAGGCACCTCAAAGATATTGCATGCAAGTCTAAGAATTTTGACAGCAACTCGTGGATCACGTACTGTAGGATTCAAATCTTTTACTAACACGACCATTGTTTCTTGATTTTATTAAGTGGATATAAGTAATAAGGATATAATAGAGTAAGAACTGCAATGGTTTTATAATTTTCATGGTTTCTTATATTTATAGGAAAACAAAGATATATCGATTCAATTAAAATTTATATTTTATGTGGCCAGTACAAAATATCGTGTATTACACAGGGAAAGTTGCACGCGTTTCTGATTGATATGAATGAACAATATATCGTTTGTTTTCAAGGTTCTCGTAATTGGTTTGTTGAAAAATGCAGATGTTTGAACAGAAACACCTATTTTGGAATTTTCTCCTTGGATGATGAACTTTATCAACATCATGCATTGGGCTATAATATGTGTTTTTAACAACTTTTTAGCTTCTTAATTTGAAATAATTTCAAGCAACGTTCAAACACTTTGTAATAATGCTAACATAACAAATATAAATTAATATATTTATGGAATAAATATTTATTTCATGTTTTCACGGAAATTTAAAACATTACAGAAAACAAAAACTAAATATTGCAGAGAGTACTCAAGCGGGAATTCTATGCCTCTCAAATGAATCTTCAACAGCAAGATGGATATAGGAGTCAGGTGTATCACTGTATTTTGGAAAAAAAAAACTGATCAGTACTGTCCAACAATTAGATTCTAAATATAGAAGGTTAAATTTGTTATTTACTTGAAGTCCATGAAGAATTGACAGTCGGTACCATCAAAATCCTTTATTCTTGTTTCTCCATGATCAATGTAATTGTATCTGTTTATGATCAAAAATAAAGTACAACTTAATATATATTCATATACTTATATTTATTTTTATTTTTAAATGATTAGATGAATTTAACTTACATATACATGTAGTCTGAATATTCTTCACCCTTTGGATCCTCTATTATATCCGAACACCCATCACCGTTGGTAGGAGAACATTATCATCTTACAAAACCGTTTTTTTGTTAAAAATATAATCAGTCAAAAATTTCATAATCATAATTTACAACTTACGGATGATATATTCAACCATTTCATTACCTCCAAATCTGACTCCTTTCCACATTTTGAACAGACAAATCCTCTTCCCGTTTCCAAGCTTGTAACGTTTGTACATATGATTGGTATAACATCCGGTTGCGAAGCAGTCAAGTACATATCCCCTTGGAAAAAAGTTAACTTAAATCAAATCTAAGAAAGTGTAAAAGATTTCTCAACCTAATGTGTCAAGTACATATAAATCTGTCAATAAAGTGCATGCAATAATATTAGAACTTACTCAATTGACATAATTCTGAATCTGATGTATCGTTCCATCAGACTCCAACGATCAGCACTGTCTTCTTGTCTGAAACTCTTCATTTCCCCAATATTAGTGATGCATCCAATCAAATTTACTGCATAAAATATTTTGATTTGTATTATAAGTAGTAAAATTAAAGTTTATTTAAACAATCCATTAAAAACTAATACTTACCGTAAGGCCAACGTCCATGAAACTCATTATCATAAACACGTTTAAAACACAGGTTATTAAAAGGTTTGCAAATAATAGGATCTCTTGCAAGACTTATTATAGTCTTGTCTGTGAAAAGAAAACGATAACCGAGATTGTTTTTCTAGATCTGCTCTTTATCCTCCTTGACTTTGAACGTCTCAACAACATAACTTTGATTTTCCGACATATCAAGATACGGAAGACCATAGAGCGACGCCGGAATTGTGGCATGTCCAAATGAACCCTAGTTCAAACGACGTGACCCATTTTTTTTTAAATAATAATAATAATAATAATTAACTACGACTAGTGGTCTCATACTCACTAGCCACCTAACCACAATCACAAAATAACAGCGGGATAACAATAAAACAATTAAATAACCAACAAAACCAATAATCCAAAATAGAATAACTAATAACCAATCCTAACCATTTCAATGTCAAACAACAGGAAACCAAGGAAACGAAACCTAGCAATTTCTAAAGACTCAACTCTAGCAACCTAGCAACACCAGACAACAATTCTAATCAAGTCCCTAGAACATCTTCCTCTTCATTGCCTTGATTCCACGATCACACTTTGCCTTTACCTGCACCACAAACACAAATTGAGATGCATGAGTATTTGATAAATACTCAGTGAGGCAATCCTCCCATCTACTGGGTTATACACACAAGCAACAATGACTCCAATGTTCCAAACAATCAACCAAAAAAACACACAAACCAGAAAAACAAACATCGTCACACTAGAAGGGAGGTGTCGACCGACACCAGCCTAGTGTCGACCGACACTGGCATTGGTGTCGACCGACACTACCCTACAGTGTCGATCAACACTCCACCTGCAACTGCGATCCGCACGAAGCCGAGAGTCGAATCTAGCTTCCCAATCTCCTCCAAATCATCCAATACTCAAAACCCATGCCGGAAACATCATTAGGAACCTGTATAATCCAATCCCCAACAAGAAAACACAAAAAAACAACAACAAACAAGCAAGAACAAGGAAATCAAGGGCTTAGATTAGCCATGTTCATGCACTCACCTCTTTGCAAGAAGATTCTGAACCACAGCAACGAATCTCACCCTCCTAACAAGCCTCTAGATCCTTCCTAACCTTGGATATCTTAAGAAAAGCCAAGAAAACTACTCACCAATCTCTCTCAAAAGCACAAGAACTCTCTTTTCTCCCTTTTCTCTCAAAAATCACAAAGCGGCAGACCAAACAACCTCTTCATCCTTCTGGTCGACAAATAACTTAAATACCTCGGTCCAATGGTTTTCCTAAACCAAGCCGGTTCAAATCGATAATTAAATCGATCTGGTCGAACCAGAATAAGTGGTGTTGACCGACACCACATGAGTGTCGATCGACACCCACCCCTAAAACGTAGAGTTTTGGTTCGCGGGCGTTACACTAGTTCACAGTATATGTATAATTAATATTTAGAAGAATATTAAGCCAATCCATATATACTTGATGACAATCCATATATACTTAAAAATAAAGAAAAAGCAACAATAACAAAACCTCTTCGCCAACCAAAATTAGTTCTAACGAAACTTCATTCAAATTATTTTCACTCGCCATGAACGGAACACCTTAACACAAATCTTCCATTTCATAGTTGAGGGATTCACCTTGTTAAGGAACACAAATCTCGCCATTTTTTTTAATAGAAACAAAGAGAAATTATGAAGAGATTAGTTTATAAAAAGTAAAGGATGTTGAAGTTGTAAAGGTCCAATTGATAGATTCGAATCCAATCGTCGTTACTAGTGACATCTATTTTTTTAAAACGTTTAAAATACATAAATTTAGATTCATCGAATCAAGAATAAAACTTACTATATCGGTAAATGTGACATTTGTTTATTATTATTCATGAAAGTTTAGCGAAAATATTAGTTATGTGAATTCGAAATTATAAAATTATAAACTAAACCATAAAACTATAAATATAAAAGCATCAACTAATCTTCCAAGCTTTGAAAGTGATCTCGCATATCCGAAACTTCAAGACATGGATAGTTGAATAGAATCCGTGTACAGTTGCATCCGGTAGTTATCATTATATGACCTAAAAAAATAATATAAGATAAGCATTTATTTTATCAAAGATTGTCGTAATTGTTTAGATTAAACTCTTACCTTTGACATTAACAATGACACCAAATATGACGATGCATATAATAATCTCGTCTTCAATTTCCCGGAAACAATCATAAAAATGTTCAAAATAACCTTGTTGCAAATGGCATCTCAAACATATACCACTTGAAGCCGAAGAAAAAGTTAGTTTTTCTAATAAAATAAGTAAACAAAAATTCTATTAGTATTGTATAAAAAACTCACTCTTTGTTTTCAATCTCAAAAAAAAGTTGATGTTGGACATCGTTGTCTGAGACGTATGCGGAGCTTTCAACATGCACAAGACGGCCAATCAAATCTAAAAATCAGAACGAATATATTCTGATCAGTAACACATATTTTATATATTTACTTTTTATATGACAATTCAAATAATGGATTTACTACTTACCAAGACACATATTCGGATTTACAGAGCCTGAAACGACGTCTATGAAAGATACGAAGGAAAAATAATATTTTTCATTCAAAGAAGATATTATTTGTGCCGAAGTCATGATGTTTGATAGAATTTTAAATTGATATGTTGTAAGTCTAAAATCCTCAACAGCTGGTGTTATATTAAATTAGATATAATGATCCAATTTGCTTCAGCAAATACCAGTTCGAAGCGTTGGACCAAACTCTGGTCGAAAGTTCCATGTATCTTTGAACCCTATAAAAATAATATAAAATTAAATATGATTCGAGTATGGTTATGATTACAAGTATATGCATATATATTACCTTATCATCCGCTAATACAAACTCAACCACATCGTTTAATGCAGCACTGCAAACAAATCTTCTAACAATTTTAACCTTGATTCTTCTTTGAATGAGAAAAGGTTTTAAGTCAGGAAGATGAACACAAGAATACGAATTAGTGTTCATATTTTCAATTTTATTATACTTCTTTTTTTTTCTTTAGAATATGAAGCATCTGTTGAATATGTATATATATATACTAAAACGACATACAATATCTTGGTTAGAATATTCATTTAACCTTATTTCTGGAAAATTAACATTATCACAAGAAATAACTTACGAAATTGGTTAGTATCCATCTTTATTTTATGGTTTTATAGAAATTATCATGAATTTTATTTTATTTTAAATTAACATATATGATTAAAAGTATAAATCAATCTTTTTCAGAATTATATTGTTATCATATGAGATCAAGAGTGAATATCTTTGATTGCATACAAATTAATTTTACGAATATTATAGTAATTTTCTTGGAATGTAAATATAATGATTATAATAATTTTATTCGAGGATAATGTTATTCTGAAATTACAAAGATTGTTAACCACTAAATGGGATACGAAGTTTATCCCAATCAATATTAGGCACAACACAATCTTCTACATCTTTCTCAATAACTACTCTAACTTCTTCAAGCCTCCTACGCTCCTCAATCAAATCGATGTGTCCACCTAAGATATCATCAATTAGCGAGAGTTGAGCATCGATTGTTTCAAGTTGAGACGTGAGTTTGGTTGATTCTTCTTTCTTCTTCATATGATCTTTCACTATATCAAGAATGGCGGTGAAACGTTTCGTCGTCTCCTTTTGAGAGACATCTCTATATTTTTGAAACGCCTTTGTAACTTTCACAATTGCTTCGTCTTCCCATTCATAATCGGACATGAGTTCTTTGCGTTTTCTAGAACATTCACCATCCATGGCAAAAATCGAAACTATAAAACTTGAAATCAGAGTTCTCATAAGCAAAAAATTGAATTAACGACAGTCAAAAAAAACCTTAGAGAACTTACTTGAAAGATGCAGATGATAATCACTTGGTAAAGAAACTTAGAGGACGGCTATTGTTAGGAAGAGGCGACGAAAGATAAAAAAAACTCAACATATAGTAGAGATAAATAGTGCTTAAATATATGTACGGAGAGTCGCAAAGCCTTTCATATTAGTGTCTCATGAAGTAAAGCCTATTTGAGTTGAACAACAGTTTCAAAGTTATTTGTTATTTAAGACTATAAATTGAAGTATTAATTTATTACGTAAATAATTAAGAGACTATATTTGAAATAATTATGTAATAAACTAACAAAATAGGGTAACTTACGAATGTCTAAATGTTTCAACTTCTGGAATGTCAGGGTTAAGTCTAATTTGCGTGCATATAATGTTAGATACAGTCCTCCTACCTACAATATATTTGGAATAGAATTAAGATTAGTAAAGTATTATTTGAAAATCAAAAATATTAGAATTTTAACGAATGGATAGATCGTATGTACCTTGGAATACATCAATTACACCCCATCGAATAAAACAAATGAGATTTTCACCTATGGAATCTTGTAAGCCTCATAGAACTTCCCAGCCACAATTTCGGTTAACTCACACGCCAAAAGCGTATTACTAAAACAATAATCAAGAACATTTATATGTTTAAATGTTTAAATATTCCTCATGGTGCTAAAATTAATAAGTTTAAATCCAAATACCCGGAGTCACGAAGGTCGAAAGAAATTCTAAGGTACATGGAGTACTCTTGTGTTTCGTTCTCTTTCGGTAAATAAACTTGCTCCTCACGATCTTCTACTTCAGTTTCAGCATCTTCACATGATTCAGTTTCATATTCGTCGTCTTCAGTATCATCAATGTCTTCCTCATATTCGACTTCACTATCATCGGTCTCTTCATCCATTATTTCATAAAAGCCTTCATCTTCGTAATCTTCCTCTTCTTGAAAGCCTTCTTCTTCAGTATTGCCCCCATCATCGTCCTCATATTCATATCCATCGGAATCGCTATCATCCGAATCAGTATCAATGGAATAGTCCACGTTCTTGTCCAATGGATCTCAGCAACACATCTTTAACAATCGAAGAATACTATCACTTTGTGATCTAAGCGCATACTTGTTGTCGTTATTCGGAACCATCGAGTTTTGTTTATGATTCCAAGTATCTAATATTCCAACATTGGTTACTTCTCTAATGACATCTTCAAATGTAAGACGTAATTTCATATCAAAATCATGTATAATACAATATAAGTCAATCACGGATATATTTTTTAATATAGAGAGGATGTAACATACCGACCAAGTAATCATCACAATAATAGCCACTTTTGATTAGACTATAATCGAGGAAATTAAAGTATTCTTCACCTCCAATAATCGAACTCTTAATAATCTTGGTCTTATACAAAATAATAATCTTGTATCGATGGGTGGTAGCTCTGCATGACCCATATTGGTCTACAACTTTAAAATTTTCAATCCCAACCCAATCACCAACCTTAAATTTGGACACAAATTTGTCATATACATCACCACGAAAGCTACACTGGATCTTATTACCCTATTAAATTTTAAAAAATTAACATATTATTAGCTTATTAATTTCAACCGTGGTCTCATACGATAGTATCATGTTCATAAAATCATGTAATTAAAAACGAATTCAAACATTCAACAAACTTGATTATCAGTCAAAACCATCTCTAGGGTTGAACCAAGACGGACTGTTTTTTCTTCCCATAAAGTCAAGATTCTAACATGGATCTTCCATTCATATTTTGAAGGATTCAAACGTGAAACAGGATCAACCGTATTATTCATGACCACAATATAACCTGCATTAAACAAATTTCAGTAATTAAAATCAAATATAAAACATACAAACGAAGGGAAAATTCTAAGAACTTTGGAATATTTTCGAGTTTTGGATATCGATTATAAGCTCTGATATGTGTCTATATATATACAAACTTAATTTTTTAATACATAATTTAAAATATTAAATTAATTTCATATTTATAATAGTAGATATGTCTAGATATTTTCCGTTAATATTTCTTCTATATGTACATTTACTTATTTAAACAATACTTATTTATACTATTATTTTCCAATCATACAAAATCTTCTAAATATCATCCATGTTATACTTTTTGAAGATGACCCCAATATTTTTATTTCCATCTTTATCACTTTAAATCTATAATAAATATGCTAATACAGTTAATTATCCATTCAAAAATTTATATATCAGTTATTTATGTTAGTTTTATGTTACAAACAATGATTATTATGTTAATTTACTTATTTTAACAATACTTACTTATACTATTATTTTCCGATAATACAAAATTTATTTAATATCATCTTTTATTTTTTTTTAAGATAATCCAAATATTTTTATTTCCATCTTTATCACTTTAAAACTATAATAAATATACTCATACAGTTAAACATCCATTCAAACATATATATATATATATATATATATATATATATATATAATTCGGTAACTATGCATTTTGCGTATATGGCTTTTACAAATAAAGAATATACATCAAAATATTGTTACATTTTACGTTTCAAATTTAAGGAATTTTATAAATCTACGATATATACTATTTGTTCTAAAGGCATAACTTTATTAATAGGCAGTTTTATGAGTTATTTCAAAAATCCAAATTCTATATTCTCATGTAAGTTGTATAGTCTAAAAGATCAAAAAATAATTTATTAATAATTAGAGTTTTGTTACATCGTATAGTATGCAAATTAAATTAAAGAAACAAATACTATTGAAATATTATAGGGTGATGAAAATTGTCTTCTCCTTGATTTTCTCTTCCATATCATCTTTTTATCACACCAAATGTATGATTTTGGAATTTCATCATGGGTGATTTTCTTGGCTTGATCAGCTAGTGTATTATTTGTAATCCAATCCGGGAACGTATTTCTTGTAATCGTCGAAGAAATCGTATCATCATTCTCTAGAGCATCCTTGTTAACAATCGTAGTTTTCCTACAATATAGTATTCCAAGAATAAAGTTTTTTTAATTAAATAAGTTGTAAAAGAAGACGATCGACATAAAAATCTGGTTCTTGTAATAATACCTTGATATTGAGTAGAAACAAATTTGTAGATTGATCCAACTGATCCATGAAACCTAGGTCAAATAGTTATTAATATTATATGATTAGATATGAAACCACGTTACAAAAAGGTAATCAGAATTATTAAGAATCATAAAGCACGATATTACATATTTTAAAAGGCGAACCAAGAACAAACAAAGTTTTATGATTTATCTTGCTTCCATAGAAATCTCTGCATGATAAGTAAACAATTAGGATCAGTACGAACTGTGGTATTATATGATCAGGATACAATTATAAATAGTTATGAGATCATTAAATAATTATATATATCACAATTCAACCTAGAAAATTTAAATATATTATACCTTTATAAAAGGACGAACCAACAACTATCTAAGCTTTATGATTTGTATATCTTGTTCTCCAAGAAACCACTATAGGATCAGGAAAAATAAAAAGGATCAGTCGAATACAATTATAAATTTGAGAACATTAAAGAATTATATATTAAATTCAACCTAAAATTACAAAAAAAATATACAGTTATTAAAGGACTAACCAACAACTACCAAAGCTTCATGATTAGTAGATCTTGCTCTCCAAGAAACCACTATACGTACGGGAAGAATAAAAAGGATGATTCGAATACAATTATAAGATTGAGAACATTTAAGAATTATACATCAAAACTAACTCTAAAAAAGGACAATATATTTTACCTCTATTAAAGAACGAACTTACAACTACGAAAGCTTCATTATTTGTGGATCTTGCTCTACAAGTTACCACTATACGAACAGGAAATTTAAAAAGGATTAGTCGATAAAACATTAAAAACAGCAAGATCGAAATATAAATATAAATTTGAGATCACGAAAAAGAATCACAAAATTTAAAGAAAAGAGAGATTTTGTTTTTTGTTTTTTTGGGTTATGGTCTAAGCAAACGATATATTATTGTATTTATAGATGTAGAAGACCTAACTTTTTAGGGTTTCTGTATTATTAGGGTTTGTAACATCCGCGAACCAGAATTTGCATTTTTGGTCTGAGTGTCGATCGGCACCATGGGTGTGTCGATCGACACCATCATTTCCAATTTCGATTGGTTTGTTTTAATTGCTGTTTGGTTCAGTTTGGTTCAATTGGAAATCCCTAAACCAAGTATATAAGAGGAGAAGCGACGAATTAAGGGTTTGAGGTTGTCTTGTTTTGTCGCCGTTGAGAGAGAAAAAGAGAGAAAAGGAGAGAAAGTGTTGGAGAGTCTTTGAGAGTGTTCTTGAGAGATTTTTGTCTTGTTCTTGGTGTTTTGGAGGGATCTGTGGCTGTGGAAGGGAGAGCTGTTATTGGGAACGAAAGAGAAGCTTCCTAAGGTGTTGGTTCCACCGTTTCTTATTCAAATCTTCCTGTAAAAGAGGTGAGTGCTTGACAATGGCTGATCTAAGCCTGAGATCTCTTTTGTTTGGTTGTTCTTTGTCTATTTGTGGTGTTTGCTTGCTTGGGTTTGTTGTTCTAGTGATTCCCATAGGTTCCTGAGGCGATTGGGAGAGTTTGAGATGGTTTCGTAGTGATTGGGAACGGAGGTTCGACGTTCGGATTCGTGCAGATCGCGTCTACAGAGTCAGTGTCGGTCGACACCAGGTTGTGTTAGCGTCGATCGACACCACTTTTAACCGTTTGTGAGTTCCTTGTTTGATGTGTTGATTTTGTTTGTTGGTTCAACTTAACAATAGAATCTCAGTTGCTTGTGTGTATAGCCCAGTAGATGGGAGGATGGCCTCACTGTGTATTTTTAATAATACTCATGCATCTCAATATGTGTTTGTGGTGAAGGTAAAGGCAAGTGTGATCGTGGAATCAGGGCGATGAGGAGAAGGATGTTCTAGAGGCTTGAATGATTGTGGTCTAGCTATCGTTAGATTGCTAGTGTTGAGTTGATAGAACATTGTAGGATGTTGGAACTTGGTTATTGCATTATTGTTTTAATGGAATTGTTTTGTTATCCACTGTTGTGATTGTTGCTAGGTTGTTAGTGGGTATGGGACCACTAGTGAATTAATATTTAAAAAAAAAACGGGAATGGTTGTTTCATTTTGGTATCAGAGCCCTTACGGTTCAAGAACTAGGGTTCACTGTGCTTTTACTGTTGTTGTTTGGGATTTCATGCTAGAGTTGATTATGTGACTTAGTCAATTGTGTTTGGCATGAGGTCCTAGAACATCCCCCTCGAGCCTATTTCGTGATTCCACGGTGAGTTGTGTTCTTGTGTGATTAGAATTATTTGTTGTTTAGCCTTCTGTTCTTGGTGATACAGATGGTTAGAGGTGAGGTTGATGTTGGTCGTGGTCGTGGACGTGGTCGTGGTCGTGGTCGTGGACGTGGTCGTGGACGTGGTCGTGGACGTGGTTGTGGACGTGGTCGTGGACGAGGTCAGGTTCCCGAGGCCAGTGAGAGTGTGATCTAGAGCATGGCCAGTGAGGAGGTAGCGGAGTCTCAGGTTCATCCTAGTGTCTCTGGAGACCAGGCTGGTTTGGGTGACGGCAGTGCGGATGGGCCTGGTGTCGGTCACGGTGTTTCCCCGGGTGTGAGGGCTGCAGAGCAGGGTGCTCCAGGCAGGGAGGATGTCTTGTTGGGCTTAATAACTCAGGTTTTGGCGCGGCTTCCAGCAGCGGTGCCGCCAGTGGTTGGTGAGCAGTTCTGGTAGTGCCGCCAGTGGTTGGTAGGCAGGTTCCAGTAGTGCTGCCAGCAGGTCCCAGCGGTGCCGCCTGTGGCGGGTTTGTAGCCAGGTGTGCAGTCGGGGACCGAGATAGTGGACGCTCAGTACGTGAAGATGATGGTGCAGCTGCAGCGAGTGGGAGCGGGGTCTTTCTCGAGAGGTACGGATCTGAGTGTAGCTGATGAGTGGAGGGAGCGGATGGAGGATCTTTTCCGTTCGCTTCGGTGTCCCGACCAGTTTAGGGTGGACTTGGCAGTGCATTACTTGTCAGGTGATGCACGTGTGTGGTGGAGGTCGGTGACATCACGTAGGGTGCAGCAGGATATGTCTTGGGAGGATTTTGTGAGGGAGTTTAACTCCAAGTATTTTCCTCAGGAGGCTCTTGATCGCATGGAGGCACGGTTCTTGGGGTTGAGTCAGGGGGACCGTACAGTGCGGGAGCTAGATGCTGAGTTCAGTCGGCTTGTGGGATATGAAGGCCGGGCTTGGGAGCCAGAGTCGGCTCAGGTGCGGAGGTTCTTATTGGCTCTGCGAGATGATCTGAGGATTCGGTGTAGAGTGATGAGCTATGCTACAAGAGCGGAGCTGGTTGAGGTTGCAGCTGGGCTAGAGGACGACTTGAGGTCCAAGCGGTAGTCTCTGGCTGGAGCGGGTTGATGGATTGGATTGTGGAATCTTATTTTTCTTATGTATTTTCGTTGGTGTTGAAACGATTATGACATTTTTGAGATTAATAAGATGAGTATTTTTCTTTATGTTTGACTGTTGTTGTCATGGGAAAAAGAGAAATAGCTCAGGTTTCTATTTTTGGAAAGTTTCCACAAAAAGGAAGTTTCCAGAGTTCGAAAGTTTCTAAAAAGGAAAATTTTTGTGGAAAGTGTTGAGGTAGATCTAGTCAGACATGTTTGCTCAAGGCCGTGAGGGTCCAACTCATGTGATACCGATAGCTCGATGGACTTTGTGGCCGGAGAGTGGGAGTGGTATGTTGCTTCGGATGACGATTCGAGAGCGCGCTTTAGGGTGACGACCCAAGAGCGAGATTTTTGAGACTCCCTAGATAGTGTAGCTGTGAGCCGCGGCTTGGCAGTGAGTTGGTATATCTAGAGGGTTGCGACCCGAGAGCGGGGGAGTGGGTGTGAGCGACTCTCTGGATACCGTAGCTGTAGGCGGTGGCCTGGCAGTGAGCTGGTATGTCTCGAGGGTTGCGACCCGAGAGCGGGGGGAGCGTGTGTGTGTGACTTCCTGGATGTCGTAGCTTAAGGCGGTTGGGCCGATAGCAAGCTGGCATGATTCGTTGGTTGCGACCACGGACGGGAGAAGCACTGAGTTGCGAGCAAATAGGGTCTTGGATGTAAGTAGGGAGACCTCTGGGTTTAGTCGGAGGTGTGCGGGCTGTTGCGACAGTTGCACAGGAAACCTTGGCTGACGGTATTTAAGTCCAGGCGGGGGATGTGCGGGCCGTGTTGACGGTGGCACGGAGGTCCTTGACGGATGGACGGTGCTGCGGGATTCGAGGACGAATCCTTATTGGTGGGGGAGAATTGTAACATCCACGAACCAGAATTTGCATTTTTGGTCTGAGTGTCGATCGACACCATAGGTTTGTCGATCGACACCATCATTTCCAATTTTGATTGGTTTGTTTTAATTGCTGTTTGGTTCGGTTTGGTTCAATTGGAAATCCCTAAACCAAGTATATAAGAGGAGAAGCGACGAATTAAGGGTTTGAGGTTGTCTTGTTTTGTCGCCGTTTAGAGAGAAATAGAGAGAAAAGGAGAGAAAGTGTTGGAGAGCCTTTGAGAGTGTTCTTGAGAGATTTTTGTCTTGTTCTTGGTGTTTTGGAGGGATCTGTGGCTGTGGAAGGGAGAGCTGTTATTGGGAACGAAGGAGAAGCTTCCTAAGGTGTTGGTTCCACCGTTTCTTATTCAAATCTTCCTGTAAAAGAGGTGAGTGCTTGACCATGGCTGATCTAAGCATGAGATCTCTTTTGTTTGGTTGTTCGTTGTCTATTTGTGGTGTTTGCTTGCTTGGGTTTGTTGTTTTAGTGATTCCCATAGGTTCCTGAGGCGATTGGGAGAGTTTGAGACGGTTTCGTAGTGATTGGGAACGGAGGTTCGACGTTCGGATTCGTGCAGATCGCGTCTGCAGAGTCAGTGTCGATCGACACCCTTTTGTGCTAGCGTCGATCGACACCAATCTGGTGTCGGTCGACACCAGGTTGTGTTAGCGTCGATCGACACCACTTTTAACCATTTGTGAGTTGCTTGTTTGATGTGTTGATTGTGTTTGTTGGTTCAACTTAACAATAAAATTTCAGTTGCTTGTGTGTATAGATGGGAGGATGGCCTCACTATGTATTTTTAATAATACTCATGCATCTCAATATGTGTTTGTGGTGAAGGTAAAGCCAAGTGTGATCGTAGAATCAGGGCGATGAGGAGGAGGATGTTCTAGAGGCTTGAATGATTGTGGTCTAGCTATAGTTAGGTTGCTAGTGTTGAGTTGATAGAACATTGTAGCATGTTGGAACTTGGTTATTGCATTATTGGTTTAATGGAATTGTTTTGTTATCCGCTGTTGTGATTGTTGCTAGGATGTTAGTGGGTATGGGACCACTAGTGAATTAATATTTAAAAAAAAAAAAAACGGGAACGGTTGTTTCAGGGTTTTCAGTAAGGAGGTGTATTGTCATCAGGCATTTTTCCATTCAGAAACCCATTTATTATTTTAACGTCGATCTTTAGACTTTCAAAGCCCATTAATTTGTTAAAATTCGATTAGGTCATGCCATATATTCATCATCTAAACTCCAATTAAACGAATAAGAGAATCATATAGAAATCTGAGGGATTAATCTCACAAATTCTAGTTTTGCAAATAACTTTTTGTGTAAATAGTTTTTTTCTGTCGATTTTTTTGATTTATTTTTAATGCGAAAATAGGATAATTTACGTCCAGGAGCAAAGTATTTCAACGTGAGGGGCACTTTTCATTAATAGCAAAACGGTAAAATTTTGTTGAGATTGAATGTGGGACGTTTTGACTTCTGCTTTAATATAATAGATAATATGACAAAGTTTCTTTTAACTTTGTCTATCATGCAACATTTGGCGCTTTATTTTTGCCATACTTTACATTAATTCAAGTTTGATCTCTTAATCAATTCCCTTATTGTAATATTTTCAAATATATATATATATATATATATATATATATATATATAACTTAAAAAGAATTTAGAATTGGAAACAAACGTCCACAACCACAACTGATGAGTGATGACAGTAATTTCGGCATGCATGACCTCGTGAGGCTGAACCGAGCTCTCAATCTCGCCTTTGACACTAAGTACTTTTGAAAATGACAAGTATATTTGAACAAATGAGTATATACACAACTAATCCTGAATATGTATATGTATGTATACGTGAAGGTGAAATGGGGATTAGGACAAATATGGCAGTCTTTGTTTGTATATTGGAAGGTATGTTTGTGTTCACCCTTTTTCTTCTTTGTTTTCTTTATTATTGTACTTGAGCTTTTATCTCATTATCCCTCCTCTTAACCTTCTTTACTCCTTTAATCATTACTAAATCCTTATTACGTAACTTTTAATTTAATTATTGTATTCATTTACAAAGATGTACATGAGCTGTATTGATACTATACGTATCAAAGATTTGATGGAGGGCTGACCCAAATGTGTCATTCTTCTTCACTTTCTTCGCTGGTTTTACTTGTTTTAGCTTTTAGGGCTGACCAAATCTTTCGCCTTGTGCTCTGTGCTTGCGTCTTTGGTAAATTCTTATTATATTGCGATAAAGAATATGTTATATGTATTTTTATCAGAAAGTCTAGCTGGTTAATTTGGAACTAAGTTAGACATTGGATACCAGTTCCTTAAATTGACATTGTATCCCTTTTACTATTTTTTTTTTCTTTTATTTTATTTTAGAAATGGCTTAGGTTACATCCTAGGTTATTTTACAAATTTGTAATAGTAGACGCAAAACTGATCACTTAAAGGAATCTTGTTTAACCATATTTATACAATAAACTAATCTTTTATGTAAAGTGGTATTTAAGATTCTTCAAACTAAAATAGTTATATAGAAGCTTCTCAGCAAGAAAATAAATAGTCAAAAACTAATCTTCACTTATATATTTTAAAACAATGTCATCCTTTTGAAATAATATATTTTAGTATAACAAACGACTTAGCATCTTTTATATCAATAAATAAGTTTTCTAAGTTATACTAATATATAGAAATCTAACATACATTTCCTCTATATTTTATATATGTCTTGTTTCTTCTGTGATGGATCTTCATGATCTTGGATGCTCATATTTCTTATTCTATCAAAGATTTCCTTAGGTCTATGTCCTGTTTTAAAATTATCTAGGTACTAGTGGAGTGCGGTCAGGATGGGTAGCGTCTAATGAAAAAATCAGAGATTAAATGGAAATTAAACTGAGACTAGTTTTAAGCTTATTTTATTAAGTTAATAATAAAATAAAAATAAATAGTACTAAATATATGTATAGTTCTATATATGTTAAAAGAAAAAACATCAAAAAAATATAAAACTATAGTATTTTCTTTAAAATTATGATAAACACATAAAAACATAGATTTAAAATTAAATTTTATAATTTTTATTAAAAATTAACATCAAAAAAAAAATAAAACTATAGTATTTTCTTTAAAATTATGATAAACACATAAAAACATAAATTTAAAATAAAATTTTATAATTTTTATTAAAAATTTGTACATTAATTATTGTAAAACATCATAAACTCTTAATTTAAATGTCTATATAACAAAAAAAAAATATTTGATTTATATTTGGTTCCAAAAATAATTGGTATGCAAAAATTAAATGAAAAGTAATCAGATCAGATGGATTATAATCAAATTAGATAAATATAATTAAATAATCGATGTTAGACAAAAATTAGTAGTTAATTGAGTTGGAGAAGATGGATCTAACAATTTTATGAAGTGATGATAGGGGGGGAATTTTTAAAACACGGGTCTATGTAGTAGAATTATATACATGCAGAAGAGAGTGTAGAACAATTGTCGTCGGAGACTATTAATAGTCAATTTACAATACTTATATTTACATATATATAGAGGTATACTTAAACATAAGTACATAAGTTTCAAAAATCTAAATTAATATATACAAATATCGGATGCTTTGTTGCTTGTAATCTCCGTCTTCTCGTAGCATGGTTGACCTTCAGTTCAACACGACGGTAGATATCTCAACAAAGTTAAACAGAACCAAAATCGTTATTTAGTTAATTTTACGAGTTTTGTCTTCATCCTGAGTTCTGTCCCAAATGAATCAATCTTGCAAAACAAAGAGAGAGAAGTTAGTGTTATTTTCTTATATAAAATAAAATGCAATGTTCATTGTATCCCCTACCCATTTTTCAGGAAAATCGAAATTATATTGATAAAATCAGAGTCAATACGATAATTATATAAGGTGCCGCACATGTCAATCTTGTTACAAAGTACAAACGCTAGTCGTCGAAAGAGTAAGTGGATATCTGAAAGAAACTAAATGAAATAGCATCAAAACATCTCAAGTATGATATGAATGATATTTCGTAATTATCTTCTTGTTATTTCATGTATTCCACATTTCCATAATTAGGAAATTAACGTTTGTAAATAAGACTATTAATTATATAATAAATAGTTTAGACACCCACATGACAAAACAAAATCCTTTCTCTTTTATTTCATCTTCTTGTTATTTGTAGATGGGAACCTTTTTTCCTGCAAGGTTGATAACGATCAATGCATGGTGATTTTAGATATTTTACGGCAGTATAAAGCGGTCTCGGGTTAGCAAATTCATTTTGCAAAATCTTTGATTCAGTTTCGTCACATGGTTGATGAAGTAGTCAAGACGGAAATCTAAGGAGTTCTAGGGATCGCCAATCAGGATGGTATGGGTTCCTATCTGGGATTCCCAGAGAGTTTGGGGGTCAAAGAATAAGGTTTTTTCTTTTGTTAGATATCGCTTGCAGAGCCACATGACCGGCTGGTCAGCGCGGTTACTCTCAAAAGGGGGGAAAGAAGTGATGATTAAGTCTGTCGCGCCGGCCGTCCCGACTTTTGTGATGTCTTGTTATCGTTTGCCAAAGACTATCACCTCTAAACTAACAAGTGCAGTGGAAAATTTCTGGTGGAGTACGAATGGACAGTCAGGGGGTATGCATTGGATTGCTTGGGAGAGGCTTTGTTGCAGAAAACAATTGGGTGGTTTGGGTTTCAAGAGTGTTGATGATTTCAACACGGCTTTGTTGGCTAAGCAGCTGTGGAGTCTGATAGATTATCCGGACTCCCTGTTTGCCAGGGTATTTAAAATTAGGTATTATCGGAACACATATCCTATGGATCCAATACGATCTTATTCACCCTCGTATGGGTGGAGGAGTATCGTCTCTGCTCGTTCTCTGGTGAACAAGGGATTATTACACGGGTTGGCTCAGGGACCTCCATTTCTATATGGAGGGATCCCTAGGTTCCGCCTCAATTCCCGAGACCAGCCTTAAGTAACGGTTCTTTTCAGGACCCAACTCTCCGGTTAACCCATTTGATTGATCGTCAAACGAATTCTTGGCGTAAGGATCTGCTCACTCAGCACTTCGATCATGTGGATGTTTCTCTGATAGAGGCGATACCTCTAAGTCGTTGCCCAACAGGACGATTCTTTAGGATGACACTTTACTAAAACTGAGATATATACGGTAAAATATGGGTATGAGACGGAACGATTGGATGTCCAAGGCCCTTTTCGGGCATTGGGCTCTAGGCCGGCGATTACTCATCTCCTTGCTCGGGTTTGGCAGGTACATTGTCCACCAATGCTCCAGTATTTTATGTGGCAAGTATTATCGGGTTGTATTTCGGTATCGGCTAACTTGCGCCGTGGGGGAGGGGGTGAGTTGCGATGTTGTTTGTACACGGTGTGGGATGGAAGAGGAGGATATTAATCATGCCATATTTTTGTGTACGTCGGCCCGACAAGTCTGGGTGTTAGCCCATGTACCAGTAGGGCCACATCTCTTCCCGACGGGCCACATTTTCTTGATCCCAAAGGTCCGGGTTCACAGGTTTCCGCTTTTCCCTGGTTGATGTGTGGTACATTTGAAAGGCTTGGAATACCCGCGTTTTCGAGAACCTTTTTGAATGCCTGGATGAGGTCGTCCGGGTGGCGGAAGGCGAGGCGTTGACTTGGCAGAAGGCTCAGGTGGAGGTCGAAGGGGAGGAGATTCCATCCACCCTTATGTGTCCACCGTATGGGCCTCGCGCGGGCTCATCGCTTCAAATTTCCGGCGAAGTTTATCCCTGTTACATGCCGAAGTTGAAGCCCTCCTCTGGGCGATGCGCTGCATGATTGGACATGACTTCCGGGATGTGGTTTTCCTGACCGACTGCTCAGACTTGGTGAAGATTGTGTCTTCTCTTACTGATTGGCCAGCTTTTGCAACATACCTCGACGACATTAAGATGGATAGGGAGGAGTTCTCTGCCTTCTCTTTGCTCTATGTTTCTCGCAATGCTAATATACGAGCGGATTCTTTAGCACGCAAGGCGCGCGTGCATCTCCGCATCATGTTTTATTTGTAGATAATTTTCTCCCTAATTGGCTCGTTTGAGCTGATTCTTTTATTGACAAAAAAAATATATATATACTTTCCTTCTTCAATAATTTTGTTACAGTTCAAATTCAAATTATTTAATCCATTTTATTGGTATTTTATATACCATTTTAATGCACATTATAACATATGATGAAGGCTAAGGACGACATAAGTTTTAAGAACGAATTTTGGATTTGCTATATTTGGCGAAAGTCCAATACCAAAAAAGAAAACTAAATAGTTGCTTAATGACTATGTTCGATAAATGCATAATGTTGCTTTTTTTTTTTGATTTTGAATTAATATTTTCTGTGACGTCAAGATCAAACTTTTTAGTTAATTACTTTTCTTTTCATTATTTAATTTATTTATAGTTTTTTTTTTCAATTTTAGGTGACAGTCTTTCTTTTGTCTCTTCATTTGTATGGTAGTCTACGGCTATTGTTCGCTGAAAATGATACAAAATTATGCTTTTCTAATTTTCGAGTATTATATATATATATATATATATCCCTATTTTTTGTGGAATGATAAATATATTCCGTGAATAAATTGATACATACTTCATACTTGATCCACCACTCACAAGTCACAAATATCATAGTGACGATCATCGTATAATATTTAGAGTAGAGTTCTGTCTCCGAAAATAAAAATTGCTGATCATGAAGGCTAATTCATATAAAATTAAATAATTTTTTAAAAAGTAAAGATATTAATATTTGTCAACCGCACCTTTACAGTGACAACATTACCAAAAGAAAATTGTGGTTATATATACTAGAGCAAAATAGAAAATATTTGAATGGTGATCAAGTGTGTTGCAGTATCTTTGTTGTTCCAATTGCATTTTTAAATGATTACCATATATCTCCTTTAATTTTTAAAAAAATATTTTACATATTGAACAAAAAAATTACATAATTTTCCCCCTTTCTCTTACTCTCGCTTTTTTTATTCTTTCATGTTAGTGTTAAACAATAAGATGTTTTTGCAAGATTTTCAAATTCAGCATCATGCGGTTTATTCTTAGGATTGGTGGAACTCGTCCGATGAATAATAGAAACATGCATCACAAAAAAGAAAAAAACGAAATAACAATTGGTATACCGGTATAGTCTCTTACCGCCGGAACACTTGGTACTATCCCAACACCTAATCCGATTTTATATAAAGTTTTTTTTTTAAGTATTTAAAGTCTTGTTTACTTGTTACGTCATGCAATGGGTTTTTACTATTAGATCTACGTGGACATTATACAAACATGTATATACCCTATAGATAAATTGCACAACGGCCCTGAAACAAGAAAGACTGAGAAATATGAAGAAGACATATGGAAGAACTCAAAAAAAAAGGTAAATACGAAAAACAACAAGAAGAACGAACAACAATGTCTATTTTACCTCGAGAAGATAAACTGTAATAACTACATACACCAAGGCACGCATATGTATTTTACATATTTATAATGTTATGTACAAATATCAATATGTTTGCACAAAAAAAAGAAGGTACAAATATCAATATAAGTGTAACTTTTCAACTGTTTTTAATCCTAATGCACAATTTTTCTTTTCATTACAAAGAAAAAGAAAATTAAAAAAAAAAAGTGAAAATAAATTGACTGATTGACAAATTGTAGTGTCTTGTTCCTTATTTTTTTGCATTTTATTTTGTTTTTGAAGTGTCTTTATATACATAATTTTTAGATATGTAGTTATTAAAAAAATGATAAAGGCAAAACAGAAAAACGAAAACGAAAAAAAATATATATATAGAAAAACGAAATTGGAAGAGCATCGGATTTGCAGTTCTCTCTCGTGGAGTCTTTCCCTTGGACACTTCCTCACTTCACCTCGATTCCCATTCACAAGTCACAACTTTTCTCTCTGCCTATAGATATAGATGTTCACATGCATATTTTATACTATTATTTATCTATCAATATATCCGTTAATTATACTCCCAATAAATTTACAACTTTGATTTTCCTTAAAATCTAATTATATATAATTATTAGGTGTAAATGGTGTGAAGGCTTTGCTAGCATTTTCGTCCACTAAAATAGTCTAACACCAAATTTTTATATTGTTAGACAGTATTGTTGTTATACGTGAAATAATGTTTGAATGCATTTTTCATGTAAAGAAGAGTTATGATATTTATGAAAATATTTTTGGAAAAGCTCCAAACAGTACTTTCGATCGAATGGGCAACGTGTTTTTTTTTTTTTTTTGGGTTTTTGGGTTCTAATTTTTAATCGTTTGGTTTTTCTGTAGATTTTTTTTTTGTGCTGGTTTTTATTTTTTAACAGTATTTTCTGAAGAAAAAAAGAAAAAGAAAATCAGTTTATTATGTTCAGGTGAAAAAAATTGACCACGGCTGGTCCGAACATCCGTAGAAATTATGAATCGAAGATCTGGAATTTCTATGGTTTATCAAAAGAAAATAGAATTAATAAATCACACCATAACACATAAACGTTGAAGAAAGGTAAATACTCTAATTGATAAGAAGAACGCATAATGGTATTTTCTAATGCGTTGTTATCAAAAATCTAAGACTTGCCCGAAGCAAGAAGTATAGAGAAACAGCTAACTGGACATAATTAATAGTATGTAATATTGTTATCTTTGTACTCTGATACGAAATAACTACGCTTCTTTAACAAAAAAAATAATAATAACTACGCTTTAACATTTTGTCGAATCCAACCTACAATACACATACCTCTACAGTAAGTTTTGGAATCTATACTAATGTGGTTGATGGGTCAAATAATCTAATCTCAGTGACCAAGATTTACCATAATGTGTGATCTAATGAATTGGTATCTAAACGCACGAGGTATCACATTAAAGCTAGATAATGTTATCAAAATCACTATGACAACGGTCTAGTTTTTCAAGGGTGTATGAATTTTTGATTGGATTGTATTTAAAGTACGTGTACATGCTATAATTATTTATGAATATGGGATTGAGAAGAAACAAAAAGAAAAACAAACAAAAAAAAAGTCAACGTGAGGGATTTGACTCAACACTACCGTTCAGAAAGCAAAGCGTGGAGTGGAGGAAACAAAGAACTAGTCATTCCAAATCTCTCTTTACTTTTTACGTTACCCAATAATACCCACCAGTATCTATAAAAAAATCACAAGTAGGTTTTGTTTACACACGTAGTCACATTTTGTAATGCTTATTATAGTTAAAATCTATACATAGTAATAGTATACCACAAGATTAATTTACCTATCAATCTCGATTAGGTTTGAAGTTTTAGGTTATCCCTCTTGCTCACTTTCAAAAGACAAATTAACACTGATCACTAATATAGTATTAGATTTCAACTTTATAACAGAGTTGCATTCAAAATAAATAAATAAAAACTTAACTCTTTCCTCAATAGTTCTCAGTTAGTTGGTTTTAGTTCTACAAATATCGAGCACTAGCCACTAGTTGGATGTAAACATTCTTTTCTCTCCATTTCAAAAAAAAAAAAATACTTCAAAATTAATAATAGCATAAAATGATCAAAATAGCATGTTAAATTTGATTCGATTGACTCTCAGCATATATATGTGAATTACTATAATTATATGATTCATTCCAATCAATTACTGAATATAAATAGTTTCATACCCGTATTAAGTAATTCCATTGGCCATACTAGGATTAAAAAAGACATGTAAAGATTAGTGAAGCAAAACAAATAGTTATATGTTATACGGTATTGTTTGTGAATTACTATAACTTATACCAATAGCTTTTGAAACAAAAAGACAACAACAAGTAATGATATAGACTAAGGTTTTATATAAAAGGAACAAGAACCACCCAACCAACATTATATTTTTATTCTATTATCAGATTGAAATATAAACATCACTCCTCTCCCTGCCTCTCTCACTCACACACAATATATACACATATAAATATTTCTATGTGCCCGTGCGATATTAACAGCTGTATCAATCTTCTCTCTTTGAAAACACACAGATCTCTATCTATCTCTCTTGTTTTACCATGTCGGAGAAACGTATCGGCATAGTGGAGAAAAGTAACAACAAGAGACAAAGAGTGACACAAGATCGTCCCGAATTCAGTATCAACGACCATCACGACGTTCTTCTGGAAATCCTTCGGCGACTAGACGGTCCATCTCTCTGTTCAGCCGCATGTGTGTGCCGTCTTTGGTCGGCCGTGGCTCGTAACGACTCTATATGGGAAGAGCTCTGTTTCCAACAAGTGTCACCACGACCTTCTTTGTCCCTTCGATCCGTAGTGTCGGCCCTCGGCGGCTATAGATGTCTCTACTTCCTCTGTATCCGTCCTGTCCTCGCACGGCTCCCTAAGCTCCTATGGACACGAGACCAGCTTCAGCTCTCACTCTCTCTTTACTGTGTCCATTACTACGAACGTCTCTACGTTGGCGCGTGGATTGGAGACGCGCCACCTTCATCACTCATGTTCCTTCGGAAGCCTGTTAACGTCGTCTGAACCGGAACCGGAACCAGAATGGTCCTTTATTTATTTTTTTCCTGACGATTAATAAGTTATTATTAGTTCCCAAGATTTGTATTCTTTTATCAAATTATTTTTTTATTCCGACTTTTACGGTTACGAAATTTCGATTTCTTCATTTTGCATTACACGATTTTATTAATAAACGTGATCTCTTTTTTTTTTTTTTTTTTCCTCCCATAGCTAGTAAGATACTGCCAACGTGTAGCTGTTTTGTCCCATCTACTTTTTTTCGTTATATGTAGTCTTAGCATCATTATTTTCGTTGATTATGCTATATGAGTGTTTTTTTTTTTGGTTAATGTGAAAAATATACTAAAGGAGAAGTTTTAGTAAAAAAAAAAAAAGGGAGGAGTTATTAACACTTTTTTTTGTGTGTGGAGAGGAGACATTATAAAATACTAGATAAAGTGATATTCTAATCAAATTTTCATTTTAGAAAACTTGTTTGTTCGTATCTTTCATATGCGATTAGTACCAATGAAAAGATGATTTTATGGTTGTGAGGTTTAATCAACGAAAACAAATTTAACTGACACGAACATCCTAGAAAGTCACTGTATGGTTAACCAAAAATCCTAGAAAGTATTTTTTGGGAAAACCAGTGTAGTTGTGATGGAACCTACATACCTTTACTGTGAGAATACCAGAAAATCTAGTGTTGTCCTTGCTGGGGAGAATTTGTCTCGAAATGTTTCTGTATTATTGCCAAAGACTATTGAACCAGAGCTCGGTGGTTGTGGGCGAACTAAAACACTCCGACACACAAACAGTTTGGCCTCTTATTACATATAGTCTGTCTAATTCCGCAATCCGATTTTTCCTTTGAACAGTTTCTTAAAGTTTTAACTGCAACATAAAATGAAATAAAAAAAATTCATTGCATATATTCAAAAATGTTCAAAGCCACTATCCAATCTTACAAAACCAAAATCCCCTAAGTTCAAAAAACTTGTACACATGATAGTTTTGTGCGCACTACACTAAACACTAGTACTCAATTGCATACAAAAAAAAAGTAAAAAAAAATGAATTACCTCGTAAAGATGGCATTCCACATGCTAATTCAGCAACCATCGGATCATGCAATTAATAGAATCATATGATTCACTCATATCACTTAGTCTCATGCTCAATAAATTTTATATGTACTCTTAAGTAAAAATTACAATAATCTCTACAAGATACACACATTCCTTGCTGGTCAATAGTCCAAACAAGTAACAATAATTTATATTGATCTAAAAGTATTGACAGCTTGGTTCTACATAATTTTCTATCATGATTTTAGATATTATGATAGCATGCAGGACTGATAGCATGATATGACCCTCTATTATAACAATCGTATATCATGATCTTATTTTGACACACGCTCTTGTCTAACCTTGATCGCCAAGTCTTGTACCAAGACCAACCATTCATCTTGAGCCATTACGATTGGATAGTTCAATCCTATAATAACCGTCCATCTTAATCAAATGTATTTTATAAACTATAATCCATTCCGATCTACTGTCCATTAATCATAAAATTAAATTACTTTTCATAAGCCTTGTTCAGATTGCCACCTTCATGCCTTAAAAGAAACATGGCATAATTACCACATTTCAAAACTACATTATACTCATAAACAACCTAAACCAATCACACCTACCTTCGAATAAAGCAACCACACACCTTTCTTTAACAAAACTTACAAGAAATCCTATCATGCAATAGTCTTTACAGATTAAACCACATTTTATCAATTAACGCCTAGTTAAGATTGCCACCTTCTTGGATCAAATAGTGTTCACATCACAGCCACGGAACACCAAATTAAAGACATTCTTCAATATTAGCGTGAAAGTAATAACATCACTCTGTTATTGGCCAAAGAGTTATCAATCGGAGTAATTGAGCAAAATAATATTTCTGCCATTTTTAGAAATATAGCGTAAATCTCTCTTTTTTTTTTTTGTGTGTGTGTGTGTGTGCACCATTCTCTTTCAAATTTTTTTTTTCCTCTCAGTTACTCCCATGTGTACCAATATTACAAACCGTATATTTGAAAGAGAACTTCGAACGTTCGAACGTTCATTTTGTTGGTGAATATAGAAATCCTGATTCAAATCAATATATCATTAGTCATTACCATATATTGACTCCAATAGCTAGATTTTATTTGAAGTGTTTTGTTGTTTATCAATAAGTTTTGCTTGTGAGTTTTCTATTTTTATTTTATTAAAGCTTTTGTTTTTTTTCACCTTCTTAGTTGAATTAACTTGGATTTGCTAAAAACATGTTAATTTATGAATTCTTAGAATTCTAGTCTTGTTCAAATCGGGCCATACATACTAATAATATTTTGGTCTTCGGAGGTTTGAATCTGTCGTGTAGACCGGATTTACTCAATATTGACATGCCTAGAACAAGACCATTGCTTAAATATCATAGCTGGCTCTATCTATTAGTTTCTTACGAGCTTCAAAAGTTGGACATTGTCTATGAGTTATAGGCATTCAAGTGTCGTCCACAAGAATTTGTTACGTCACCATGTACTCAAATTCAGCATCTCTAGTGAAGTTCAGTTACACTATGTAAATTTAAGGAGGGTATTACAGATTTTAAACTTCTAGTCTAGTGATTTGTGATGGATTGTCGCAGTGTCATCACCCGAATTCAAACTTACATAATGTGAATATGATGCCAAAAACAAAAGAAAAATATATAAGAGGAGCTAAGGATGAATGAGATATCTTTGTATCTACCTTTGTTGTAGTATATAAACGTTGGAAACGTTAAGTTAGGTGACCACAAAGAAAAAAGGAGTCGGCTGATCAAAATATACTAAGGGCCCATTCGCAAATAACAGCGTGCCCTGATATTGACATTACCACATCTAACTACATTGGCCCATATAATCATTTTCTTCTGTTTATTTCACTCGTTTTTGCCTAATTAAAGCGTAATTGTGTGCATATATAAATTCTTACCGCTTACGTAATTTTAATTTGTGTTACTTATGTAGTACTAGGGAATTATCCAGATTTATATTTATAGAAGTTATTCGTGTACATGCAATGCAAGTATGGCGACTTTTTTTTTGTTTAATTTTATCATATGGACATTCAATTTGTTTAGAGATATGCAAGTAATGATAGACTTTCTGTGCCTTTATGATGATTACGTTATACAAATTGGTTTTGATTTTTATAGTCGTTTCATTTCGGAAACAAGAAAATTTTAACAAACAAACAAAACGGATCGTCGATGAACGTTCTATTTTTGTCTTTTTCTATTAGTTCCCATGCACATTGGACTTCATCGAGAAGAATATATCACATCCAATCTAAAAACTGACATAGCTTTCGTCTAAATCAGTAATGGAGTGAGAGAACCTATCGTATATAGTCTTGAGGACTTTTGACCATTCACTCTGATATGTTCCTATCAGCCTTACCATCTTCCCTTTTTTTTTTTTTATTATGAAACAGATGTTATTATTCCATTAAAATATAATGTAACATACAAGGTAGAGAATGTTTTTAGGATACAACATAAAGGGGGCTTGCCCAAAGCATAAAACAACAAAGAGACATACGTAAATAGGGATGATTAATAGTAAAAGCTTGAGAGTTGTAAACCACATGCTAGGAAGCAAGATGGAACCTGTGAGATCAAAGCAAATCGATGTGAACTCCATGAGCAGGTCAGTGGAGGAAGAGGTGGTCATTGTTTTGGGTGGAAGACTATGTGGCGATGAAAGGGTCAAAGCTGACTGTCTCACCGTAGTGAGGGGGGCTACTCTAGGTAGAGCTTTGATAAGAGGTAGAGCAAGGATAGAGCTCTGAGGGCCGAACGCTACTAAAGTAGTTGCATTTCCAAGGTTGAGTGAGAAGAGCTTAAAAGGGTTGTGGTAACCACTACTCCATGGAATGGAGGTCATAATGCCACTAATCTTCAAGTTTCAATGAAGGAGGCTTCAAAAAGTATTTGATATGCGTTTTTGAGAGCTTTGCAAACAGGCGAGGTGGAGATAAGAGGCTGGTGAAGGCTCGGTAACCCCAACTCTGTATAGGTGGGATCATAATGCCAAGCTTCACCAATCTGTCTCCATCAAAGAGAGCAACCCTAGGACATCCGACAAACATGGTTTTCAAAGGACTCTTATACCATTATAGTAACGATGGTGGCTTGGGGATCAGAAGCAGTCTTCGAACTAATGATACCAACAAGCAAATCAAGCATTGACTAGGATGGGAGAGAGTGGATTTTATACCAAACCTGGATTCACACGGAACTCGACACAACAGGTTCTCAAGCCAATTAGAAAACACCAATATTCTGCTATAGAGGGAACCTCGTCTTGACCAAGCAGAAACTAAACAATTTGAACTTGATATAAAGCAATTAGAGACAGGTCTGAGTAGGTTCCAGGTCAGGGATGGCTCACTGGCTAGGCAAAGTATTCTATCTACCAGGGTTCCGGGATAAGATTGGGGAGCAAACCTGAGCCAAAGAGATAACGAGGGTGGAACAGAGCAAACCGTGGTAATGGGTTTCTTCGTCAGGATCTTCAACGGCTCCGAAGACAACACAAAGCTCTCGTCCCGCTGCAGCCAAGTAACACACTTGGAGAGAGGATAAAAATCCGAGGATCGGAGAGATGTTAAGGTTGATTGTGGAAAAGACCAGATCGAGAGATAGTCTCCAAAGTTACCAGGGTATTCGGGGGATTGAGGGGTGGACTCAGACAGCTTGGTACTCAAACGAGCAACCTCACCGGGAGAGGGAAACGAAAGCGGAGGAGAGATGGTTAGCAGATGAAGCTGATGCAAAACCGGAGTTGAGATCTGGACTCTCAGGAGGACTCCGGTGAGAAGATAAAAGGACATGAGCGAGATTTGCAGGCAGAAGAAAGGACAAAGATGACGAAACCAAAGCCTAACAACGCCGATCGATCTCGGCACCGCCGGGGAAGGAGATCTCGGTAGTTGTGCCAGAGAGAAAAATACAGCTAGGGCGAACTCGAATATCTACTACACAATCTCGTGGGAATAAAATTACCAGATTGGAATTCTAAACATATTTTTTTCTGAATAAATTAAAAGATTTCCTTGATATATAGTATAGAAATTGGGTCCGTCAGAATAATCTTAACACCAAATGTTTGAATTATAGTGATTAAAATAATGGTAAAAACAAGTAAACAATATTCGTTAACGAATATTGATATAAAATGATGGCGTGATAACAATAACAGTATTTTTTCTATATATTTATCGTTTTTTAACTAGTAATTTGTTTTTAATTAATACAATTCAACTTGAAATATAAAAAGTGTGCAAATATCACAACCCTTCCAGAAACATAAGGGACGTATACATGACATCCAAAAATAAATCATAATTAGTAAAACAATGTAACTAATTTGGGTTTTTATAGGATATGAGCTTGAAAATTAGTCAATTTTTTGTAATGTGTTTTAAAAGTAGATGATGAAAACTCGTATAAATGTTTGTGTTAATCATTATATGCAACTTTTTCTACGACCGATCATGTTTTTTGTCCAAAGATTATCGGAAAATGGACGTAAATAAACAAGAAACACTATCAATCAAAACTTAGGCTATGAATGGTTGTTGATTTTTAAATAGTTTTTAATTTTTGCGATAGATATTAGTTTTTCTTTAAAAAAAATATTTACAAAAGAAATTAAAAAAGGAGAAGGTCGTGAGTGTTTTCTTAAAATCCTCAATATAGTGGATTTTGGTTTCTATTAAGAATTGTAAATAAAACCTAAAAACTATTTTTCATATTTTTAAGGGAATCTATTTTGGCTAAAAACTTGAATGGAGAAAAATTAGATTTTTGAACACTTATATTAGATTTCATGTACATGCAATGCAAGTATGGAGAAAAATTAGATCTTTTTTTTGTTTAATTGTATCATATGAACATATTTAAAGAAATATTTTAATGGTCTATTAATGGATTAGAGAGAGAATATAAATGAGAGTTGTCAATGAAAAATATCTATATACAAGATGAATGCTATATTTTGTTATGTTTTTTTCTATCGCTACTACTAATATTCTATCTATGTACAATAACTTTTCTGGATAATTATGTCTACCCGTAGATGTAGAAGATCATCGATGAAATGTACAGAGTTTTTATCCATCAATGCCGCCTATGTGTAATTCGGTGAACTCCTGACTTATCTTCATCCTAACATAGGAAATGTACATTATATCATCGCTCAAGAGGCACTTTAACCTGCTCCATATAAAATATAATGTGGTATAAATTATAATCATTCATGTCAAAATGCACAAATTAATGGAAACAATGCTGGGACACACACTAAGGGGATGTATTCAACTTGACATTTTAAGTGATTTGTGTGAAATTTACAAATTATATGTTATTCAATCATGGATTTTAAAAAGTTTATTAAAATATGTTGTTACTGAACTGATGATTTCAAAATCTACTTTAAAATCCATTAAAATCCACTGTTATTGAACTGATGATTTAAAAATCTACTTTAAAATCTACTGTTATTCAAAACAGTTTTGTGGATTAGGATTTTAATAATTTTTAGGATTCTGGAGGATTCTGGAGGATTTGTTTAGTTAAAAATACAGAAATCCAAATCTCATGGTTTTAGGTGGAATTTGAAAGAATATTACAGAAAATCATATGAACTTCCCTAAAATCTATCAAAATTCTAAATTTACTAAATCCCATCAAATTCTCCAAAATCATGGTTTGAATACACCCCCCTAAAACCTTATAAATATAGGTGCCCAAATAGATATAGGCAACAAATATTTAAAATAACAATTTATAACTTAGATATAATAAAAAAAATTCAACGGTTGCATCAAAAACTCTAAAATTTGAAGTAGATTTAGAAGAACAAAAAACTTTAGATATAATAAAAGATTTTGTTTTTGAAAAAAACACTTACAGCCAAGGATAATATGAATGAATGACTATGAAAGATTAAACAAAATATTTGATCAACATCAGGGTTATATTGTTTAGGATATGATTATTCAAATTGTTTAATTTATCCTATAAATAAACAATAACATTCTATGAAGTTTAGAAAAAAAGAAAAAAAAAGTCAACAGTAATAAAGTTTGATTTAGCAATCAAGAAAAAGTTTGAGCTCACAAAAAAAATAATCATAAGAAGTTTGATTGGTTGTATAAAGTGATAGGGTAATGAACCAATAGAAAAAAAAAAGAATAAAAAAAAAAAAAAAACCTACTAAGGCCATGTTCGTTTGTTGAACCAGATGTAATATCTGGATATGGTATCAAGACACAATATATGGACGCAACATCTAAATGATATTCGTTTATGTTTTTGGTTGATGCGTCTAGAAATTATATTTGGATGCATTTATGTTTATTTTGTAATTTGATATTTGTATGTAGATACAATATATATAAAATGACCAAAAATCCCTTAATAATATTTATACCAAATTCTTAAGGAATTTTTTGACTGTCTTGTTCATGTTCTCATGGCCAGGGATGCACTAGATAGTGGATTTGACCATCTAGAGGTTAGTCCTTGGTCTTGGTTTTTGTTTTTGAAAAAACACTTACAACCAAGGATAATATGAATGAATGACTATAAAAGATTAAGGTCTTGGTTTTTGTTTTTGAAAAAACACTTACAACCAAGGATAATATGAATGAATGACTATAAAAGATTAAACAAAATATTTTATCAACATCAGGGTTATACTTTTTAGGATATGATTATTCAAATTGTTTAATTTATCCTATAAATAAACAATAACATTCTATGAAGTTTAGAAAAAGAAAAAAAAAAGTCAACAGTAATAAACTCTTTTTTGATAAAATAAAGGGGTTTAAAAATGTGTTAAAAAAATTAGAGTTAGACAACTGAAGTCTATCAGTTTGTGCTCTCATCCCTAAGATTCAGGCTCCAAAAAGAATGACAGATCTTAGACCTATCAGTTTGTGCTCTGTGATCTACAAGATTATCTCAAAAATCCTTGTGCATCGATTGAAAAAGCATTTACCAAGTATTGTCTCTCCAACACAAGCTGCTTTTGTATCAGAAAGATTGATCTCTGACAATATTCTGATTGCTCATGAAATTGCTCACAGTCTACACATTCATCCAACGGTTTCTCAAGAGTTCATGATGGTTAAAACAGATATGTCTAAAGCATATGACAGGGTGGAATGAATTTTTCTAAAAGACATGCTCCAAGCTCTTGAGTTTCATGATAGGTGGATTTTTTGGACTATGGGATGTGTTTCCTCTGTTAGCCACTCAGTGATAATGAATGGAGAGCCGGTTGGCTTAATCAAGCTTGAAAGAGGCATTAGACAGGGAGATCCTTTTTCTCCCTTTCTTTTTGTCTTATGCACTGAAGCCTTGATTCATCTTTTTGATCAAGCTACAATGGCAGGTCGTATCACTGGTATTCAATTTCATCACTCTGGGCCACAAATTAATCACTTATTATTTGCAGACGATAGTCTGTTCTTCTGTAAAGCGAATAGATCACAATGTGTTGAATTGATGAGATGTTTGTAGAAGTATGAATGGATGTCTGGTCAAATGATTAATAAGGAAAAATCAGCTATTATGTTTGGGTCTAAATCAAATAAGTTAGATTGGGACTGGATAAAAGAGAATTTGGGGATCTGTCTAGAAGGTGGTGCAGGAGAATATTTAGGTCTTCCTGAATGTTTAAGTGAATTGAAACAACAACTGTTGGGGTTCATAAAGATAGGCTCCATTCTAGACTAACTGGTTGGTTTGCCAAGAATCTATCACAAGGAGGTAAAGAAGTTATTTTAAAGTCTATAGCTTTGGCACTTCCAGTCTATGATATGTCTTGTTACAAGCTTCCTAAGGGCATCATTAAGAAAATGATTTCTGTAATGATGGACTATTGGTGGAGTAATTCTCAAGATAAGAAGAAAATCCATTGGATAAGCTATGAAAAAATGACTCTGCCAAAATCTGCTGGAGGTTTTGGATTTAAGGATCTAGAAATTTTCAATCAATATTTGCTTGCTAAACAAGCATGGAGACTCCTTCATGATACAGAGTGCCTTTTCTCAAGATTTTTCAAAAGCAGGTATTATGCGACTGGTGAATTTTTGAGTGCCGCAAAAGGAAGAAATCCTTCTTATGGTTGGAGAAGTATTATCTTTGATCGGCAACTACTTTCTAAAGGGCTGAAACAAATCATTGGTAATAGGAAAAACACTCTGGTCTGGATTGACAATTGGCTGTTTGATAGTAGAGCTATGAGACCTACAGGTATTCACTCCTTAATGAACATTAATCTTAGAGTTGTTGATCTGTTCAACCATCAAACAGGAGTCTGGAATGATTTTCTTTTAAGATCATTGTTTCATCACTCGGAGATCAATAACATTAAAGCTATAAAACCTAGGATTGATTTTGATGATTCGTATTGCTGGAGTGAAACTAGAAATGGTATTTATTCAGTAAGCTCTGGGTATGCTTTGATGTTTAGACTGCAGAAGAAAGATATTTTGGGTGTTACTGAAACTCGTCCATCTACGAATCCGGTTCTCCAAGCTTGTTGGAAAGTGAACACTGCTCCAAAAATTCAAGTTTTTCTTTGGAAAGCTCTTAATGGTGCCCTTGCAGTTGTTGAATGTTTGATAACTAGAGAAATAAGGAATTTTGATGGGTGTATGTTATGTGATGCAGAGGTTGAATCGATTAATCACATCCTTTTCCTATGTCCCTTTGCAAGGCAAGTTTGGGCCCTATCGGACATTCCATCTCTGTATCAGGGCTTTGGTAATTCGATTTTTGAAAATATGTATTATCTTTTTGGTTTGGAAAAGATAATTGATTCTATTGATGAAGTCAAGTCAGTCTTTGCTTGGATTCTATGGCATTTATGGAAAAATAGGAACAGCTTTCTCTTTGATGGTGTTATTTTGCCTTCGGATGTTTTAGTGGACAAAGCTCTGGATGTCACTAGAGATTGGTCTTCGGTGTATAAGAAGGATAGATCTCAGTTGAAGTCTATATCAAAACAGACTGATCATTGGCAACCTCCTTTTCAAGGGGAAGTAAAGTGTAACATTGACTTTTCCTGGTCTAAAACGTTTTGCTTATCTGGTGCTTCCTGGGTGGTTAGAGATCATGATGGTAAAGTAGCTCTTCATAGTAGAAGATCATTTGCTTCTGTTGTTTCAAGTTTTGAGGCCAAAATCAAAAGCTAAGAATGGGCTCTTGAAAGTATGGCAAGTTTACACTTTGAACATGTGACTTTTAGTGCAACTACTATGGAAATCATCAAAGCTATGCAAAATCCTCAACAATGGCCATCGTTAGTTAGTTCTATCTCTCCGCTCCTTTTTTTTGGTGAAGATAAACCAAATTGGTATCTTCTTTTTGAGCCGACTCACTGTAACAATGGTGCCTCACTGATAGCAAAAGGTGTTACTTAGGACTTGAGGATTTCTTCATATGTTGCTAGTGGAGCTCCTAGGTGGTTAACAGGTTTTTTTTATCACGAACAAAGGTTGGTAAGACCCTCTTCTGGTCTGCCATCTCTTCTATTTAATTAACATCCTTTTCTATGGATTTCTATCTCTATATAGCCTTATAAGAATTTCTTTGAGGTTTATTTTAACTTTTCACTAAGCATAAAAAGACAAATTCCTCATCCCTAAGCGATTTTTTGATAATCATCTCCTACCTTGGTTTACCATCCGTTTTGTCGTCTTTGACTTTTTGGGCTACATCTCTTACTCCCAAAGTTAATGTTATATATTTTTACTATTTCCTACCTCCTCTATATATTTACTTCTTACGTTTCCATATACTTCTATCTCTTTCCTTGTTCTTTCCTTCTCTTGAAATTTCTGATGTTTGACGAGTTGTGGAATGATCTGCAATACATGGTTTTGGGCAGAGATGACCCAGAACTGTTTATTCCTCATATGACTTACGCTGACGTGTTAGCTAGGAACCGGCTTAGCTTGATTGGGAGACCCCTTAATCCCAGAGAATAAGACCTTAGGCGTGTGATCTTCTATCTACCTCATCATTGGGGTGTAGCTACGAGGGTTCATGGAAGAGTATTAGCTGACAGTTATGTCCAGTTCTTATTCCAGCCAAAGGCTGATCTGTTTAATGTTCTACGAAGAGGTCCTTGGGTGGTTGACAACTGGTTTGTGGCTTTGCAAAGGTGGGAAGACTTTCCAGAGATGGATTTCCTTACTAGTATTGATCTTTGGGTTCAAATACGAGGTATACCCTTGCCTTATGTTTCAGAAGCCTCTGTTTTGTTTATTGCTAAAACTCTGGGAGAGGTTGTTCATGTGGACTTCAATGAAGAGACTTCGACGCAGATTGATTTCATAATAGTTAAGATAGGAATTGGACTCACAGATCATCTGCGTTTTTTTAGAAATGTCAGATTTGAATCAGGGAAAGGAGCCATGATAGGTTTTGAGTATGAAAAACTCATGAAGATTTGTACTAACTGTTCTCTCATCAACCATGATTCCGTCCACTGTCCGTATCCTGTTCCACCTGTTTATCATGATGATGTCCTTGATGTTCCAGTTGCTCAGGTTTTTGAAGAAGGAGAGGGTTCCAACATTTATAGCTTTCTTAACGAGAAACCCTCCTCTCAAAGTTCTGAGCTTTCCTCTTTCTCTTCCATATCACAGCCTCCAAGACCTGCTAATCATGTTCCCAATCTGAAGGAATTCTTAGCTGCTCACCCTCTCAAAACTAGACTTTCTTCAAGCTCAGACTTCTTAGGTGCCTCATCTAAGGCTAAGGACGACAACATAAGGAAAGAAATAGTTAACTATGAAGATGGAGAGTGTTCTAAACGCAGGAAAGGCCAGCAGGTTCAGTTAGAAACAAAGAGAAACACTCGTCCACAAAGACATGATCTTGGTGTTCGGTTTTATCCAACTGAACATACATCTCCCTGAAAACTGAATAAAGTTTCTAAATCTCAGAGAGTGATCAGTTTCTTGGTCTCTGAGATTCATCCGTGTAACTTAGGTTTTTTGTTTAGCTTTGATTATAATCCTCACTTTTCAGATCAAGCTAGTGGATGTTTTTTTGTTCACGCCTTCTGGTGTTATGATCTAGGTACCAGATGAAGAAGAATGGTCTCGTAGAAGAAATTCATTAAGACCATTGACAACAAGCCTTTTGATAATGATGGAGGGATAAGCAAGAAACTCTCATATCCTAAGCTTATGATGTATGCTTTAAGATCATTTTCAATGATGCTCATTGAATTCTTGATTTTACTGTGCATGATTTGGAGTTGAGTTTATCCTACCATCATCCAGTAGCTTCTAATGAAGTCTTTGTAGTTTAATGTTACTCTGTTTCTCATGTTTTGCTGTAATAACCTTCACTCACCAGCATGGTTTTTCACCATTGATGGTTGTTGCGTTTGTTTGTTATATATAAAACGTACTTTGGAAAAAAAAAAAGACAACTGAAGTCAATACAACGAGGAGATGACCTGTAAACCGGCTGGCTAGGTTACCTTTACATACTGAAAACCGACAACTGTGCGGAGTGTTTCGAACTAAATCAGCTAGTCTTTTTGAGTTCTGTCAAAGCCCCAAAATTCTTGTCTTTGGTCAACGATTCTTATCTTTATTTTTTTCTTTTGTAATAAAAAAGAAGAAATATATTATTATTATTCTGTTCTCTCACTCTCTCTCTCTCTCTCGCTCCCATTGTTTGTTCTTCCTCAGCTACATCTCCCGACGTCTCTCCCCTTTCCGGTGAGTCCTTCTCTTTTGGTCTCTCTCTCTCTCTCTATCTGCTCCGATCTGTGTTTCTTCTCTCTAAGTTTCTTGTTCTATAAAGGTTAAACAAAGAATCATTTCATAGTCTAGTTGTTGAACTTCAATGCTACTTTCAAAAATCGATTTTTTTTTTTTTTTGTAACCTTTTTTTTGGCGTTATAGAGGAATCAATGTTTATAGCATCTAGGCTTTGATTTAGTTGATATCTATCGATTTTTTTCGCTGTGGATTTGTTAGATTCTCCGTTTTGTGTCGTTTCTAGTAATTTACTGAGATTTCTAGGGATTTAATTTGGGAATTTGAGTGTTTGTTTATTTTTTTCTGGGCTAAAGTCAAATTCAGAGCTTGTTACTTACTAATTCTGTAGAAGTATGTTTCTGGGTTAATGGCAATTTTAGAGCTTGGATTCATATTTATTTCTTTTGAATGTGCAGTTTTTTTTTTTATAACTTGTTGGTTTTAAAATATTGATGGGGACATCATCTGGCTCAAATCATCCTCCTCACCAGATGTTACCACCACGTCAGCAACTACGAAGTGGAGGGCTTGAAACAGCTCTTTCACTCGCCTCTTCTGATCAAGAGCCACGGCGTGAGTCTCCAGCCGAAAGTGCGAGTTCTCAAGAAACATGGCCGCTCGGAGACTCTGTTACCCCCCTCGGGACCAAGACTATGATGAGTCGTCAAAAGACTGAGCCTGATTCTCATGACCAAAGTGTGAATGTGATGCACCATGTCTCTAATGCCGATAAGGTCTCAGTACGGGATATAACTAGGGAAAGACTCGAGTTGGTTGCGGAGAGGATGCACCGGTTACCGGATGAGTTTCTTGATGAGTTAAAGAACGGTCTTAAATCTATTCTTGAAGGGAATGTAGCGCAGAGCGTAGATGAGTTCATGTTCTTGCAGAAGGTTGTTCAGAGTAGATCTGATTTGAACTCTTCAACACTTGTTAGAGCTCACCGGGTACAGCTTGAGATACTTGTAGCCATAAATACTGGAATCCAGGCGTTTCTGCACCCGAACATCAGTCTGTCTCAGCAATCTCTTATCGAGATTTTCGTTTACAAGAGATGCAGAAACATAGCTTGTCAAAACCAACTACCGGCTGATGATTGCTACTGCGAAATATGCACCAACAGGAAAGGATTCTGCAACCTTTGTATGTGTACGATCTGCAACAAGTTTGATTTTTCTGTCAATACTTGCCGGTGGATCGGTTGCGACTTGTGTTCACACTGGACTCATACGGACTGTGCTATTAGAGATGGACAGATCACCACGGGATCATCTTCTAAGAATAATAATACGTCAAGTCCAGGAGAAATAGTGTTCAAGTGCCGGGCTTGTAACCGCACTTCTGAGCTGCTTGGTTGGGTTAAAGATGTGTTTCAGCACTGTGCACCAAACTGGGATAGGGAATCTTTGATGAAAGAACTCGACTTTGTTAGTAGGATTTTCCGTGGAAGCGAAGATCAACGAGGTAGGAAACTGTTCTGGAAGTGTGAGGAGCTTATTGACAAGATTAAGGGTGGTTTGGTTGAAGCAACAGCTGCCAAATTAATATTAATGTTTTTCCAAGGTAACCTGCTAATTACTACATTTGTTTATTTATGAGTAGACATGACTCTGACTGTCTAATTGAATCCTTGTTGTTACTGAAGAGATCGAGTTAGACTCCACGAACAGCTTTGAAAATGGGGAAGGTGGACGTCAGATGGCACCTCAGGATGCATGCAACAGAATTGCTGAAGTTGTACAGGAGACTCTAAGGAAAATGGAGATAGTTGCTGAGGAGAAGATGAGGATGTTCAAAAAGGCACGCATGGCTCTCGAGACTTGCGATAGAGAGCTCGAAGACAAAGCCAAGGAAGTAGCAGATTTGAAAGCGGAGAGGCAAAAGAAGAAACTTCAGATAGACGAGCTAGAGAGAATCGTGAGGCTGAAGCAAGCGGAGGCAGACATGTTCCAGCTTAAAGCCAACGAAGCAAAGCGAGAAGCTGATCGGTTGCAAAGGATTGTATTAGCGAAAATGGACAAGTCTGAGGAGGAATACGCAAGTAACTATCTGAAACAGAGGCTGAACGAGGCCGAGGCAGAGAAGCAGTATCTGTTTGAGAAGATTAAGCTGCAGGAAAACTCGAGGGTGGCATCACAGAGCAGTGGCGGTGGTGGAGGTGACCCGTCACAGGTGATGATGTACTCAAAGATTCGTGATCTGCTTCAAGGATACAATCTCTCTCCCAAGGTAGATCATCCTCAATCAAACGACCGCAATCCTTTCAGATCCAATCCTTAAAATGCTTTTCTGCCTTATATGTAGTTTTCATATCCTAAGTTTCATCACTTTGTTTTGTAAAACGAGTGTTTGTAGACGTGTAGGATCTATTTACTGATATTTTTCTAATTTTGTGTGCTCTGTTTGTTGATATGTGATATGATGAAGTTGTCTTATCTATGATGTTGTTGATTTAGGAAACTAGGACATGGGATCACTATCATTCTTATAGGAGAAGGCTTCATGCACCTCATAAAAGTTAATATATGCTTCATGTACTCAGTTGTCCTAATTTTTGTCATAGTCTTGTGTGAGGGAAGGATACAATCGATCCAAGAACTCTACAAATTTACGAGCATCAAAATTTGAAATGAGAACATTATGTTGAACGACGTCAAGAAGGGTCGTTAAATCAGTCTTCCTGAACACCAACAAATCGATTCTTGATCTGGAGAATTACTCTTCTATCGTAGACTATCTCATCCTCTATTCGCTTCTTCTAGCCAACTTATGCAGTCTGAGAATAAAGTAATTTTAGCATCTTCTAGTCCATTCATTTTCAACTTGAATGTTATTACTAAAACTTGTTTAATCTCGCAATTGTACTAAAATAAATGGTTTTATTTATTTTGAGATATGCCATGGTTGAAATTTATTTAAAAAAAACGCATATTATTGGAATATGTGATTATGAGTTTTTCACACTTACTAAGAAACAATAAATATTAATTTTTAATCATTTACTCCACAAAACCATACCACATTCTAAAAATAATTATTAATTATATACCATATGATGAAGAAATTTTTTTTAACAGTACTCATAATAGATATAATTCTACCAATATATATTTGTAATTAATTACCTAGCAATAATAAAAGTTTGAAATCAAGTTTAAAAATTAATCTTTTCAAAATAAGAAATCAAAAAGTCAATCTACAAAAACTGGAGTGGATACTGTTTAAAAGAAAAAATTGTATAATTAAGTTGAATTGTAAGTTATAGACCCTAACATGCACACCTAAAAACAAAACGATGAATCATCATTCTGAAGTCGTAAACCATATCCGAAAAATCAAACTTTGAACAGTCGAACTAAACTCCTAATCCAAAAATGATGGATTTGTTTTTTTTTTATGAACATTAATATGTTTTCTCTATAGAATAACAAAGTAACCTTACATATAATATGTTAGTTAGATTAACATGTTTTCACTTAAAACAAATTAAAACACCACATTGCATAAACGTTTTATGCTTTTAAAGTGATTTTATTAATGTAATGTCAAAAAAAAGGAAAAGAAAATAACTTTATTAACCTATCTTTAGTTTAAAATAAATAAGTTTAATCTATCGTTCACATATGCTTGGTGTATGAGCGTTCACATATGCTCGGTGTCAGGGGCCAGTCAATCAACTGTGTGTTGAAACAAAGAAACCAAAAAGTATGCATATTCTTTCTTGGGATTTGAACGCGGGGAACACCTTTCATTTTAATTTACAGAAACATCTTTACTCATTGAATCGGACTACTTTTTATCTCCTAGTTACTAGATAGAATTTGAGCATTTACTTTTTCTATGGCATAGGAAATGGAATCATAAATATTAAGAAAATTACCACGATTTTCTTTACTCTCCAAGTAACTAAAGTGGATAAAGCACCTTTTACCCTTTTCAAGTTTTCATACACTAGTAGCCCTGTTAAATATAAATTATTAGTTAGCAAACAGGGACTAATAATAGTTAGCAAATTAACAGGACTAGCGCCTAACAATTTTCAAAACAGGGATTAGTAGTAGTTAGCAAATTAACTCTGTAATATTTTCAGAATATCAACTCTGTTTTGAGTTCCATTTAAGAAATGTTTTGGTGCTACGAATATAAATGCTCAAATTATTATGTAATTTATAAAATTACTTTTGGAATAACGGAGAATATATTTGCTAATGTGATATAAAATGCAGGCCCGGCTTGATCAATGGCATGACCCGGTGAAATAATAAAAAAATCTCATTTTACCAAATAATTGGGTTAAATGAAAAAAACTCCTCTTATATTATTTTTATTTGGCTTTATTTATTTGTTTATTAGTTTTGGGTTTTAAAATAATGCTTAAAAATATAACTTGAGACCTTTTAGATATAATTTTCTATATAATTTCAACAAAATTAATTATTTAAATAATATAAACTTTTAAAAATTAAATCTTAAATTTATTGGTCCTTGTGCAAATGCACTTGTTACACTTGCCTATTGCCGGGTCTGTAAAAATGTGTGGATAGATTTTAATCATTACTATATCAGATTTAGATATACTTTAAATTACTTGCTGCACTCCATCACCAGAAAAGTTACCTAGTTGAAGAAGTGGCCGATAGAGTCATCAGGTTTACAAGAAGTGAACAATGGAAAAAAGTGGATTCATTTCTCTTTAGTTTACAAGTGATATGGTGCATGGATCATTACATTGTATGTATGATGTTGAAGAAAACGACAAATATAATGATTTCATAAATATATGATTTTAAGCACATTCGATCTCTATATTTTGCTAAAAGTGATATCTCTTATATTATAGTATTAATTATAATGGGAGAGTTGTCAAAAAGAACAAAAATGAAATAAAGAAGAGCAAGGGGGAGTTGTGTTGTGGGGTCACAATGACACAACATTCACTTACAAAAAAAAAAACAAAAAAAGAGAGTAAAGGTAAAAGATGATAATATTCTATAATTTTTTTCGTATTTTTTCTTCTTTGTTGGTGCTTTGCAAAATTTAATCTTCACTTTGGATTTGGAATCTGAATTCCTATCATCAACAAAGATTTCAGCTTTAAATACTCTGTATCAATAAAAATATTTGGTTCAATAATTTACCGGTGTATGATTTTTGTTGTAATTTTTTTTTTGAATTAATGGAAAAAATCGATCATTAAAAATTTAAAATGCTATCTTAATATTTAAACTTCACTTTTAAGTTGGAGTCTTAATTCCTCTTATCAGCCAAAATTTCAGCTTCAAATGATTTTGACCAATATATTGTTTTTTGTAAATTTTTTATTTTTATGATATAAACTTTTTCCAAATACTTACGAGTTTTTTTGGTTATGATCGATCATTAAAATGTAGGAAATATGCAATAGATAGCACAAAAACAGAATATAATTAAAAAAATACCACGATTGTACAATGGTTGTTAGAGAGTATTCTCTTTCTTCAAATATAATTACACTTATACCTATTTCATATATTACATGTTATTTTTTAAATATCATGTCATTTTTTTAGAACGAAATTATATGTCGGTTTGGGTTCACAAATGAAATGGTTAGGGTTTAGATTTTACAATTAGAACGAAATTATATGTCAGTTTGGGTTCAAATGAGATGGTTAGAGTTTAGATTTTACAATTAGAACGAAATTATATATTGGTTTGAGTTTACAATTTAAAGTTATTTAATTCAATATAACATATAAAAATATAAATATTACATGCTATTTTAAAAAATCTTACCAAATCTTTCACTCTTTCTATCTAACACTAAAAAAAAAAGATGTTTATGTCTTTTTACTCCAAAAAAATGTAGGCTCTATGATATTTTCCTATAAAAAAATGTTATTATGATATTTTCTTTATTTTACTCAATGTTTGTGCTTTCTACTAATATTACCCTAAAATGTAATTATAATTGTTTTTAAAAATTACTTAAAATTGTTTGAGAACTTTTTGCATACGCCTGAAACCAATAAAAATCAACTTAATTAGCTCGTGTTTTGTTTTCAATAGTTGCGTGGCATGAAATCACAACATTTGAATTCAGCATTGTAATAGTCTTCTTTCTCTACCCCGGTCAACATTCTTTGACTTTGATCTTTTTTCCTTTGGTGTTCTCGTCTCGTCTTGCTACATCTACTAAACGCCAACTAGTTTTTTTTTGGTTTGTCCTACTGCGAATTTTATTCACCGTCCGTATTCACGCATATAGAATAATATATTCTTTTTGGTTTAATATACCTTTTTTTCTTAAACTAAGATTAGAGATAGTGAAAGTTGAAAACTAGATTGAGACAAATAATGGATCGGGGACATGTATCTTACATAATTGTAGTGATATATGTGGTGGTGGGAGCGACATGTTTGAGTGGTATAATCGTAAATCACACGCCGTGTTTTAGATTCTGTTCCTTTCTTTCCCTCTCTCTCTCTCTCTCTGATAATAAAAGAGTGAGACTTCTGTTTTGTCTTTCGAGCCATTCCCATGTGCCTTGTCTCCGACAACTCTCTCCCTCTCTCTCTCTCTCTCTTCCTCTGGTTCACATGGAACTTCAATAACATTCACTATTTTAAGGTTTCTCATCTCAGGATAAAAAGTCAGGTGGGTGGGTACTACTCAATTTGGATTTCCTTTTCATTTTTTTTTTCACTTAGAACAGTTCTGTTTGATCTTTGATTCCTTAAGTTTATAAGTTTTATTTTATATATCTCTTATGACTATGATCATATTAATTCTTAAATCATCTATCTCTCTTGATCCTGTAATGAAAATTCTTTGATTTTGGAGGTTATGTTTGCTTTAATTTGACCTCAAAAGGTATTAATTTGCTTCTCTTGTTAGATTCTTGATCTCTGTCTTTTTATCAGTACGTAGATTTGATTTGTTTATGAGTAAGAATTGAGTTATGCATGTGTAGATGAATTGGGTTGATCTGAGTTATATGTTAGGTCATTTTAGAACTAGATTGTCTAGGATGGGTTTGAGATGAGTCAAAGGGTTTGACGATGTTTTTGTACTTGTAGTTGTGCAGATCATTTTAAGGTGTGCTAGAAATGTACAAGCAGCCTAGACAAGAGATTGAGGCTTACTCTTTTGAGCCTAACCCTTCTGGGAAGCTGAGGTACTTACCGGTTAACAACTCTCGTAAACGGTTTTGTACCTTCGAGCCATCTCCTGACTCTCCTGCGTATAATGCTCTGTCGTCGTCTACTGCTACATATGAGGATACATGTGGATCTTGTGTGACGGATGATTTGAATGACTTCAAACACAAGATTAAGGAGATAGAGACGGTCATGATGGGTCCGGACTCGTTGGACTTAGTCGTTGATGGTACGGACTCCTTTGACTCCACGGCGTGTCAAGAGATCAACAGTTGGAGATCAACTCTTGAGGCCATCTCGAGGCGGGATCTGAGAGCTGATCTTGTTTCATGTGCAAAAGCTATGTCCGAAAACGATCTTATGATGGCTAATTCGATGATGGAGAAGCTGCGCCAGATGGTCTCGGTTTCTGGTGAGCCTATCCAACGGTTGGGAGCTTATTTACTTGAAGGTCTAGTGGCGCAGTTATCTTCATCGGGTAGTTCCATTTACAAATCACTTAACAGGTGCCCTGAACCGGCTAGCACCGAGCTTCTCTCTTACATGCATATTCTCTATGAGGTTTGCCCTTACTTCAAGTTCGGATACATGTCAGCAAATGGTGCCATTGCTGAAGCCATGAAGGAAGAAAACAGAGTTCACATTATCGATTTTCAAATCGGTCAAGGGAGTCAATGGGTCACTCTTATCCAGGCATTTGCAGCTAGGCCCGGTGGGCCTCCACGGATTCGGATAACGGGTATTGACGATACGACTTCAGCATATGCTCGCGGAGGTGGCCTTAGCATTGTCGGAAACAGACTCGCCAAGCTTGCTAAGCAGTTCAACGTTCCATTTGAGTTCAACCCTGTATCGGTGTCAGCGTCCGAGGTTAAACCTAAGAATCTCGGAGTCCGGCCAGGGGAAGCTCTAGCCGTCAACTTTGCCTTTGTTCTTCATCATATGCCTGACGAAAGCGTGAGCACTGAGAATCACCGGTACGTACGGTACAGTATTATGTTTTGTATATAAATTTGTTTGGACACATATATATATAGGATGATTCTTTTGTTTTGTCCCTTGACTGAGTTGAGTATATTTTGTTTGCAGGGACCGGTTACTGAGAATGGTGAAGAGCTTATCTCCCAAGGTTGTGACTCTTGTGGAACAAGAATCAAACACAAACACGGCCGCCTTCTTCCCAAGGTTCATGGAGACAATGAACTACTATGCCGCGATGTTCGAGTCGATTGATGTGACTCTCCCAAGAGATCACAAACAGAGGATTAATGTGGAGCAACATTGTCTAGCAAGAGATGTCGTGAACATCATCGCATGTGAAGGAGCTGATCGGGTTGAGCGGCACGAGCTCTTAGGGAAATGGAAGTCACGTTTTGAGATGGCGGGTTTCACTTCTTACCCTTTGAGTCCCCTGGTGAATTCAACCATTAAAAGTCTGCTCAGGACCTACTCGAACAAGTACAGGCTAGAAGAAAGAGATGGAGCCTTGTATCTTGGTTGGATGCATAGAGATTTGGTAGCCTCGTGTGCTTGGAAATGAGACAGAGACATTTTCTCTAGTGTGATCGTAGTTAATGTGTTTGCAGTTTAGTCGCTCATTTGAATCTTCAAAACATTAGAAGAATCTTATTATGTCTACTGCTAGAGACCAAGAAACATGCACACATACCAAAGTCAATGCTTTTACTTCCCCCAATCAAAACTTAAGCATATATATATAGTTCACACGAATGGATCTTTATTAGTGTAGATGTAATCGAAATAAATTGATGTTCAATAAAACAACGAAACAGTGTCTTACTGTCTTTTCACAGTGAACACGTGTAAATGGGTATCTCTTTCCCAAATAAGAAAAATTCTTGGTTCACCCAACTTTCGCAAATAAGAAAAATTCTTGGGTTCACCCAACGGGTAAACCACAATCATTCACCCTCTCTTTATTAACCAATCAAAACACAACAAACTGTCATATCATGTCATATTTATAAAATAAATCAAAACTAAAATAAAAAGACAAAACAAGTTAAGGAATCCAATTCTGTAGATTTTTTTATTAAAAAAATTATGTTGGTTTAGGTTTATAAAATAATGACTAGAGTTTAGATTTTACAAAAAAATAATTAAGGTTTAGTTTTTACAATTAAACACAATTATGTGTCGGTTTGGGTTTACAAAAGAATGGTTAGAGTTTAGGGTTTAGATTTTACAATTAAATGAAATTATATGTCGGTTTGGGTTTACAAAAGAGTAGTTAGAGTTTAGGGTTAGATTTTACAATTAAACAAAATTATATGTCGGTTTGGGTTTACAAAATAGTGGTTAGGGTTTAGATTTTAAAATTAAGCAAAATTATATGTCGGTTTGGGTTTATAAAATAGTGTTAGGGTTTAGATTTACAATTAAAGAAAATTATATTTTAATTTGGGTTTATAAAAAGAGTGATTTGGGTTTAGATGTTATAATTTAAAACTATAATATAATATTTAGAATTAAATATTATAAAATTAATTGATATATAGAATTCATTTCTTTAATCAATAATTTGTTTCCTTAACTAAGAAAGGTGAATAAGAAAGGAAAGAATTGTCCTGCAAATAAATAGTAAATGTGTGATGTGTCTAAATCTAATTAGTAATTTGAATCTGAAGTTCTCAACACTCTACTTTTTTGATAAATCATCATTAATAATCTTCCACATATTAATTAAAAGGTACTGAAACCAAAAACACTAAGCGACTTAAAAGCATATGCTAATTTATAAGATTATATACTAATTTTAATTTTTTCTTAAAAAATAGAAAACACATTAAGGATATACAATTAATCTATGTAATAATAATAATTTGAATATGTTCTTTGTGCGTTATTTTCTCGTACCATTTCATAAAATAATATATATTAATAATTTTTTTTTTACGGTTGCATCTCTTCACAAAGTTGGGGCAGTTGAAAATTAAATTGTGTCTATTACAAACAGTTGAGTCTATTCAAATTCCAACATCTTTACAAATCTATATATTTATTCTTCTCTAAGAGATTTTCAAACTTTATTTTCAACACTTATTTTTCAAAAGATGATGAACTTAAATAATTTAAAATTTAATTTTCAACGTCATTCTCTACTCTCAACATGCACAGTTTTAACATTGATTGTGATGTTAAAATGGTTTCTCATCACTGTGAGAAATCCATTACAATTTTGATTTATTTTAGAAATCGTTGCAACATTTAATTATATTCAATTTCTGAGTATAACTGTTCATAATTTATGAAATTTAAGTTACTAAATTATATTAAAATAAATTATTTCAACCATTTAATGTTAGTTTATTTATGAACCATTGTAACCTTATATCCTTATTTGACAAACCATTTCAACATTTGGTATACTTCCTATTTAAAATCACATCACTAGGGTAAACTCTTCATAAATTATTATTTTTAGTTTTTTAATTACTAAAAGTATATTTAACTGAATTGTTGAAACTTATTAATTAAACCCTAAAATTTTTGTTTATTTGATGAACCATTAAACTTTTGGTTTATTTTGTGAATGGTTGTAACTTTTAGTAAATTTGATATTCATGGTTGTGTTTAAAATTACTAAAAAAAATATAAATAAAATATATTTTGAAGAAATTTGATATTGGATTAACCATATATATATATATATATATGTAATCTACTATAATTTCCAAAACGTTTAATAAGTTTAGGTTGTTTAATATAGAAATATATTTTGTCTATATATTGATGATTGTCTTTATGCTTCAGAGCAACCACATTTATGCTTCATTGTTTATGTTTGTGTTTTGTATCATCATTGTCTAAATGTTGGTGTGTATCTGTTTTGTTGGCAGGTTGCTCCGAAGAAAAAGAACCGGATATATGGGGTTGGTAACATGCAAGTAGAAACATCTTCAGCTCAGATTGATCAACCGCCTCCTCCTTCTGAAGATCCACTTGTTCTAGCTGCGAAGCTTGCTGCTGCCGAAGCTGTTCTTGCAACTCAGGCTACTCAACCTCAGACCAATGCAGTGAAGATGCAAGAAAATTCAGAGAAGATGCATAGTTATAATGCATACTTTAATTATCTTGCAGAGAAAGATCCAGACTTTGCTGCTAGATTTCCCCGAGAAGATTCAGCGGCCAGACTAGTGACCAGAGATGCAACCACCGGGGAAGCAACCACCGGAGAACCTACCTGATGAACTCTCTTTATATGTGTAATGTTTTGATTAGAACTTGATCAGTTACTCTCCCTTGTAGACTTATTTTGAAAACTTAGTACTTCTAATTAATTATAGTTTTAATTTGCATAAGTTTACAAGGTTTAATTCTAATTATAGGTTTAATTTTAATTACAAGTTTAATTCTAATTGCCGGTTTAATTCTAGTTAAGCTTACCAAAATGAAAAATTTAATTTTTTTATACTATTATTATTATTTTGCGACGGAAAATATAGTTGCAAAAGCATCGCAAATTTGCGAGGAAGTTACTAGATACTAATTTTGCGAGGAAATTGCTTTTTAAACAAGTACTCGCAATTTGCGCTTAGTTTGCGAGGGGAATATTTTCCTCGCAAAATTTGTGAGGGATTTGCTACGTTTATCGATTTGCGAGAAGCGATTTGCGAGGAACGGACTTTCCTCGCCAATCTCTCGCTTTTGTCGATTTGCGTGGAATTCGCTACATATTCGTCCATCGCAAAACCGTTGTTTTCTTGTAGTATTTGAACCATAGGAGATCGGTTTCTATGGCAGGTCAAAAGCGCTCTGCTGACTACAGTAATACCCCTTAAACAATGGGGTGGGGTTGCGCTTAAGCCGTTCCTCCCTCAACTTCCAACAACATTTTTCAAGTGTTTGGAACACTACAAGGTAAGTCCATGTCTCAACTTGAGCGCAAGTGAAGTTTATGAATGTCTAATGATAGGCAAGGACTACATCTACGACATTTTGGATTTAAATATTTAATAGAAGAGACAGAATTTAAATTAAAGAGACGCATGACCAGAATCACAAAATCCACTCTTTTCGAATAGTATAAGGCTACATCTGCCTTGTTGGAGTAGATTGGTTTACATATTTCATCTAAAAGTTTATAGTCAGCTATCCTACACTTTTACCCGTTTCCAAGTATTGTACTGTTAAATTTAAATGACAAATAGACGACATATGCGGAAAATATTAATGGAGTTGTTTCGTAAGCTCAACTAATATAAAAGTGATGTTAACGAAGAGGGAAAAGCAGAGCTTGCTTTCCTACCAAAGGATTGCCATTGGCTTCTCTCATTCTTGCCATTGGCTTCTCACATTGTCTTTGTCGTCAAAATCCACGTTCCCTTATTTCCGTAGACGTAGAGTATGTTGTTGATTAGTATGCCAAATTGTTTGTGTTATCTGTGTTTTATACCAAATCACAAATCCAGCTTCTTTCTTGACACAACTTAAGTTCGAAAATTTTCCTGCAAAGTCGAAGTCAAAAGAGATAAGGGAGATGAATCCATTTTCTTTCATAAAATCAACATTCCTAAACACCAGAGCAACTACAATCCTGCTTCCATATAAATGATAAGTAAGAGGGCTCTAAGTAAAAACGTAGCTGATAAGATAGATAGACCAACCTGTAAAAAAAACTATATAATCATATATATGTAAAATCTAATCCGTTCCATAACATGATCTATAAGAATTTAAATTTTCTTTTAGCAAGTTAAAAGTATATAAATATTTAAATTAACAATACTAATTTGTTTAGAATTATTTAAGTATATTTTTGGACATTGCAAATAATGACTTCAAATTTTGATATTTATTCAAATGAAAAAGTGTAGTTATGTAAATCTTACAATAAAAAGCCAAATATTAAGAATTGAGGAAAACTACTACTCCATTAAAAAAAAGGATATGATTGCTATTAAGTGACTGACCTCTTATTAAGCTTCTAATTAGAACTCATATTACTATTAAGTTGCAAGTTAGGTAGCTTTCTAAAGCATGGTGTAGTAGGAACTTGTGCAGTCAGGATGATTGTGAATGGGGTCAAACAATACATCAATTTTCAAAGTTTCCATGAAAGCATCATTTAATTTTGGGTCAAAGTCTTCATATTGTCCTCAAGAGAGATTTTCAGCTAAATTGATGTATAACCAAAATCAATATCCTTCATAATGGTATATTTGAATTATGTATAACCAAATTGACCCTTTATAATTCAAGAGAGATTTTCAGCTAATTTGATGTATAACCAAAATATGATTGCTATTAAGTGACAAGAGTCAATTTGGTGTATAACCAAAATCAATAAACTAATTAAGAATATAGCATAATATTCAAATAAATTAGAAGAATAGGAGGAGGAGTTGGGAAAATTACAATTTTGGTGTTATGGTGGTGGTGGTGGTAGTAGAGGATAATGGTGGCCGGAGGAGAGGTGGCCGGAGGCCGGCGATCGGAGGGGTGGTGGCCGGAGGGATGGTGGCGGAGGTGGCTGGAGGGGTGGTGGCCGGATGTGGCCCGAGAAGTTGGCCGGAATCCAACGACCGGCGGTGAACGGTTGCTGCTGGTGGTAGTGGATTGTGGTGAAGAGAGGTGGTTATAGGGATAAATTAGTCATTAATACATAAAATATAGACTATATAACTTTTTAATGGTTAGAATAGCTATCAAATGAATTAAAAGATTTTTTGTTGGTTATAGGCTCTGAAAAAACAATCAATATTTACATACGTAACTAATGATGTCACAAACAAAAAAATATATTTGTTTGTACTATAGTAGATAAATAAAACAAAATAAAATATCTTAAAGCATAAAAAAAATCAGCTTCTTGAAAATTATGATCTTATAAATTACTAAAACAAAATAGCATGTTTTATGTGGAAAAAAACAAAATCATACTCATTTTGTAAAATTTTAAATAATTATTATTGCAAATTTGTAGTCTTGTAGATATTTACTTGATTTCTTCCTCATTTGTCTCGATTATTCTCCACTTATGCCACGTACATCATCTCTGGAATTCAAACCGTTTTTTGTCTTTCTCTATTTGATATTTCAGAGAAGGAGAAGAAGAAATGAATCGCAAATTGTGACGCCATATTTGATTAATTTACCATAAATGCAAACAAAATGTCGTTTTTATAGCATAATATATTTTAGACTTACAAAAAAACAGAAACAAAAACAAAACAAAATTATATACTTTCAAATATGTTTGTGGATTAATTAGTAATGGCATGTATAAAACAATAGGGTCTCGGACTTTCGGGTTCAAGCTTTGGTTGTTACATATTTTTTTTAAAAAAAAACTTAAATCAAAGAACCAAAACGATATCGTTTAATCTAAAAAGATATGACCTCATTACACATGTGTCATCTAAATTAGCATTTATTAGAATTAACTAATATTCTTTAACTTAGATGCTGAATTACACATGAAATATAAAGTTTGGGTATGAAATTTTTGTGTGTTTGGATATGAATTAGCACAACAATTTTTACAAACAAGTTTTATATAAAATTAATATCTAGATTTTTCTCTATAAATTTTCATTAGAGAATAAAAGGTTTTAATTAAACTCAATTTTATTAACTTCAAAAATTAAGGATTCAAGAAGTTTTTAATTATTATAAAATCTATTTACCAAATTTATTTAAAATAATATAGAATTATAGATTGACAGACTTTTAAGAAGGGCACTTTTATTTCCAACTCCATTGATTTTTTAAGGTTATTAGTTTCAAAATTAAAAATTTAAAACTTTTGTTTCCAACCCCATTGATTTATTTCCTAAAATCTGGAAAGAGATAAGGGAACAAGATATGACAAATAAAATTGCTTAATCTCTAAGAATAAATAGTATTACACGTAGGTTGACAAATAAAATATTGATACATGAATTTAGCCAGCCACACACATATATACAATACATATATATACAAATAGAGGAAGGAAGACTTAAAATTGTAGACGTAGAATAATAGAAGGGACCAAAAGATATGGAGATATGGTTACTCATTTTGGCCTCTCTCTCCATATCTCTCCTTGTCAATCTCCTCTTCCTTCGTCGCCGTGACTCTTTCTCTCTTCCGTTACCACCTGACCCTAACTTCTTCCCTTTCGTTGGAACCCTCCAGTGGCTCCGGCAAGGCTTAGGTGGTCTCGACAGCTATCTCCGCTCCGTCCACAACCGTCTAGGTCCAATCATCACTCTCCGCATCACTTCCCGCCCCGCCATCTTCGTCGCCGATCGTTCTCTCGCTCACCAGGCTCTCGTCTTGAACGGCGCCGTTTTCGCTGACCGTCCACCGGCGGCTCCGGTCAGCAAGATTGTTTCTAGCAACCAGCATAACATCAGCTCTTGTTCGTATGGAGCCACGTGGCGGCTTCTCCGCCGTAATCTCACCTCTGAGATTCTCCACCCGTCGCGCGTGGGATCTTACACTAACGCGCGGCGGTGGGTTCTTGAGATCCTCTTCGATCGGTTTCGTAAGAACAGAGGTGAAGAACCGATCGTTGTGGTTGATCATCTTCACTATGCGATGTTTGCGCTTCTTGTTCTCATGTGTTTTGGTGATAAGCTCGACGAGAAGCAAATCAAACAAGTGGAATACGTTCAGAGGAGACAGCTTCTTGGGTTTACTAGGTTCAACATCCTTAATCTCTGGCCTAAGTTCACTAAACTGATTCTGCGAAAGAGATGGGAAGAGTTTTTCCAGATGAAGAGAGAGCAGCAGGACGTTTTGCTTCCGCTGATTCGTGCTCGGAGGAAGATTGTTGAAGAGAGGAAGAAGAGATCATCAGAGGAAGACAACAACAAAGAGTATGTACAGTCATATGTTGATACTCTGCTCGATGTGGAGCTTCCAGATGAGAAGAGGAAGTTGAACGAGGACGAGATTGTGAGTTTGTGCTCTGAGTTTCTCAACGCCGGGACTGATACAACAGCCACGGCGCTGCAATGGATCATGGCCAACCTCGTCAAAAACCCGAATATCCAGAAGAGACTGTACGAGGAGATCAAAAGCGTAGTTGGGGAAGATCAAGCAAAGGAAGTGGAAGAAGAAGACGCGCAGAAGATGCCGTATCTCAAGGCGGTGGTTCTGGAGGGTCTCCGGAGGCATCCTCCGGGACACTTTGTGCTACCGCATAGTGTCACGGAAGACACCGTATTGGGAGGGTACAAGGTACCGAAGAAGGGGACGATTAACTTCATGGTGGCAGAGATAGGGAGGGATCCAAAGGTGTGGGAGGAACCAATGGCGTTCAAACCGGAGAGGTTTATTGGGGCCCAAGAAGAATCGGTGGACATTACCGGAAGCAGAGGGATAAAGATGATGCCGTTTGGAGCTGGAAGGAGGATATGTCCAGGGATTGGGCTAGCAATGCTGCATCTCGAGTACTACGTAGCCAATATGGTGAGGGAGTTTGAGTGGAAAGAGGTCCAAGGTCATGAGGTTGACTTGACTGAGAAGCTCGAGTTCACCGTCGTCATGAAACACCCGCTTAAGGCTCTTGCTGTGCCTAGGAGAAGTTACTAGCTAGTACTCTTCTACTTCGCTTTGTCACGCGATTTAGCATATTAAATACACCAAAAGATATATTTGATGCTATATATGTGCATTTTGTTTGGTGAAGTCTACTATGGATTCAAATTTTTAGTGAAGGGAGTACATTTTTTTTGTACTTTGGAATAAATGATATAAATTAAGAACAATGCTTTTATTTTCTTGTATGTACTATGCCTAGTGTTTTGTCAGCTGGAGCTAGAAAAGTAGGATTTATAGTGGACGAGATAATTCGTACGCGACTTTTTGATGATATATGGGCGTACTTTTGTCGAGAAATTGAAAGGAAGCGTTTGTGATATACTCCTCTGTCTCACATAGTTTGATAACTATGTTTTAAAGAATAATCATTGTCTTTCAATGTTCTGAATATTTTTAATAAATTTTTGTTTTAATAATTATTGATGTTGTAGAATGTATGGAGCGAGAAAATGGGAAAGTGAAAAAATATCAGAAAAATAAATCATGAGAAGTCATAAATAAAATAAAAAGATCATCATAAAACAAAATTAATCATATATTTTATTTGCTTTAATATATGTGTAAAATCCTAAACATCAAATTATGTGAGAGTACTACATAAAGCAATACTAGTTGTCAATAGGGTTGGAAGGTCTGGTGACCATTGGCTAAGGCGTTTCATTACAATCAATCATATTGCCCAAGAGAAACAACATTCCAAAAAATCACAGAGGGACTTAATGTGTATGGTGATTTGTGGACGAGATATAATTTAGGTATGACTGGGCTGCTCACTACTATAGAAGAAAATGCTGTGAATAAGAAGATAAGTGATATCATCGAATGCATGAGTTCTTTCGTATCCAAAAGTATTGGGTACACAATTTAATTACACAACTAAAATTTACCAAGATGGTTTGGCCTATTGCCTTTATATGTCTAAAAGAGCTTGTTGTTCCAACATCCAACAGTCTAATGTCTTCTTGACCTTTGGTTTAAAACGCCGAAAACGACGACGTCTTGTCTGTCACAGCTCCGTAGGTTTTAACTTTTAACAAAAATTCAAAAAGTTTATTGGCAAACAAAAAAAAAAAAAAATTCTAAAAGTTTCGTTTTCTCCAACAAAACTGAAAAAGAAAACAAAAAAATTCAAATTGCAGAAAATGGAGAAAAGGCTCCGGTCATCTCTCAAGACATCCGCCGACGAATTCATCTCAACGGCAGTCAAATTAACCCTAAAAACCTCAAAGGCGTCGCTGAAATCAATCATCTACGCCGTGAAACCCTCGTCGGACCTCTCATCTTCTCTCCCACTCGCTCTTCACAACTCAATCCACCAACACACAGAATCCTTCCAAAAACTCGATGATGATGATGATACTACTACTCCCTACGTCCCTTCTCCTTCCAATTCTCCTCCGCCGAAACGCCAACGAGTTGGATCCGTAACCGATTCGGGTCAGCGTAAGCACGAGATCCTCCTTAGTTCTCTTCAGGTTCTTTCTCATGCTGTTCATCTATGTCTTCTGAATCCCAAAAAAGCGTTTTCAACTTCGGATTTACTTCCCGCTGCTCAATATTTGCATGATAATCTTAGACTGTTCGAGTCGGATTCGGTTCTGTGTCTCGAGATTGCTGGGATTTGTGAGTGTTGGTGGAAGGAAGGTTTAGTGGGAAGAGAGTCTTTGATTTCTCAGTCGTTACCTTTTTTGCTTTCGAGGTCATTGACGTTGAAGAAGAAAGTTGATGTTCATAGAGTGTATATGCTTAGGGAAGCTTTTACATTGTTTGATTTTGAGGATGAGAGTATTGAAGATCTGAGGATGTTGCTGATGCGCTGTGTGGTTTCTCCTCTCTATGTCAAGACTGAAGATGGTCAGAGGTTTGTTTCCTTTGCGTTTGGGCTTAGTAGACAGTTGATGAAGGCTGGTCTTGCTGTTGTTAAGGCTCAGATCCCTTTGGCGAGGAAGTCTGTGCTTGAGGGTTTTGGTGGGATTTTATTTAGAGCTTGGAAAGAAGTGGAGCAGCAAGATTTGAAAGGTGAGATTGAAGATGGTTTTTTGCAAGGGATTATTGATACTTGTATTCACGCTAGTTCTTGCGCCTTTGCTGCTTCTTTAAGGAGGGTTTTGGAAGGCTTTATCAGTCAGCGAACGACTCAAGGAGTTGAGAAGCTTCTCTTTAGCCTTGCTGAGCCTATGATATTTCGCTCATTGCAGGTTTGTTTTTTTTTTTCTTCAAGTCTTTGCCTTCTTCTCAAAGAAGAAACATTAGGGGTGATATCTAGCAGGAAGTGATTTTGCTACTCTTTATCTTCTTCTTCTTTCAGGTTGCAAATTCAAATGTTCGTTTAAATGCTTTACATTTGCTTCTGGATCTTTTCCCCATGGAGGATCCTGATGCAACAAAAGAAGCAAAAGATAGCCTACTTGACAAACAGTTCTACTTGTTGGAAAAATTGATGAGTGATGAATGTTCAGATGTGAGGTCTGTTGCTGTGGAAGGTCTCTGCCGAGTTTTCTATCTTTTCTGGGAAGTGATCCCATCAGCAACTATTACAAAGGTCCTCACAAAAATTTTCGATGATATGTCACATGAATCGTGCAGTGAGGTTAGACTTTCAACGGTTAATGGTATAACTTACCTCCTCGCAAACCCACAATCCCATGGCATACTTAAAGTGCTTCTGCCAAGACTGGGGCATTTGATGCTAGATAGTGTTACTTCAGTACGCGTTGCAATGGTAGATCTGCTGCTTCTTTTACGAGATGTTCGTGCTTTCCAGTTTAATACGGTAGGAGGAGGGCCTTCCATTTTTGTTTCAGATGCGTGATATTTTTTTATTTACTTTTCTTGAGTGACTGGTTAAACAGTTTCCTTGATATACGCAGGTAGTGAGCTTGGATGTGTTATTATCTGTGCTTGCCTCTGATCAGACTCATGTTGCTAAGGGAATCGCTCGACTGCTAATACCATCATACTTTCCATCAAGAAAGAGAGCTGAGGAGGCATGCCAGCGATGTAGAACACTCATAAACAGAAACCCAATGGCCGGTGCACGGTTTTGCGAATTTTTAGTATCTTTAGGAGCAACCGTTCAATCTGTGCTGCACCTTGTTGGGTTCTTGTTGAATTCAGTCTTGTCAGGTGATAAGCTAGAGGAGAACCAGACTGAAGGCTTGCTTCGTGCTGCGTACTATCTCTGTAAAGATTTGGTTGCTGATTCTGGGTGTATGGCCTCCCTGAAAAAGTTGTTACCTGGAGTAAAATTGAAAAGCTTGCTATCATTTGCACCCACTGCACAGGCTCAGTCATCTGTCTTCGATATAATCGCTATGGTCTCCCCTGATATTGTCTCTGACGTCCTAGAAGACTGCATGAATTTAGTTGTCAATTGTGGTGGTTCGCCTGGTGATCCAGGACGACAGACTGAGTTGAGGTCTGTACACAAGTTACTCCTCTCTTCTAATGCCTTTTCTGACCTCATTGGAACTTTTACCAGTATCATGCAGAAGACTGCGTACCGTTGTCAAATCAATTTTGGCTATGAAGTAGAAAGTAATAAAGTGCATTCCATGTCGAGGAAGAAATCAAAGTCCTCTGGAAAATCTTCCGCAAGGTGGAAACATGTTAGTGGAAAAAATACAATCAGTTTTGAGGAAGATTACTCGGTTGCTGTGGGAATAGCATGGCAAATAAAGGATTTACTCGCTATCGAAGATGCTCGTAAAGCTATACTCAAGTCTGATATTGAAGACTTACTCCTTGCCTTAAAAGTTTGTCTCCCAGACTAGCATTCTGCAAGCCAGTTGTTGCAAATACATGGATGTGTACCCAGTATTGGCATATACTTCTCTTGCTTTGCACATGACCCTTCAGAATCTTTATACGGATGCTCAGAGGAATGATACGAGGATCGCTGAGGCAAGGAGTTTTTGCTTTCCCTCTTGACACCTTCCTCTTCACACAATCAGATTACTAATTATTAGGTTTTTCCAATTTGTTCCAGGATATTATGGACCAAACAATGGATCACATCTTAGGCTGTACAGATGAACTATTTCAAGCAGGTGACAGTGGAACGCCCGGCACCACATCTCCAGAGGCTAACCTTAGCAAGAAATCCACTACAAGTAAGGGCAACCAACTGAAACAAAAACGTTCAAATGCTGGTGAGTGGAGAGGTTGAGTTCATTCCACATGTTACCCAATATAATGAAATCTCTTCCTGTGGTAAATAACATCCTGATGAAGAATTCAAGTTTCTGACACCGTTTTCATGCTTAATGCAGCTTCTGAGGGATCAAAGGAACGAGTTGTACTAAACAAGGTCAAAATACTAACTGGAATTCTCAAGTTTTTCGTTGAGTATACAGAGATGGGTCTAGCTTCCCATTTCCAAGCAAGGATGTTGAAGTTCACATCTGCATATCTGAAGTATGCCATCTCCATTTTGAACGACCATTCAACCGGTAAGTTACAATTTCAGGATGCAGATATGAAGGACATGATTCTGTGTACAAAAAGCTCCACCAGTTATGCCGGAAAGTTCATAAACCTAGTGATGAGAAACGCAACCGAAGCTTCTCAACCTTTGTTTGAAGCTTTTGACCTTGCAAATGACCTGCTTGATCTCTTCACCACGGTTGAGATATCTCTAGGCTCGGCTTACGCATCAAGACTGGTGACAGCTTTAAACCCGTGGATACCAGATGTGGTTCTTGCACTAGGACCTTGTTTCATCAACAACAACTTGGAAGAAGAAAGCTCATACACCAGCTCGTTCAACCACATTAAGCTCTGCTTTCCGTCATGGCTTTTTACATGTGCGAAGATCGAACTACTTGAAATCAACAAAGAAGATGAGACCTCGGAATCCCATCTACAATTCCCGGCATTCAAAAGAATGAGAAACACCATAGTTTCATTGGTGAAAGGTAACTGTAAGGTGGTTGATGGAATTGGTTATTTTCTTCTGATATGCTCTGCAGTGAGTATAGAGAAGAAGGATTACAGTACAGCTCTAGGATTGTTGAACTTTGTATGTGGGAAGTTGGTTAGTAGAGAAGATAGAGAGTGGAGAGAGCTGGACACAATGTTGGTGTTACTTCCAAGAATCTACCCGATCATAGAACGAGAGATTGGTGAAGAAAGTGATGAAGATGTAGTGAAGAAACTGGAGGCCGCAAGAGATTTGCTTCAACCTGTGTGGATGTACCATGTCTACGAAACCAGAAGGTTTCGCATGATGGAGGAAGAAGAAGAAGAATAGATAGGAACATAAGTTTTAGAGTTTTTATGCATTGTCACATATTCGGGATCAGAGTGTTCTTTTGAATTCTTAAATTGAAATTGATCCTACCCGAAGAGAACAAGTCCAAGTTGTATCTGTATATGAGAGGTCTTTGAAGGTTTGGTCTGGCAGTTATAACGCCATTTCTTTTGCCAGATGACTTATGTTTAATTTTTCTTTTAAATAAATTGAAATTGATAAAGAAAAGTTACATAATCTAATATAAAACATTATCATCTTTAACCGAACAATAAACTGAAGATATATGTATTGTTTGGAGAAAAGACCTCTAAAAGACTGAAATTTTACTTGATCTAAAATAAATACGGCGGAATCTCATCATTATGGTTTCACATAGTGACTCTTATTCAATTCTTCTAGTAGTATGTGAATAACTGATAACAGCGCCAAATTGTTTTAGCTTTTTTAGACTTTAGAGGGGCTTCCTGCAAGTGATGATGCCAAACTTAATGACACCTTTCTTGTAACCTTCGATCATCAATGGCATTGTCAACGCTCCTTTTATACTCTTCATTCCACTACGAAGCAGAGACACAAGGCCCTTCCACGTCAACGCTGTTCGTATAACAGCCGGCCAGAAAGGAGCTACATTCTCTGACCAATCTGCACACTTAATATCCTACAAACACGTATATATATATTTCAGATACTATATAGTTAAGCAGCAATTAAACTTTCAGTTAAAATTATGCAAAGTTTTCGGCAGTAAATAAAAAGGGTAAAAATATATATAATAACCTGGAGAGAATGGGATTGAAGCAAGTGGACGTAATCATCGGTGGAGCACCAAGCCGGGAGATAGAATGTCTTGCAGATTTTGTCCAAGAGGTTTTGCTCCCATGGCTGCAAAGCTTTTTCTCCCGCGGATAGGTTTCTGTGGCACCATGTCACTATTATTATCCTTCCTCCAGGAGCCACCACACGTACCAACTCGTTCACAAACTTGGCCTTGTCAGGCATATGCTCACCGCTCTCCATCGACCACACCAGATCGAATTTTCCATCTTCAAATGGCTGATCCAACGCGTCCGCAACTTGGAAGGAAACCTATATATATATAGGTCCAATAAATGCTGTAGAATTAGAGGGAAAACAAAAAAAAGAAACAATTCATATTTATCGCAAACTAGAAGAAACTACCTTATGAGCAAGTGATTGAGCAGCTGCGAGATCATTGGCTCTGTTGGCCTGAACAGGGCTGAGAGTAATACCAATGCTCTCGGCTCCAAATTTAGAGGCAAGATACCTTGAGCTTCCTCCTATCCCACATCCAACATCCACTATTTTCTTTATGTTTTTCTCCTCCTCTTCATCTTCAGTCACAATAATTTAAATGGCATATTAACTCAACTTCATGTGTATAAAATATGTAACTTACAAGAGTAAGAAAGAGTTTTACGTACATTCGCCTACGAACTAGTCTATAAGAAAAATAATATCTAACAGTAAACTATATATATATATACTTATGAGTAATTATTAAGCTTTGTTATTTACAGCTATGTAATTTATTAAGTTTTGCAATCATATGTCGTCACTCCAATTGTTAAAAAACAGAGTAAAAATTACATGACAGATAGAAAAAAATATGGTTCACAAAAATATATATATAGTCAGAGATGGCCTGGTGCTTATGGATGGAACGTGGCTAATAAAACCACCTTTCATGGGGTAACAGATTACATTATTTGACAATAAAAAGACAAATATCCCACCCCACAAATATAAGAATGTTGTGTACAAATCAAGATTTTCAGAATTATTTTCTCGGTTTTCTTTTTTTAAATGAAAAATAAGCTAATGCATTATGATTTAGATTACTTTTTGTCAAAAAGAAAAAGAAAAAAAAGAAAAACTCACCAGTAGTAACACCAGCGAAACGGAGAGACTCTTCAATCATTCGGATCTGAGCTTCTCGGTGACCAGAATCAGAGAGTTGCACGGAAGAATCAGGGTCATAAAAGCCATGATGCATGTGATCTCCCCAAATCTCTTCCCACAAACCCGACGTTTCATTGTAGAACTCCGCTATTCCTTTACGTAGCGCCTCAGTGGAGGTAGCAGCAGCGGCCACAGCCACGTTCCCACGGGTTGTTGTCGTCGTCATAGAGGCTGAGGATGATGGAGACCGAAAGAGAAGCGATGAGCGGAAAGAGGATGAGTTGGTTCGGTAAGAGAGGCTTGTGAGAGAAGAGGGTGCGAGAGCCGCTTTCATTTTTATAAACGAGAGAGCACACAGAAGAAACGTGACTAATTCAGGGATTGCAATTACTGGAACAGTCTGCTGAGTTCAGATGACTTTTGATATAACATTGGACCCTCTAAGGATTAGAGCCACATGATTTGATGGTGGTGCCACACCCCCACAGGTCTTGGGGAAAGGGCCAATCATTTACATCCATTTATCACTTATTTATTTATTTATTTATTTTTTTGCTCATAGAAGAAAACTAGGACAAGAAAAGATCCAATTGTTTTTTTTTTTATATAAAAGTAAATAGCAAACAAATATTGTTAGAGGTGAAGTAAGCAAAAGAGAGCTTAATAAAGTAATTGTGACAACTATCACAGGCTTGTAGGGCTATGAGCCTCTTGAATTGCGGAATGAGTTAGGAAAAATATTTTGGGATTAAAATATTTTGATAATATTGGAAATAAAGGATATATATTTAAAATTTTGTTCATATATGCATTCTAGGATTAGAATTGGGGAGATATGCTTTATATTAACTGAAATTTTATTATACGTACCTTTAATGAAGTCTACCATATATCTTAATTTTAAAATTATTTAATTTAACAAGTTTATTTGGGTGTAGTGATTTATTTTAATTTTTTTTTTTGGTGTAGTGATTAAACTAGTATTTTTTTGGTGTCGAATACATGTTCGACCCGCGATCCATCTTATACTAGTGGCGTTTGCGGGTGGTAGCGTTGCTAGTGATTGGTACCAATCATACAAATCGCTCCCAACCGCTTGAAACCACTGAAGTACAAAAGCTGTTTCTCGCAAGCGGTTCCGGTTCAATTTTTTTTATTAAAAAAAAACTTAAAACAAATCAATGATACTGAAATATTTTTATATATATCTTCTATCTAACCATTTTGTTAAGGATGAGAGAAAATGAAGTACGGATATGATCGAGAAGATTAGAAATAAACAATTACAAAAAAATAAGATTCCAATTAACAATAATCTGGAAACTTGATGTAAATTTAATGGCACATCGCACATGAATTCAAAAAAATCTAAATAAATATAACATTTCATAAGAAATTAAAGAAAATAAGATTATTTAGGAAAAATATTAAAACAAATCACCAGTAACTCTTCTCACCTGTCGCTTGATCATTCCAAAAATCGTAATGTTGTGAGTCAATAAAACTAAAAATATCTCTCTTCCAAAATTCAAATACATTGGTCTTTCATAATTAATTAACCTTGGCTTTGTGATTCATTGTGAGGAACTTATTGAGTGTTTGAGATTTAAGAGAGAAGATCCACTATCTAAATCATATTTTTTTTGTCATTTAACACATTACTTGATTAAATTTGGGAGATTTTTAAAAACATCCCTTTCATGGTGTATATTTTCAAAAATACCCTTTCATGGTTTCTATTTTCAAAAATAGCCCTTTTAATATATAAAATAACTAAATTCTAAATTCTAAACCCCAAATACTAAACCTTACCCCCTGAAAACTATACCCCTAAATGTAAAAATAGGGAACCCAAAAGAAGCATTCTAACAAATTCTCATTAAATTTTTGGTGAAAAGTCAAATGCATAAAGTAATAAGTATTTCAATATAAAATTTATTTGTTTTTTGAATAATTATAATTATTTTAGTATTTTTAATGGATTTTAATTATAAATCAAGTTTAATATTTTTTTTGGTGTTTTTAATTATTTATTATGTTTTAACCGCTATTGCACCCATGGTTCAACTAGTCGTAAAATTCCCGCAAACGCACCCATTTTAAAATGCTAAACCAGTAATTCAAAACGCTTAATAACATTTTGTGACACTCCAGTTTCAGAGACTTGCGGAGAGGTTTAAAAGAATTGATTTGGCCACCTATATCACCAAAGTGCACTTATCTTTCCGGTTAAGGATCATGAGAGAACTCCAGAGTTAAGCGTGCTTGAGCTGGAGTAGTTTCAGGATGGGTGAGCTTCCGGGAAGTGATTGTCGGAATTGTGCGAGTGAGGACAAAACACAGGGCAAGATCATGTGGTGATTTGTAGGGACGGTAACAAGTCTTTAAAGCCTCTCGTACGTAGCAAACCGGTCGTCCAATATGGATGGGCTCACGACCTAGTGAGAGGGCCCATTAAGGAAGGTGGGCCCAAGGACTGGGATTGGACATGGGGCCAACTAAGAGGTGGTGGTCGGGGCGTTACATGGGGTATCAAAGCCGAAAACAGGCGAGTGTGGAGTCGAGTGGGCTCACACCATCGGGGGTGATGGTCTTGGTGCGCAACGAGGACGTTGCGATCTATTAGTGGGGGTGAATTGTGACACTCCAATTTCAGAGACTTGCAGAGAGGTTGAAAAGAATTGATTTTGCCACCTATATCACCAAAGTGCACTTATCTTTTCGGTCAAGGGTCCTGAGAGAACTCCAGAGTTAAGCGCGCTTGAGCTGGGGTAGTCTTAGGATGGGTGACCTTCCGGGAAGTGATTGTCGGAATTGTGCGAGTGAGGACAAAACATAAGATCATGTGGTGATTTGTAGGGACGATAACAACTCTTTAAAGCCTCCCGGACGTAGCAAACCGGCCGTCGGATATGGATGGGCTCAGCCTAGTGAGAGGTCGTGAGGCCCATTAAGGAAGGTGGGCCCAAGGACTGGGATTGGACATGGGGCCTACTAAGAGGTGGTGGTCGGGGCGTTACATGGGGTATTAGAGCCGAACATAGGCGAGTGTGCAGTCGAGTGGGCTCACACCATCGGGGGGGGGGGGGGGGGGGACGGTCTTGGTGCGCAATGAGGACGTTGCGATCTATTAGTGGGGGTGAATTGTGACACTCCAATTTCAGAGACTTGCAGAGAGGTTTAAAAGAATTGATTTTGCCACCTATATCACCAAAGTGCACTTATCTTTTTGGTCAAGGGTCCTGAGAGAACTCCAGACTTAAGCGCGCTTGAGCTGGAGTAGTCTCAGGATGGGTGACCTTCCGGGAAGTGATTGTCGGAATTGTGCGAGTGAGGACAAAACATAAGATCATGTGGTGATTTGTAGGGATGATAACAACTCTTTAAAGCCTCCTGGACGTAGCAAACTGGCCGTCGGATATGGATGGGCTCACGGGCCTAGTGAGAGGTCGTGAGGCCCATTAAGGAAGGTGGGCCCAAGGACTGGGATTGGACATGGGGCCTACTAAGAGGTGGTGGTCGGGGCGTTACATGGTGTATCAGAGCCGAACATAGGTGAGTGTGCAATCGAGTGGGCTTACACCATCGGGGGGGACGGTCTTGGTGCGCAACGAGGACGTTGCGATCTATTAGTGGGGGTGAATTGTGACACTCCAATTTCAGAGACTTGCAGAGAGGTTTAAAAGAATTGATTTTGCCACCTATATCACCAAAGTGCACTTATCTTTTCGGTCAAGGTTCCTGAGAGAACTCCAGAGTTAAGCGCGCTTGAGCTGGAGTAGTCTCAGGATGGGTGACCTTCCTGGAAGTGATTATCGGAATTGTGCGAGTGAGGACAAAACATAGGGAAAGATCATGTGGTGATTTGTAGGGACGGTAACAACTCTTTAAAGCCTCCTGGACGTAGCAAACTGGCCGTCGGATATGGATGGGCTCACGGGCCTAGTGAGAGGTCGTGAGGCCAATTAAGGAAAGTGGGCCCATGGACTGGGATTGGACATGGGGCCTACTAAGAGGTGGCGGTCGGGACGTTACATGGGGTATCAGAGCCGAACACCGGCGAGTGTGGAGTCGAGTGGGCTCACACCATCGGGGGTGACGATCTTGGTGCGCAACGAGGACGTTGCGATCAATTAGTGGGGGTGAATTGTGACACTCCAATTTCAGAGACTTGCAGAGAGGTTTAAAAGAATTGAGTTTGCCACCTATATCATCAAAGTGCACTTATCTTTTCGGTCAAGGGTCCTGAGAGAACTCCAGAGTTAAGCGCGCTTGAGCTGGAGTAGTCTCAGGATGGGTGACCTTCCGGAAAGTGATTGTCGGAATTGTGCGAGTGAGGACAAAACATAGGGAAAGATCATGTGGTGATTTGTAGGGACGGTAACAACTCTTTAAAGCCTCCCGGACGTAGCAAACCGGCCGTCGGATATGGATGGGCTCATGGGCCTAGTGAGAGGTCGTGAGGCCAATTAAGGAAAGTGGTCCCATCGACTGGGATTGGACATGGGGCCCACTAAGAGGTGGCGGTCGGGGCCTTTCACGCTTCAGATCACAACCACTCTCTTCTGCAATCTCCCTCAACCGCATCCGCAAAAGCTGCGTTTGAACCAGTCATGCCCTAAATATATTTAACCTATGTAATGCCTCGAGCACCACCTTTTAGTGGGTTCCATATCCATTCCCAATATATGGGCCCACTTTCCTTAATGGGCTTCACGTCTTCTCACTAGGCCCATGTGTCCATCCATATCGACGGTCGGTTTGCTATCTACGGGAGGCTTTATAGACTTGTTTACCTGTAACATCCGCGAACCGAAATCCGGGTTTGGGATGTGCATCGGTCGATGCTGGTGGTGAATCGGTCGATGCAGGTTCAGTTTTGTGCGTTTTGACAAGTTAAAACGCTGCGTTTTGGGTTAGGAAAAACCCTTAAACTCGAGTTTTGTATCAATAGGCGTGTTTAGCCGCTTTTGAGAGAAACGAAAGAGAGAGAGAAGAGTTCTTGGTGTTCTTGAGTGTTCTTGGTGATTTCTTGGAGTTGGAAGTTGGTTCTGTAGAGATCTGTAGCTGGGATCGTAGTAGGAGCTTCCTAGGAACGTTTTCTTCCTCTGTTTGGGTCGGATTTCTTCTGTGCCAAAGGTAAGTGCATGATCATGGCTTATCTAAGCTGGAGATTCTCTGATCTGTTTGATTATGGGTTGTTTGGTTTGTTAGAATGTTGGTTAGGTTCGTGTGAGGCTTTCTTGTGGCTTGGGATCGAGTCTTGTGGTTGTAGGAACAAAGATCCGACGAGAAGCTTTGGGGGAAACGATGCTCGGCATGTGCATCGGTCGATGCAAGTGCGAGGACGGCGCGGTTTGACCTAAGAGCATCGGTCGATGCCATGTGGAGGCGTCGGTTGATGCATATCATGCGTCGGTCGATGCAAGCCTTGTGTCGGTCGATGCAGAGTCTGGTTTGTTTGTGGATTGTTGTTTGATGGTTAGAGTATCTCTATTGCTTGTGTGTATAGCCCAATAGATGGGAGGATTGCCTTACTGAGTGTTTATAAAATACTCATGCATTGCAATTTGTGTTTGTGATGCAGGTAAAGGCAAAGTGTGATCGTAGAATCAAGGCAATGAAGAGGAGGATGTTCTAGGGAGTCGATTGATTGTTGTCTGGCAATGCTAGGTTACTAGAGTTGGGTCATTAGAAACATTGCTAGGTTGCTGGTTTTCATGTTTCCGATGATTGGTTATTGGTATTGGTTATTCCGATGTTGGTTATGATTGTGGTTAGGTGGCTAGTGAGTAAGGTCGTTTCAGTTTGGTATCAGAGCCTTTACGGTTCTAGGTTTGGGTTCACTAGGTTTTTGTTGTTGATGTTGGGATTGCATTTCCCAGTGGGTGGTGAGGCTGCGGACCAGAGTGTGACAGCAGAGGGTGTTGGCGAGTCGCAGAGTGTCCAGGGGGATTCCATGAGTGTGGCCGGAGGGGGCAGTGTTGATGCTCCTGTAGCCGGTGATGTTAGGGCCCCAGGTGTGGGAGGCCCAATGGATGGAGTCCCGGGTGTCAACCTTGCGGGTTTGCTGGCACAGTTGATAGCGCGGTTGCCGCCAGTGGCACCGGTTCAGGCTCAGGTAGTGCCACTAGCGGTGGCGGAGGAGCGGCAGCCAATGGCTGCAGATGTGGGGGTCCATTTTCGTTATATCAGCATGATGACAGAGATGAGCCGTATTGGTACCAAGCAGTTTTCGGGAGGTACTGACCGCTGCGGATGCGTGGAGGACGAGTGTGGAACGTAACTTCTATACTCTGAGATTTCCTGAGGAGTTTTGGGTGGACATTGGGCTCCACCATTTGACTGGTGATGCTCTGTTGTCGTGGGGTTTTGTGGCAGCCAGGAGAGTGCAGAGGGAGATGTCTTGGGCTGACTTCGTCTTGGAGTTCAACCGCAAGTATTTCCCTTGAGAGGCATTGGATAGGTTTCAGGTGCAGTTCCTTCAGCTAGCTCAGGGGACTCGGTCAGTGCAGGAGCTTGACTTGGAGTTCTGTCGAATTTTGAGGTATGGGGGTCGGGATATAGAGTCTGAGGTGGCACAGATCAAGAGGTTTTTGAGGGTCCTATGTGATGATTTGAGGGTTCACTGTAGAGGGCGGAGTTATGCTTCACGTGCAGAGCTGGTTGAGACTACAGCAGGGATCGAGGAGGATATTCGGGCACAGTCAGTGGCGGCTAGCCCAGCGGTTCAGGCTAGTAAGGCTCAACATCAGGGAGGCTCTAGCAAGGGCGGCAAGACTGCGTAGGGAACCAAGAGGAGGTGGGAGACTATGCAGACGTCGAGTGGTGCGAGTTGCTTCAAGTGTGGGAGCAAGGATCACAAGATTACTAGCTGTCCCAAAAGGAGTCCTTTGTCGATAGCAGCTCAAGTATGCTATCATTGCAGGGAGCCAGGGCACATCATGTCCTTGTGTCCAAAGTTGCAGCCGGTAGCAGTGGCAGCGTTGCAGCAGGTGCAAGCGGGAGGGCAGCCGGTGGCACGGATCGAGCAGGCGCCACGTGTTTACACGACTGTAGAGACTGGTGGAACCAGTGCCGGGGCGATCACAAGTATAATTTCTGGTACTTGTCTTTGTGAATTCTTAGTAAGGTCTGTTTTTATGTTGTCCTGTGATAAAGTGTTAGGTTCTCAACACATGAGGTTTGTGTAGGGACCTTGTTAGTGGGCGGGCTTAAGTCCCACGTTATGTTTGACTCTGGAGCTACTCATAGCTTCATTACCCCGGAGTGTGCAAAGAGTGCGGGTATCATGGGAGATCCCGGAGAGCATACGGGAGTTGTCAGAGTTGCTGGAGGCAAGTGTCTGAGAAGTATTGGTCGAGCGAGGGGTATTGATATTCAGATCGCGGGAGAGTCTTGACCTGCGGATTTACTTATCAGCCTGGTGGAGCTGTATGACGTTATCTTGGGGATGGACTGGTTGCATCGGTATATGGTTCATCTGGATTGTCAGTGGAGTTTGAGTGATCAGGAGGGAAGTTGGTTTTTCAGGGGATTATACCGACTTTGGGGAATCTCGTGATCTCGGCCATTTAGGCTGGGAAGATGATCGAGAAGGGCCGTGAGACTTATTTGGTTACTATGTCTATGCCAGAATCAGTGGGAAAGTCTACTGTTAGCGTTGTTCAGGTTGTGGAGGAGTTTGAAGATGTGTTCCAGTCATTGTAGGGATTACCACCTTCTTGGTCCGATCCTTTTACGATTGAAATGGAACCAGGGACGACACCGTTATCAAAGGCTCCTTACAGGATGGCTCCAGCAGAGATGGCAGAGCTGAAGAAGCAACTAGAAGATTTGTTGAGCAAGGGATTCATCCGTCCAAGTGTATCACCGTGGGGAGCGCCGTTGTTATTCGTTAAGAAGAAGGATGCGAGTTTCCGCTTGTGTATTGATTACATGGGCCTCAACCGGGTCACTGTGAAGAACAAGTACCCTCTTCCGAGGATCGATGAGTTGTTGGATCAGTTGAGGGGTGCTACTTGGTTCTCCAAGATAGATCTGGCGTCGGGTTATCATCAGATCCCGATAGATGAGGCAGATGTGAGGAAGACTGCTTTTAGGACGAGGTATGGGCATTATGAGTTTGTGGTAATGCCATTTGGGTTGACTAACGCGCCAGCAGCGTTTATGAGATTGATGAACAACGTGTTTCTGGAGTTTCTGGACGTATGTGTTATCATTTTCATCGACGACATCCTGGTTTATTCTAAGAGTCCTAAAGAGCAAGCAGTGCATTTGAGGGCAGTTCTGGAGAAGCTGCGGGATTAGAAGTTGTTTGCTAATTTGAGCAAGTGTAGTTTTTGGCAGCGTGAGATGATTTTCTAGATCATATTGTGTCTACAGATGGGGTTTTTGTAGATCCGGAGAAGATTCAGGCTATCAGGGTATGTCCTAGACCGCAAAATGCCACGGAGATCAGGAGTTTTCTGGGGTTGGCAGGTTACTACATGAGGTTTCTGCAGGGGTTTGCGAGCAGAGCACGTCCTATGACTAAGTTGGACAGGGAAGGATATTCCTTTTGTCTGGTCACAAGAGTGTGAGGAAGGCTTTGCAAGCCTGAAGGAGATGTTGACTATCGCTCCAGTGTTGGCTTTTCCTGAGCAGGGAGAACCCTATTTGGTTTATACAGATGCATACAGAGTTGGTTTGGGGTGTGTGTTGATGCAACATGGGAAGGTGATTGCCTATGCTTCGCGGCAGTTGCGGATGCATGAGGACAACTATCCTAGTCATGACTTGGAGATGGGTGCTGTAGTTTTTGCCCTGAAGATTTAGAAATTTTATCTTTAGGGTGCAAAGGTACATGTGTTTACAGATCATATGAGCCTACAGTATATATTCACTCAGCCCGAGCTGAATTTGAGGCAGAGACGGTGGATAGAGCTGGTGGCGGATTATGATTTGGAGATAGCTTATGACCCTGGTAAGGCTAACTTGGTTGCAGATGCTTTGAGTCGGAAGCGGGCGGCTTCGGCTTAGGAACAGGATATGGAGTCTCTGGTAGGGGAGATCAGTGCGTTGAGTTTATGTGCGGTTTCTCAGAAGCCGTTGGGTCTGGTTGCAGCTGATAGAGCAGATTTGTTGAGCAGAGTGCGTTTAGCTCAGGAGAAGGATTTGGGGCTGGTGAATGCCTTAAAGGATGTTGATTCTGAGTATCAGGTTTCGGCTAATGGTACTATTCTAGTGCATGGGCGGATTTGTGTACCTAAGGATGAGGAGTTGAGGCAGGAGATCCTGAGAGAGGCTCATGCGTGTATGTTCTCGATTCATGCACGAGCGACTAAGATGTACCGTGATCTCAAGAGGTACTATCACTGTGTCGGGATGCAGCGTTTTGGGTTAGGAAAAACCCTTAAACCCGATTTTTGTCTCATTAGGCGTGTTTAGCCGCTTTTGAGAGAAACGAAAGAGAGATAGAAGAGTTCTTGGTGTTCTTGAGTGTTCTTGGTGATTTCTTGGAGATGGAAGCTGCTTCTGTAGAGATCTGTAGCTGGGATCGTTGTAGGAGCTTCCTTGGAATGTTTTTTTCCTGTGTTTGGGTCGGATTTCTTCTGTGGCAAAGGTAAGTGCATGACCACAGCTTAACTAAGCTGGAGATTCTCTGATCTGTTTGATTATAGGTTGTTTAGTTTGTTAGAACGTTGGTTAGGTTTGTGTGAGGCTTTCTTGTGGCTTGGGATCGAGTCTTATGGTTGCAGGAAAAAAGATCCGGCGAGAAGCTTCGGGGAAAACGATGCTCAGCATGTGCATCGGTCGATGCAAGTGCGAGGACGGCGCGGTTTGACCTAAGAGCATCGATCGATGCCATGTGGAGGCGTCGGTCGGTGCAATTAGGGATTTCGCGTGATGTCGAGCATGCGTCGGTTGATGCAATGGAAGCATCGGTCGATGCAAGTTTCACTAGCATCGGTTGATGCATATCATGCGTCGGTCGATACAGTCCCCAGGTTGTGTCGGTCGATGCAAGCCTTGTGTCGGTCGATGCAGAGTCTGGTTTGTTTGTGGATTGTTGTTTGATGGTTAGAGTATCTCTATTGCTTGTGTGTATAGCCCAGTAAATGGAAGGATTGCCTTACTGAGTGTTTATAAAATACTCATGCATTGCAATTTGTGTTTGTGATGCAGGTAAAGGCAAAGTGTGATCGTGGAATCAAGGCAATGAAGAGGATGATGTTCTAGGGACTCGATTGATTGTTGTCTGACACTGCTAGGTTGCTAGAGTTGGGTCATTATAAACATTGCTAGGTTGCTGGTTTTCATGTTTCCGATGATTGGTTATTGGATTATTGTTATATATTATTAATGGTTATTATTTATTGGATTTTTATTGGTATTGGTTATTCCGTTGTTGGTTGTGATTGTGGTAAGGTGGCTAGTGGGTATGTGACCACTAGTTGTAGTTATTATTATTATTATTTATTATTATTTTTTTTTTTTAAAACGAGTCAGGTCGTCTCAGTTTTAGGTCAATTGGTGGCAACTTGTCCTGTGAGAAGGTTGTTAAAAGGTGGGGAATAGGGTTCGAGGAACGTCTAGCGCACCAATAACCTACTGTAGATTTGGATGAGTAGTTCCATTTTTCACGGTGAGGAATTAGGATCGATGCCCTGCAGGGCCAGCTTTGGGCCTATGGAGGCAAGCTAGCAGTGAGGCTAGTGGGGTCTACGGGATGTGTTGTCGTATAAAATGGGATGGGTCCACCAGTAGGTTATTGATGCGCTAGACGTTCCTCGAACCCATATCATTTGGTGACAGCTTGTCCTGTGTAAAGGTTGTTAAAGAGCGGGAACCAGGATAGTAGTAACTTCAGGTCCATATGTATTGTAAAATAACATTAGGGGACAAATTTTTTAATATATATATATATATATATGAAGTAAAATATGAGTTTTATATTTACTTGTTGATTTAGCTTGTCCACCCATATCTGAAGTGCAGATAATTTCAAGCGCCGATAAGGTTCATCTGTAAGCTCTTTCTCGATCATAGCCCTCTGATCATTGTTCATAATAGTTAGTTTTCTTTTGTTATGTGGTTTTTCAGTATTTCCACTCAAATTGTTTCCCTCTCGCGTAGTCATGTTTTAATCATGTTATTGGGTTTGTACTTTACTATGGGATATATATAGATTGAAATCAGATTCCTATTCCGAATAGCTTTAGGATAAGCATAAAGAGAAATCTAATAAGGTTTGTCATGATATCTACTACACCGTTAATTAAAAAAATTACAATAGCAAACTCTTTAATCACATTAAATAATGAGATCAGAACGCATCAACAAAAGTGGGTTATGTAACTTTGAATAAGTAATTGAGTTTCTTATTTATGCGATGCCTAATAAAAATAATTGAATAATTTTGTTTGATGTAAAATATGTCATCATTTATTTGTTTGTATAGAGAGGTGTATTAATTTACAATTATTTTCTTTTTAGGATTAACAATTTTTTTAAAATCGTTAAAATTAACACGTGTCACGATCTGATGAGTTACTAACTTTGATATTAAATTGTTAAAATTGACACGTGTCACGATCTAGTGCTTTTTTAATTTTGATCTCTGATCGTTAAAACTAACACGTGTCTCGATCTGGTTTGATATTTAATCGTTAAAATTGACACGTGTCACGATCTGGTGATTTTTAAACTTTGATCTCTAATCGTTAAAACTAACACGTGTCATGATCTGGTAAGTTTCTAACTTTGAGAACCAATGTTTATATAATAAGATTATTTTTAATTTTAACAACTAAAATTTATAAAATTTTAATATGTAAGATTTATTTTGAAAAACAATTGGCCTACCCCTTCCTTCAATTACAAAATTCACCTTTTTGGACAAAACATCTATGAATAATGAAGATATCGTGAATCTTACATAAAAATTCAGTTTTTTTTTTGTGATTCATTTTTTATTGATAGGAATTCTAATAATATATAATGTAATTTTTTTTTCATAGAATATAGAGAAAAAAGTTGAAGAATATATTTTCTAACAATTTTAGAACATGAGTTAACGTTAGTAAATCTATTCTAATTTTTATAAACAAATAGCAAAGTAAAGAATATGTATTCTAAGTTTCGTTGAAATTAGTATTCAAATTACCGTAAAACATAAATTTTGTAGAACCTGTAAAGTCTATAGAATACATTATCCAAAATCTGTAGAACATGTGCAATGTATATAATACAAATTCTAAACTCAGAAGAAGTATTCTTAACTTTATAGATTATAGTTTTCCATCCAAAACGAGAACAAAAACAATATATTTTCAACGTTATAAGGATCCTTATGTCTTCTTCATCATTTTCTTAAGAATTTATCTTAACTTCGTTTGAAAAATTTGGCTAAATCAATTGCAAAGAATAATTTAGGAAGAGTTGAAATATGTTCATAGAATGCATAAATGGACAAATATTTATTTATTTATCCTTTATTTTTGATTTTCCCAAAAATTAATATAACTATCTTACTTTAGTCTGTTCGAAAACGGAAAACTTAGAAAGAAAAAAAGAATATTAAGGATTAAGAAAAAACTACTATTCTGGAAATAATACACGTGTGTATATATATATATATATATTTATAAAGTTTAATTATTAAAGTGAGTAACTCACGAAATCGCGATATGTGCCAATTGATAAATTTGCCATGTCTTATACTTTTATGCATGTGTATTTTTCTGTTGTTTCTAGCTAGTTTGTTTCAAGGCTTTTTTGGTTGTGTGGCTTCTTGTAGAGTGTTGTTGGGCTGTTGTAGAAGTGAGGAGAGTATCTTGTGCTTGTGTGCCAATTAGAAATATGTGGGTACAAATAAAACATGTTATTAGATTTTCATTAGAAAAAATACATATCCCTATAGAAAAAAGTTATTAATTATGATTTGTCCTCATTGTATACAATTACAATGAGATTTTGGCAAGCATCGGTCCAATCAATTACATGGCTCTAAGCAGTAAGTAGGACATAAAATAACATTCTTCTTTTGTCATCTTAAGATATTAGGTCGGGATGGAGCCAAGCTGACCTAGGATGATATTTTATCCAGGTCAAACATAACAATTTTTATTTTTGATGGATCCAATCTATTTTTCTTATAACAAGAAGGAAAATTTTAAAATTTGGGGAGGTCAACTAACCCCTTTTCATGTGAATAGGTCCGATAGAACTTATGATTAGTCAAAATGTAGTAAGTCAGAAAAATGTCAAAATGTAACTACTGTAGTCACAAAAACAAGCAGGAACATGCTCATCGCAAGAATGAAAGTCTTTGAAAATGATGGTGCTCAGCGTAAGAATAGATGAGGAAGATTATTTAATATGTCATTTTATTATATAAACCTTAGTTCTCAAAGTTAGTAATTCACCGGATCATGACACGTGTTAGTTTTAACGATTAGAAATTAAAGTCAAAAAGTCACCAGATCATGACAAGTGTTAATATTAACGATTAAATATCAAAGGTAGTAATTCATCAGATCGTGACACGTGTCAATTTTAACAATCAGAAATCTTTCATGCAAAGCGTAAGATAATTATAATTTTATTACATTTTTAAAAAACAACTAAGATAAATATACTTTGTGTCATCCAAATCAAAGTTTACTGTTACAAAGATTCTTAACCACTACATGGTGGTTGATATTTTTGGTCAAAATTTAGAGTTGTCTTTTCTAAATAATGTTGATGGTTCCGGTGAAACAAGAGCTGTTTGATCGAGTAATTGAGAAGCGGTTTCAAATTTAGGAAGTTGGAACGATATACCATTTTAAAATTGGTTTCAAACATGATTTATATGGTTTTCTATCGGATTAGTTTCGTAAACCGTTTAAACCAAGTATATGGGGAAATATATGAGAACTCTTGATTCGGGTAAAAATAAGTTGAGAATTTATGATTCGAAAATATTTGAGACGAGGTCATAGCTTTAAATTGTTTTGGTACAATTGGATACTTCGGAAGAGTAAATAGGTCGTTGATCCTTAACACGATTATGAGATATGTCATTCTTTGGATTGTATAAAAAGTTTCTATTTTGTATATCTGAATTATCTAAGACTTATATATACCATCCTGATTATAATTTTCAAATTATAGTTTTATTATATTATATTAACTTTCTTTCAATTTCTCAACTTTTATTGGGTTAGTCATATAATCATTGTAATCGAGTAGATAATTTTCACCAGTTGTTCATCCAAAATATCTTTGGAGTTAAAAAAAAACTTCTTGGTTAAAGAAATTATGTCACGAAACAATTTTAGTAATTATAAGAACTATAAGTATGCCAAAATGAAAGTAAAGCAACATAAAATTTGTTTAATTTGTTTAGAAGACATTTTATAGGTGTTGATAAAGAGCATACTTTAACAATAAAACAACTTTGGGTGTAAGAACATATTTTTAATGGTAAAACATAGAGTAAAATTATACGTGGTTACTTATTAGATGTTGTTTTGATGAATTTGTTGCATGTAAAATATTTTGTGAATAATTTGTGAAACGTTTTTGAAATTTGACAATAATAATTTTTTTTTTTGGTAAGCGACAATAATAATATTTGTAATGATAAGTATTTGACAAAAGTTTTAGTGGGATATAATTTAGCTTTAGATTATTGTAATAATTGTTATAATAAATTGAAAATATATAAATATAAATAAATACAAGAAGGTAAATACAAATATTCAATAACTTAAATTATTTATATATTTACTTTAGGAAATAAAATTTCTTTATATATTTTCAAAATATTGTTTAAGGTTTAGGATTTATTTTCGTATACAGTTTTTAAACCCGCACATCGTGTCGGCCCTTATCTAGTAAAAGATAACAGAATATGAACCATATCAATATTCTATACCGTAAACACCAACTTAAGATGAGCATATTTCTAAATAATTTAAATATAAATATATTAGATCTAGTTAAATAATTACTTTGTGACATTTTTTTCAACATAACAAGTTAATTAGTGTGTGTATATATATAAAACTAAGTTACGTTCACGTATAAAACATAGATAAGAAAGAAATATTAATTTTCTTTTCTTTTTCGTCAAAAGAATGTTATATTAATAAATTATGATAATCCAGATACAATTGGTGAACAAGCCAAGAAGGAGGAGTAAAACAATCGTTATAGAAATTACAATGGGGACAACCATGTTTTGCTAGGAGATGAGCTACTTTATTACAACATCTTTTAGTGAAAGAAAAAATAATATGATTGAAATGTCTCACCCAAAGTCTGATATCTTAGATTATGCTGTCAATAGATATATCTTTGTGTTGATTGTTAAGGATTTGTATTAATAGTTCACAATCACCTTCAAAGTTAATCGATGTAAAACCTTTGATCCAAGCGTGTTGCATAGTCGATAATAAAATTATTGCTTCCGCTTCCAATGGACCTGAACATTTGCCTAAGTTAATAGATCCCCATCCTGTTGAAATGCCTTCTGTATTTCTTATAATCCATCCACCCGTTACTTGGTGAGATTGATGGTCAAAGCTGCATCATAGTTACATTTATACAATGTTGTTGTTGGCCGACTCCAAGTAGTTTATTCCTTGTCGTGAGCATATATTTAGGAAGATGATTGTACCATCATACTGTGATGGATCCAGTCTTGGACATCATTGTGAGCTCTTTGTAAGATTAAGCTCAGTTGATCCGTGATACCTTCAAATATAAAATTGTTCTTGGACTTCCATATATGCCATAACAACCAGAGAGGCAAAAGTTTTGTTGCTTCATCAATGGTAGATGAAAATTCCATATCTAGTATAGCTTTGAATATTTATTCACAATCATTAGTAGTGTTAATAGCCGATCAAATTAGAATGTTTGCGAGGTCCCAAATTTGTTTTGCTTGTGAACAATGAAAAATAATGTGTTCTATAGTTTCATCAGCCCGAAAACATCTGGGACAAACTGGATCAATGTTCTTTCCACAAGAAATTAATCTTGTTAAGGTTGGTAAAGCTTTTGATAGCATTCTCCAAAGGACATGTTGGATTTTGGGTAGAATTTTTGCTTTCCAGATTCGATTCTTTAAAACAACAGAGCCGTGAGGAATCGGTTGTTGCAATAAATCCTCTTCTTCATTATGCATTGCTAACCAGTAGCCCGAACGAACAATATAGTCTCCTGCTTTTGTGTAATGCCAAACTATTCTATCTTTTTTTGGTTCCACTGGTAGGTATAATGATTTGATCTTTTGCTGATCCTCCATATGAATGTGTGATGTTATCTTATCCTCATTCCAGTACATATACGAACCAGTGTTGGAGATAAAATCTTTTATCACAAAAGTGTCTTCGAAAGTGCTATGGATAGGTTTTGGAGGGTTAGTAGGAGTAACATTGTCTATGTTAACACGCACTGAAGCTCCATCCCCTATCAAGAATCGTGAACCTCGCTTAATTATTTGCAGTCCTTCTTAAATCGACGCCCAACCATATGATTGTTTAGCTTTTTTTTTGCAGCTAAAATTGAGTCATCTCTATAATATCTTGCTTTCATTACTCTGGCAAATAATGAATTTGGATATTGTATAAGTCTCCATGCTTGTTTAGCCAATAAAGCATCATTGAACTTGGAAAGATTTTTGAATCCTAATCCACCCTCTTTTTTCAAATACTGCAACCGTTGCCAAGCAATCCAAGAAATTCCACTTTCATTATTACTCTTCTCCCACCAAAACTTTTGTAATACTGAGTCAATCTCAGAGACAACCCCACTTGGTAATTTGAAGCATGACATTGAGTATACATGCATTGCTAAAGCTACTGATTTTAACATTATTTCTTTTCCAGCTTGAGTTAACCGTTTTGTGCTCCAGGAAGATGTGCGATATCTTACTTTGTCTACAATGTAAGTAAACATTTCTGATTTCTTCTTGCCAAACTGTTCAGGAAGGCCAAGATATTTCCCACCCCCACCATGATTTGGTATATCCAAGATACGTTTAAGTTGATCTTGAGTTTCACTGTGTACTCTTGTTCCAAAAGTAATTAGCGATTTGTTTGTGTTTATCTTCTGACCAAAGTAGTATTCATAAACATCAAAATCTTCCTTTATGGCCTTGCAATTACGAATGTTAGCTTGATAGAAAAATAAGGAATCATCTGCAAATTGTAAATGGCTAACTGCAGGTACGACATTTCCTATTTAAATTCCTTTGATGTCACCGAGTCGAATCTAGTTCGAACGAGATGGCTCATTATATTTGCATACAGGATAAACAGATAAGGGGACAGGGGATCCCCTTGTCTTATGCCTCTTTATGGGATAATCATGCCTTGAGGGGAGCCAATTATCAAGACTGAATAACTCACTGATCGAACAGCAACCATGATCCAAGAGATCCATGTATCATTGAACCCAAACAAACGCAAAGTAACTTCCAAAAAATTCCATTCAACTCTATCATAGGCCTTTGAAACATCTGTTTTTATAGCCATGTAATTTGTTGATACTCTCTTTCTAACTTAAAGAGAATGCATAACCTCATGTGCTATCAAGACATTATCAGTTATTTGTCTTTCCGGAATAAAAGCAGCTTGTGAGTCAGAGACTATTGAATCTAAGTGATTTTTTAGTCGATTAACGAAGCATTTTGATATTATTTCGTATAGAACATTGCATAAAGCAATTGGTCTATAATCTGCTAAGGTAGAAGGATCACTTATCTTTGGAATCATGCAAATGTTTGTGTCATTCAACCCTAACTTCATGTATGATGTTTCAAAAAAGTCTTTGACCTCCGCTAGGATGTCTTCTCCAATAATATGCCAGTAGTGTTTATAAGAACGAGCAGTGAGCTCGTCTGGACCTGGGGCTTTATCATCACCGATGGAAGATAGTGTTGTATATATTTTCTCTTTTGTGAATTCTTGTGTTAAAGCTGGTTTGATCTCTTGTGTTACGGTTGGGGGGAAATCCCCAAAGTCAATTGGTGAAACATGATTCCTACTTGAAATATATACTTTGGAGAAGTAATTTTGTGCATGCACTCCAATATCATGATCACCTTTATACACTTTTTGTAGCTCATCATGAATAGTCTCGATGTAATTTCCTGAGTATTGTGATTTTGTACTCGCGTGAAAATATGCAGTATTGCGATCACCCAAATTTAACCACATATTTCGACTTTTTTTCTTCCAATAATATTCCTCATCACGGTATGTTGTGCTAAGTTGTTGTTGTAAACTTGGTATCTCCCTTCTCTTGTTTCGATTTAGACTTTCCATTGCAGAGTTTAAAGCTGTCTGAAAATAATCAATGTGTTTTGCCGCATTTAAGTTCGCAGAGTGTTTCTTTTTAGCCATCGCCTGTCTGCACCTTGATATCTGGTTACAAATTGTATAGCAGTCTTGCACGAGTTCCATCCTTCTGCAACCACCATGTCGAAGTCTGCAATATGTGTTAACAGTTTGTCGAAGTGGAAAGGCTTATGAGGACCATTCCTTTTTGTTGTAAAGTTTGTTAATATTGGTTTATGATCTGATCCATTAAACTCTAAGAATTCAGACTCAGCCAAAGGAAAAATTGCAGACCAATGTGAGTTGATCATTACTCTGTCTAAACAACACTTAACAGTGTAGTTTCTTCTTTCTCCAACCCAAGAGAATCTATCACCTTTTGATTTTAAGTCTGATAAATCACAAACTCAGATCATAGTTTGGAAAATTTTAAAATTTCATTCTTCTCACAAAGGTCCTCCTATCTTTTCATTATTGTTGATGATTTCATTGAAATCTCCAGCAAGAATCCAAGTGTCGTCTCTAGTTTCACTAATGCTTTCTAAATGTTCCCAAAATATGTGTCTCCGGCTTGAAACTGAATCACCATAGACCCCAGAAAAATAGAAAATATTATAATTATAGTTTACATGAACATAAATAATTCTCTCATTTTTATACAAAGATGATAAAGAAATATTGTCAGCCCACATTAGAGCTAAACCACCACTCCCTCCTTGAGGGGGTTTAGTTATTACATTAGAGTATCCTAAAACAGAAGCAAAATCGCATACAACTGAACTATTATTTAGAGTTTCATAAAGAAATAGTAAATGAGGTTTTAAAATACGACATAGATGCATAAGAAGAAACTGATTCAGCGGCGAACAGATGCCCTGACAATTCCAGGAGACGACTCTCATGGTGGGATTGGGGGTACCGGGCCCCCGCGCCTCCGTCCAAAGCCGTACCACAAGCTGCAGACTCCACTCTACCTCTCTTGTGGATCCGATTCAGGACCATCAGATCTTCAGTCGCTTCACAACATCGATAGAAGAGTTCCATATGCTCCCTACTCCTTTTGGCGGTTGTATTACCTTTAGAAACATTAGAGAGAATAATCTGAGTAGGAGGTATTACCTCCTATGGATATTTTCCTTTCGCATACTTAGCATACATGTAACGGAGTCGTTCTGCTGTTAATTATGTGTCTTAAAAAGCACTAGGAATTGTGTCACTATTCGACTCTGTGATAATGAATTTCTGATTTGCATTGGATGGTCCAACTCCAGGTATCTCTCCATCTGGAGCAATGGTTTGCAGAGTGTTTGAATCAGACTCATGGCCATCAGGATGTTGATTTTCATAGTGATCATAGTCATCAGGATCATAACCATCACTGCCACCATTCTCTTCATCATTTGGTGGATCATCATAAGCCATAGGACACTCATTAACATCATGTTGCAAAGAATCACACTTTGAGCAGAAATTACGAAGCTGTTTATATTTGAACTTCAGTATTGTGTTTTCATTTCCGCCAAACTGAAAGTTTCTTTGGAAACGAAATGGCATATCCATGTGCCAATTGATACAGATTCTCACAAATTCCACCAGGGTTGCATTCTCATCAAAATCAATACTAGCAACTTGACCAATCTGGTTCCCTATATAATCTACCATTGCCATGTTTAGAAATTGAACTGGGATTCCCCTAACCTGGATCCAAAATGGGATAATCTTCATTTTGCCATCAGAGATATTGGGGTACCAAAGATGGACAGAGAACATCCATTCATTAAAACTCCATGGTCCCCTACGAAGAACTAGATTGAGTACCTCCTTTGTCTTGAATATAAATAGAGTTTTCCCTTCGCCAATAATCCTCCCTCGGCAAGCATCGGCGAAACCCTAGATCTTTGTCATTTGTCCGACAATTGCTCTGAGATTTTGCTTCTTTGGATTTGACAACCGAGACAACCAGCGAGTAACGATTCTCATCAATTGCTCTGCCACACAATTTCGGGGGTAGGGCTATTGGGGCATCAGTAATCCCTAAATCAAGGTTCTGCAAAGATTTGCAAATGTAGTCACTCATTATCGAGGCCAACGGAAAAGTTTGTGGAAGATGGACAGTGGATATTGTGATGGGATTGAAGTCTGATGTTTGAAATTCGACAAGTATATAAAGAATTGGCCATGGCAGTATTGTTCGACAGTTATCCCACGAAAAAAGCGGGCAAAGGAAACTGCCAACAGATAACTGTCGCAGACCACAACCGTCAAAATCTAACCAAAAAACCTGTATACTTGTCGGAAAAACACTCCAAAAATAAGGGAGAAAAGAAACAAGAAGTAATACAATTAAACAAAATCGCCTTCAAAATCGCCTTTCAGAGGAACAGGCGCCATCTTAGAAATATTAATTTTCATTTGTAATATTTGAACTTAACTCTTAACCCGGCCGTAATACATTTAAAACTTTGTTGGTATTTTTTTTTAACTTAAATTTGAACCTCAAACACTTCATTTTCAATAATTAAATTTTATTGGTAATTTGAGAATTTAAATCGTAACCTGCATTACCTTTTCAACTTTCTTTAAGTTTTTAAAAAGAAAATAAAACTCAAATTTGGACACTACACATTTCATTTCCCAATACATTTATTTTTTTTGTTGAAATGTTAAAAAAATTTTATTTACAAAAAAATGTTTTAGATGTTTCTATTGTAGTTTTTTTTTTGTGTGTGTTAAAAGTTCTATTGTAGTATTTAGCATTTAAAATCTCTTTAAGTGTAAACAAACTCAAATACTACGACATGCACGTTATTTTTTGTAGAAAGTACATAGTGATATATTACCATCCAATCTTTCCAACCTTTTATTTTTTGGGGTTTTATTTCCAAGCTAGCTACCTCCACCTACAAGCCACAAAAGTTTATAAAAAAAGAAAAGAAAAAAAATTAGTTTAGTATAATTTTTCTTTTCTTTTCTTATTAACTGAATTATTAGATATGTAAGATGTTTTAATTATTTATTTCGTAATGATTCTAATAAACTCCTTAGAGGTTCTCTCTTTTCAGTTTTACTTTAAAAATAAAAAAATAATAATTTAGGCCTTGAATATTTTGTAGATTTTGATAGAGGATTTAGTTGTTATTTTTTTTAACCAAACATTAATTAAAAGGGAATTCCAAGATTGATTTCTCAAACCAAAGGAAACGAGTTTACAAAGATAGTTACAGAAATAAGGGATCTCAAAGACCTAGCAAGACAGTTAGCCTTCAAATTAGACGCGTAGAATCATATACAAGAAAAAGAATGGAAAAGAAGCTTTAAGCAAACTGAAATCGTCCAGCTGATTAGAGTTGGTTTTGGCTTTTCAAAAACTCATTTTTATACCAATTAAGATTTTAAAATTTTGGTTTTCTTAAATTGTAAGGAAACTATTTTGTTTTAGTGTCATATTCACCATTCTAGACTTTTAGTTATCCTTTTAGATATCCTTTTAGAGCATGTATAGTGGGCAGAGACTCTAGGAGTCTCTCAAATATATCTTTTAATATATATTATTTTATTTAATTTTCATTTATTTAAATAAAATATAAAAATAAAAATTATAACCAATAACATGTTGAAACATGTGAAAGCAGTTTCTCAATAGGTTCTCAAATGTTCTAAAATGAGGATGATTCTCTTCTCTCTCCTTTACTTTTTATTACTTTTTATTTTTATATTGTTGAAAACACATGTGAGAGAGACTACCACTGTTTATGCTCTTACTCTTTTAGTTAATTTTAGTTTTAGTTATCCTATAATTTATAAAATCTATTTTTTACCTTTTTAAATTAATTTTCTCAAAAACTAATATATTTTCTTGAGATTTTTCATAAAAAAAACTAATAAAAGATCTAAAATCAAAATCCAAAATATTAAAACTAAAAATTATATCCAAAAACTGATTTTAAAAATAGCATCCATTCATGACCTTAATTTTTTTAAAACCCCTGTTAGATCATTGCGTTGGAAGTGGCCTAGGTACTCCACAAATCCCACAATCAATATTTAGGCCCCATCATGGCTGGAAAAAGTCTTCGTTTCTAAAAATGAAATTCTAAAACTTCCAATAATATCGGTAAAAAAAGTGAACGGTGGAGAAGAAAGTGAACGTTCAAATCTCTCTCCTCCTAGATACTATATAATGGCAGCACAACTAAGGACGAAAACATAAAAAAATTAAAAAAATAAACTTCCAAATAATAAATAGTCAAAACTAGTGTATTACAAAAAAAAAAAAAAAAAAAAAAAAAAAAATTAAAAAAGTAATCACTAGCTAGTGACTAAAATAAGTCCCAAATATGGGTCGTATACATTTTGGAGTATCCGCATTTTTTGTTTTCTGTTTGTTAGGTTTATCAGCTAATGCAAAGGTATTCAACATTGGCTCTAAACCAGGCTGTGACATCACTAAAGTAAGTTCTAAAACCTAACGACCATCTTTGTTGATCGACATTGTCTTCTTGTTGTCCAAGCAATTTAAAAAATCTTTGCACGGTGCAGGCATTGTTGAAAGCATTCAACGAGGCATGCCAATTCCCGACCAAGAGCACCGTTCTGATCCCAAAAGGTGAATACAAGCTTGGGGAAATCGAGATGATGGGTCCATGCAAAGCTCCGATAAGGATTGCTCTTCAAGGTACCGTGAAAGCTGACGGAAACGCTGTTCATAGTGAGAAATGGATCGCCTTCCGCAACATTGATGGCTTTAAGTTGAACGGAGGTGGTGTCTTCGACGGTGAAGGTAACGCAGCTTGGAGGGTCAATAACTGCCACCATACTTGGAAGTGCAAGAAACTACCCATCGTATGAAATCTTATCCTATTATATAAGATCGTTCAACGTTATTCTTATTTATTTTATAATATCTAAAAGGTTTTGGTCTAGGTCCATACATTTTTCGAGGTCATGATAACCAAAGTTTTTTTTTTTTTTAATTTATTGATGGTTTTGGTGTCATTGTTGAACAGAGCATCCGTTTTGATTTTGTTACGAACGCGAAAATTAGAGGCATAACCTCCTTAGACGCAAAGCACTTCCACATTAACGTGATTGGTGCAAAGAACATGACATTCGAAGAGGTTAAGATCGTGGCCCCTGCAGAGAGTCCTAACACCGATGGTATCCACGTGGGAAGAAGTGATGGAATCAAGATCATCAATTCATTTATCTCCACGGGAGATGACTGTGTCTCTGTCGGAGACGGGATGAAGAACCTTCTTGTTGAAAGAGTTACCTGCGGTCCCGGACATGGAATCAGTATTGGAAGTCTCGGAAGGTACGGACACGAGCAAGATGTCATGGGCATCAAGATCGTCAACTGCACCCTCCAAGAGACTGACAATGGGCTAAGGATCAAGACATGGCCTACTGCAGCTTGCAGCACAAGCGCCTCCGATATCCATTTCGAGAACATCCTCCTCAAGAACGTCAGCAACCCCATCCTCATTGACCAAGAGTACTGCCCATGGAACCAGTGCGACAAGAAGGTACCTACAAATTAATATGATATATATCATCATTTTCTCTTTGACATTCAAAAAATCAAATGACATTTGGCTTTGGGATCTTCGTTACACTTAACCAACTTCGTATTGGTGTTTTTTTTTCTGATCCTAGAAAGCATCAACGATCAAGCTGTCCAAAATAAGCTTCAAGAACATTAGAGGAACATCAGGGAACAAAGACGCAGTGAAGCTTTTGTGCAGCAAGGCACATCCATGTCAGAATGTGGAGCTCGGTAACATTAACATCAAATATACAGGAGCTGACGGTCCAGCCACATTCCAATGCTCAAACGTATCCCCAAAGCTGATGGGAACTCAGGTTCCGAAAGCGTGTAGCAGCCCGGTGACAAAGCCACTAAAGTAGAGAAAGTGTTATATATGAATATATAATGTACACCCTAGTGTATGCTGTATGCTTTTTCAATTGACATCTTTGTAATATATATATATATGTTTCTTTTGAGCTTTTGGCTAAATTGTAAAAAAGGAATCATTCTTCGGAAAAAAAAAACTAAATTAATAATTTGTTTCTGTTTCCATACTGCATTCAACATAGTTAAGCGACTATATTATTCAGTGATTATTCATGAAAACTATATATACTTACATTTTTTGATACATGTTTCATCTTTCACTTCTATTAGTTTTTCTACTTCCAAACAAGTTAACTCTACGTAGCACCCGGAGCAGCCTATTTGCATATTTTCTCTGTGAAGTAAAGCTTACAGAGCCAATGCAAGCCGTTGTGACTTGTCCAAAAGTGCTTCTGTTTCTACTCGCTGATCTTTTTCCAAGGCAAGTTGGCTTCTTTGGATTGCTGTGGGACTGAAGGGTCTTCTTTAAAGAAACTAGTTGTTCTTCAAGGTTATGGATTCTGAAGCTTGTTGACTCGTACTCATCTAATGTTGCATCTTTCTGCATCAAGAAGCACAAGGGTCTGCTTCTTGGCCCGGTTTCATCATCAGTGCAAGGGCTGTGTTGGGAGGTCAAGGGTCTTGAGCTTGGAACAACACTACCGGAGAAGTCTGCTGAGTTTGTGAATCTGAATGAGTCAGAACAGTCTTTGAAAGCTTGGTGCGTGTTGAGCTGCTGAACAAATAGTGCTTGGACAACCAAACGTAATGGCATTTGCTCGTTTTGCACAAGTTCGAGCGACGTTTCTTCTGAAAGTTTTTGGCAGTTTAGGTAACTGCAGATTGATCCTTTTTCTTCTTGTGATATGGCCTTATGTACCTAAAAGAGAGCCGCACCACATAAGGTACAATGTTGATTAATTATACATAATGAAGAAGGGAAAAAAAAGTGAAGGCATACCTGCAGAAATGCGTTCACTGCAAGGTAGAGTTGGTCATGACTCTCTCTGAATGACATTGGGACTGTCTCAATCAGCTCAATGAACCTTTTATTTTCCATATCTTGATCATATGGTAAACGAGAGAGATAAATATCCCACAAATTTCCAACTCTCATCACGTTGCTTGGGGAGGAAGTCAAATGACGTTCTGATTCTGTTGATACATATGCTACAAACAGGTTTTCCATTGTAAGCAACTCTTGGCTGAAAGCAACGTTCCCGCTCCAGGCGTTCGGGTAAATAAAGTTTTCGGTATGGGCGGTGTGAAGAAGAGATACAATCTGATATTGCAGCTTCACCACAGTTTCATGCTTTAAATTGCGTGCGAGACACGCGAGATAAAACCCTACAGGAACAAACCTATATGCCTTGTCTCTTGTGAGAAGCAGATCTAGAGCTCTTTGCAGAATATCAGTATTAGTTTGATCTTCAGGTATAAAACACTTGTTGGCGTAAAAGACGATCAACGGACTTACATATCTTTCTTTCATTCCTTGTCTTCTAAGTGACCCAGTTACCTGTCTGAAGAATGCAAATGGAAGATCTGTGAGGTCTTTGATCCAAGTATCTTGGTTTATGATTTTGTCTACGGTTGTGTATTCCCATGGTTGATTCATTAAATCTTCAAGCATGACCATCGGCTTTTCTCTTCGTCTTTCGGGATCAAGAATCTCCATACACGCAGTGAAAGCCAGAGACTCTATGCACCGGCTTACGATTAGTAAGTCTTCAGACCAAGGCAATAGTTCTTGACATGTCTTCAGGACAACTAACGTATCATCCCAGTTTTGCAGGATAACTTGGTTCAGATATAGGTCAAATCTTTCGCAGAGGTTACCCATCGAATAATGCTCTGTCATTTGGAGAAATTGAGCTGCACATTTGAGTCCAGCTATGTTGAAAGGATGTATTAATGTTGGGCAGCCATAGATGAAAAGCATAATCTTCTCAAAGGTCTCTGCTCCACCAGGAAAATCTTGTGGTATCTCGATCTCTGATAGCTGATCATCTCTTTCCTTAAAATATCCGCTCTTTGTACACAAGAGAGTCTACAAAACATAGGAGGCATTAGAACACTAACACAAACCAATAGGCTACATTTTTTCTTAGTTGGTCCAAAAAAATTCCTTGAGAGGTTTGGTTTAACATTATTACCTTGTGAAGGTTAAAAGTCTTGTTGCAAACTCGAACATGTACTGAAGCAGGTAGACCGGTCTCTTTACTCCTGCGACACACACGCACACGCAAATACAAAAATACATTACATAAGTCTACGTACAACATGAATAATTCAGACTTGCATATATGACATCAAAGAAGACATAAATGTTGAGATCCATACCAAGAAAGAACTTTGATTTTCAAAAGGGTACTGATATTGGGAGACGAAATTGGGCTGGAGGCAACGGACGAACCATCCTTGAAGCTGTAAGTTTCCATTATTGAGACTATACAACTTGTGAAAGCTAAGTAGATAAAAGTATATATATCAAAACCAAAACAAGAGGAAGAGGAAGTTAGCTAGAAACATTTGGTCGTCCATTTATTCTTCTTCTCATTCAAAATTTCAGAAGAAGAAACTAAACTTGCGTGTTTCGGGGATTGAAGAGGAAGAAAAGGGTTCTAGGATCCACAAAACAAGAGGAAGCTACGGAAGATTTGAGAAAAACCAAGTTTCTTTTGGTTTCGTTTTTATCAAACATTAAACTATATATGCCTACTTGCATGCGGGCACACCCACATATATGCGTTTTTGTAGAGATGTGGTCAAAAGTCAGATGCACACGAGTGTTGAGCTCAAAAAAAAAAATTAACGATCTCAAAGTTCAAGGCTATAAGTTGAAGACGACGTTCCTCGAGTGTTGAGAAGGGTTGAAAAATCTTTGTATTATAACATTTTTATTTGCTTTTTTCAACAACGTTTTTGTGTTTTTTACTCCAACCATTTTTGTTTCTTTTTCATAAGTTTTTTTTTTCTTTGTTTCTTTTTCACACGTTACATGTTAAAAGACTCGAAATAGTTATTTTGGTGAGTATTATTAATGATTTTTTTTATCTAGTCTTCGAGTTATAACAATATACTTAACTAATAGTGAATCAGTGAATTATGGGAAAATGGTAAATTACGGGAAAATCAAGAGCGGAAATTAAAGTATTAATATTGCTTCTCAGGAAGAATTCTCTCATAGAGTACAGGGAACAAAAGACGATTAGAAATTTCAGAAAATTACTTACAATAGCACACATGTAACATATATTTTAAAATGAAGATTTTATCTTCTGTTTAACAAGAAAAGTTTCTTAACCCCTTTAGTTACTTATATATATATATATGTATATATATATATACTAGATAAGGGCTCGCACGATGTGCGGATTTTAAAATTGTTGAAAAAAATAACCCTAAACAATTTTTAAAAAATAGAAACAAAAAATATTTCTTGAAGTAAATAGTTTAATAATTTTAGTTAGAGAAAAAATCATATTTGTATTTACCTTCATACACTTATTTATATTTTTATATTTTAAATATTCATTAGCCAAAGAAAAAATCATATTTGTATTTATATTTTTATATTCATCATTGAAAATAATCCCTAGGGGTGAACCCAAGAATTGTCCTATCCAAAATACCTTTTAGAAAACCTTCCTATATTATCAAGAGTTCCATTTTTTTTTTTGTCAACCATTGGGTCACAATTGGCCGGCCCATTAGCCAAATTTCTACATTCGTAGGAAACGAGACTCGATCCCTGGTGTGATGATGCCTTCTACAAATGGACTTAACTCCTGCCACTGCACTAAAGTCATAAGTTCTATTTAACTACCTTATTCCATTTAATCGAAAAAACCTTTTTTTTTTTTAAATGAATGTAAAATTTTATTCATCAAAAAAACATTTTCTTTACAACGAAGGTAACGTTTTTGAATCTAAAAAAAACTTAAATACAATGTAATAAGTTCTTATGTTCTGGTAGAGAACCATAGCACTAAGATATCTTTGTAATCCCGGTGACCGAAGTTTAAAAGAAGAAGAAACTTGTTTCGAATAGTTTTGTCAATCCTTTGGCCTAGTCGATCTGCGGAGAGGGGGTTTTCGCCATGTTTACGGCTGTTAAGCTCGAGCCATAAGGAGTGCACCGTGACCTGAAAAGAGTATCGTAGAAGGAGGAGAGGACTCTTAATCGAAAAAACCTTCACAGCATCATTATTAATTTATTTGGCTTCCTTTTTCAAGAGTTTGAGCCACACCTCTACTCACTCCATGCATATCTCTTTGTTTCTTTACCGAATGCAGAATTTTCATGGAGCGCCGAAATATATGATTGGAGGAGCTATATATGTTACTTTTACTTTTACTGCATCAAGACAAATTAAATTCTTGTCTTGACAAAGAAGATATCTCCTAAGATCATGAAAAGTAATGGAACCAACAAATGTTTGAAATATTTCTACATGTAAAATCATACATAACCTAGAATTTGAGATTCCATCTATCCCCAAATCATGTATATTTGAATTATTGTATTAAGAATTATAATTATACTATATATTCTACTTTTTTTTTTGTTTCTATACTTTTATTTATAAATAGAAAATCCAAAAATCTAATAATATATATAATCGGATTGAATTCTTAAATTTTAAGATTATATACGTAAGAACAAAAAACATACATGTGTTAATACCCTTAGATTTTACAATATCACATTTTTAAAATAAATATTATACAGTATTGTGACGGGGTCTAATTATTAATCAAAACGAGCATTTTTCAATCATTAGAAAAGTGGAATGCTGGTATAAGTAGAACATTTAGACTTTGTGTTATAAATTGTTAATCAAAATTTGTTTTGGTGGTATTAATATTTATTAGAACTAGGATTTAATCCGTGGTATACCACAGGACAATTTTTTTTCATAACTTTTATACGTAATTTTCAGTATAATTTTATTGTTCTACAAAATGATTGTGTTTTAAAAAAAAAATAATACAGATATTACAATATTATATATATTTTGGTGTATTTGTAATAATTAATAGTATTTTTTATTGAATATATGTGGGTTAAATTTAAAAGAACTAAAAATATGTTCATTTTGAAAAAATAAAAATACTATAATTAAACTCAAATTGCCAAAATAATGGTTCGCGCCTAAGACATAACATTGTAAATATATTTATATTTTAGATATGGAAACAATTACCCAAATATTAATATATACTTTAGGCTAATATTATTTTTTTCTTAAATAAAACAATAAAATATTTCTTAATTTTAAAAGGAAAATAGCAGTTAAGTCAAGATAATTTATGGGAATAAAATTTATTGATCTTGGTCGATTTACTATATGTCACTCATTTACTTTTTTGTAAATTTGTAGGATTAAGATTTTAAATTAAATTTTACATAAGCAAAACTAAAAAGGTTAAACACAAAATGTATTCTACAAATGTTAATAAACTAGATATTCACCCGCGGTGTACCGCGGGGTTAAATTTGTTTTAAAAAATGCAAAATGTATTTTGTTTGGTAGATTAACTATATATGTAACTAATTTTTGTATTTTGTAAATGTACAATATTTTGCATCTATATATTATGTAGTGTCCAATTTCTATGTTTTAGGTATATACCGTGTATTTTTTATAATATAGGAAAAAGGATATCATACAGTTTGTTAAATATTTAAATCGTCGAGAAGTGTTTTTTTTAGTTTTCACTGTAGAGATAGTAGTATTTTAATTATATTGTAGTTTTTCAATAATATCAGTACAATATAAATGGCTTTCTATTTATATGTTCAAAAAAAAATGGCTTTCTATTTTTGTTAGTTTCATATATAAATAATCTAACACTTTAGTGTATTTAGTTTATGTGTACAATGAAAATAAAAGTAATTTAGTTTTTTTTATATGAATTATATTTTATGTGTATATAATATGTTATCTAGAGCATCTCTCACTTTTGGTAAGTATAAAACATATTCATCATTTTTTTAAAGTGTATACTGTATAAAGTTCATTTATAGAGTTATTAATTTACGGATTCTTAAGCAGAACCATAAAAACATTTTGCGACCACAAAAATATATTGATTTATCAAGATTTAATTTTTATTAATTTATCACTAATTTTAACTTTAATTTATATACATAGTTTAAAATATGGAGTAAATTCTTAGATAAAGTATAAAACATTCATCCTTTTCATAAAATTGCTGGAAAAATTTGTCAATTGTTATCATAAAATTTATTATAAATTTCCAAATTATATATTACCAAATGAAGATTATAATCCAAATTGGTGGTTACTTAAACAAGGAAAAAATGACAATCTTCATATTTAAAGTACAAAATAATTAAAAGAGAAAATCTTCTTAGTCATATTCCGAATTTGATATTATTTTAAAAAAATATATAACTGTAAAATTTAATGCCAATGGCATTCCTTGTAAATAGGTACGAACTTCAGGATTTATTTCATAAATGTCTCAAAAAATGTATATATAGATTTCACTGGTTTAAAAAGTACAATAAATGCATAGGTAATTGTTTGACTTTGTCAATTATTAAAATCACACAATTTATTATAAATTTATAAATTATAGATTACCTTGAAAATTATAATAGAGAAACCAAATTGTTAGTTAATTAGACAAAAGTACAGAAAATAAGATTATTTAAAAAGAAAAAATTGATACAATATTTAATTTTACCTAGATTTAATATCTTGAAAAATAAAATTAGGATTTAATATCTTGGTACTTCATTATGATTTAATATCGATGTATCACAGGTTAATATCTTGGAAAATACAATTATGATTTAATATTTTGGTACTTCATTATGATTTAATATCGATGTACCCGGGTTAATATCTTGGAAAATAGAATTATGATTTAGAATCTAGATAAGGAATATGATTCCTTATACATTAGCATTAGTGGAGATTCATTATATATATATATATATATATATATTTGTTATCATAATAAAAGAACACTTACCACATAAGGTTTGTGAAATCCCCTATATATTAAGAAAAAGCTGACGTGTCGTCGCCAGAGAGCTCCATACCCAATTTATTGTTCACCCTTAGTATTCCATAAAATTACATAAAATTGCCACTGCTATATATATATATATATATATATATATATATATATATATATATTGTCAACTACCACAGCTATTCAATTTATTAATATACACAATATTTTGCTCCTATAAATTCTAACTATATTATTTACATTAAATTGTCATTAGTATAACTACAGAATATTTCATTCAATAATTAAAGGAATTAATTGGGGAATACACTTAAGGGTTAAACAAAAATCATATCAAATATACATGTTGTCAAACTGACTCAATTTACATATTAAGAAGAAAAAAAAGATTAAACAACAGATTTATTATATTTTAGGAAATCGTTCAAATTAGTTCCATAGTAATCAGGTATATTGATGATTTTGTGTGGGTATATTGATGTATGACAAATTTTGGGAACAAAAATTCAAGGAGAACATATGCGGACATAATATTTACTCATATAAATTACAAGGAATGAGGTTTTTTCGGGTAAAAAAAATGAAATGTTGCAATCAGACATATTAGACGGGTTTGATCGCTTGACAATTTTATTTTTTAAAAATTATGCAAAAATAACTTCGCACGTACGTGCGGGCCCGAATCTAGCTAACTAATAATAGTAATGCTAACCATAAGCATTATTTCATGTTTAACTGAATATTGTAAAATCAATACCAAATTACCAAAATTTTGACATAATCATTTTTTTTTTGGAAAACATCTCGACATGATCATAAATGCAATTTTATAAACATATTATTTTATGAATCTATTTTGATTTGCCAATTTTAATTATGGTTATTTTGTAGGAGTTAATTTTTTAAATAACTATAATTAAAAGGGCATAATACAAATGTACTTTTTAATATAGATTATAAAAAAATTGTGAGATATGAAGCAAAATATCTTTGAGATAGTTTTAAACATTTAAAATTCAAATCTTAGGCCCAACATTGAGATGGAAATTGACTAACAATAGCCCAAGTAGAACCAAAATCTCGAAAACTAAAACGAGCGTATTTAGGCGACCAATAAGACACCCGCCACGTAATATAAAAACTTTTGGTTACGGAAACAGACTCCATTACCCAACTAAATTACATAAATACCCACTCCTCCGTCCTCCTTCTCCTCACACTTCCCTTTGGCGGCTCTTTTTTTTTTCTCCTCTTATTCCTCTTCTCGTCGGAGCTCCGCGAAACCTCTCCTCAGGAAAAAAAAAAAAAAACCCTAAAGCTCTATTGATTCATACTCAAAGCTCTGCGTGCGTGTGAGGATGGTAGAAACGAATCAGTTCACACAGTATCTCGAAACTTTTGTTGACATTACTCGTTCCCCTACTGAGCAGGTACGTTTTGTTCTCTCTCGCTTCTCGAATTTGACTTGGAACAGTTCCATTGATATTTATTTACACAAGTTTCGTTTGTTCTCTCAGGATGATAGTCTTAAAGCGATTGCTTCTTCCTTGGATAATGATTCTTTGTCTATTACCCAATTGGTAAAAAAACTTTATCAACACTCACTTTTCATCTTCTGTAGTCTTTTTGTTCTAGTGTTGTTGTTGTTGTTGTTGTTGTTAATTTTGCTAATGTTTGTTTTAGGTTAGAGAGATGGAGATGTGTTTGACGACAACTGATAACGTTGTTCGAGCACGAGGTTATTTCGATTCACTGCCTTATTTTTAGTTTAGTGACTTTTTTTTTTTTTTTTTTTTTTTAATAATGTCTCTCAATCTGAACGGAATTGGTACATTAGGTATTCTCCTGCTTGCGGAGGTTCTCGATACTCTGAAAGCGAAGCCGTTAGCCAATGCAATTGTTCATACTCGCTGGATTCTTTACAGAGAAGCTGGTGATTTTGATACTTTATAGTTTGGTTTTTATCGAACTGTTGGTTTTTTTTTAACATAGAAGTGAAACAATTTGCTTGTATCAGGCAGATTGGAGAGCGTTGCGTGGGGCACTTGTTGGTTGCTTGGCCTTAATGAAGAGGAAAGATGTAGCTGGTGTGGTCACTGACATTGATGCACAAGCTATGGCGAAGTCAATGGTACAGAATGTGCAACTGCAGGCTTTAGCATCGCTTGACCGTAAGGTATGAAGCGGTTACTAGCGGTATTCTGTTATCTGAGTTACTTTGTTCTACACTGGGTGGTGTTTTTTCTTGAATTAATACACTACTTTCTGCTAAATTGACTTTGCAGCTCGGTTTTGAACTTCTGGAGTGCCTTCTACAACAATACTCTGAAGCTATGTCGACTATGGTATGTATGTTAGTTGATAATACTCTCTACTTGCCGATATGTAGTTCAGATTTGAAATTTCGATCTATTGTATAAGTGGTTTCTTGCAAATCTATTTGCGTCAGTTTGGTGGAAAGATTAATAATATCAATATGCAGATATGTGATATATAGCTCTTGGCTCGTTAAATCTCTTTATGTCTGCCTAGTAAGAAAGACAAATAATAATCTAAACTTGCAAATATGTAATATATGGTCAGCTTGTCAAAAGCGCACGTTCAGGTTTTCCTAGTTTGGCTAGTCTATACAGACAAAATACACGCAATTTCATCTTACTTTTGTGTTTTTGTCTAGTTTCTTGTTTAGATCTACTCGCGGCCTTTCCTCACTTTGTTCTAATCCTATGACTAAACAACCGTTCCCTAGGGTAATCTACTTGTCTATGCTACATGTGAAGCCATCGATGGAGAAAAAGACCCTCAATGCTTAATAGTAGCTTTTCATCTAATTGAGCTTTTGGCTCAATTGTTCCCCAGTCCTTCTGGTCCACTTGCTTCTGATGCATCTGATCTTTTTGAGGTTTTTGGTTGCTACTTCCCACTTCATTTTACGCATGTGAGTTTAAAGCCTATCCTTTTTTTAATTTGATATATAGATGGGTTTCTCTTTCTTTCACTTAATTGTTTCGTGCGCTCTCTTTGTTTTTTTTTAAGACAAAAGAGGATGAAGCTAATATTAGAAGAGAGGACCTCGCAAGGGGACTATCGGTGAGTATCTTGTCAGTATTCATGATTTTCATAAAGTTTTTACTGTCTTATTGTGGCTCAATGGTTTAGGTTCTCAAGGTTAAGTATCAAGTTTGATTATTCTGGTTAAGTGTTCTTCAAAAAAAAAAAGTTAGATCCTTAAAAAATGGTGTGAAGATTTGACAGAATAACTATCTTGCATCTCATGTCCATCCCTGGAAGCTGTAAGCTGTATATCTGATTTTGTTATGCTTCTCTGCTTTGAGGATATAGATGCCTTTCTGTAAATCTTGATCTTGAAAATCTCTCTCTGTTTCCTTACTATGCTGGTTTGTAGATAAGAATATATATATTTTTTCTACATCTAATTAAGTATGGCTTCCAGTTTCAAGAATGGGTGAAAAGGTATTAGGTTTAAATGGAGAAATTATGAATTCACTGATGTACGTCGTTCAATTTTGCAGTTGGCGATCTCTTCGACACCTTTTTTTGAACCTTATGCTATTCCATTGCTTCTTGAAAAGCTTTCTTCTTCTCTACCAATCGCAAAGGTGTGTTTAACATGTAGTTTTCTGTTCTAGATTATATGCCACTCTGGATGTTTGACAAGTGTAGTTATTTTTGTTCCACTCAAATCTGTCTAGGTTGATTCTTTGAAATGTCTGAAAGATTGCGCTATGAAGTATGGAGTAGACAGAATGAAGAAGCATTATGGAGGTCTTTGGTCCGCTTTGAAAGATACATTTTATTCTTCCACTGGGACACACTTGTCCTTCTCTCTAGAATCCATCACTAGTCCAGGGTTTGAAATGAGTGAGATTCACAATGAAGCTGTTAGCCTTCTTCAGAGGCTTGTTAAGCAAGATATCTCCTTTTTAGGTTTCGTCGTTGAGGATATACGTATAAACACGGTCTTTGATACCATCTCTAGATACTCTCAGTTTAGGGGAATGCCTGACACAAGCAAACTGGAGGTTCTTGTTATCAGTCAGATACTGTCTGTTTCTGCCAAAGCTTCGGTTCAGTCATGCAATATAATCTTTCAAACCTGTTTCTTCCGCCTTATGAACACTCTAGGAATTGTAGAGAAAACTTCTAATGGCGATGTTGTTCAAAACGGAAACTCTACGGTCTCTACCAGACTCTATCATGGAGGTCTTCATCTTTGCGTCGAACTTCTTGCAGCATCAAAAGATCTTACCCTGGGTTTCGAGGAATGTTCTCCAACATCTGAATGTGTACAGGAATCATGGTGCTCTATGGTGAAAAGATTCTTAGTTCCATTGATCCAGGTGTTTGCTTCTGCAGTATACAGCTCTAGTGATGATTCTGTTGCGGATGTATATCTTGGAGGTGAATGCTTGTCGTTATTTAATAGATATATTCCATCTTAATGTTTTCTTCCCTCTTTTTCTTGCCTCTACTTTAACGTAATACTGAACTCGTGCTACTTGAATGTAATACTGAATTCTAATTTTTTTTTTTTTCTGAATCAATACAGTAAGGGGTTTGCTGACTATGGGTATGTTTCGTGGTGGCTCTTCTCCTGTATCGAGATCTGAATTCGAGAAGATTTTGGTGACCTTAACATCAATCATCACATCCAAGAGTGGTAAAACAATGATGTGGGAACTGGCGTTGAAAGCATTGGTCTGCATCGGCTCATTTATTGATCGGTATCATGAGACTGACAAGGCTATGAGCTACATGAGTATAGTTGTCGACAATTTGGTCTCATTGGCATGTTCTGGTCATTGTGGTCTTCCATATCCAATGATGTTAGAAGCAACTTCAGAAGTTTGCTCCACTGGGCCAAAGTATGTGGAGAAAATGGTTCTAGGATTGGAAAAAGCTTTTTGTTCCAGTTTGGCTGATTTCTATGTATGTGTTGCTTCCATGACTCCAGATCATAAAGTTTTCATTTATATTCGAGATAAGTGTTTCTATCTCCATCAAGCAAGGGATCGAGAGCTTCCTTGTATCTAACTACTATTTCGATAACACTTTTCAGGTCAATGGGAACTTCAAGTCAATTAACAATTGCTCTCTTCTCCTGGGGTGTTTAACCAACAAGTTGCTTCCACGGTATCCAAACTTTTCTTGATTTTCTTATATCTCAGAGATAATCTAGCTTTGCCATCGTGTGTATTTAGACTTTAAGTTGTTTGTAAACAACCAAAAATTCTGGATGATACTTGGGTATGTGCCTTGCTTGTTGGTTTCCATGTTAATCTCTAACATACTTCGGTAGAATATTTAGGCTCGCTGTTAAGGTTCAATGTGTTATTTTCCTTCGTCAACCCCTTCTAACTCATACAAAGTAGATATCCCATTCACTTAACAGTGAGTGTTTATAATAAAAACACATGGAAACCAACAAGCAATGCAATAGCACGAGTGTCTTTTCTACTAGTCCTTCACAAAATAGAGATGATAACTATGATTATTTTGTGAGAGGAGAAGAGATGATAAATGTTAGTACTTTACAAATATGTGATCTTAGCCTCTTTCTGTATTTTATTCATTTACAAATTTTATCGTTCAGAGGATGAAGACTTAAAATATTTGTGGTGCATACAGGGCTTCACTGTGTTTCATCTGATTGGAAATTGTTTCTCTCTGTACCTTCTGTCAGTTCGTATCAGTCCTTTTGACTCGTGGTATTGTTTTGATCTCAAATAGTGTGGCCGAGATTGATGGTCTTGAGAATCTCTTGGTGCATTTCGCTATCAGTATGTGGAATCAAATTGAATCCTGTGGAGTTTTCAGTTGTGATTTTAATGGTGGGGTAAGTGCTCGGTCAAACTTTTTTATACCCTTTGTTTCTCTTCAAAGTAGGTTTGATTTATCTATTGTTAATGTTATGAACTTATGGTATAAATTTAATTGCCCTTGTACAGAAGGAGTTTGTTGATGCAGCGATCATAACAATGGGCCAAATTGTAGGAATTGCTTTAGTAGATTCACAGAACACTATAATCCAAAAAGCTTATAGAGTGGTCTTGTCAAACACGCTTGCAGCTATGGAGTCTATTCCTTTGACCTTTGTTGCATTAGAGGATCTTCAACGTGACCTGTCCACTAGGGATGAATTGATACTTTCCCTATTCGCATCAGTTATCATAGCCGCATCTCCCGCAGCATCCATTCCAGATGCGAAATCACTTATACATCTGTTTTTGGTCTCACTTCATAAGGGTTATATCCCAGCAGCTCAAGCTTTGGGGTCAATGGTTAACAAATTGGGCGGAGGTACCCGTGGAACAAATATCACAAGCGGTTGTTCCTTGGAAGAAGCATGTGATATAATATTTCAAGCAGATTTTGCATTGGAGGAAAAGATTTCTTCCAATGGATCTGGTAAAATTATATGTGGAAATGAGACAACCTTATCAAAGATATGTTTAGGTTTCTGTGGTTCTCTGGAGCATCAAACCCATGCTATCACAGGACTAGCGTGGATTGGGAAAGGTTTACTCATGCGGGGTGATGAAAGAGTCAATGAAATAGCTTTGGTACTGGTGGAGTGCTTAAAATCCACCAATTGTTCCGGGCATGCTCTACATCCTTCTGCCATGAAACATGCAGCAGACGCATTCTCGATATTAATGTCTGATTCTGAAGTGTGTCTGAACAGAAAATTTCATGCAGTCATACGGCCACTCTATAAGCAGCGATTTTTCTCTAAAATAGTGCCCATTTTGGAGTCTTTGATTATGAATTTCCAGACTCCAGTATCGAGGTATACAAGCTTTGACTATATATATATACGGTTACTCTGTTATATAAAGTTATATTTGATTGGTTCTACTACTCGTCCATAGAAAAAGTTCGGTCAGTAGCATCTTTAATGCTCTTGTGTTGTACTCTGCCTTCACCATAGACTTTCTATGTCATTTCCTTAGAAAAAATGCAACTGCACCTAAAAGAACCTTATTAGTGTTCCTTTCTGGAACAATAAGAAGACCTCTTGAAGATTGCTAGGTTAATTTTGGCTAGGTGTAGCTAGCACATAATAAAGTCATACTAGTTTAGGCTTCTTTGTTGCATCAAGTTTCAAATACTCATCATAAATGAGCAAGTTCCAGTTTATTGTGAATTTTAATCGATTTTCATCTTACTGGTTTCGTCATTGTTTCAGAAAAATGTTGCATGTAGCTCTCGCGCATGTTATATCCAATGTTCCAGTAACGGTCATATTGGACAATACCAAAAAGGTAAGCCTCCATATAGACTTTGTATTTTGTACCTTTTAGAAACGGTTTCTTATCAGTCCTTGGTCTGTGTAGCTACAACCGATGATACTCGAAGGCTTGTCTGTTTTAAGCATAGACTCTGTGGAGAAAGAAACGCTCTTCAGTTTATTACTGGTTTTATCTGGAACGCTTACTGATACTAAAGGTAAGAAAAGTGGCGAAAGCTTATTGCATTGTATCAAATCTTGCTTCATCTGTCGAAGATGACATAGTTCTTATAGGATATTAAATCGTTTGCGCCAACCCTTAAAATGGTAATGATTTTATGGGATGGTTGAGTGATTCAGTAAATACTAAATCTCAAAAGGAATTTTTTTATTTTTTATTTTTTTGTGCACCCTCAAAAGGAATTTCATATTCATTTTTTTTTTCTCTAAGAAACAGAATTTCTTTTATTGCCCATTAACCATTTGATCTGTTTGCAGGACAACAATCTGCCGAAGATAATGCACATATAATCATCGAATGCCTAGTCAAGCTTACATCATATCCAAATCGAATGGTGACAAATCATTTTCTCTGCAGTTGCATCTTTTTTTTTCCAATGAGATTGATTCGTGGATCTTTTGATATAATATTTCCATGTTAAATTGAATGCAGGTTGTTAGGGAGACAGCGATTCAGTGTCTTATTGCGCTGTTGGGATTACCGCATAGAAGAATTTATCCTTTCAGAATACAGGTTAGTTAAAAGATCGAATACGCAGGTTTTAGTATGTAGAGAGTACGAAATGCATCTCATGATTCTGAAATTTTGAACTTAAAAAGGTTTTACAAGCAATAGCAAAGTCACTCGATGATCCAAAAAGGAGAGTTCGGGAAGAAGCAATTAGATGCAGGCAGGCTTGGTTAGTAACATGAAATTCATCAATAGTGTATTTTTATGACTCGTAATTGCGGCTTTTCGTTACTATCATATCATATGAAATAATACTGACCATTGTCAAAATCAGGGCGTCAATCACATCCACGAATATCCCATTCTGAAGTTGAATTCAGAGATTCAGGAAGCCCAAGTTATGTTCTTCGAAGCAGTGCTGTATTTTAAGCAATCACTTTTACTTGATTCTTTTAGATTTAGCTTCCTTATATGCGATACCAAAAAATTTGTGATACAGTGGACACTTACACTTTAGTTTTCAGTAGAGTTTATTGGTTAGTGAATTTTAACTGATTTGGGAATCCGAATAAAATTATAGGTTATCACTGAATTTTAACATTCTTTTCAAAATGTATTGCTATTTGCAATACCAGTTGTATTTTATAATTTTTCATCAGATTTTATTATTTTAGCCAAGGATTTGTTTTCACATAAAAGTTAAACAATTATCCTAGTAGTTTTATAAAACTACATAAAAGATAGGGCAATTGACAAAAATAGCACAATTTTAAATTTTTCTTCCACAATTAGCACATGTTTTTAAATGTTCCAAAACTACCACACATTTATATATCATTGATGTTGGAAAAAAAAAAATTAAATTATCAATAAAATTAAAGTTTATGCGTTTCTTCTCTGCCTTCACCCACGTGATTCATCCCGTACCCAGATTTCATACAGGGATGAAAGTAAAAAAAAAAACGCAAAATTACAAATTTAAGTCTTTTATTATTACTACAAGCTTCTTCATCCGTCTTTGTTAATTTTGGTACCCCCAATCGTCTTCGTACTGCTGAAATCTTTGCTCCTCATCGGAAATGGCGTTTCTACTCAACAACACTTTGATTTCATCTCATCTCCGATCTTCTTCCCAGGTTTTGTTTTTAAGAATTGAATCGAATCTGATTAACAGATATGGTGTTCAATTCTTTTGATTTACGACGGGATCGTTATACTCCTCTTTGATCTTTTTTTGCAGAAAACGGATGGTGCTTTGGTTCAATCCCGTCGTGGGTTCCATGTGGAGCTAGGTGCTCGCGAGAAAGCTGTAAGTATCTTTTACATTTGTCTATGTTCTAAGGTAGAGATCATGAAATCGATTCTAATCAGATTGCTAAGAATTGGGAAGTGATTCATTTTGAAGTTTGGTTTTGGAAGGATCTTTGTATGTCAAATTGGTAATTGAAGAAGGTAGTGTCATTTTTCTGTAAAAGTCTCGGTGTGCCTAGCCTGAAACCTAAATTAGTGAGGCAAAGAGGGATAGGGCTCCTGTAACATTTGTTTTCTTGATTGTTTCAGTGAGATTCCTGTTTTTTTTTTTTTTTTTTTTTGTTTCATGGCTGTATTTGTTGCAGCTCTTCGCTGAGGATGCGTCTTTGAGGAGATTCAAGTCGCATAAGAAAGGATTGCACAGATTGAAGAGGGTTGGAGATGTGCTCACTGTTGTCGTTATTGCCGGTATGGAATGCTATTTTCATTAAGAGATTAACTCTTACAGGGAGGTTCATTAGGAGGATCAGCAACTGTTGCAGCAAGAAAATGTATGATGTCACTTGGTCGTGATAATGGTGAAATTCATGAAGGATTACACGAAATTCAGGAAGGATTCTTAGAACTTCATAATGACCTTCATAACAAGTTTAGATTTTAGGATGACTTTCATAAAAATTCTGGATATTGGTAAACACTAGGGTAACACAAAATGATACCATTACCCTTTACTAATGGAGTTTTCTTTCTATGTTTTACATTTTTTTTTTAGTAATGCTGAGTTTTTATGTTGGACTTTTCTTCGTTTTATGAATTCATAAAATCATTATTTATAGATGGTTCCTTGATAGCTTGTAGATTACCTTCTCCTGTTCTTGTAACTTGGAAAACCAACAACATCTATCATTACTACAAAACGTTTAAACATTTGTTGATAACCCAGTTATATTACACTACGAAACCTATTTTTATGCACAATAAAATATTTAGGAATGTTATCTCGCATTTTAGTAAAACCTTCATACAAATAAAATAAAACATCATGCTAGATATTCTTATTTTCTACCTTTGTTGTATAACACCAATATGTGCACCAAATCAAATTATTATACATCATTAATGGAGTAATACATGAATGTGATACAATAAGGCACAAAACACATATAAAGAAATTTAAAAACACATTTTTAAAAAATTTAGGAAGGATTCAATAGCTTTTAGGAAGGCATTCTTGAATTTAGGAAGGCATTCCATAATGACCTTGACTTTTATGAAGGTCTTCCTAATTGTCTGAAACCAACATCTATTTGAATGTTTTCTTCAGGTGTGGGTTCACCACTGTAAAATATCAAAACGTTCAATTTTCTTCTTGTCGAGTGTATTAATTTACCTGCACTCACACAACAAATGACAAGCATATCAAGACATACCGACAAGCATATGAGAAAATCAAATATAGGTACATACAATGCAGCTCCTTGAAAGTGGACGCACTTGCTATGTATTATGCTTCATGTCCATCATTTCTCCATGAAGTTTTCATATTCGATGGCCTTGTTCTTTCCTACACTTTTGTCAAAGTTGGACACCTCAGCTCATTTACATCTATTCTTTCACTCATGTCCTTGTCAGACCTCTAAAAAATGGAATGAACCATTCCCAAAATAAACCACATGAGGGAACTTACAAACAATGTTGCTATGTTATATCACTAGCATAAATCCAAATAGATTCATGAAAACATTTAAACTTACACTCCAGTTCTGAAGACTATAAAAAATTGCAGTAAACCCCTTTTGGTCCTACAACATGGAGAATTCTTAAGTTAGTACATGACACTAATTCAATACTAAGCTAGGAAGAGAAATGAATGTAACTAGAATGATTATTTATAAATTCAACTAGAGCTAAATAATGAAACCAAGAGATTCAACAAGATGATAGACATTTTAATAGAAAAAACATTGACGATATGCCTGCCCCTAAGTACAAATCTTTTGAGTTTTGCATCTTAGGCAGATAATGAAATGAAAAGATTAGAGAAATCATGCAAATCACATCCTAAGTGTCTTGGTTTAAAGAAAGTAAGTATCATATAAAAGAACAAACCTTGGTATATATCTAGAGGATCTGCTTCTCCGGAATCAATGATACAATCCTTAATGTTTTCTACTAAATCTTGTCTACCAATGAAGCTCTCGAGCAAGGCACCATATCTGTCAAAATTTAAAAAGCTCACCTAGCTTAAAATTCATCATTTAGTTCAAATCAACACTTAAATTTATAATCATCAGCAGTAATAAGGAGATCAAAATCACAATCATAATGTACTAAATTCAAAAAAGATTTGGCTTCCATCACTTACACAAGCCCAACCAGTGTTGTTGAAGCATTTGTAATTTCTATCACGCAGACCAGTTTCTATTTCTCTACAAATGAGATTCCGAGTTAGAAATTTGTACCTGAGGGTGTTGATCTTGGTAATGAGAGATGATTGGGACCACCAATTTCTCTCAACTGGTACATAATTGTGTCGATCTTGGTCACCGGAGCTGAAAGCAAACTAAGAAGCAGATCCAATTTTTATTCCATGTGTGACTGTATTTGCGGTCGTGTTCAACTTCGTCTCTGTACTACGCTTCTCGTTCATCAATTCTCTAAATTGACCTGTCAAAGTTTCGATCTTCTTCCTCCGTTGTTATTGTAATCGCCGTCGATGAGAAATTGGTGGAAGACGATGATGATTCGAATATGCAAATCGTTCCGTCGGTGAAGATTAAGGAGGCGTTTACGACGAATAAGGAGATACTTCCGAGTCTGGCCGATGATGGAACTTGCGAAGTGGTGAGGTACGGTGAGTTTCTCTCCAAAGTTGGTGAGAACGCAAACGGAGGTAAAAAAGAAAAAGCACAGAAATAATAATAAATATATTAAATAAATGCTACTTTTGTAACTTTTAATCGTGTGTGTGCTAATTTTGGAAGAAAAAATTAAACAAAAAAATATGGCTGTCTTAGCATGTAAGGACAATTTACCAAACAAAAAGAAGAATTTAATACAATCAAATTACTCATTGTTGATGTTTTACCGAGATATGGTGACGACTTGGGTTTTTAAAGCAGTCTAATGGGATGGGACTGAAAAAGGTAATACCATAGCTTCCTTCTCGGACATAGCAGCTATAGGCTATAACTTCAATAAGTGCAACATTATGGCGGCGCTTAACTATAGGTTTAATAACTATAGGTTAATTTTTTTTTTTTTTTTGTCAACTGATTTGTTGTATTATAAAAGATATGCCTACGCATAGACCTGCCTTTACACAGTTTTGCTCCCACAAAAAATTACAGGGATAGGATCGAAATCTCCAAAGAGTAAGAAACCCAGCCAGTAAGCTGTACAGACCAACAAAAAATTAGTTCGATCCCTTTAACCAAAAAACCAATTTAGCTAAGAGAGTAAAAGGAAGTCTCTTCTTCAAAAACTGAACGAAGCCACTGAGGAAAGGAGACTGCAATATATGACTGCATCCTTAAATCTCGAGTGACGCTTTGAGCGATGAGATCCGCTCCTCTATTTGCTTTTTCCGGTTCAAACTCCATCCTTAAACTATAGGTTGTTGATGTATGAAATCGACAATATAAATAATACGGATATTATTGGGGAACAATTGGTCCTTTTATTAACATAGAATTCAAGAGAAGGGTTTACAGAAAATGCAATCAAAGCTCTAAGCGCAATTAGTACGAGAATAAATGTTTTTTTCTCTCTGATTGCCAAGATTTCGGATCCATAGCTCTGACAATGACACCTGGTATTTATAGTGGACCATTGACTTAGGTCCCTTTTGTCTGCTCTACGAAATGACGATTTTGCTCTTGCGGCCAGATGGGCAAGATCCATGACTTCAGGCCCTTTACTCCTTAAGAATCTTCTGTTTGGGCTTCCTGAAATGTTGGGGGCGAAGCCCATATCCAACAATGGTCCCCCAGTCTAATGAGTGATGGCTTGCTTGAGCTCATCGGATGCAACTCCATGTCACTAGGTCCGTTTTGCAGAGTGAACAAAAGATTTTTAAGAGGTGGAAGATCTTCCGGAAGGTTCCTGGATGAATAGTGTGTTGCGCACGTTTTTCGAAACATCTGGGAGATTCCGGAAGGTTCCTGGTTGAATAGTGCATTACACATGTTTTCGTAGGTTTGTCGGGTTTAAAACGGGAGTTTTGCGTGTTCTGCACGTTTCTCGGGGCGAATGAAATAGAGATAGTTTCAAAACTAGGATTTTCCTTTTTACCTCGGTCAACGCGCTGGTCCCCAATATATATATGTCCCCTTGACCTATTTTTACTTCTAACCTTCTACCATCTTCTCCAAAAGGTAAATCTCTCTTTCTCTTCCTTCCTTATCTCTTTCCTTTTTTCGATGTTTGGTTTGTATGGCCATGGCCATGATTTCGCCGAGCACGCCGGCGCGGTGGCCTCTTCGTCGGACACGCCCAGGCTCTTCGCCGATGCGTACCGCCAACCATCCTCCCACCGTGAGCCTCTCCCATCCGTCATACTCGCCATTCCGCCGTGCTTCACCGCCCATATTGGGACAGTGAGGCGTCCTAGTCTCGCCCGCCAAGCCGCCGTGCTTTGCCAAGCTTCACCGCCTCCAGATCGAGACCGTGAGGCGTACTGGTCTCACCCGCCGTGCTGCTGCGCTATGTTGTGCTTCACCGCCCCCATATCAGGACTGTGAGGCGTCCTGGTCTCGCCGCGCTATGTTGTGCTCGCTTTGCCGAGCATCAATGAGCGTCTGTGAGACTGCCCTGCGGGACACCTTTGCATCTATGAGGACTTTTTTACCGAGTGCGGCTTGTGGTTTCTGATCCCAGAGTTTTTGACGAGTTACTTTGCGCGTCGGGGAATCGCATTTCTCGTAGTTGTCGATCTCCACCATCCGGAACACGGTGGGACTTACGATAATTGTGCCGCGAAAGGAATCACGATCAATTGTGACCTCTTCGAGCTTGTTACGCAATTCATGCACGACCGTACGGGGCTATGCAGTGCTTGATGTACGCTAGGTCTCACGATCACACGCGGCTAGAAGAGTAGCATCCACGGTTGGCGGAGACGGTTTTTCTTCGTGGAAATATACGAGATTTTGGTTGAAGATCCGGACACAACTTGTCCTCCTGCTTGGAATTTGACTCCCGATAATCGTGGCTGGGTTGGGTTTGTGTTCTTTTGGTTTTTAATTCTGTTTACTGACTGTATTTGTTTTATACTCGCAGGTAATCCTCCACCTTCTGCGGCGTGTGACTTTGATCTTGTTGATAAAGCTTCCGTTTTTCTTGTGGGTGGGACTTCGAATAGCTGATGGACACCAGGTTTGACGACCTTAGAGATCAGGTACGGACCTTCCCAATGTGCGCCCAGCTTGCAAGCCATTTCTTCTCTGGTATTCTCGTACACTTTCTGGATAACCATGTCGCCCTCAGAAAAGTGGCGAGACTTGACGTTCTTGTTGTAGAATTTTGCTGGTAGTTCTGGATGCGTAGTAAACCTTGATCGCGCTCTTCTTCGACATATAGGAGTCTATCACACAGAATGGACCGGCGGAGCGTTGGGATTCCTACTTCAGCTGGTGCGAGTGCCTCCATACCGTATGCGAGGGAGAATGGTGTTCGACCGGTAGACGTATGCAGGGAAGTTTGGTGAGACCACAGGACGCCTTAGAGTTCATCGGCCCATAGACCCCTCTTGCCGTTGAGTTACTTCTTGATTCCGGCGATTATGGTCTTATTAGTTGCCTCTGCCTGTTGGTCGCCCTGCGGATATCTTGGAGTTGATTTGCTTAGGTGAATCCGCCAGCCAACGCAGAATCCTTCGAATTGGAGGGAAATGAATTACGGGCCATTGTCACATACGATCTCATACGGCAGCCCATGCCTACAGATGATGTTTTTCCAGACGAAATTCTGGACTTCATTGGTTTCAAGCGAGGCTTATGATTCCGCTTCAACCCACTTGGTGAAATACACTGTCATGATCATGAGGTACTTCTTCTGGCGAGATGGTGTCAAGGGACCGACAATATCCATCGCCCATCGCATGAAGGGGTAGGGTGGTGATGTCGTCCACATGAGCTCAATAGGGAAATGAATGAATGGTGTGTGGCGTTGACATTTCTCACACTTGGCTGTAAACGCAGAGCAGTAAGCGACCATAGTTGGCCAGAAATGACCGTTGGGACGTATTCGAAGTGCCAAAGCGCGTCCGCCAGAGTGGTTCCTGCCAGCTCCTTCATGAACTTTGCGCATGATATCGTTAACATCCTTCTTACTAACGCAGATGAGGAGGGCGCCAGTAGCATCTCGACGAAATAGGTTGTCGTCCAATATTGTGTACTGTGCGCATTTAGCGCGCAATCTTCGAGTTTCCCGCCTATCCTTTAGACTTATTCCATCAGCGATGTAGGCTATAATTTCAGTTTGCCAATCTTCGTCTGTAGAAGTATCTGGAACCTGAGCTAGGGTAGGTGAAGTCGGGGCCGTTGTTGCTGTGATTGCTGGGGCGATTGCCAAAATGTTGCTCGGGCATGGCGCGATTGCGGGAAGCATGACTTCAGAAAATCTCGCCAGAACAGGAAACAGCGAGTTGACATCGATACTTGGTTTATCAATACTCTCGACTGGTATGACTCTTCGTAGTGCGTCGGCTGGAGCATTGTCACTTCGGGGAATCTTGACGAGCTCAAAGGACTCAAACTTCTGAGATAAGCCGCAAACGACCTTGAGATAGGCGTTGCATAATCTCCGCTGAACTGATGCGTGACTAGCTGAGAGTCCCAATAAGCTTGGATCTTCTGGACTCCGATTTCGTGCGCGAGGCGCAATCCAGCGATTAGTGCTTCATACTCAGTGTCGTTGTTCGAAGCGGAAAAGGCAAAATGGAACGACTGCTCCAATATCTCTCCAATTGGCGAGGTTAGGCGTACTCCTACTCTTGATCCTTGTTTTGATGACGCGCCATCTACGTGAAGTGTCCATATCTCGGGTTGTGGGGAGTCAGCTTCAAGTTTGGGGGAGAGTTCAACGAGGAAGTCTGCGAGAACCTGTGATTTGGCGCAAGTGCGGTTTTTGTACTCGATGTCGTACTAGCTCAATTCAACTACCCACTTTGCCTGGCAGCCTGATTGGCTCGGGCTGTGCAGGATTGTTCGTAGAGGCTGATTCATCAAAACTTCGACAGTGTGGGATTGGAAGTACGGGCAGAGTTTGCGATCCAAGATTACGACTTCATATGTAAGCTTCTCAAGAGTCGGGTATCGGAGCTCGGCCCCATCAAGAGTATTGATAAACTTCCAATCCCACACTGTCGAAGTAAGCTTCTATACTGCACTTCGTAAAAGGTAACCCAAGAATTTTCCGGAAGTTACGCCAAAGGTGCACTTAGTCGGGTTGAGATTCATTCTATTCATGTTGAGAATCTCAAAACACTGCTACAGGTGTGAGATGTGGTCTGCGGCATGACCTGACTTGACAAACATATTGTCAATGTAGACTTCCATGGTCCGCCTGGATTCACTCGCGATACCAGGCGCTGATACGTTGCTCCCGCGTTCTTCAATCTAAACGACATGACTCTATAGCAGAAGGTGCCCTGCTTGGTAATAAACGATGTCTTCTCGCGATCATCTTTGTGCATCATTATCTTATTGTAGCCCGAGAACGCGTCCATGAAAGACAATAAATCGTTTATGGTTGTGGCTTCGACGAGCAGGTCTATGCGCGAAATAGGAAAACTGTCTTTTGGACAGGCTTTGTTGAGGTCAGTAAAGTCGACGCACACTCTCCATGTACCGTTCTTCTTCTTAACCACCACCGGGTTGCTCAGCCAATATGAATAGCGAACTTAAGTGATTGATCCAACATCAAACAATTTTTGTACCTCGTCGTTGACTGCAGCGGTGCGCTCTCCTCCGAGCTTTTGACACTTCTGCTTAACTGGCTTGTAAGTTGGATCGACGTGGAGTTCGTGGCTCGTGATACTTGGATCAATCCCAGTCATGTGATCTATTGTCCAGGTAAATGTAGTTGCGTTCTGATGCAAAAAGCTAACAAGCTCATCCCGTAGAGCTAGTGGTAGCTCGGCACCTATGCCGACGTAGCGTTTAGGATCGGACAAATCGATGTTAATCTGGATCACGGACTCTTTCGGTGGTGGTGTGTGTGGATCTCGCGGAGGTTCTGATTCGGCAATCACTAATGCCCTTGCGTTTCGCATCTTTTTCTCAATAATGAAGCAAGTTCGTGCCATTAAAGGATCTCCGTTCAATATGTAAATTTCGTATGCGTTTGGAAACTTGACGCATTGATGGTAAGTCGAGGCAATAGCCCGCATCCTATGCAGCCATGAAGTACCCATAATGATATTGTAGACAATGGGTTTATCCACAATTGCAAAGTTGAAACACTGCATAGTACCACCGACGTAGCTCGAGAGCATTATGGTTCCAACAGTCATAATGGTGTCATCGTCGAACCCTCTGAAAGGCTGCTTGTCAGCATCCGTATTGCACAGATCGATTTTCATTTGGATCAGCACATCTTTGAAGATCATGTTCACCAAGCTTCCCATGTCAATGAGAATTCTTGTCACCGACCTTTCCCCGATCACCATTTCTACGACAAGCGGGTCATTGTTTGGATTTGCATTGCGCGCATCCTCGTCAGAGAAAGTTATTGGCGGAGTGGGCTTCTTGGTTGGGTTGCTATTCGAGGGCCATTTACGCTTTGCTACCTCCTCATGACAGTAAGCTTGGATCAATCGAACAGAATCGTGACATGTACACAATCCGCCCATGATCATGTTGATCCTTCGGCGAGGAACTGGTGCTTCCTCGGGCTATTCTCTGTCATGATTCCGTTTTGGGGGAGGGGGTAAAGCAAGTTAATCGCAAGGAAGTAAACGCGCGATTTCCTGAGCTTTGTCATTTTGCGCTATTTCTTCTATGCGCTGTCTGTCATGTTGCTGCTCGTCTGGCAAGCAATACGGGTTACCCCTGTGCGTGTTAACCCTTTTTCGCTCCCGATCGACGTCAATATATCCTGTTTTGTACTTGTGGAGTAGCAACAACTTTGCCGTCTTGCATTCTTTGGTGGAATGGCTGCCGAATTTGTGGAATTCGCAGTATCCACGATTTCCCTTGTAGCTAGGACCGTCGGATTCACGATAGTACTTATTCCAACGCCTGCTCTGTGGCTGCTCTTTTCCTTCGATGGTGAACATCGTTGGCTTCCTCCCTTTCTCGCCCTTGGCGTAGTCTCTGTTGTAATGCTGGTGGGGCTCGTAGTATTCATTTACAACTTTAGCTTTTGAGCTCGGAACTTTTTCTAGGACTTTTTCCACCACATTCGGTTGGTCTGGGTTCCTTTTATCTTTATCCTCCTCGACTTGGATGTATCGATTAGCATGTGCAAGTACTTCGCCTAAGCTTGTGACAGGCAGGATTGTTAGGTCGTTCTTGAATCTGGTACCACGGGCGAGCGCGTTTTTCAACGCACCGATGGCGTAATCATCGCTTATAGCAAGTTGAGACATGACACGTTTAAACCTTTCCATGAAAGTCCGTAATGACTCATTAGGCTTCTGATACATTCTCCACAATTCGACATTCGACGCAGGCACATGCATGAAACATTGGTGATGCTGAAGGAATGTACTTGTCAACGCTTCGTATCCATCGAGCGAGTTGGCTTCAAGTCTTGAAAACCAGTTCAATGCTTCGCCCGTTAGGCTCTCGATGAACAGCTGACAACTTCTGGCGTCTTCTTCTTCCGGTGAGAGTAGAAACATCCGATGTGGATGGCAATCAATTTCAGAAGACTGCGGGATCACCCTTTCCATCGTATGGTACTAGCTTGTTCCTGTTGTTATTGCCGTTGCGTCTCACTCTGACACTTGAGACTCTTGCGGTGAAAGGCGAACGTCGCGCCCTGCCAGCACGGTCTCTAGCTCCACTTGTCACATGGTGATCTTCTTCAGCTGAGCTTGCATCTGCTGAAGTTCTTGCTGTAGGGCGCGATTTTCAGCGTTCTCAGATTGATTCGGCCCAACGCGTTGATCCATTAGCATCTGGTTGGTTTGGAAATGCACCCTCGGCTGCTCGACATTAGGTCCAACGATGATCGATGAGAGTCGGGGCCTTTCATTGGCGTGGTGCTCAGCGCGCGGAATGGTAGCGGCATTGTGCTCATCGCGCGGAGTGTTTTACTCATCTCGCGGAGTGTTGTGCTCAGTTCGCGGAGTATTTTGCTCACCTGCGACTGCACGATCGGTTGGGATGATGCCGACAACTGCACGATCAGGAGCGGTAGCGCCATCAGCTACGCCATTTGTTGAAGCGACGCGCTTAGCGCCTATGGATTCGCAGTCGGTTGGATGGTCACCAGCGGCTACACGTACGGGGGGCGTAGCGTCTACGGCTACGCCATTGGTTGGAGCAACGCGCGTATCGCCTACGGCTACGCAGTCAGTGAGTGTTGCGTCGTCAACCGTAGCTGGTTCGGTCCTGTTGACGCCTTGGATCTGGTTCGTCCTCGAGCGGGTGCGCCCCCAAATGGTTTGTCTAGGAGACACGGCGCGAGATGCGGGAGAGCGTGGCGCGGAGGAGTCTACGACTTCATTACTTGAGAGATCGGTGTGAGACATGCTTCTGGTTCCGAAAACGCCTTTGTCTTCAAATTCTATTCGTCAAATGAAAGGATTCCGTCTAGCCCCACGGTGGGCGCCAAATTGTTGATGTATGAAATCGACAATACAAATAATACAGATTTTATTGGGGAAGAATCGGATCTGGTCCTTTTCTTAACGTAAAATTCAAGAGAAGGGTTTACAGAAAATGCAATCAAAGCTCTAAGCGCAATTAGTACGAGAATAAATGCTCTTTTCTCTCTGATTGCCAAGATTTCGGATCCAGAGCTCTGACAATGACACATGTTATTTATAGTGTACCATTGACCTAGGTCTCTTCTGTCTGCTCTGCGAAATGACGATTTTGTCCTTGCGGCCAGATGGGCCAGATCTATGACTTCAAGCCCTTTACTCCTTAACAATCTTCTGTTTGGGCTTCCTGAAATTTTGGGGGCGAACCCCATATCCAACATAGATTAATTGAAATACTTCTTTAGTGAAGGGATCACGTAATCATGAGAAAATTCATAATCCATAATACATCATCAAGAATTTGAAATTCATAATCTATAATGCACAATTAACAATAATAAAATTGCTCAAAGCTAATACAGTTTGTGTGTGTGTGATGTACTTTTCATCTCTTCACACTCCTTAAAAGATCTTCATGGTTCTTGTAACACCTCAACTTTGTTCTTTTCAAATATGTTATACTTAGTATGGTTCTTTTTGATCACCACAAACACCATAAGACTACTTTATCACACAAGAATCAAAGAATAGTAAATACAAACTGTGGTGAATACTAAAACATCTCTCTGAATCATTGATAAATGAAATCTCAGGCGGTCATTAAATTAAATTTTTGTTTTTGTATATGTTTATTAATTTTATAGTAACAAAATCCTATAAACCTTTCTTGAAGCATAAATACTTGAAATTGGTCTTTAATTCTCCATAATCACTTGAAATCATATTTGGAAATCTATTAAAAATATAGCAAAGTGGGCAGAAATACGATGTTATCATCAACCGCCTAGTTTTGTGGATACAGATCGTCCTCATCATGTTTGTCCTTTGAAGAAGGCCCTTGATGGACTGAAACGAACTATGTGTGTGATAACCCGTCCCGCGGATCCCTCTAGCCTCACTGCTAGCCGCCCCAACGGATCCCAAGCTGGCCCTGCAGGGCATCGATTCTAACCCATCACTGTGGATATCTCAATCTACCAGTAGGTTATTGGTGCGCCAGGCGTTACTCGAACCCTGGTCCCCACCCTTTAACAACCTTCCCACAGGACAAGCTGCCACCAATTGATTGGGATATCCACAGTGATGGGTTAGGATCGATGCCCTGCAGGGCCAGCTTGGAGTCACGTTGGGACGGCTAGCAGTGAGGCTAGTGAGGTCCGCGAACGGTCCGTTGGGGCAGCTAGCAGTAAGGCTAGTGGAGTCCACGGGACGAGTTGTTACAATGCGTGCTTGTACCAAGATTTGAAAACTTTCCTTTGTTCTATGGGGTTTTGAAATTCTCTTGTAAATACATCAGGTTTCGTTTACATCGATCCAAGGAAATCAAGCTTTTTATTGCTTAGTCTATGTCAATGATATTATAGTCACATGTAGCAGCAACGCTTGGGTAATAGACTTTATTCTCCTTGAAGAATCCAACAGACTTTACATATTTTCTTGGCACCTCATGCAGCATATTATTCATTATTGTTGGGCCTTGGTATTGTGTTTCTTGCCCAACAAGTTACGGGTTTTACGTGGTCTTTACGTAGCTTTCAATGAGTATTTATGTTAGTTTTCTATTTTCTGTTAGTAAAAGATATACGCTTTACTTTTAGGATTAGAATTAGAATATTTGATGTTTATCTCTTCTTTTAGTTTTAGATATGGTTATCCCTTATAAAAAGGGATCAAACTCTTACATGTATCGAATTGAAATAAAGAGTTATATTAAAGAGAGTTTTGTATAAGCCTAGAGAGAAAAACTCTCACCCCCATAAAGATTTTACCTTGAGTAGGACCTGAGAGGAGGACTCTCATCTCTATCCATTCTTAGCTTCCACACCGCATCATTTGATATGAGAGCCGAAGCAGTTCTTTTCATGATGTTTCCGAGTGTAAGTTCACAGGGTCTCCACGGTTTGTGACAAGAACTTCACAGGGCCTCCAGTTATTGTAGAGAAAATATATCTATGATTTGTTGGGTAGAATAAAGATTGTGGACGCAAAAATGGTGTCAATAAATTTTAAAAATATATTTAAAATCCTATTTACAATAAAACGATAAATTTCAAAGATTACAAATGTCATAAGTTTATTTTTAAAATATTTTAAATAAACTTGAATTAGTACAATTTTACACTATCAAATCAATGTAACACACAGATCACATTTCTTGTACATCAAAGTGTATGAGGTTTAAAATAGTATTGAATAAAACTCATGGCTCTACGTATCGTTTATCACAAGTTGACCACCTGTCCCTAAGTATTAATGAAGGTAGGCATTGAATTCTTGAAAGATCCTGAAAAATGTGCGAGAATTATCAACCAGTACTTTACATGATTGAGTCATTAATTTATATGATATGTATTGATATGGATCTTAATCACACCAGTTACTGTAATTAATACCTTGAGACAAAACCTACCGACAGAAAAATATATCTAAATAATTGTATATATAGATTAAATAGTACTACTATATAAGAACCATGTTGAGATCAACAACACCATCGTAAATTTATTTTCCAATGGCAAAAAGTAAAGCTGAACGGTCCTGTTTTTCCGGTTACCCCTTGGGCAAGTTATCTCTAATATTTATTTTCGTCATCTTCTAGGTCGAAGCCATCACTGCCGATAGTTCAGACTCTCCATCATCCTACGCGTGGCCATCCAAGAAGCTCAGCAAACCGGTGGTTCTATTAATTTCCACCGACGGTTTCCGGTTTGGTTACCAATTCAAGACAGAGACACCAAACATTGATTTGCTCATTTCGAGAGGAACCGAAGCTCATTTCGAGAGGAACCGAAGCTCATTTCGAGAGGAACCGAAGCTCATACCGGTTTAATCCCGGTTTTTCCGACCATGACGCTCCCAAACCATTACTCAATCGCCACCGGACTATACCCAGCTTACCACGGTATAATCATGAACAAATTTACTGATCCGGTAACCGGAGAATTCTACAACAAAAATCTAGACGCTAAATGGTGGTTAGGTGAGCCATTGTGGGTAACTGCAGTAAACCAAGGGCTCAAGGCTGCGACTGTCTATTGGCCAGGCTCTGACGTTCCAAAAGGCTCTTGGACCTGCCCAAAAGGATTTTGTAAAACGCCTTTCAATGGTTCATTTCCTCTCGAAGAAAGAGTCGATACGATCTTGAGCTATTTTGATCTTCCCGGATTTCATGACTCTTTATCTCGATGAACCGGATATACAAGGCCATAAATACGGCCCTGGTGATCCTCGGATCACACAAGCTGTCGCAAAGGTTGATAAAATGATCGGTAGGGTCATTAAGGGATTGAAGAAAAGGAAGGTGTTTAGTGATGTTCATGTGATATTACTTGGTGATCACGGAATGGTTACTAATTGTGACAAGAGGGTGAATTACATTGATGATTTAGCGGATTGGATCAAGGTACCCGCGTATTGGATCCAGTCTTATAGCCCAGTCCTAGCAATGAATCCGCGTTGGGGCCAAGATATCAAGAACTCAGACGAGAAAAACATGGAACTTGTGGCGAAGATGAATGAAGCTTTGAGGTCAGGGAAAGTAGAGAACGGAGAGTTTTTGCAGGTTTACTTGAAGGAGAAATTACCAAAAAGGCTCCATTACTCGGACAGTTCCAGGATTCCGCCGATCATAGAAATGGTCGGAGAAGGTCTAATGGTTAAACAAAACAGAACAAACGTTCAAGAATGCTCCGGAAATCATGGATACGACAACATGTTTTTCTCCATGAGATCTATCTTTATTGGACATGGTCCAAGGTTTAAGAGAGGAAAGAAAGTGCCGTCGTTCGAGAATGTTCAGGTCTACAATGTTGTTGCAGAGATTCTCGGACTCCGACCAGCTCCAAACAATGGTTCTTCTTTGTTCCCTTGGAGCATTCTCCTTCCGTTTGGAGCAACAAGGGAATTAGAATGAAGAACAATATCCCTTGGCCCATGCATGAGACTCATGCAGAGTAATAAGCTAATAGATGAATAATAATCTGTGTTATATGTTGTGATGTTTTTTCTTTGTGTTCTTTATCTTATGTTACTTCTTATTAATAGAAAATTTTAATTAAGTAAAATATATAAAATAATAAATAGTAAAAAACAATACTATGAATTTTTTATTAATTCAAGTTTTTAACAGAAAAAAAATTTATTGTACTTCAAATTTCTGAATGTGTTAATGAAGTTTAGAATGGAAGTACATTTTAAAATAGAGTTAAAAAAAGTTTATGTAACTGTTTTCATAAAATTTAAACGGAAAATATAATTCAAAGTGAAACATTAGTTTTTAAAAATAGTTTATAACAAGATTTACATCTAATTTGAGACAGTCCTACCTTATATTTTTGGATGAGTAATCATTCAAAGTCACGACGATCGGATCGACCATCCAGAACTAGTGAACTTTCAAAATTATGGTTATACTTTTAAAATAATAAATATCATGTTTTAAAGTTTAACACGAAGAAACTATCAGTCTAAAATCTAATCAAGATTGGTTACCAGAAAAACAAGTTAATAATGTTTATATTTCTTCCAGTCATTAAGGTTTCCCTAATTTAGAGCAAAAAAAAAGATTTAAAAAAAAAAAATCGAACTTCATGTGTTCAAGTTTCGTATTACACTTCAAACCCAGACAATAAAAAAAACGGATAAAATCGGGAAAACTCGGCTAACCAGTTGTTGACTCGGCGGTTGGCACAGCGGTTTGACTTAAAATCAATGACTAATTGGTAACTCTTAATCTTTGACTAATCCATTTCTCTGTTTGAGTTATATACAGTGAAGCAATCACGTACTTCTTCCACTATACATTGATGTGGGACAAAATGAATATACTGTGTAGTTTTTTTTTTTTTTTTTTTTTTGAAAAACATGTGAATTTCATTAGATGAAGGACTGCAGTAAATACAGATAGGTGATACACAAGCGAACCATCCTTGTCCAAAAATAATAAAAAACAAGGAGAATTCGAATCAAAACCGATTAATGAGTAGAGAAACTAGTCATAATCCAGCCAGGTTTGGAGAAGATGCGCGAACTGCTTCCGGTGTTGCTTTGCTAGGAGGGCATCCCGGATTTGGCGGTCTAGCTTCTTGAAGAGAACAAGAGCATCAGTAGAGATCTTATTGTGATATCGGTTGTTTCGTTCCTGCCAAAGAGAGTAGAGGGTGGCCTGAGCAGCAAGACAACGGAGGCTGAGGGGGGAGATGGAGTCTTTGGTATCAAGCCAGACTGAGAACGCAAGCCAGGTGTGGAAGGAAAACGCAGAATAGCCCAACCGATGGGTGACTTTGCTCCAAAGGACCTCGCTGATTTCGCAGTGGAGGAAAATGTGGTCTCTTGATTCCAAATACGATCCACATAAGCAGCAGCGTGGATCGAGTTGCATTCCCCATCTTGCGAGCCTATCTCTTGTTGGTAACCTGTCCAAGTGCATCAACCACATGATAAAAGCATGGTGGGGGATATGACCTTTAAACCAGACGTGCTCTGTCCACGGTTGTAGAGACGATCTTTGTCGCAGGGCCTCCCAAGTCTTCTTGGTTGAGAACTGGTCAAGCTCCTCTGAATCAATACACCAAACATGAATATCCGGAGATGGACCAAGCGGAAGATGGACTGAGGTAAGATAGATGTGGAGTTCTTTTGCTTGAGCCGATCGAGCAGGTCGAAGAGCCCATCCAACATCAGAGCAAGCATTGGAGGCTGTTGCAGTTAACGGAATCCCTGTCTGAGACGGTCCTGTAGGCCCCATAAAGTCGATTAGAGGGCCAAAGGGAGTCCACCAATTAAACCAAAAACTGATAAGTTCACCGTTCCCAAGGTGACTGCGAATGAAGTTGTGGGCCAGGGTCTGAGGTTGAGGATAGTTTTCCAGGTCCAGGAAGCTTGTTTTTTTGCGTCAATGGACCAGAAAATGTCGTCTTTTACCTTCGTATTCTTTAGCCACTGTGCCCAGAGGGAATCCGACACCGAGAACAGTCGCCAGATGAACTTTAGGCAGAGCATTTTGTTCCAGGCTTGCAGGTCCCTGAATCCAAGCCCCCTTCGCTTTTAGGACGGCAGAGACTAGACCAAGCAATCTTTGCGGAACCTGATTTGTTAGGATCACCATTCCAAAGGAAATTCGTGCAAAGACTTTCGATCTTTTTCAGACAACCTTTTGGAAGGAGAAAAGCTGACATCCAGAAGTTGAGGGTTCCGTACGTCACCGAAACAATGAGCTGCGCTCTACCCGCGTAGGATAAAGCTCTAGCAGACCAGGAGGAGAAACAGCTGGAAAGTTTGTCAAGTAGAGGTTGATAATCTGCTATTTGAAGCTTCTGGTGCATTAGAGGTAGGCCTAAGTAGCGGATTGGAAATGAACCAAACTTGAAGCCAAGAGAAGAGATCTGGGTGGTTTCAACTTGGTTCAGCCCAGCAACAAGTAGTTCAGTTTTGTTCTTGTTCATGGCCAGACCCGATAGTGTTGCAAACTCGCAGAGAACCCCATCAATGTTGCTAAGAGAGTGACTAGACCCGTCAAAGAAAACCATAATATCGTCTGCAAAAGCTAGGTGAGACACCAGAGGTGCACTAGCGTTGGGATGAACTCCAATACGACCATTTGCGTAGTTAAGGGAGAGCATATGTGAAAATACTTCCATAACTAGGACAAATAGATAGGGGGATAGGGGGTCGCCTTGACGCAAACCCTGTTCACCCTTGAAGTAACCGCAGAGCTCGCCATTAATGCATAAGGAGAAGCTTGCAGTAGTGACACACTCTGTGATCAAAGAGATGAATGGCGGTGGGAAGTTCATAGCATGAAGAGTGTTGAAGAGAAACCCCCAGTGTACCGAGTCAAATGCTTTTCTCAAATTCACCTTCAACATTCCCCGCGGGGAGGTGTGCTTTTGGTTGTAGCCTTGGACTAATTCCGTGGCTAGAAGAACGTTTTCGACCAGGATCCTGCCTTGTATGAATGCTGACTGGTTGTTCGAGATTAGATCAGGGAGCACTTTTTTGAGCCAATTTGCCAGGATCTTTGAAACGATCTTGTAGACTGTGTTCAGACAGGCTATTGGGCGGAACTCATAGATTCGTTGAGCATTTGGTGTCTTTGGGATCAGAGTTAGGAGTGTAGCGTTCCACTGCTTTAAGAGCTTACCCGAGTGGAAGAACTCCATGACTGCTTGAACGACTGAATGGCCCACTGTTGCCCACTGCGCCGTAAAGAACTCAACACAGTACCCGTCTGGGCCTGGTGCTTTGTTTTTAGGGAGAGAGAACACAACCTCCTTGATTTCTGAAGGGGTAACGGGTACTGACAGAAGTGTTACTGCTTCAGGGGAGCATCGCTTGGGGACCAGAGAGGCTATTTCCTGGGCAGAAGTCATGGAGGAAACCTGCTGTTCACCCAGAAGATTTGTGTAGTAGTTAATAGCCAAATCTTTGATTCCCTGACTAGAGTCTACTACTTGGCCAAAGTCGTCAAGTAGGAAGATGATCTCATTCCGGGATTGTCTGACTTGAACTGCCCGATGGATGAATCTGGAGTTTTTGTCACCCTCTTCTAACCAACAGATTCGAGATTTTTGCCTGAGAAACGATTCTTCGGCAAGAGCCAAGGTACACCAGGTTCGATGAGCTTCAGATTCTTGCAGTGTCCGAGAAGGGGATGGGTCAGAGAGCAAGCTTTGTTGACATGCGAGTAGGCGGTCATATGCTTCCCTTACTCTCTTTTCTAAGTTAGAGTAGTTCTCTCGGCTGAATTCTCGGATAACTGGCTTGAGCTCTTTCAGCCTCTTTGAGAGTTTCAACATTTCTGAGCAGTTGAAATTCAGATTTTCCCACCAAACTTTTATAAGGCCTGCAAATTCAGGGTGTCTGTTCAGCAAGGAGAGGAATTTGAATGGTATCTTGTTTTTTGGCTTATGGGAGTCAAGAAACAGACAACAAGGACTATGGTCAGAGAAACCTGGTTCTCCGAAGACCGCCAAAGACAAAGGGAAGAGTGAGAGCTAAGTATCATTTACCATGATACGATCTAGCTTTTTAGCGACAAACCCCGCATCCTGTTTGTTTGACCAGGTAAATGTGTTTCCACAATACTGCAGGTCACTGAGGGCAGAGAGGGAGAAGCATCGAGAGATATCCAACATACCAGGGGGTTGAGCATGCTGGTCCATGTTTGAGTGTTCATGGGGATATAGAATCTGGTTGAAATCCCCAAGCACAGACCAAGGCTTATCTTGCACAAGAGGAGAAGATGCGAGAGTTTGCAACTCTGCCCAAAGTGGCAACCTAGCAATGTTACTGACACTAGAGGCGTAGACCACGGAGATGACTAGCTCATTTGCAACAAAAGGTAACCGCACAAGACATGTTATCATTTGGAGTGACTTGCTGATGATAGAAACTTGAACCGATGGGTGCCAAACGACCCAAATTTTTCCTAAATCAGAGAATTCATAATTACCGACAAAAAACCAGCCAGGAAGGGCACTCGAGATTATATTCTGCGCATTCACTGGACTGACATGGGTTTCTACTAACCCGCCAAAAAGAGGATGATTACTACGCATCCATTTCCCGAAGCTACGCCGCTTTACTGAGTCGTTAAACCCTCTTATATTCCAACAAAAAATATCGATAAAAAGGGGGAGGTTTTAGAGGTTTAAAGGGCCTCCAGCCCTGGCTTTCCTCAACTGTTGTCTCACCATTCGCTTTGACATCACCTTCAGGAATCGATCCTCACCCCCAGGGTTATCATCTTCATCAGAGAGGTGCTCTTGACTCGAGAGTGATGCATTGCATTCCTGGTCAGGATTCTGGTAAGGTAACTGAGAAAATAAGCTTGTGCGCAAATCTACACAGAGTTCTCCTTCTTCGAGTCCCAAAGAGGGTACTACCAGTGGACCTTGGCGAGAAGGGGGGCAGGGATTTCCAAGAAGAGCCTTGTTTGGGACATTTGCCATCTGAATTTCTTTTGATGGGCCAGGATGATCACGCTTTGGTGGCCCTCGACCAGAATCCCTAGAGGTAGCAGGAGATGAAGGTGATGGAGAGTTGGTGGGACCTGTTTTAGTGTGTTGACCAACAATTGGAAGTTGATCCGGAATAGGCTTCTTGCCTTGCTGTTTACTCTGATGTTTATCCTTTTTAGCTCGTGGGCAGAGGGACGAAGGATGCTTAACAGAGTTGCAGACAGTACAGGTAATCGGGGCTTTTGAGCAGCGCGCGATGGTATGCCCTACCTGTTTGCAGTGCGAGCAAAGAGAAGGGAGCCAAGGACTGGAGACTTGGATGCGTTTTATTTGACCCGATTCAAATCTGGCATTCACAGCTTCAGGGATGGGTTTCCTGGGGTCAATGACAGTATAGACTCTAGCAACTTCTATGTTTGTCAGATTTTCCGTGTGAGGATGGAGGCAAACAGGATGACCCACCAACCCTGCAATGTGCTCAAGCCCTTCTCTATTGAAGAATTCCAGCGGAACGCCCTCGAAGTCCAACCAAACAGGAACCATGGTCAGCTCAGGTTTCGAGGGGGTGATTTCAGGAGACCATTTGGCGACAAACATTGTTTGTCCATCGATTTGCCAGAGGCATTGACTAAGGATACGTCTTCGCACATTTTGACAGGGGACTCTGAAGAGATAAGAGTTACCCTCCATCTTTGAGGCGGTAATGTCTCTTCTTTGGCGACTCCATATACCATTGACAATGGCCTGGACTGCGCCTCGTGGAGGCGGCTCATCATAAAATTGACCAAGAATAAAACTATCCTAGGCCTTTTTGTTCTTCTCTATCACCGAATTTGGAATAGTAACACAAGCCTCACCCGAATCGAGAGTATAAGGCGTACCTTTCTTTTCCAATTTGAGGGAACTTCCGTTAACCAGATTTTTCCATGGGGAATCGGGTTTGACTGACACCGGAGCACTCAACAGAGTGGTCGGGGGGGGGGGGGGGGTTCTCCGTGCGAGGCTGTTGTGGAGTATCAGCCGTTGTAGTGGCTTCAGTGGTCGCCGCCAGTGGAGTCCGTACAGAATTAGGGTTCGCTTCAATCGCTACAGGAGGTGGTGTGGTTTCTGTAAGCGAGGGAGCAGAAATCTCTGTGTTAGCTGAGCTTTTTGAGGGCTCAGGTAACGTCTTGGCGGGAGGAGAGGGGGAGCTACCGGCTGCGACGGTTGACACAGACGGGGATGAGGGTCTCTCTGAGGATTTAATCGAGGATGGGGATCTAGTGGGGATTACCCGAGGGGTTTCTTTTTGGGTTTGCTTTTGGCCATGGTGGCCGGAGGGAGCCTGCGCCGAGATCGGCGAAGGTGGAGGGAGAAGGAATGGGATCGCGTTTTTTATCGCCTTTTTTATCGCCTCTATGATCTCTTTTTTATCGCCTCTATCTTTAAATTGGTATCCTGTGTAGTTTTTTTCTATTTCTTCCGTCACCATTTTTTTAATTTGTTCATTTAACATTTTTTATTATTAGGCATTTTTTATTATATTTTACTGCTAGTCAATTTGTTTAAATTTAAAATCATAAGGTTTTGAAATTTATAATTAATGTTCAAAGATTAATTTACTATGATAAGATATGAAAACTTTTGTTTTGATATTCATAAAACCAAAATATAATACATATATATATGATTATATATAATGAAATTGAATGAATTATTGACCAGCGTGACCAGAAGATGTTCTTGTTTGCTTTTCGGGTTGGGTTTAAAAATATTGGTTTCTCGTAATGCATTAAAAAATCGACATTTCATTATTATAAAATATACAGAATTTAAGCAACGAATGTAAAACATATTGGACACAGATTCGAAAAGGTAGTTTGTTTACAGGAATTTTACTATTCTACACGTACACGTACATAGAGCTTTGGTGGAATGGTAGCTCACCAATTGGATGATAACTCAATTTTCATTTAACTGAGTGGTATATATTAATTAATCACGCTTAGGCAATTCAGAAGATAATTCTAAACAAACTGTAAACTATACACGTAATTAAGAAACTAAATTAACACAAAACGTAACGAATTTGAGAATACTTTTGGTTTTGGATATATATAAAAACAAAGTAAAGCTTCGCCTAACCGAACTCATATATATATACAAGTGATGTTGTTTGACTAAAAAGTAGAAAAAGTCTTCAAAAACTATTGGATTGATGTTATGTTTCTTACTATAAAATATAACATTTAAAACAAAAATCATAATCTAGACTAACTATAAGTTTTCGTTAACTTGAAAGATCCGTTCGACCGAAAAAAGTTGTTACATATTTGTTGGGACAATGTGAACCCATTAGTCAAATAGGACCAAGAGACGTAAGCTAGTTACATG